>NC_091810.1:73544375-74168437 GCF_041296235.1 Equus asinus
TCTCTACTTTTCTTTTTACTGCATGTCTAAGTCTGAATGCTCTCTTGCGTTTCTTTATATCCAACATACTTTAGCTAACTATCCCATATTTCAGGATTAGTGAACTAAATTTACAAGGTTAACTGAGATTCTTTGCAAATTCACATGCTAAAATGAAGCAAAATCAGTTTTACTTCAAGATTCTCATTAACGTGTTACTTATTTTATGTAAAATAAGACAATAACTTTGAGAACTACCACTTTCCATAGCATGGTCACATCAGTATGGATCATCACTGAGCATGTCTCCTTTTTTGCCTCCATAGATCTTCATCTCTATGGTAGTAATGCAGCCAGTAATAACACAAAGTGCAATGAGGGCACCACCACTATGCCTGTCATGACATGGAATCCATTACCAAAGCTGATCATGAAATCCATTACCTCCTTGTTCAGGGCTCTCTTCACTAGCAGTGACTGATGAAGGTCACTTTCATCAACAAACTCATGATGCCAGGAATTCAAGAGCCTCCCTCATCAAGACACTAGGAACAAGAGCAGCCTAGCAGTGGTTTTGTCTTTTGACATTGTGTGAGAAACTCATGCCTGGAGCACTACTTGACAGCCACAGATACTTGTACTCAAATTTCTCCCTTCAACTTCTCTGAAATGTTCAGCCTATATAGCCTCATTAGTCCCTCTCCACCAAAGAAACTCCTGCTTTCTGCTGAAACTCAAAGAACAGTGACCACCAGAATTTGCTTGCATGGAAGTTTCAACCGAAGCACCAAGGTACTACAGATTTCAGTTACCACAGTGTGCTGTCAAACAGAACAAAATGTTGATTTTCAAAGCAGGCAGCATAGAATCAATCTGAAGACTGACCCTCAGTGAAGATTTAAAAGGATAAGCAGAGAGAGAGGATTTGTGAAGAAATTTCTTTGGAGAGAACTATTCCCTTACTACAATTCTCAAGCCCCACTTTATCCTCCCATTACCAAGAGGCAGGGCTAGCATGAGTTCTCCTCTTCATCTCAAGCCAAGATAGTGGCTTCACTTTATCCATATTAGCCAAAAACTGAAGACAATCTAGGTGATCATCAACAGAAGAATGGGGAAAAAACTGTGCTATAGTCATAAAAGAGAATACTACTCAGCAATAAAAAGGAAATACTGATACATATAACAATGTAGTTGAGTCTCAAAAACATTTTAAGTGATAAAATCCATACACAATAGAATAAATACTAAACAATTTCATTTATCACAAGCTCTAGAACATTAAATCTGATCTACAGTGGAAAAACAAAACAAAAAAGTGGTTGGTTCTGGTGGGTGAGGGGTGTGGGGCTTAACATTGAAGAAGTATGGAAGAACTTTCTGAGACAACATCTATCTCTTGATAGAGTTTGGATTACACAGGTGTAAGCATTTCTCAAAACTCAATAAAAATACACTTGATGTGTACATTTCATTGCACGTAAGTTTTACATCTAAAAAATATAAACATATATTGAACTCTAGTTAATAATAGGCATATTGAAGTGTTCACAAGAAAATATACAGATGTCTGCAATTTATTTTGAAATGTATCAAAAATTAGATGGATTGGTAGATACATAAAGAGATGAATAAATGGATATATATGTAATAAAATGAGCATAGTAAAATGTAATGGTAGATGGTAGGCATATGGATGTTCACTGGAAGTTTTTTCAACTTCACAGCATATTTGAAAATTGTCATAATAAACTACTGAGGGAAAATACGATAGTGTCTTCAATATGTCTCTTGTAGAACCTCATACCAGTCTCCCGGAATTAGACAAGCACAATGGACTAGTGCCTGTCTCTGGCCTGCAAAATCAGAGGGCAAGAGAGCCAGGCTGGCCAGATATTTTGGCAGTAGAGCAAAGGTTGCTGCTGTGTTTGATTTGCCCAACCAGGCAAGGACAAAGGATGTGTAAGCATTTCCTGTGGACCAAGTAAGGTTCTACAGGAAAGCAACTAGCTTGGAGCCACTGTGACTCCTGCCCAAGACGACTATATGGGAGGGCAAAGGCTAGAGGAACAGAGGATATTATCCACAACAGGAGATTTAGAGTCACAGGGGCCCAGCAAAACAGCCTCTGAAAATCCCACACAGGTATTCATGACAGAAAGTATCCACTTGCCAGACCCAGAGAACATAGTCATCTTATACTAGTACTGGTCAAGGAAGACCATCTTCCACCTTTTCACTGATTTCTGATCCACTGCAACTCTACAATGGTCAGTAACAGCAGCTTGCTCAGGGGAGGTGGTAAGCAAACAATGTCATCCCACTCTTTTCCTCCTGAAGCACATAACCAGCCTGACCATGCCAGACCAGAAGAAGTTGGCATGGATAATGGGGAAGGAGGGTAGATATGACTTATCTTAGAATAAAATCAGAAGTACTATTTAACATGTTAGACTGGGCATTCTAACTTCTTAATCAAAATGCTGTCTTTTAATTTAAAGAGACTATAGGACTCTCAGTTGTCCAGGAGTACCAGAAAAGCTATGGATCATAGTGGCAGGGAAAATAAAATCCCACACTAAATAAATTTTAAAGGACAATAGATGTAGTGGATATTTTTCATGTCCTACCCAGATCCCCTCCTTCAGGTCACTGCACCCACCATGCTGTCAGTGTTGGCTGTTTATGGCTCACAGCAGCCTCCTTCTCCAGAGAACTGCCTTCAGCAGAACAGAAGCCACCTCACCCAGATGTCATCACTGTCCATGACTACCTTCCAGTAGAAAGTGGCCAATGACAGACTCAGAGTACAAAAGGTGGGATTTCAAGGTGGAGCTCAGTTCCATGGGGCACCATGTGCAGCATGACCCCCATGGGACAAGGCTGCTGTTAAGCTTCAGGCAAGACCTCAAGCCCACATCCTGCCTTAGTTGTCTTCCCCTGTCCTATCGTGCTTCCTTATTCCCCTTCTCCTAAAGTTACCCTCAATAAGTATCTTGCACTTGCACATGAATCTGCAACTCAGGCTCTGCTTCTAGAGACCCCTACCTGAGACAAAAATAAAGCTGAATTTTTATTATACTGTGCCCATTCTAGAACAAACAGCTTGACATGAATGCACAGACAAACTCTCATCTGTTGGCTGATCTTCCACAGTCTCAGCGCCCTGTTTATTACGGCTTCCCCAGCTCTCCCCCATCCATCAGGTAAGTGTGCACAAGCTTTCCTCAGTCCAGCCTTTCTTCATTGTCTCTGCATCCTCATTTGCCCTCAGACTGTTCTGCACTTAAAAACAAATTCATTTTTTCATTTTTCTCTTCATAGAAAGTTCAATTGTAAAATTTTAACATATTTGTCTTTTTAAGGGGAAAAAAAAACCCTATATCCTTCATGTATAGCAATTTTACATAAATACTGCACTGAGGGTTAAATGTGGGTCCCAGACCTCTTTGTTGTAATAGTATGATCTCCAGCTAGTGGACAAACCCTGGTCATGGCGGGCACTGTAGTGGAGCCAGGACAGACAGATGGGGCAAGTGCTGCTTCCAATACATTTCTCAGATGAACCTGGGAAAAAATCATTCATAAGGTTAAATAAAAACAAGAAACAATATTGAGGGCATGCAGCCACCTAGGAATCAGGCCATCAGAAAATGTGACCCTTGATGAGTGCATTGACCATCAAAGAAGAGGGCCAGTTCCGTGAAAGTTACAAAACAGAGCTAAAGTACGGTTTAATTATAGTTAATCTGGAGAATTTTTTTTCACTATACTTTCAATGATTGAGGTTAAAAGCTAAGCTAAACATTATAAAACAGCTATGCTATAAACATCACAGCCCTTTACCTCAGGAATCTATTTATGTCCCTCGGAATGGGGTCAAAATTCTGGAAACCACAGTCACATCTTTTTGGTGAAAAATTTGTCCTGGAAATTGTCAGGTTGGACTTAACACATAAAGGGAGGAAATGCGAGCTGCATGGGGGGCGGGGCACAGCGAGGTAACAGAGAAATAATTACACAGGGTTTGGGGCCATGCAAGAGGAGAACTGGGAGATAAATACTCAGCTATCAAGAGAGGAAATGTACTCAGGACCTATCCTCCGTTCTCACTGTAAACCTTGAATATGTTACACATCATCAAAATACTACAGGAAACCCTAAATTCAAGCCAGAAATGTCAGATATTTATAGCAATTTCCAGGATAATCTTTAACACATTCCCCGCTAGGAATTTAAGGATCGAGTTTCTATAACTGGTTCAAGTGTCTCCCAGAGGTTCTGGACCCCGGTTTCCTCAAGTATTTAGAGGAAAATTTTATTCTTTAGTTTGCCATGTTTTGTTTCGTTTTCCAAGTCTGGTCCTTGGAGCTTTGGTATCTAAATCAACTGGGGAGCTTATTAAAAAATGCACAATCCAGGGACCAGCCCCAAGGCCTAGTGGTTAAGTTCAGCGTCCTCCTCTTTGGCAGCCTGGGTTCGGTTCCTGGGCACAGACCTACACTACTCATTGGTGGTCATGCTGTGGTGGCAATCGACATACAAAATAGAGCAAGACTAGCACAGATGTTAGCTCAGGGCAAATCTTCCTCAAGCAAAAAGAGGAAGATTGGCAACAGATGTTAGCTCAGGACAAATCTTCCTCAGCAAAAAAAAAAATGCACATTCCAGGCTCAACCAAGATCTAATGCTTCAGAATTCTGAACTTGGGGCCTGGGGATTTCATTCATTCATAACAAGCTTTCCAAGTGTATCTGAGGCACACTAAATTGATGCATTACTGAGATAAAGAAGAACTGAAGACTAAGGCTTCCCCTCTGTTTGACCCCAAAGTCAAGAAGGCAAGAGTAGGGACTCAAATCTCCCTAGTCTATGTGCCATTTCCAGCTCCCAGTGATGCAATGTTATAAGATATCCAATATTCCTGGAGAAGTCCACCAAGAGTAGAATAGACCACTGTTCCTCTAGATGCCAACTCATAATAATGATTTTTTAGTGTTTTCTGGAGGCAGCTAAAGTTTTGCACACTTTCTAAGAAGGAAAACTTCTCCTCAGGAAATTATTAAACATCTTCTGTCTAGAATTTCATTTGGAAATATTCATGCTACTTCACTTCTGGAAACTCTTTCACTTCTCTTCCATTGTTCTCTGAGTCAAGGCCTGGATAAACTAAGTCTTAATTGTACAACTCTTTAGTAAGAATTTATTAAGCACCTACCATGTGCCAGAAATGGTGCTAACTACTATAAATACAAAAATGAGGAGAAAGAGCCCATGCTGTCTGGGACTCAAAGACTAATAGGAAGAAAAGGCAAGTAAACTGATGATTATAGCTCAGTCTGATCACCCTCAACAGACGGCTAAGAGATTCCAGAAAGATGGTATCTAAGTCAACTCAGGAATTTCAGGAAAAGTTTCTTAGGAAATTCCCTGTCTGTGAATAATGTAGAAGCACAAAAAAGAATTTACCTCTTAGACATGTACGAGTGCAGATGGCCAGAGGACTTATCAACATATTCACCCCATATGAAGAGGGAAATTTATGCAAATCAGATGTCAAGAGTACCCCACAGTTCTCTAAAGTAGCACACAAAAAAGGCTCAATGAAGCTCTGGTGTTCCAGTTACTGTGCTGTATAACAAATCACCCCAAAAGAGCGTGGCTTAAAACAAATAATCGCTCATTCTCTCATAGTTTCTGTGGGCAAGAAAGTCTTATCTTTGCTCCACGATCTATCTGGGGTCTCAGTCAGAGGACAGAAAGGCTAGGGCTGGAATCATTTGAAGGCTCATTCACTCACGTGTGGCAACTGATGTTATTGTCAACTGGGGACCTCACAATGCAGGTCTCTCTATATGGTTACTCTACATGGTTAGTCTGGGTTTCCTCATAGGATGGCGGCTGGGTTCCAAAGACAAGCATCCCAAGAAGAAAGAGCCAGGCAGACACCGTGCTCTTTTTATGACCCAGCTTTGGAAGTCCACAGCATCACGTCTGACATACGCTATTTGTCAGAGCAGTCATAAAGTCCTCGCCCAGATTCAAGGAGAAGAAATACAGTCCCCCTTTTTGGTGAAAGGGGTGTTAGTCATATGATAAAAATAACATGTGGCATGGGATATATATATATATTTGTACAGCCATCTTTGGAAAATATAATATGCCACATCTAGATTACTAATATAAAGAGAATTTTGGAATATCCAGCTCAAGTGTGTTATTCAACATATAGAAATAATAGAACAGAAATTATTAGCAAACAAATCTAAGTGGTAATAAAGTATATTTGTTTGAGACATTGTTAAGTCAACTTTCTATTTCGTCTCCACATCTATAAACACACATGCCATATCTACATATGCAAATATACTCTTTCATGACCCCATCATATAATACCTTTCAGAAATTTGAGCTTTTTAAAACTCTGCGGGAAATGTGCCCAGCATGTTCTAAAACTTGTTGCAATAAAACATAGCGATGATAACCCAGGGTCCAATTTTATAGATCTATGACTAGGAAAATATTGTCACTCCAGGTCTAGCTTCTTGGCCTTCCAGTTCCTTGCCTGATGAACGTGTTGACAAATTGCTCCCTCTGCACTCCACAGAGTCATTAATCGAACTGGTCTGAAGTTTATCATAAAAGGTTCTTAGATAGTTTCTCGAGAGGAGGTCAAAAGCTATGACCACATGAGTAGCCACTGTTCACACTGCCACAGTGTGCTCTGCACTAGACAGGATGATTCATACGTGGCCAGCCTGGATGCTTTGACACCCAAACCAAAATTTGCAAGAATAGAGCACACAGCATTGGCTGCCACTGCACTGCTCCCCTCCATTCTCCCTGAAGGTTTACATTTAATGCCTGCCCGACAGCCTTTCTCTGCCATGCTGCTGTTACAATGACACATGCTTTATGCCTGACTCAGTAAGGGAGGGAAGACAGGCACCACTGAGATGATGGAGAGGGCCCACAGCTTACCTTTAAACTTTCCAGGTGTCTACTGCACCTGAGTAATCACTGATGTGACCTGTGAAGTGTGACCCAGTACTGTGCGTTAAACTTCAACTCTAATCCTAAAGTGTATCTTAGGGGATTTAAAGCCAGAAGTTTCTCATCTAAAGGACATGAAAGCATCATATTGATCCACCAGACAATGTTAAGAAACAACGATATGGCCCACAGATGTTTGCAACCAGTTAAGGATTAAGAAGGGGAAAAATTTCTCCAAAGTCCAATCTCTTTAAATCTTTCAAATTTCCCAGGGTAACTGAGACAATAACCCTTGCTCTCAATAGTTATAATAAAACAAGGACGTCATTTAGACTGAAAGCTAATGTATTTTGGTAGCTCTATGGATGGAGTTTTTTAAGAAGAATAACTGCTTGGAGCATTAGCATTAGAAACTGGACCCCAAAGTGACAGATTTAGGCATAAAGAAAGCTTTTTAAGGAAAATTGTGGCTTTTATAGAGGTCAGATGCCAAAAACATCCATTACTCTCAGCTCTACTGATTCTTTTAGGCTTAAATATTAAAAAGATTATGAATAAACAGATACAGATTGGCCCCAGGAAATGGTCGTAACGCCTCATTTATAAAACTCTTTGACCTTTACAGGTACTGATTTGAAGCTAACCCCGGAAGTCATCTTGCTGATGGTTAAAATGATTGCTATATGACAGAATGAACCCCCTTCATGTGAAAAGAGTTTGCCAGCCTGTGGGCTGGGGCACAGGTGTCTTCTACAGTCCCACCGCCAAAACCCAGTCCACTCAGTGAGGTTCAGTCATAAAAACAGTGGTAGTCTGTATCTACCCCAGCTTAGATGATCCAGGTAAATGCTCAAAGGTTTAAGGTTGTATTTTTTTCTCCCCTTGCTGGTCTCCAAGACAGCACCTGGGTATATTAGAAGTATGGCTTGTATGACCTTATGGTAATGTGAGTGGAGGAAGATGAAGTCCTCAAATTTTCAGTGTTCTTTCAGATGGCATGGAAAGAGATCTGGAATAACATCCACTTAATGTTAATTATAGTTCTATAAGGATAGTGATTTTTGGGAAAGATATTTTTGCTCTTGTAGTCTTACTTTTCAACATCGCTTGTTCTTTTCCTAATTTATATTTATTACTGTAAAGAGTTGGTCTTAGCCTCTCCCTGGACTGTGACAATGAGCCAATGTGAGACTGGCCTTTGGATAGGGGAGGGGGATAGGGGATAGGGAATAGGATATCCCCTTTGGATAGGGGAGGGGCTAACACTCATGCACCACCCCTGGATGGAGGTCATGGTTCTAACAATTTACCTCTGGTTCTGCAGCCTCTTCCCCCTAGAAGACCCTTAGCTCTCTTGGTTCTTTTGCATCCTATTCCTGGGACATTCAGGAATATTCTTGGTTCTTTGCCTTTAAGCATGGAACATGGGGAACTGGGAGCTCTGTCCAGGCTCATCGACTTTTCTGTCTTCTGCCGTCACCTCTGCACCATTGCTCCCTGGCCTTATTGCAAGTAACACTGAGCTGAAGGCTAAATTTCTCACAGGAGCCAAGAGTCTCCCCCTGACTTTTCCCAGGAAAGTGGCTCACCTGATCTTATGTCTTCAGAGGTTCACTACTTCTCTGGATGTTTCTAAAGCCATTCCTTCATGCAAAGATCCATCCTCAAAGGGTCAGGTCAAGGAATTCAACGAGCTCTGATTTTTTCATTCTCACTTAGCCACTGTTTCTCTCCCTGACAATCCACTTGAATAATCAAGCCCATTAGGCTTAGATTTTAGATGTATCCTGAAATTCCTTTCTCAACACCATCTAGCTTTCAAAACTCTTGTTTTGCTATGGAGGTATTAAAAGAAATATCAGCATTGAAATTCAGAGCTGATGAATTTACCCTGTAGCCTTTAAAAATCTTTGAGGGAGGTGCCACAGCATCTGCATTATTTTTTTTTAAAGCTCATAAGGCTATTCCAACTCACAGCAGGGCTGACAACCACTGAGCTCAGCCCCTCCTTCCTTGGAGACATAAGCTGCCTGGATCTAGAGGTAGAGAGCTATATAGAAACATACTTTAAGAGGATAATTAGACATTTAATATTTACAGGACAGAATCTCCATTAACCTCTATGTTGGCATAGAAAGATATCTGGAATAATATTCACCTAATATTAATTATCCCTCTATAAGAATAGTGAGACTTGGGATAGATATTTTTGCTATTGTCACCTTACTTTTCAACACTGCTTGTTCTTTTCCTAATTAATGTTTATCATTCTTATAAAATAAATAATAACTTTAGGAAATAAAAAGACAAAATATGAAGCAAGGCACATTCATAAAGATAACCAAAACAGTAATTAATGATAAGTCTAGGGCAATCAATAACAAGGAAATAGTTAAATCAATCGTGGTATATCCACTCAATGGAAATCATGCATCAACTAAAAATTATCATCATAAAGTTCTATGTAGCAGCACAAACAATGTTTATATTACAATGTTAGATAAAACAATATAAATAGAAATTATGAGTAAAGTATATTTATAGAAGGATAAAAACATAAATATTGTTTACAATGCCCCATGGCTTAATATCTTAATTATTACTTCCTCCCCACCTCAGTTTTAATTAAATAGTGACTTCTTAAAGATTTCAAAATCATGAATCCCTAAAGGTATAAAATTGAGTGTCCTGTGAGATAAGAATGAATTATTTGGGGACATATTATCTCTCAGCAGAACAGCTCAAATCATATGATGGCCGCAGTCACCTCTTTGACAAATACAGATACAGTTAAATTGATTCATTTCAAGAAGTTACAAGGAATGTGGGAGCTACTGTGCAAGTCTGAAAGAAAGAATAAAAATGGGAGAAAGCCAAGAGAGCTGCAAATGCTTTCTTTTGTACAAAGGGTAAAAATCTTCCAGGATAGCAATGTAGACAGGTCTCGGTTTCTTTGTGGAGTTGCATTGATCCAGAACTTGTATCCACTGAAATAAATGATTATACCAATAATATGAAATCAAATACCAAGCAAGAGAAACTTATTATGCAGAATTCTCAGGTGTTTTAGGTAGAAGAAATAGACAAGAGGTTTACCCCTTGGAATTAGTGGGTGCAAGCTGAGCCTTGAACAGTTAGGGGTAGAAAGAAGGCATAATCCTAGCTGTAAAGCCCCTCTTCATAATAGGATGAATAGAAGAGTAAGCAATGTGGCCTGGGACCAAAAGAGAAGAAAATTTGGACAATGAATAAAAAGTAAATCAAAAGATATGAGAGATGACATGAGTGACTACAGTGTGAAGCTAGGAAAGCTTAAGATAGGAGGAAGGTAACGTCTAAGTTCAATAAGGATTAGAGGCAAATTAAAGATAAAATTAAAAGAAAAACAACTTAATAATCTGCTTCTGTAATCTTGGTTTAGAGCTATTAAATGTAGCTCCTGTGACCCTCATTTATAATTATTACATCAAGCTTCTATTTCCATAACTCTAGTGTCAATAGGGGAGGCCTCATTATATGTATCTACTGAATTCCTCAACCTGTTGAGGGGCCACTTACAGGTGTTGTGGATCCTAATACCCATAACAGTCTTAGCAGGTCCCTCGTTCCTCACAAGGTATCCTCTAACTTGCCTGTATGAGTGACCTGATTGTAACAATGGCTAGAAACTTGTCATCATCCTGGTACTTCTACCTTGCAGGCAAACAGGGTGAAGGAAGTGATGACTTTTTGTTTATTTCTTATAATTCCTTGAACACATATATGTTGAAGTTTTACCATGTCTATGCGTTATTCTAGTACAGTGGATACAGTGGCGAACAAGACAAACAGCTTCCAGTCCTCATGGTGCTCACATACTGGCAGGAAAGAGAAACAATAACCAAGCAAATAAATAAATCTGACAAGGGCTGTTTTCACAGTGTGGAAGAGGAGCCTTGGAAGATTCCACCTTTAAAGCTCATTTCTGAAGGACACAGTCACCATAATGATCACATCATGCCCCTCTGATGGCAATGTTTTGAGTAGGTACGTGTGTGTGAATGTGAGTATACACGTTTGTATTCGGTTATTGTAATAGATTCACAAGTTTGCTATGAATTTCAATACCATCATATGATCTCATACCTGATCCAGTTTTTCTGATTAGCGATATGAGACATTGGAAGAGACACTGAGTGGAATACCAGGTGAGCAGGATGCATCTCTACTCCACACACTTAGGATGTAATGGTAGAAACAGGTAAGTATATATGTAATGATAGTAGAAGAAATAACGTAAATGCTGGAAGAGGTGAAGTCCAACTGTTATGAAAGCATCGAGACCCAGAGTGGTCAAATGACCAACCAAAGTCACACAAGTTACCAATGAGAGAGCTAGAAACACAGCAAGTACTTCTCCCATAGAGCCCAGGAAATGTCAAAATGACACAGAATCAGCATCTTTCAACAGCCCCAATATAGAATTATCCTCTCCTACAGGGTTTCCTCCCTGCCTGTAGATCTAGGTCTAACTGGGTCAGTAGCTAGAGCAGCAAACTGGAAATTAATAGGGCTAGATTCTGTTTGGGAATTTGGTAAATCCCTCACTTCTGTTTCTATTTCTCCATCTGCAAAATGAGGCAACAAGATTGAAACCAATCCTCCATCCTGCGGGGAGGAAAGAGGCAGAAAACTAACAGTGTCTGACCTTTTATTTTACACGAGGCTCTGCATTAAACCCCATATTACATGTGTCATTTAATCCTCACAACATCTCAGTGTGGTAGAAATTACATTATTTTGTAGAGAAGTATATGTTAAATTATGTTAAAAGAGGTTAAGAACCTTGCCCAAGGTCACACAGCTGTGCAAGAGCCAGGGTTCAAAGGTGATCCATCTGCTCCTAACCTCTGTGCTGCTAAGCAGCCACCCATTGGAATAATTTGAGCTCATTCTTAAAAAGGTACTACGTGGATCCGAGACATTAGAAGCAATATCAGCCACGTGAAAAACCCTGCTATAATTATGAATAAATAGGCCTCATTGGAATTTTAATTTTAGGACTTAATCACTCACATAATATATGTTTTATAAATATACAATTTAAAATAATTTTTCTTCTAGTAAATTGTATTTTTAAGAAGTTTCGTGTAATTATATCCAGAAAAAAGAACACAGATAGAATTATATAACCTCTGAGGTGAAGGAAGAGCATAAAGAGAGAATTGTTCTGCCTGGAGGAGAAGCCAGAGCATGTTAAATATTCACGCATACCAAAGATGCTCTGCTCAGGAACATCTCTCCCTCCCTCTCCACCTCCTCCGGCCTCCACTGTCCTATATCGGTGCTAATTCACCTAGCTCTTCTCACCTCCTTTGACAACCCAGCTATCCTTCCATATTTCCTCCTACATTCCTGCTTAAGTGCCTAGAGTATCAAAGGATAAAGTGCATTTGATAGCTGATGTGACCAATTACAAGCTGTGTAACTACAAGCAAATTATTTTAACCCTCTGAGAGTCAGTTTCCTCTGGTGTAAATGGAGAAGATGATATCTACCTGTCTGTTGTGAGATGACGGAGCGGGTGGGCAGGGACACTTCTGTGATGTCTGCAGCTCAGGAAATGTTTTCCCCTTTCAAAACCAAAATTTCCAGGTAAGAACCAAGAATACTGGGTATGTCATATCTGCTTCCTGTTGCCCATCCTGCTCAGGTCCAGCCATCTATAGATGAGAAAGGAGGTGGCAGTGTTTTGAGGGAGGAACACTTGTTTGCTGCTCTTAAAACTGGCAAAGGCAATCCTAGAAGGTTGTCTACCTGAGGAAACTTGAGTTTGTTTAATATGGTTAGTGGGCACAGAAGCCAACTGAGTTCTTGCTCCAACACCTGGTAGCTGTGCGACCTTGGACGAGTGGCTTCCTCTGTCTGGATGTCAATCTGTAGCTTGGAAATAAAACCACTACTGGCCTAGCCTCCCTCACAGGGACGGGGAGATCTCTGATGGCATCCAGTATATGAAGTCACCACCACTGCGTTAGTAATAACCTTAAAATGATTGGAACTGCCTGGGAAAAAAAAATTCAGGAGACTGGAAGGTGGATCTGTTCCTGCTCCTGGAAAGCAAATTACTTGTGCTCCTGAGGGCAAAAAGTAAGTCAGAATTCAATTTTGTAATAAAACAGATGACTTCCAACCCTTTTCTCACATCTATGTCAGTATTGGTTCTGCAAAGACGGTCTGAAACTCACTTCATAATTCATACCCTCTACTTTTCTTTTATATGACTCTGATCAATGCAGCTAATGTAATTTCAAAATCTATACAACAAATAAAAATTACCACTCCAATTACATCTTACGACGGATAAGAACCTTAAAGTCCAGGAGTGTCTTGTTCATCTTTCCATCCTCAGTATTTAGCACAGTTCAAAAATAGAAGCCCAATAAATAATTGCTGAATGAGTGACTAAATGAAAATCCATATACATATATGCATGCATGTATGTGTGTGTGTGTGTGTGTATAGTGAGTGTGAGTGTGATATGCTAGCAAATGTACATCCTGGGAAATTTTTCAGAATAATTAGACATTTGAGGCCTATTCAAGACTGAACCCTCACTTCTTATAGAACTTGTGTGAGCATTTATTACAAATATAAAAACTATTTTAACAGAATCAAGAATTTTCAATAGGTACATGTCATAAACTTAAAGAGAAAGAAGCATTAATCATATTGCTTACTCCACTGTGCTTGAACTTCTCATGCCTGAATGTCACTCCATACAAATTGTGTCCTTACTCTATATCAAATATACAGACCTGGGCAGTGGAGCTAATATCAATATAGCCACTGCCTGTGGGGTATTCTAACTATACAAACTATCCAGCAGGTCAGCTCAGAACTCAAGTCCCTAACAAGTATAAGGACCTCATGCAGGAAATTTTAACACTTCTTATGAGGATGAAATGAATAACGGCAATGCCAGGCCAGAAAGTTTCACGGTACACAAGTTCTACGATGCTCAAACCCAGCATCTGTTCCATGGAATGCTGTCTCCCATGCTGTATATGAATAGAGATGTGGCCCTCTCTGTGCCCAGGTGGAGTACAAAGGCCCTTTGTCAATGCAGTGGAGGATAACAGCTATATAGATCTGGCCACCTTTTCGTTGCAAAACCTCCATAGCAGTTTTTTTCAGAATGATGCCTGTACCAGCACCACTGGTTACCATATCATCATATTTAAAGGAGGTGTCCAGCTTCATCCAGAGCTTCGCATACTTTGAGGAGACCTACAAATTGCTGAATGGGAGTGGGAGCCATTCAGTGACACTCACCAGTTCAAACTCCGTGCTGTGTGGCAACCTGCGTGTCCTGAGTACTTCCTACCCACCAAGGATGGAACCATGAGCTAGAAAACCATTCCCACTTCCCTTCATTTTTAACTTTAATTTTTTGCCTTTATTTTTAACTTACTTTCCTGTGCATCAATAAAACTGTGTATTGGTGTACTCAATTCAGTGTCCTAGTTTTTGTTTCCTTCTTTCCTATTCCACAACTGAAAAAAGTAAATTGAACAGCTCATGATGTCGCAGAGGGAAGATACCAATTCCCGACTCTCGCTTAGGAAATATAATGAGTAGGGTGTCCTTCTTTTAAGGGAATGTGGGCAGAGAAGAATTAACAGAACACATATCCCATAGTCCCCTGAGTGGGGTAGCCATTTGGTTATGTAAATTTAACAGGACCCCAAATCCTTTTGTGCAACCCTGAGGCCTGCAAATAAAATGTAGCTTCCTGATTTGTTTTTATAATCGATTTGATCTACCTAAGCCCATTGCTTGAGATAATGATAGCGCAGTAAGGATGCAGTTTGGGGGTAGGATCCTTTATCCCAACAGAAAGAATTAGTCAGGAACACTTCATGCAAATTTGTGACTGAGTTTTCCTTTGTCAGTTGAACTTTATCCAGAGTTATTTTTCTGTTACGATATTAAGATTCTACCTCTGCAAATCCAACCACCTTTTTCTTACCCTCTTAAAGCCTTCATTTATTCCATTTCAGGAAAATTGCCACCTGCAGGTAGATCGAGACCATAAAAGTATTGTATTATTATAAACGCAATGCTTTCTCTTCACCATACTCCACAAAGGCCACTACTAAAATCAAACATACAAACAAAAATAGGCTATTCATCTTTGTTTAGACTTGTGGTGGGCAAATAAAAGATACACGAGCATCTTGAAATAAACAACTTCATATGTTACAATAATAATTTCATCTTTTCAAATGATTAAAGATTTAGAAATAGATGCTTTTCTGCAGGCTGCCCTAACAGTGTGGAGATTGGTGATGTCACACTGACCTAAGCTATATACGCCCTCACCTGTAGCCTCAATCTCTTTCCCAGAATTATCTTTCCAAGTCCCACTCCCTCCTAATCAAGCTTTCTGCCAGACAATCTGATTAGCTAATCTGTACCATGGTAATATACTATTCCAACAAAAAAATAGTTCAGTTGTAACAGACTTACTTGGACTTCTACTCTGGCCAAGATGGAGTACCAGGGACTGGATTTATGCTCCTACCTGCAACAACCAAAAAAAAAGACAAAACGTATGAAACAGTGGGATTTTTCAAGACAGTGGTCATCAGACAAGTACAATAATAACTGAAAAATTGAAAACAAGCAAAATGTGTCCTATAATAGTAATAGTCCCAGCTTAGTGCTTCCAATAACTTTCTAGGCCACTGTGCAGGGAGGGACAGTCCAGGCAGAGCATCATGTTCTCTCTTTGTTGAAGAAATGAAGCTATGGGTCCAGGGAGACCAAGGTGGCTGGAGTTACAGGGCAGAATACCAGAGAGGAGAAAACTACAGAGAGAGAACTATGGAGATGTGCAGAAGGATCCCTCCTCCAGTCTTTAGTTGGATACTAATCAGCATATGCCTGTGAGGAAAATATCTAAGGCTGGGGAAAGGATCACCCAAAGGGATTAGAAGTAAAAGTGCCAGGAACAGTGCCTGATCCTGCCAGCCAGCTACTTCAGTCAGACTGGAAAACCTCATATCTGACTGGGCATTTAGTAGAGCAGTCAGAAAGGTTCTGCCTCACTAGTAGGGAAAATTAGCCCCATGCTAAATACTGTTCTGGCCCCACCTAACAAATCTTAAAAGCAAGACCCGATAAGATCGAATTGTTTAAAAGTAAATTAACCATGTTCCAGAGCAAAACTCAAGCACATTTACAGGAATAGAAAAATATCCAGCATCGAACAAGGTAAAATTCAGTGTCTCACACACAAACAAAACTTACCAAACATGCAAAAATCAGGGGAAAAAGGACACATAGCGAGGAGAAAACTCAATCAATACAAAATGACTCAGAAATTACACAGATGATAGAATTAGTAGGCAGACACTAAAACAGTTATTAGGTATCCCACATGTTTAAGAAGCTAGAATATATGGTAGAAGAGATACAGAAGATATAAAAATGATTCAAATCAAAATTATAGAGATGAAAACTATAATGTGAGAGATGAAAGATAAGCTGTATGGGATTAATGGCAGATTACACATTTCAGGATAAAAAATTAGTGAACTTGAAGGCATAACAACAGAAAGTATCCAAAATTAAAAACAAAAAGAGAGAATTTTTAAAAAGGGAGTGCGAGAACAGAGCATCAGTGAGTTGTGAAAATTGTGAAAACTTCAAGAGGCCTATTATACATGTAATTGGAGTTTCTGAAGGAGTGAAAGGGAGCAAGAACAGACAAAATATTTGGCCAAAAATTTCCCAAATTTGATAAAAATGATAAACCCACAAATTCAAGCTCAAAAACTCGGAGCACAAGTAGCATGAAGAAACTTACACTAAGGCATGTCATAATCAAATGACTAAAAAAATTTTTTAGAAACTTGCCTCTGAGGAAATTGCTTTCCTATACCCATTTCACAGCACCTGGAAGTAGAAAGGTGTCCTTACCCTCATCATCACTTCTGGACCATTCTCTCTCTCATTTCTCTTAAAATTCTCAGCTTTTAATTTTATGTTCACAGTAAATTACTCCTCACAGTAAATTACTACCCCTCATTATCGTTGTCATCTACTGCCCATGGGTTACTCCTTGTCATTTCTTAATATTTTTAGCCTTTGGTTCACTGTCCTCTCCTAGACGGCTATTGTATCACTTCATAACAATGTCAATATATAAATAAATGATCTTGCTAACACTTTGACTGCTCGGTTCCTTGACCACCTCTTTATCATAAATTGTGTCCGTCACTGCTCCAGTGGTCCTGCCTAGAACTTGTCATTACAATAACTCATCCCATCCATATCTCCATTTTATGAACCCCATTCTTGGCCTTGCTTCATATTTCACTGAGAAAATTGAAGCAATCAGAACAGAACTTCCACAGATTTCCCCCAACCACATCTAACCACCTACCAGCATCCATACAATTTATCCTTCAATTCTAAGTGTTACTGTAAGTGAACCATTCATACGGTCCCTTCCTTATGTATCCAAGTCCATCCCCCTTTCCTGTTCAAGAACTCACTCTAGTAGGTCTTCCCTCTCTTTCCTGTATCATCAATGATTCTCTCCTGCTGGATCATTCCATTCAACTTGTAAACATGCTGTTATTTCACCTACTTGAACAAACGAGCAACAACACACACACACAAACCTTCTCTTAAGGAAAAAAATCATTTTCCATAATAGGAAGTAACTTCTTGTTCTGATAATTGGTAATTAAAGGGAAAGAGTTAAGCTTTCAGGAAAAAGTTGATTGATAAAAATAATTGATTTAGGCACTAAATGAAATATAGAGAGAAACAGAATATCCACACAGTGCCAAAATATCACTACACAGATTGTTTGCTAACTGTAAAAGGGACACTGTACCTTTTTAACAGAAATATCTGTTGAACACAACTCTAACCAAATAATACAGAAACATAAAAATTTAGAATCATTAAGACAACCTGATATTAGTGCCTCCTAAGGAAATGCAATATGAAGTACAGAATATCACCCATGAAGTATCAAACCTAAATTTAATCAAACCTTTAAACTTGTACGTAGGAAATTACATATTTACATATGTGTGTGTGTGTGTGTGTGTGTGTGTGTGTGTGTATTCACATATATTCTTAAAATTTCTTTAAAATAAAAACCTTTTCTGGACTGCATCTTCCAGTTCACTGTTCTCTGTAGCAAAACCTCTTGAAAACATCATATATAATCACTGGCTTCAATTTCTCTCCTCCAACCTTCCTGTGAACTACTTCTAGTCAGTCTTTCACCACCAACATGCCACCAAAACTACTCTTACCAAAGTCACCAATGTCTTCCACATTGCCAAAACCAACAATCAATTCTCAATCCACAGCACACTTGACATATCAGTAGAATTGATGTCTGACCACACCTCTTCCTTGATATCCTTTCTTCATTTGGGCTCCCCCTCTCAATGGTAGTTCTTCTTAGTCTCTTTTTCAGACACCTTATCTCTCTTGGACCTTCTAACTGGAATACCTCAAGGCTGACTCTTTGGACCTCTTCTCATTGTATGCACTCTCTTCTTTGGTGCTATCATTCCGCCTCCTGGCTTTCACTAACATCTCTACACTATGTCTCCCACATTGACGCATCTCTCCTAAACACGAGAATCATATCTCAAACTTAATCATAAACTCCAATCATATTTCCTACTTAATATTATCTCCTTGGACATATAATAGTTACTTTAGGCCTTACATTGTCCACAACTGAACTCTTTCTTTCCCAAAACCTGCTTTGTCCATACATTTTCCCATCTTAATTGATGGTAATTCCATCCTTTTAGGTGTTCAGGCCCAAAATCTTGGCTTCATCTTTTACTCTGCTTTCTTTCTCTCACCCTATATCTAATCAGTCCTGTTGGCTCTACTTTTATAATATATCCAAGCAACTTTTGTCCAAGCATCCATAGCCTCTTGATCGCTGCAGTAAATCTGTCGTGATCTGTGTCCCTGCTTCCACTTTTGCGCAGCCCCTATCCACTCTCATCATAGGTTTTAAAAGGATCACTTGACAGCTAAGTCCGATCAGGGCAGAATTCTTATCTGTCCTGCAACACTCAGCTGGCTACCTGAGGGTTACCGTAGATATTCAATAAGCAATTTGCTCTTTTCCTGTTTAACTTGAGAGCTGACTTGGGTCTTGAGGATTTGTGAGCCTGTTTTGCATAGGAAAGAGAATGATTTCAGGGAGGTTGCAATCACTGGATGGCTGGCCCCCAGCAGCTGTTGCAGATTGCCCAGCAGCTTACCAGGAGTGTCCCCTTTGTTTATCTGAAGCTCCTCCTGCCAAGCCTTAGCTCTATAAAATCCTCTGTTTTCTGCTCTTGCGAAGGTAGATTTGAGCAAACCCATGCCCCCACCTTCTCATTTTAGCCAATTGGAGTAAATCTTTCTCCATCTCCAAACACCAATGTCTCATTTACGGTGCACTGGGCACACGAACTTGAGATTAAGAGGTTTGGTATCAATACCAGATTTTCTTCACCATAGTCCAACAGAACACTTTTTCCTTGAAATGCACCATGGTTTGGTAGAGATAATTTTAATATTAAAGGACCTTCAATCACTCATTCATTCTACAAGCATTCCCTGGTCACTTTGGGTCAAATCCTTAGTGGGTGTAGATATATGAGACAAGGTCCTTCCCTTCAAGTCAGGTGGGGAGAAACAAACACAGAAGATAATTACAACACAAAGTGGTGGATGTGGATGGATTTCAAGGCATTACAAGAGCAAGAGGAGGAGTACTTTAATTTGGCTAAGGAGGACAGGTAAGACTATCCAAAGGCAATCATGTCTGAGGAGTTTGTCTTTTCACCACTGCAAGGGAGTGACCTTAGGCATGCTGGAGAAAACCCCTGACATCGGTTTGCTCATTTGTAAATTTGGAATGATAATACTTGCCTCACAAGTTTGTTCTGAGTGTCAATAGAGATGATATATGCTCATTAAAGTGTCATGGGAGTTACCTATAGTCATTATCCTTCTCTGGCCTCTTGCCCACCACCATCCACACAGAAGCAAGTACTTTAGAAAATACAGTCTCTGTTCACACAGCTTCAAATATTTGAAGAAATGAACTTATTAGCTCAGTACCAAAAATTCAATATCTTGAAAAACATAGGTGCTTCTTATTTTTGTTCTATACCTTATGCATCTTTTTGAAGAAATGAATCATATTTTGTTGCGGGCAATGCTATCATGTTCATCTACACAAACCCAGTCAATATGCATTGATTTGTGTTCTAATATTCATGGAAACAATGGCTCAGTTCAAAAGCAATCTTCTGTATTTGGGTCTATTTTAAGCTGCAAATCAACAGCTAATAGAGCTATAGTTAATGATGGCTACATCAGAAGAACATTAATGCAACAGCCTGATTGACCGCAAGGGGCTTTGGAAGAAACATAATTCACATAAAATTCTCTTAGCAATTAATTTTCCCCCTAACATTTTTCTGGAACCCATTGTGTGTAGATTGATGAACTGGGTAATATTGGGAGATGCAAAGGAATTTGTTGAGAAGATTTCTACACTTGATTGTTTCATCATACATGGGACTCACCTCTGGTTTCCCCCTATAAGTACCAGATACATTTTGCTGCTTTTTTGAGATAACAAGTAAGGAAAAATCTCTCAGGGAAAAAATACTATAAATTGGCTGTTGGAGTGGTTTTTAAAAACAATCACAAATTCTTTGATACTACTCCCATGTAGAGATGAAATCTGTATCACCTTCCCTCGAATTTGAGCACAGCTGTGAATGCTTTGATGAATAGAATAGAATAGAAATGACATGCTATAATATCAGAGGTTAGGCCACAAAAGGTCACGCAGTTCCAACTGGATCTCTTAGAACTCTCACTCTTCTGATGCTCCATCTTGGGATGCTCCCATTCAGAACACAGCCATCTCGCTATGAGAGGCGTAATCCACATGGAGAGGCCACGTATATGTGCTCCTGTCAACAGCTCCAGCTGAACCCAACCTTTGCATCATCCTGGCCCACATATCAGACATGTGAGTGAAGTTGTTTCCAAATAATTCCAGCCCCCATTCATGCGAGCCACTGCTCAGCCATTTGAGTCTTCCCAGATGAGGCCCTAGACTTTGCACACAGAAACAAACCATCTCCATTGTATCCTGTTTGAATTCCTAACCCACAATGATTTTATACTACTACATTTTGGGGTGCCTTTGTTTGGCAGCAATAAATAATTAAAAATGGTGGTTCACAAATTTCAAATGGTAACAATGAAAATATCTAAGATTTAGATAACCAAAAGAAGTGAATACTTTTTTCACCCTGGAAGCTACACAAAGCTCAACTGAAGAGACAGGAAGGTTTTTGGAGAGAGAAGGTTGGACTCAATACTCAGAAAAGTTTTCAATGAGATGCTGGGACAACTCATTTTTTTCCCACATACCTCAGGATGGACACATAGTGAAGCTGGGTACCTGAGAAGTACTCTAGATATTAAACCAATTTGCTGTTTTTCCTGTTTAACTTGAGGGGTGACTCAGGGATCTCGAGAATGTGTGAGCTTGTTTTCCAGAAGAAAGAGAATGCCTTCGGGGAGGTTTCAATCACCAAATGGCCAACCCTCAGCAGCCACTGAAGCCAAGAAGTCAGATTGTGCTGGAGCTTATCAGGAGTAACCCCTTTGTTTCCCTGAAGCTCCTCCTGCCAAGCGCCTTAGCTCCATAAACACCCATGCTTTCCGTTCTTGAGGAGGTGGATTTGAGTAAACCCAGGCTCCCACCTACCCATTTTGGCCAGTTTGAATAAAATTTTCTCCATCCCCAAGCACGGATGTCTCAGTGTTTGGCTTGCTGTGCATCAGGGACATGAACTTGAGATTAAGAGGTTTGGTATCAATAGTGTTTTAACTACATTTGCTAACTTACCAGTCAAGTCAGAAAGACCAAAGAAAAAACAATCATCCATTTTTGATTCCCTTGTCTTGGTCAGTCTTATTTTCTAGATATGAGAGAAATTAATTGGAAAGCAAAAATGCAGGTGAATGGCCTTACCTCTGTTTACTATAAAGTCAACTCTAGTGTTACAAAATTACTTAACAGAACTAATATTATGCGCTTTTCTCAAAGTTGTAGAGAAGAGGCAAACTCTAAGTTTTAAAATTTCAGATCTTAATACACGTTAGAGGACAAAGACCACAAAAATTTAAAACTAAATAATGTTTAAAATGGCCAAAATCTTCATCTTTTTTAACGTACAAAAAACCTTTAATTGTTAAGACTTCCCCATAATCTCAGTTTAACTCAACATTTTTTTTCTAAAAGATTTCTAATTACTAATTAACTTTCAAAAAAGCAGAAGATATCTCCCTTTGCACCAAAGGTTGTAATTTTCCATAGCTTTGACTTTTGTTTAATATACCGTAAAGAACACAGTATATTTTTGCTGAATTTTAAAATGTGAACATTCTGTGAGGTAAAGAACTAAGTGCTAAGTGAAATGTGAAACAATCTTCCTTGGAAAGGTGTTCCTCAGAAAAATTAAAATGTGCCAAATATATCGCTACAAAGAAAGGAAGGACATTTTTCCTGATATCCACTTCAAGAATAACCTCCTTTGGGAGAATTTTGAAAGGATTTGAGCATTCTAAATGTCCTAAAATAAATTAGTTAATTAAAAATATGGGTGAGCAAAGTCTACTGAGGTTAAAGGGAGAACAATAGCCAGCAATCATTTATCACAGTGTCCTGTTCAAGGATTTTAAGATACCTGATTAACAGTGGCAATTCTCATTTAGATTAGTTATCTGATGGAGCAGAGTTGCTATTGATCCAACAGTTGACCTCACTGCAGGCTTAGGATATGACAATAATCATCTCGCCATAGAGTGTGCCTGCAGTCATTGACAGTGTGAGTAATGATTAGATGAAATAGATGATTAAATAGCTAATTCCTTAAAACTGTCATTCCATTTCTATTGATGTTTCAGACTTTCCTCACACTTCATATCTTATCTTTTTATCCTTCTTTCTTTATTTCTTCCTTTCCTATGTTAAAATGATTTACTAAATTTTTAAAAAGGAAGTTTTAGTTAAAACTGTTAGGGAGGAAAAACTTTTATTCTATCCTCTTAGATTCAGTGACTGGGGACATGCAATTTTAACTGACAAAAGGTCCATTAACAGGTAAAAAAGAATACAGATGTATTAATATTATGTACACACAGGAGTCCACAGAAAAGAAGTGAAATTCATGTGTTAAACTCAGAGGTTTATATACCATTTTAACAAAGGAAAGGGTGTTGGGCTTTGAGGAACAATAAATTGTAGGGAAGTGACTAGGAAAATACATAAGGAAAACTAATGGAAGTGAAGGGTTATTCTAGGACAATTCATTTATGCAGACTCATCTCCGCGTCAACCTTCCATCTCTGGTAACAAGAGTTGCTCTTCTCTTTCTGGTACAGGAGAGGGGCACCTTCACAAAGATAAACGTATGCCCTGCTTTAAGGCAGATCAGGAGAGGGCAAAAACTTGTCCTATACCAGTTGATTCTTAATTGCCTTCAGCTCAAAATAATCCTTGGGCCGAAATGACATATGTGGGGGTGGCATATTCTAAACCCCTTCAAAATTCTTCTTTCATTTCATCATATCTTAATGATAGTGACTAAGAATATCTTATACATCTACTATATAAAACGGCATTTTAATGCAAAAGGGGGAGGGGTAACTTGACCAAATATTAGATTTACAAGACTATAATTTTCATGAAGAATAGAATATAGACATGAAATCAATGCTTTCAGAACTTTTTCTACTAAAAATTCATGAAATGTCTGAGAGCAGTGGGCTTGAGCTATATCAACACAATGCTAAAACATTTGGAGAAGAAGTGGAAAATACAAGCAATTTTCCAGATCCCTTTTCTACACAAAATTCAGCCATCCAGATGTTTGCTCTCCCCAGACCAGACATCTAGATAATTGACGGAACTCCTTTCATTTCTATTTGTGCTTGTGAACATCCCTCATCTACTCATATTTAACAATGAACTGCATTCCCCTAGAATGGGATTCTAATCCAACTGTCTCCTCTACCCAACTCTTTTTCTTCTTTCCACATGTTTATATTTTTTTAATGCACGAATGAAAGAAAAAATAGGAAAGTGTCTGTGTCTTCTTGTTTTAGAGTAAAGTAACTGTAGAACAATGGCTGGGTGGTGTGAACTTTCTTTGCAGCATCTAGCACACCAGGTGCAGTCGATAAACATTAAGCCATCAAATAAATCAGAATTCCAAACTGTGGTCTGCATTGAAGAATACATTACAGTCAGCTGCTTTTGCAGCAGGGCAAATTTCAGCAAAAGACTCAATTGATTGGCTTTTCTCAAACGTTAGTGTGCACACAAATCTCCCGAGGATGTTGTTAAAATGTAGATTCTTATTCAATAGGTTTGGGGTAGGACCGAAGACATTGTGTTTCCAGCAAACTCCCAGGTTACACTGATGTTGCTGGTCCATAGCTGAGTAGCAAGCAGACTATTGGCAAAGGGAAAAGACCAAATCCACCCCTTCACAATTCTAAAGAATATCTCTTGTAAACACTATTTCAAATATATTTAATTATCAAAGGAGATTTTTTTTAAACGAAACATCACTGTTTTTTGAGTCTAAAAAATTTGAATAAATCTAAACCATCAAGACTTTTTAAAAACTCTCAAGATAGAATCTCTTATGTAAAATTTAAAGGGCTATTTACCTGGAAAAAAAAATGGTTTGCCAAATACTACTGAGAGGAAATCAGTAACTCTGATCCAATAGGAGTGAATAGGAGGAAAGAGCCAAAAAATAGTTTAAAGCTAGATGTACAAATATACACCAATAGTTACTCTAGTACAGTCTTTAAACGAACCCCTCTCCAAAATGTTAGTCTTTTAGAGCTACTTATAACAAGAAAGAAATTATGAATTAGTTACATTTTCAAGTATAAAATCGTAAACATCATAAGTGCATTAATGATTTCAATAGATTAACAGACTGGATTGTCTGTTTTGAGAAAATCCTTATGATTCAAAATTATATAAAGTGATCTCTTAAGTTGTTTTCTTCACCCTTCTACCTAAATCATCAAGTTGTGTTTGCAACGGAGAAAAAAAGTTATTCATTTAATCAACATTTAACTCAAACAGGAAAAACCTTGTGCTAGGCACTCTCTGGGACTGTAGTACTGATCTCACTTGGAATCCAGGATGGATCTTTTAGACTAATAGGGAGAAAATATGCATGCATAAATAACTAGAATAGGAATTCAAAGTGTAATTGTCATAAGAAATATGCAAATACTGGGTTTTAGAAACTCAGAAGCATAGCAGAACTGTGGTTGGAGAAAAATTCCTTCCCAAAGTTTCTTGAAATGAAATATCTGGACAGAGCACTTAATTTTCTGAAAAGACTCCCTGATCCAATAATTTAATCATCATAAGAATTCTCATTTTGTATATCCTCTTCCAACTGAGGCTAACACGGTTCCTCATCTGATGAAAATACCAAGACAACATATGAACAGTACTAACAATTCCCCAAATGAATACCTGCAATATTCAGTCAAACAGCTTTCCAAATGTGTCTGTAACCAGTGGTGTGCTGGTAAATGTTTAGCAACCAGCTCCGGAGAGGCAAGAGGAGCTCTGATTGTAGCATTTACTGATTTCCATGGTGAGAATACATTTACCATAGCTGATTTCAGGCTTCTAATGTGAGGTCACTGAATTCAGACTTGGGAAGACATGCTCACAATCAGCCCTCACACATCTCTCTGTTGACATTTATGTTTAGTGGTGAAAAAGAAGGCAGGCTCTGGAGAAAAACTGCCTGGGTTTAAATCTTGTTTCCACAATTGATCGGCTATGAAAACTTGGGTAAGTTACTCAACCTCTCTGGGCTTCAGTTTTTTCTTTTGTAAATAGGCAACACAAAAACAATCTGACTGTCATAAGAAATAAATGATTTAACATGTGAACAAAGCATTATGTGAATGTTTATCATGAAGTGTTTACTATTATTATTAACTACAACAATTCCATTGAAAATTAATCTTTGTGTAACTTTCTAATCATAGTCTCCACTCACAAGATCCTTCCATAAAGTAATATATCTTGCATCATTTTAGAAATAACCCTACCAGTCGTCTCTTCCTGAACACTATTAAGACTCTGAACCTTAAAATAAGTCTGCATAGTCATGAAAACACTGGTTCTCTGGACCATTGTATGAACATTCTGAAAGGTTTAGCAAACATATTCGTTCAGGATTGAGTATAAGAAACCTTCACTTGATGTAGTGCTTTCAGATTATACCACTCATTTAGCATTTGGATTTATTCTTTTTTTTTTTTAAGATTGGCACCTGAGCTAACATCTGTCACCAATCTTCCTTTTTTCTTCTTCTTCTTCTTCTCCCCAGAGCCCCCTAATAAGTAGTTGTATATTTTAGTTGTGGGTCCTTCTGGTTATGCCATGTGGGATGCCGCCTCAGCATGGCATGACAAGTGGTGCCATGTGCACGCCCAGAATCCAAATCAGTGAAAGCTTGGGCCATCGATGCGGAGCACACGAACTTAACCACTCAGCCACGGGACCAGCCCTTATTCTGTCTTATCTTGGTCTCTCATTACGTAGTGTCATAGTAGAATATTAAAACTAGAACGTGACTTTGAATTGCAACCCTTTGTGTACAATCTTAATTCCCACGGCCATTCACCTCACTTATGGATCAGATTACAAATGACTTTGGGGCAGAGCCAGGTTCTGTCTATCACCATTTCTCCATCATCTCTTCTCAAGCTTTCCCATTGTAGTTTGATAAGTATTTTTTGAACTACGATGATTTAATACTCTTTCCCAAAATAAGTTCCATTAACCTATTCCCACAAGAATCAAAATAAGGATTCCAAAGCCCAAATCCTGGAATATTCCCCTTTTTGAGAATCATAAGGTATATTAGCATATTAAAGGGTCTACAAAGTTTTGTAGTTAAGAAACCTGACCATCCTACCTACCTACAACCATCCTACCTACAACCATCATTAGAAAGTGGAGAGAAATGTGGAAATTCTCCTAACTACTGATATATACATACATAGATCAAAGTTTAGGAAACAATGATTGGCCTAAATCCCTCATTTTACTGATGAGGAACACGAGATCACAGAGAAGTTAAATGACTTCCCATTGGCAAGTCCCTTGGAAGGCAGTTAGAGGGAGAACTGTGAATAAAATCCAGCTCATTGGATCGCCACTTCCAAATCAGTTTCTGAAATTGTTTAAATCCTGAAATTAAAACAATTAATTATTTGGCTGTATTTTCACAAAGAAGAAAAGAAACTCTAGACTTCCATGCTTCTTTCAGACTATCATATTTCATGCTGGAAGTACCGATTTTGCATACGTGCAAATATAAATCAGATGTCAGCTGGGGACCCCGTGTCTCTTTGAAGATCTAGGAATAATTGTCTTGAGCTCTCAACAATTCTATAGCCTAATAGAAGCCCAAGGTTCTGCTCCACAGTTTCTGTAAATTTCCATGGGCCTACTTCTCATGGCCTCCTCTGCCTTCTGGGTTCATGTTTTCTCTGTGACATACTACATTGACCTGGTCACAAAACTGGGTTCAGGTCCCTCAAAACAAGTATATTCTCACAAGTTCTTAAAAGATTTTGAAAAAGTTTATGAGGAAAAAGAGAGGATTTACTTTACAGCAAAGCAAATAGTCAAAATTAAACTATAGCATTTAAAAATATATTTATTGGCTTTCCTCCTATTAATTTTCACCAGACATCTTCTTATCATCTTCTAGTTCTTCACCCTTACTCCTCTCGCCTTCTATTTCCTCTCCTATTCTTTTTCCTCCTCTTTACTGGGTATTTGACCACAATCTCTTTCCCCTATGCTCATAAAAAAAATAACTTTTCCCTTCCCCTAACACCTTGGTATCGCCTAATATCCTTAACTGTGATATGATACAAGTGTGGGAGATTTCGGGAGTGGTCTTCTAATCAAATCATTCTTCCAATGAAGATAGAGCCCACTTTGAAAGGAATCCAAGTGAAAATAATATTCTCGCTAAGAATATTATTCTCGTTAAGCCTCATTAAGCAATTATATAGCTCAATTAGAAGGTAATTGCATTTATTCAAAAAGAAATGATGGTAACTTAGACTAGGGTGGTGGCAGTAAAAGAGGAAAGAAATGGACAAATAAATACAAGAGACCCTTAGGAGTTTGAAGCCACAAGTATTGGTGGTTGACTGAGTAGGTGAGGATGAAGAGGAGCAATTAAGTGCAACCCCTAGTTCTCGCACTTGGACAGCTGGAGAGTTGGTGGCCCATTTACAAAGATAGTGAGCCTTCCGTGGATCAGGTTCAGAAGAATTAGAATGAGATCAGTTTTGGAAATCTTGAATATGAAGCGTCCATGAGACAGCCTCTGAGAGATGCCTCCTAGACAGTTGGATGCATGAGGCTGGCACTCAGGAGAGTGATACTGAGTAAGGGCAGAGACTTTGGATTCAGAAATATCTGTCTCCGAGCCCTTGCTCTCCCATTTAATACTTGTATACCTTGAGCAAGCCACCGAAACTGTCCATGCCTCAGTCTCTTCATCTGTACAATAAGGATGACTGTTATAAGTCTACGTTGTAAAGATATCTCAGGATACCAGAGGCAACATATGTGAAGCTCTTAGCATAGCTCAATAAAAGTAAATAATTCAAAAAATATTTATTCAGCACCTCCTATGTAGCAGACACTGCTCTGAGCACCTTAGATATATTTACCCATTTAATCTTCACAACAATCTTCTATCATAGATACTACTATTATCTTCATTTTAAAGATGAGGGAATAAATGCAGAGAAGGTAAGCAGCTTGTAAAGCAGGAAGTGATCAATCTGAACCCAGTCTGTCTCCAGAGTCTGCATACTTAACTATCACACTGAACTTTCTCTTAATGATGTTAGCTAGAATCATAGCTTTGAAAGTCACGAGAACATGATGTAAGAGCATGTGGGTAACTAATTATACTAATAATAGCTAAATTTCATTGAATGCTTATTCTTTGTAAGGTAATATGCTAAATGTTTTATACGGATCTCTCATTTTTCTCAACATTTCTATGAAGTAGGTACTCTCATTTTATTTCTCTCACTTTGAAGAGGAAGAAACTGAGACACGGAGAGGTGAAGTAGCCTGCCCAATGTCATAGAAACATAAAGTAAGGGGTCAGACTCAAACTCAGAAAACTTGGCTCTCACATTCTAAAATAAAATATATGTTGTGGCTAAGAAGGATATGTAGAGATGAGAAGAAAGCATAAGACAAGTTATGAGGAACACATGCTTCCATTACCCTTTTAAGAAATCTTCTTAACTATAAACGACCACCTTTTACTCCCTTTGCCAAAGAGGACTGGTAAACACTCCTTCCTCCACCCTTTCACAGCACACTGCCTCTACCTCACTTAAAGCACCTGGTCATGCTGTCATCATCACACATTCGTTTGTCCCACCAGGATGTAAACCCAGCACATCAGGAACCCCTCACTCATCACTAAATCCCCTCTAGCATCCAGTGCCTTTAGCCCCTCTTTAAAGGTTTGCTGAATTAAACTGACAAGGAAGGATTAGGACGGATGGAAAGCAGGGAAAAGAACCAGACAAAAAGGGCCAGGAGAAGGAGTAAGGAAGAAGGAACACCGAGAAGCAGCAAGAGAAAGCTTCTTTCCCTGTCTTTCTAGCTTAAGCAAAGTCCGGAAAGAAGACAAAGAACTTCCCCCAGACATGAGGGTGATGAGGCCTGGAAGGGGGCATTCCAGCGCACGTTTGAGGAGCCACTCTCTATGTCTTGACGAATGGAAGAACAGGCTACTAAAGAAGTCAACAGGGCCAATGACGAAGAGCCTTGTGCACCATACAAGGGAGTTTAGGCTTTAGCCTGGACAGCAGAGGTTCTCAAACGCAAAAGTCCTTAAGCACCAGAGAGCCAAGATCCATGAAACACATATGGAGGTCTACGTGTCAGATTGGAGAGCACTTGCCCTGTCTATAAGAACAGCCTCTACTGAGCTTCAGCCTTCTGGAGCCATGCTGGAATGCAGACTCACTGTGGCCAGATTTTCACTTCCCCAAGAGAAACCAGAAATCTACATTTTTGTGTAAAATTACCCTAATTTTAACTACTGACAACCTCCTCACAAGGGAGAATCACTGAATGTCATAAAGCAGAGAAGTAATAGCATCAAATTTTCATTTTAGACAAACTACTTTGGTATCCATAAGGGAGACTGACTATAAAGACCTACTATTAGCCACCTAATAGTAGTAGCCAGTACTAGGCTACTGCAATTGGACTGGCGAGCCTCAAGAAACCTAATCCGGGTCTGGCCCTGTGGCCTAGTGGTTAAGTTCATGTGCTCTGCTGTGGTGGTCCAGGGTTTCACTGGTTCGGATCCTGGGTGTAGACATGGCATCGCTCATCAGGCCACGTTGAGGCAGCATCCCACATGCCACAACTAGAAGGACCTGCAACTAAGATATACAACTATGTACCAGGAGGGATTTGGGGAGATAAAAGCAGAAAAAAAAAAAGATTGGCAATAGTTGTTAGCTCAGGCGCCAATCTTTAAAAAACAAAAAGAAACCTAATTCAAGGATGAAGTTGGAAAAAAACAGTTTATAGTTAAGAAACGTTTAGGCAGTAGAAGGGCTAGACTTGTAGACTGAATGGAAGAAGGGGATAGTAAGTGAGAGAGAGAGGTTGAAGAATTTTTCTGTGTAAAATTGCTAGGTGTTGAATGGAAAAGCTGAGTCCAGTTATAGACACGTTAATTGTGAACTGCCTATGAAATATCCAAGAGGTAATGAGTAACACTATTAAAAATAATATTATGAGAGGCTGGCCCAGTGGCATAGTGGTTAAGTTCACGTGCTCCACTTTGGCAGCCAGGGGTTCACCAGTTTGGATCTCAGGCGCAGACCTACACACTGCTTGTCAAGCCATGCTGTGGCAGCATCCCACATACAAGATAGAGGAACATTAGCACAGACATTAGCTCAGCAAAAATCTTCCTCAAGCAAAAAGAGGAAGATTGGCGGCAGATATTAGCTCAGGGCCAATCTTCCTCACCAAATAAATAAATAAGTAAATTTATGAAAATCATGTGGTAACTTGAAAAAGTAATCAAGCATTGATGTCAAGTGGGGAATGACTACAAATATATATCTGTACCATGATTACAAAAATATCCAATGACATACAAATTATATATGCATACAAGGGCTGAATGTAATTTTGGAAAAAGAAAATTGTTTAACTTGTTTAAACAACAGGATTTTAGATGACTTTTTCTCTTCATTTCTTTTATCATGAGTTTGTAAAAGTTTTCTTGCAGTGGAAATGATAAAAAGATGGCCAATAGTTTCTGTGGGAGCTCAGAGAAGACAAGCTTGCTGTAAACTGAAGAATTTAGGGAAGGCTTACAGGAGGAGGTGCAGCTCGAACAAGGCCAGGAAGCAGGGAAAGCAACTATTGCCTAAAGGTCAGTGTTTCCCATGCTTCCACTTCAAAAACTGTACTACTTCCAGGAATAAAAATCACAATTCAATTCTGCTCTATATGGTGGCAAAGGGTAAATAAAGCTATTTGCAACCTTGAAACTAATCTGATTTGCATCTAAAAATCCGCTCTGAATTTTCAAAAGATAAACCCGTGTTTTTGTTTAAAAGATGGCCTGATACAATGGAATTTTCAGGGACCTAGAAATCAGGAAACCTTGATGTAGCACAGATTCAGCCATTAATTAGCTGCCCCTATTATTAACACTATAGACATTCTTTGTCTCTGGGCCGACATTTTTCTTTTGTAAAACGGGCAGTCAATTAGTTGATCTCTTTATCTTTCTATGCAATAATAAAACATGTTTTTCTCCGCTAAGACTACGTTATTCAGATTCTTCACGTAAAGCTTGAGGCTTCTGAAATTATTTTCATACTCTGTTTTATGTTTTCATTTTATTGGTGATTAAAGGATCACGCCTTTAAGATCATCCATGCCTTTCTAACAAATGAGTTCATCACTCAGAAGCAGCCAACCTAAAACAACTCTGGAATGGTCTGTTAAAGGCTCAGCTGAGGTACCAGATCAGGAACAACACACTGGATTCGAGACTCTGAGCTCCAGGATGCAGTATATGCACTACACCAATACTTGACACATGGCACTGTCTCCAATAACTTGAATACAAAAGTCCAAGAACAAACAGGTAGAAATAGAAGTGTTCCCTCTCATCATCCCACTCAATATCTCACTTGTGGTATTTGTGCTTCCAGTCCTACAACCCTAGGCTGTGTTGGGTTACAGGTCCTGAGTGCCAGAGGAGGATCACTTTTGTCAGGTGACATAATGGTGATTCTACCTACCACTGGGCTAGTTTGAACTCTCCATGAGAGTAGCAATCAAAGAAAAGGAGTTACGAAACTGGCTGAGATAATCAACCTTGATTACCATGAGAAGTTAGGGTTGTTTCTACACTACATGAGCAGGGAGGAATATGTCTATGAATACAGGATATTAACTAAGACATCTTTTAGTATTTCCATGCCCAGTAATAACTGTCATTGGCCAATTGTAACAACCACAATACAATAACATCAGGGCAACAAGGGTTTAGAAGCCTCAAAATGAAAGTCTGGGTCACCCTACTAGGAAAGCATACCAGTGAGGGGGAGGGAAATCTACAATGGATGGTGGAGGAGGGAGATGATAAATATCACTTGCAGCCTTTGGACGAGCTGCAGCAGCAGCAACTGTAGTTGCTTTTCAATGACCCTCTTGTCTTGTCTCTTCTAGGAAAATGCAACTTGAAGGTGACTCTGACTGGTTGGGTTTGTACCTCCACTTTCCAAGAAGATGTGATGTCCTCCTGTTCTAACAAAAAAATGTTGTTCCCATATTTTATTTTGTGAACCGGATATAATTGAAAGACACAAATGGATCTCAGTGGTTCAAGGGGCAGACTGTAAGACATCTTTCTGCAACTTTTCAGATTGTATTGGTTTCACCTATCTTCCAGACAGCCACCACCACAACCAACCTATTCAATACAGGGCCATGAATTTTTGCTATCTGAGGCCAACCAACCACACTCAAGTCTGTCTTCTCTTGCCACTTTCTAACTCAGATTCAGATGAAATGCCACACCAAAGAGCATTGGTTTTGGCTTCTGAGAAGGTGCTGAAGGTGTTAGATGGTGCAAAGCAATAGTGCTGAGGAGTTAACTCCTTGTGAGGCCAACTTCGACCAGTGAGAGGCAAGAGATGGGACAAAGCCAGGAAGATAAATTCTCTTTCTCTTCCTCACTCCAATGGAATGTTCTGAATCATGATTTCACCACGCAGGCTGGCCAAGTCATCGACCTGCTAAGTGACCTGCTGTCTCTTTCAACTTCTTGAGAAGTAATAGCATGTCACCTTGCATTACTTACCACGCTTCTTGGCCTCACTTTCCTTTTCTCTCACTCTTGCTGCACGGACTTTTATGTCTCAAATAAAGCATTAGCACTTACTCCTTGCCTCAGATTCTATTTCCTAGGGGACTCAAGTTAAACAACTACATTATCCAGACTCCTTTGAAGTTAGACGTGACCATGCAACTGGATTCTAACCAATGGAATATAAGCAGAAATTATGTATACAACTTACAAACTTGGCACATAAAAATTTGCTCTTTTTCCCTACAAACAAACTAGAAAGGAAAAAGGAAAAGAAAAACCAGGGCCATTTAGAAGCCTATATGTGGCAGAGCCTCTGTTAGCCTGAGTCACTGAATGACAGTGGAGGAGAGTGTCTACTGACTTGTTCACACTCCCACTACTATTACATGAACAAGAAATAAGCTTCTATGATATTTGAACCATCATATATTTGAGGCCTACTGGTCATGGCAATCAGCGTACCCTAGTTAATAGACTTATGCTGTCATTAAACCAATAACTACAATTAGCAAAGATCAAAGTCCTAAAAAAGTATACTGCTAAGGCTGGAAGTCACATTTTCCTTTTTTGCCTGCTTACCTGAAACCATATTTTATTTGTAAATTTGTGTAAATAAAGTGAAACAACAAAGTCATGATACATTTCTCCAAAATTCACAGTTAATAGGTCCTCTTTAAAAGCCACTCTTCAATCCCTCTCCTCACACCTCCAGAAAAAAATCAAGTGATCTGAACTGGCAAATGCTCATCTGCATAAACAACTTTGCTCTGGTTTCACTAACAAAGGCTACAATCCTAGGAACACAAGAGAAACAAAGCTAGATGCAATCACTGAAACTAACAGACTTCTTCATTTCTACCCTACATGTTACCCACGAATGAGAACAATTATTCTCTAAAAAGTAGAAAAGTCCCTATGGGAGGAACACCTCATTTCCTGATATTGTAGTAGACGGTACCCTCTAATCTTAAAAACTCAGGAGGACACTATGGCACAGAACCACTTCTTCAATTTGCAATCACTGCCCAATCTCTTATACAAACAACTCAAATCCCTCCACCTGATTTATTCTCATCCTCCCTCCTAGTACCCACACAATCACCCCCTAAAGGTATGCCTGTGATATAGTGGAAACAGTAAACTTCCTGCCTTTCTCTCCCAGCGCTGTATTCAGTAAGAAAAGAACAGATGCTGGGTCAGTCATGTGCTGAGAATGGATAACAGCAGCAAACCAGAGAGGCCGCCAAGGAGAGACACAGTGCAAACCAAAGACCAGGGGGAGGCGAGTCAGGAATGCTAGATGAAGTCAACATCTGTGGCTTCCTGCTGGGGTGAAAGAAACAGTTCATAGGTCTTGAGGATCTCAGCCTCATTAATGGCACAGCCTAAACGGAGGAAAATCTTTACATTATCTTTATTTGCTCACTCAACAGATACTTATTGAGAACCTACTACATACCAGGTACTACTACATACAGTCACTAGGAACATTGCAGCATACAAGGTAAGTAGATACCTGTTCTGATAGAGCTTGGGTCTAATCTAGAAACTCCACACTACACTTGCAACAGATCAGAGATGCCAAGAGATTCATTCCCACTTGCTTTCCTGAGAAAAATGAATTGCAAAAGAAGTGATTTTTATTATCTTCAATATCACTTATAACCTTTTAAAAGAGTCCTTTCAGGGGCCAGCCCTGTGGTGTAGTGGTTAAGTTAACGCTCTCTGCTTCAGTGACATGGGGTTCGCAGGTTTGGATTCTGGGTGTGGACCTACACACCACTCATCAAGCCATGCTGTGGAGGCATCCCACATACAAAGCAGAGGAAGATTGGCACAGATGTTAGCTCAGGACCACTCTTTCTCAGGCAAAAAGAGAAAGATTGGCAACAGGTGTTAGCCAGGGCCAATCTTCCTCACAAACAAAAAAGAGTTCATTCACAGCTTAAGATAGAAATCTCAAGGCCCTGGCTTCTGAACTAAAAATCAGAACAAAAGGTCTGATAAATAGTAATTCCTACCATCTTTCTAGGTTCTTTCCTCTCCTAAGATCTTTAAATATATTATCTGATTTGCTCCCGTGAGTTATATAGTGGATCCCCATTTTCAGTTGAAAAAAAAGAGTCTCAGAAAGGTTTAAAAAAAGTCACATATCCCTTCTTTCCTTTTTGTGTATTTATTTATTGGGAATCCACACTACACATTTATTTGGCATCCACTAAATATTTGGGGGCACATTATTTGAGTATCCACATATTTATCAGATATCCACGAAATTTATTGTTCATCCACTATAAATTAGTGTGCATGAGTATATGTATACTGTTCTAGGATGGAAAGAGAACGATAAACAAAAGAGATCTCACACACACCCCCAAGGAAAAACACCTAACCTCACAGAGCTTGCCTCCTGGAAGGGGGAAAAATGGTTAAAAATTCTTAAATGAGTAAAATAAATACTCATTAGATAGTGAAAAGTACAAAAGGGAAAAAGAAAGCAGGAGAAGGGAAAGGAAGTGTCCAGGTTGGGGAGCGGGGTGCAATTTTAGACGAGGAAGGCAGGAAAGAACTGAGTGAGAGAATGACATGTGAGTAAACACCTGAAGAGGTGAGGGAGTGAGCCATGTGGACCCCAGGAAAGCTTGCCAAAGGAGGTTACATGACCTGGGAGCATGCTGGCCTGTCTGAGTTACGGCAATGAGGCAACTCCAACAGGTTGGAGTGGAATAGGCAAGGGGGTGAGTAGGAAGAAAAAAAGTCAAAGAAGGAAAGAGACGAAAGGTCATGTAAAAACTTTGGCTTTACTCAGCCATGGTAAGAACATTGGTTTTTACTCAAAGTAGGATGGAAAGCCATAAGAGGGTGCTGAGGATTGGAAAGACCTGCTCTGACTTATAGTCTAACAGAATCACTCTGGCTGTTTTGCTGAGAATAGACTGTGGAGAATTAAGGGCAGAAGCAGTGGAACCAGGTGTTGTTGCAACAATCGAAGTGAGAGAGCTGTGGCTGAACCCAGAGCAGGAGCCATGAAGGTGCTGAGAATGGGCAGGTTCTGCATAGTATATCGTGAAGGTGGAGCCAACAGGATTTTCTGACAGATAGATGTAGATTGTGAGGAAAAGAGGTGAGTCTGAGATGACCTGAACATCTGTAGCTGAGCAGCAGGAAGAATAGATTGTCATTTACTGACATGAGGAGAGACAATGGGATGGAATGCTTCAAATCAGAGTCCATGAGGACTATAAACTATAGGCCACGCCTAGTTCCACACATAAATTGTAATCTAAAAGTGTGATTTACATTTTTACTCTTTCAAAACAACAGCAAGGAAAAAGCAAGTGAAAAGCAAACAAAATAGGAGGAATAATTTTTTTTTAATTAGTAAGAAAGTGTAACTAGCCTCCATCAACCTACCCTTCTGGACTTTTGTCTTACTATTTTTCCAGAATATTGCCTCATTTCTACCAATTTGGTTGTCTTAGTTTGGGTTCCCCCAACGCAGCATCTTCAACAAAGATTTGGGTGCAGGGAGTTTATTTTGGAGGCAGTTCTCACAGAGCAGGAGAATAGGGCAGTGGATGTGGAAGAAGGAAGGAGGGAAAACCAATGCAGAGATGCCTGGTTGAGCTGGTTACCACTGGGAGCAATGGAGGTTCAGCCCCATTGGGAGCCCTCTGAGAAACCACGTAGACTGCATCTCAGAATTGTCCCTGTGACGATACTGGGACATTTTCCACTGACTCCCAGCTTCCCTTAGTTGAGGGCTGCTTCCACAGACATTGACCCCCCAACACTGGTGGACTGTCCCTACCATATTGAGTAGTCTTTCTAGGCATCAAAGAAAGCCGAGGCCAAAAAGCAGAGAAACATCATAGTAGACACTTGAGGTGGGACACTGTCAACGGGTGGAACTGTCTAGCCCACTTGACCTTAAATCAGGTGGGAAGGGGGTGATATGTGGTGCAGGTCACCAAGAATAACTGCTACACTGGCTTATACCTGCTTCCCCGCACCTGGCCTGTGCCTTCACCTCTCCACACTTTGCTTATCCTGTCTTCCTTCCCACTACCATTGCACTCCCAAACACCCTACTCCTTCCTCTTTACCCACGACTGTGATCAGCAGTCAAAGTCGAGGTGGAATCTCACTTCCTCCAAAAAACGTAAGACTATTTCCAGTTAAAGTGCCTTCCACTCTTTTTAATGCCCACAGCATGAACATCCCTAACTTTGGACCCTTAGCTCCAATGTCTTATGGATGGGAAGATCTTCACATAATGTGCTTCACCTTGCCGAGTAGATCATAAATACTTGAGGGCCAGAATTCTTTGTATCCACCCTGTTGATTAATCCTAATCCAAATAGGTGATTTTGACCTTCTCTAGTAGCAAACAGGGACAAAGAGAGCAACTACTTTGGGAGCTGGTTGCCATGATTGCTACGATCCCAAGTTATCTCAGAGAGTCACTATGTGAATGAGCTTCATTCATTCCCCCCAAATGAAGGCAGAACAGGCAATTCCATGTGTGTCTATAAACATTTGGCATATCTACACTTCTTGAAATTCTCTAAAAACTCTCAAGCTAAGATTTTAAAAAATGAACCCCTTTGACATAGTGGGGTGGGGGGGGGGTGAGACTTGAAATCAAGTTGGATTAGTTTACAGACTGAATACATCTTTCTGCTAATTAAACATCAGGTATGGGCTGGACAAAGACAAAGTCCAGAAAACTTCAATCTTCATAGATGGTGTTTTGCAAATGGAAGACTGCTAGCACAGGGAGAATGGGTGTAATGACTGACTCTTCTCTCAGAAAGACAATGGCTTCAGGCATAATTGGGAATAGTATATACAGCCTAACAAATGAGCGGGTTCGGGAGCAAGGGAGGGAGCCAATCTCTTGAGCATATTAAAAGCAAGCCTGGATATGATAATGGCTTTGTGGTTATATTATTTTCAATATCCTTATCAGTTAGAGATGCATACTGATATATTGATACATGAAGTAATATGAGTCTAGAATTTGCTTTAAAATATATCAGTAAAAAAGGACCACAAAATTTTGAAATTTTTTAAAACCAGGTCACGGGTACATGGGTAAAATCTCTCTATTTTGCGTGTTTGGTAATTTTCATTATAAAATATTTTTTTAAAGAGCCACACACTGGTTCAGTAAGTTGTGTACAGCTGAGGTACCAAGCTGTGAGTCTCTAACTGTAGCAGCTGCTACAGCAACAATAAATAGAAAATTCATGAACTTTTATTGCTCATCACCACTGAGGCACTGCTGCATAGAGTGGGAAGGTTCCTCATACTGGGGAGAGGAGAGTCCTGGTGCAGTGAAAAACATCATCGCAGTCTTTGTTCTCTGCACAGACTTTCCCCAGATGCCACCCTGTCTCTCTCTCCCTATAGATATAGTTGACAGACTGTCAGAGCCATAGAGCCCCATGCTCTTCACCATACCTACAGCTTCAAGTACCTTGTTGACCATAACATTCATTTTCCTGCTGGTCAGTTCATGTTCATCTAATCCTACTACTTCAATACATTTCATTCCTATCCAAAAACACGTGCAAATCCACCTCTGATATGGTACGTTTCCCATGCATATTACTCAACCTAACAATGTTTTTCCATAATATCACAAATATCTCCCCTATTCAGTAACTACCCTCCCATCAGCTATTGTCTGTCTTTCTGAATGTACTTTCCCCTAAAAAATGAACCGACATCTGCATTAGCCCAAACCCTTCTCTCCAACCAGTCTCCCTTCCTTCCCAACCCCCACAGGAGACCTGGTCTAGTGCTGGGCGGACTCCTAGCAGACAGTCCTCAGTTTTACTTCTGGAGCTAGTAACTAAATACTGGGATTTAAGCATGAAAACTTCATTCATCCAATAGACAACTGCTAACCACTATGTGTCATGTCCTAGATCTACAAAAATAACTAAATTAGGTGTCAACCTTGAAGAAGGTCAAATCTACTAGGGAAGGTAAGTGCATAAACAACTACAATACGCTGTAAAAATACATAGTTAGATATGTTTACTAGATAAGTGGCAACCACTGAATATACTCACTTTGACTTCTCAGAGTTAGGAGGTAGGGAGATGAGGGAGGGGGGCTTCCAAAGAGGAGAAAACCCTTGATTTTGCCTCTAAAAGGTAGAGCAGCAGTTTGTCAGGCATATGTAAAGAACTGGAGATATAAATTATAAAAACTCTATGTGAAGCTAAAATTAATAAAGGAAAGGCATAAGAAAAAGAGTTGGAGGAATAGAATGTGAAGGTTCTTAATGCTATAAACTTTGAGCTTTATTCCGTAGAAAATAGAAAGTCACTGAAAGCTTTTAAGCAGGGCTGTCCAACAATAATATTTGCATTTTAGAAAAATTTCCCTGTAATAGAGGAGGGGATGACTTTGAAGGCTTGGAGAGAGGCAACAAAAGGAGCAATGGAGGCAACATCAGCAGTTACAGGATGACTGTAGCTGTCCGGAGCAGAGAAACGGTGATCTCGATAAAGGCATGGCAGCAAAGGCTGATTGGAAAGACCCATAAATGTATTCACCAGCCTGATTTAAACTTTTATTCCCACCCCCCTCTCAAAAGAGCATATTTCCTGTAAGAAGTTATCCTGAGAGTTTGTCAAGGAAAATGTGGGAGCAGATGCCAAATAACTAGGAAATCTTCAAAAATATGTGCCCTACTGTGCTCTATCATCCATTCCCTAGGGACTTTCTCCCTTCTCCCTCTCCACAAAGCCCTCAGCAAGATCAGCTTCCATGTCTGTGTAGACCTCCTCCCAGCCATTTCTTGGCTCCTTTCTTCCTGATTTTGAGCTCTGATCTTTACTACTCTTCCAACTCTTGGTTTTAAATGGCAAAGGCTCCTAGTTCTAGAATGATGGCCAAGTGGACAAAATACCTCTGCCTGAGTAGACAAGAATGTGACATTGACACACAGCCATTGTGATACACAAGTCAAGACTGATTTTGACAAGAATGAAAGGCTTCTTCCTGCTGCCGCTGTCTTATGGGATTTTTAGCGTTTGGAGAACTAGCCATTGTCGGTCTTAAAATTCTTAAATGCTTTCATGAGATTGAATGCCATTTAGATAAATGAGCCATTTATAGTGATGGTTCATATAACAGAATTATTCAGTTGGTTGCTCTGGAATATGTTCATTTTATTTTTAAAGTTCAGTGGAAGTTAGTTTAGCCAAGTACTTTGCAAACTTTGTTAGAAATTAAGTTCCCAGTGGTAAGGTTCTGGATGAGTATGAGTAGGAATGGTAAAGGTGTCAGAAGCATTATATGTTTCATTAAATAAGTGTTTACTAAGCACTAACATAGCTATACTCTACTCTAAGATAAACATTGATGTATAAGACAGTTCATTCTTCAGGAGGAAACGAGCCAAGTACTTCTTCAAGGTAGACAAATGCAGAACCATGACTTAGGTGTTATTCGGTAGCATGCCAAGCAGAATTCCTACCACCATTGTGGTAGGAATGTCTGTTTTAGCTACTTCTGTTTCTGGAGCCTTGACCACGTCTGCTCCTCTCCCTACCTCCATTCCCCAACTTCCAAGAACTAGGACGCTGTTAGAAGCTGTCTTAAGCATCCCACTTCAGCACTTTCCCCCAGGTCAGCACCTTTTCCGAAATATCTATTGCTCTAAAATTGTCTTTTCCTCCTCCTCCTCCAGCTCCCTCCAAACAAGATCTCTATGTCTTCTCAGCTAGGTGTTAAAGGAAAAGAAATAAAAATGCCTGATTAAACCAATTCACACTAAAGTATAGGTGGTAGGATGCTTAACTTTCATAGCAACTTTTAGAAGAACCTACTATTCTAAATGAATTTCTGACTGGTGGGATGCATGAGGGAGTGTTTTTTGAGGTGGGGGGAGTTACACTTTTTCCTCATCTATTCACACTGACCAGAGCCCCTACATCAATTTTTCCTCTTCACAGAGATTCCCTTCTGACCTCAAGACAACGCATGCTATAGCTCCAGTTCACCAGGTTATAAATAAGGAACCTCAGTAGAAACCTGGCTGGTTTCACATTTCTTGCAATCTGTAGTTTGGTTCCTTCTCTAGAGTCATGTGTACACATTTGAACTTTTTCTGGATAGGCTTCTAGTAAAGATAAAAGTTATATTGATTTTCTGTAGCATCATCGTCTTTATCAAACAGCAAAATATCTAGCTTGGAAGTTAATATTAGCTACAAATATAGGTGAAGTAGTGGCCACAATGCATACCCTCTTATGAGAGTAAATTAATATGGAGATCACAAAGGAGGGAGTTCCATCTTTATGACATTACTTTCTAACATCAGCTTATTGCATATAGACAATCTGCCCTTAAACAATCCTAAACATTACCCATAAAATAGGGAACAAGTAGGAAACACACACACAGTTGCTCACGAATGCTCTTACAGTCAGTTCTGCCTCCAACTTCAGGTCAGACTGCTGTTTCTTCAGTTGCATACCAGATGAAATTGTGGTTTGCCTTCAGGGGCTATGTTATAAGAAAAAAATATATTTCTTTTAATACTAAACACACTGAACATTAAGCACATACAGTAGAATTCCCTTAAGTTAAATGCCTAGACAGAGTTCACTGATTATTTACTTTTCTTTCAGAGCTCAAATCCTATCCTCGCGGTGTCTCTAAGCTAAAGAATCGCAGCACTAAGGTATAAATAAACCGAAGAGACTGTCCTTCATGGATGCTGTGACAGGACTCGGCTCTGGGTGTGCTGAGTCCCAAAGCTGTGCTGTATCCCTGCTATGAAACCTAAAGAGCAAGCCTAAAATCCACAGCAGGCCCCCAGAAGACCAAACGTTGGATAGAAGACCGCGTTCCACTACCTTATCACTCAGCACCTCTGTAATGAGTTTCTTCTCTGTGCCAGAATTAGCTAGGCTCAGGTGGCACAAAGGTGGAGAGTAAGACGGGGTCCCTGCCTTCCCTGCCGGGGCTCGTAGTTTAATGACATAAACAGGTGGTCACAGTACAGTGTGATGGGTGCTGTGACAGAGAGACAGGCTGCAGGTCAAGGGCGCACAGAGCAGGAGCACCTACCCCACCTAAGAATGGGAGCAGGCGAAGATCAGGGGAAACTTCTTGGAGAAGGAGGGATCTGAGATGAGGCATTTTATGTTTTATTTATGGTTTTTATTTTCTTAACCTTGTATTTTGATGTAATTTCAGGCTTCCAAAAAGAGTTACATGAATAATACAAAGAATTCTCATATTCCCTTCATCCAGATATACTAAATGTTATCATATCAAAATATGCTGTCTCATATATAATACGTATATTTATATACAAATATACACTTTTTTTTTTTTGGTGAGGAAGATTAGCCCTGACCTAACATCTGTTGCCAATCTTTCCTCATTTTGCTTGAGGAAGATTGTCGCTGAGCTAACATCTGTGCCAATCTTCCTCCATCCTGCCTGTGGAACATCACCACAGCATGGCTTGATGAGCAGTGTGTAGGTCTATGCCCAGGATCTGAACCCACAAACCCCAGGCCACCAAAGGAGAGTGCACAAATTTAACCACTACACCACCAGGCCAGCCCCCAAATACATACATTTTTCAACCATGAGAGTAACTTATAGAGATTATGTTCCCTTTACTCTTCCAGTGTGTGTTTCCTAAAAGCAAGGACATTCTCTTCCATTGCCTACAATTAGCAAAATCAGGAAATTAATACTGATCTTATACTACTATCTTATGTACAGACCTCATTCAAATTTCACTAATTGTCCCAATATGTACTTCACAGCAAAATAAATTCCCAGCTCATGCTCTGTGTTCAGTCATCATATCTGTTCAGTCTCCCACAGCCTGAAAAGTTTCTTTGTCTTTCATGACCTTGTCATTTTTGAAGTACATGGTCTAGTTATTTAGTAGAATATTCCTCAGTTTGGTTTTGTCTGATGTTTCCTCACTATTATATTTAGCATAAGTATTTTTGGCTGAAATGCCACAGAGGTGATACTGTGTTTTGAGATGAGTTTTGAAGAATGGAGCCAGCCTGTATAACCTATTGCCAGATTAATTTATTTTTACATTCAAACTTGGGAGGATGGGAGGTGTAAGGAAAAGGGAAAAAGTATACTATTATTAGCTAATATCTGTCAAGCACGCACTTACAACATCCTCACAATTGTTATTTTCCCATTTTTCAGATGAGAAAGACTGAGGCACAAAGAGATGACAAAGCTAGCAAGTGGGGCAGCCAGGATTCAATCCAGGCACACTGACTCTGCTGGCCATACTGTCAGCAGAAGAGACTTAGTGAAAGCAAAAATCTTACAGAAGGAAAGGCTTGCGACGAGTTCAGGACCAGCTGGCTTTGAGAACAGCGTGCAAGGGTTGGTCCAAGGAACCGCAGTCAAGAGCCTGGTTTATGGCCGTGGCGCTCTCGCCCCCTGCTGGCTGTGTGCGCTTATTGCATGCTTTCGACGGCTTTCTCTTCAATTGAATGGAGAGAGCGCCTCCACGCAGAGCAATGATCACTGAAATTTCTGCAAAACTCCTGAATTATGCCTGACCTATAAGCATGCGTCAGGAAGAATTTGGCATTTCTTCCATTCTTCTTCTCTGTGCCTCTCAGCCCCCTGCCACATTCTAAAGGTTGCTCAGCAGAATAAATCCTAAACCCTGTTCGCACCAACTTCTTTTATGAAACTTCCCAGGAGAATTTTTTTTTAAACCGTGACAAATTTGGAATCCACCGAAGCAGTAAGGAAGCTAAAGTTAAATTAATCAGAATACAATCCCCAGACAAGACAATCATTGCAGCTGAAGAAACCTGTAGGGATGGCGTTTGTCCTTGGGAAATATTTGAAAAAGATCCAGCGGCGCTGAAGCAAGTCATCGCACAGTGGGCTCTGAAGGGCCACGCAGGATGAAGTCACGAGGCAAATACGATGATGGGGAAGAAAAACTCCCCTGAATGAATCGTAAGTAGCCTCTATTTTCAATCAAATTCTCCTTCTCTTCAGAGGTAAAAGCCTGTCCCTCTGAATTCAAAACTCCTGAGGCTTCCACAAAATTCCACTGTTTTCTAGAAGTAGAAGCAAAATAAAGCCAGAAGACAATGGAATGGCAGTTTTAGAAGGATGGCATACTGATTCATCCCGTCTGTACCAACAATCAAAAAAGTTTTTTAAAAAAAGAGTCTGTTTAAATTCCCAAAATACATTCTACGGGAAAATTTATTCATTGTGTTTTTGATGGCAAATACAGATAAGTCCTTGGCCATTATTAAGCCACTTCTAATCTCCAAGGGGAGCAAGCTCCTTGCTGGAGTTGTGAGAACACTGATGTAAGGAGGTCCTGTGTGAGTATTAACCTGAGCCCTTCTAGACACCTGTCTGTCTATCTGTCAGGGTTGGAGAGACAAAAATACATCCGCATACTGCTGCTACCAAGCAAAGGGCTGAAAGCTTTGCCCCCAGGTCAAATCGACTCAGTAGATAAATGCCTTGTGAAGGTGCTCGGGCTAAGCAAGCCTATCACTTCAAGGACTTCTTGTTTATTAATAAAGTATCAAGTGTCCCATGAAGAGTTAATCAGAGCTCCATACCTTCAGTCAGTCTGCAAACTAGTGCCCTGTCTCAGTTATCTATTGCCACAACTGTGCTGCGTAACAACCACAAAACATGGGTGGCATGCAGCGTTAAACATTATTGCTCTCATATCTGGGGTGGCCAACTGGATGGCTCTGCTGACATTGCCTGGGCTCTCTCACGTGTCTCACATGTCTGTGACTGTGTCTGCCATCACCCAGCAGGCTAGACCAGGAAGGTTCTCGTGGCAGTATTCTCAGCAAGTGAACAAATGGAAAACACAACGCTTTCTTAGACTCGGAAATGGCATGCTGTCACTTCTGCTGCATCTATTGGCCAAAACAATTCACAAGTCCAGATTCAAAGGAAATAGACTGTCTTTTCATTGAGAGAAAATGCAATCTCAGGGCAAAGGTTGTGGATACAGGGATGGGTTAAAGAATTGGGGCCGTGACTGGAATCTACTACAGGCCCAGAAAATCAATAAAATTTGCTAGGTAACTCTCCATTTTCCCAATATGCTCTTTGTTCACATATCCCCTTCTCAATCTACCAACAGTGCTCTCTGAGTTGTCCTGGTAAGCTTTAATAAAGAGGAAACTCTTAAACCTTAAGGACAACTTTTCTCCCTGTGAGATCTGGAACACCCCAGCTAACTGAAGAGGATACCAGAGCCTTTGGATCTGACATAAATTGCCACTTATTGCCATTAATTTCTCATTGCTACCAAGTCCAAACTTCACTCTAGAGCAGCCTAGAGTTTAAGAAAAAGCAAGAAAATGTCCCTAATTCAGTCACTTACCATATCACAATTTTTGGTCAAAAAATATGTATTTATCTATATTTTTAAAAGTTAAGAAATATGTGATGAAATAAGATTTTGAAAATTAGGGTAATACAGTTTAATTTTTTGATCAATTGCAATAGGACTGTTTCTCAGTGAAAACTAAAACACACATATTATCTGGAATTTTTTTTTTACTTGTAAGAAGGAGCTAAAGAATTCTTTTTTTTTTTTTATGCTTTCATCTTTGGCTTTTGGCTTTCAAATAGCCATGCTGAATTCTCTTGTTTGAATATGTTCATATAATTCCCATTTAGTTCTCAAATAACTAGGTTTTAATCAAGTCATTATTTCCTTCATTCTCAGTCTTTTATTGATCTTTTTCCATTCCGTAACTGCTCTGCTACCACTCTAGAAATAATATACAAATGAAAAACAAGACCCCTCTTCTCTCTGTTTGCAGGTCTATAAATATAATTTAGTGAGAGAATCTAATATTTTCACTAATTATCTTTCCTTCAAAGTCACCAAGTGACTTTGCAAAGAATGAGGCAAAATTTTACTCTTGTTCCATTTTTCTTTTTCTTTTTTTTTCTAGCTTAAGTCAAGACTAGAGTAACAACACGATGAACCACAATATGCTTCTCCTGGTATCTCCATCTTGCTGCATTGATGATATCCCAGGCAGCCCAATTTTCCCCAAAGGCTAAGTGCACATTTAAAATACTAAACTCTTAACAGAGACAAACGTGGAAGTAATTTGAGATTCCCCCATTACTTCCCAAGTCTACTGAATCTCTTAATTTAGCCCCTGACCAATGATCAACTCTTTTCACTGTCGCACAAGTTCTTTTTTCACTCCACCTGACAGTCTGCCTACCTTTTTGTATGTTGGAATGTAAAAAACAACTTCAAGGAATAAAACTATCTCCCATAACCTATCTCTGCTAATGCCAACCATATTGATTGCCTGACCTTTGCTAAGTCTACTGACTGGATGGTGCATAATGTTTGGGGATTAAAGATGCTGACTTATTTCTTTTCCAAGTCAAATTTAAACTCTGACTCCCGAAATCAAACCCTGCACACTGTCTTAGCCTGTCCTCACTTCACACCACTCTCTCTGACATTTGGACACCACTTATTGATTGAATTTTTAGCAGCTGTCATTCAAGGACACCCAGCTTTAGCTGGACCAGCATGGGAATGGCACACTCCCAAGGGCCTGAAAATGACCTAATTTGACACAAATGTGTATAATCTTTCTGCAGAAAGAAATGGGCTCAATGAGGTTATCAGTTTAACTGATGATGCTCATCCAATTATGATTATCACAATTAACAGACAGTTTTAGTAACAGAAGCATTTAGAGTTACAGGTTTCCTTTTCAAGAAAGGAAATAAGATAAGAATCATTTACTTTTCTCATTTCCAAGTATTATGGGTGTGAACTCCATGGACTAAAATCTATTTCTAACAAATGAGTTGTTAGCTTAGTGATTCAAGAGCATCATTCATGACCATAAACCCCAACCATCACCACACACACAGAGGGAAAAAAAGATTAGATAATGCCCTTGTTAAAAAAAAAAAGGTCTTCGCCAAGTTTGATTATGATACTTAAATCTAGCCCTGGCTGCATATCAATTAAGTTTTGTTTAGTTTGCAATTAAAAGAATAATTTTCCATCTTTCAAAAAGGATTTCTAAGCACTTTAAAAGTGGCAAATATTTTTAAAGTTAAGCACATTGCTCACTTTTGACAGCATATTTGCAAGTCATTCATGACCTCAAAGATCAAAGACCACTCATCCATTTTCAATTAGTGAGCAAGTCAGTCTTACAATCTGACTATCCACAACAAGATATGACTATAAACACTTCCTCTTAATAGAAATAATTAATAGAACACCATTGTTGACTCAATATAAAATTCAGACTAGAACATATGCATCTTAACATCTTGCATGGTTTAGTTACCAAGCACACAGGCACTATAAGATACTGGTGCCAATCTGCTTTGAGCAGTTTTCCCATCGACATGGAAAAGATTTTTTAAGTTAAATTGTATATTGTATATCCCCACCTTATACCCAAAATAGAGTTAAGGTGGTCAAGTTTGTGGCCATTTTTAGTATGCTGTTAATACTATGTTCTTGGAAAGCCAGTCTCATTGCAAAATGAAAATAGAATGTAAAGAATAGAATCAGCACTTTCTGCCATCAAGGAAGAATTCCACCCATAAAACCAGTGGTGACCTGGAAACAATTCGTGTTGGCTCTCAAGAGTTGATTGTGTGTATCTCTTTCCAACTCCGCATTCAATGACACCAAGTTGGTAGCTTGAAATTGGCTGTGGCAGGAGTATTTACACCATAGAAATTGGCAAACACTACTTGTAGGTTTATGAGTTGAGTATCAGAGAGATGAAGGTGTTCTATATCTGTATTGTCCAATAGAGTAGCCACTAGCCACGTGTGGCTACTGAGCAGTTGAAATGTGGCTAGCGTGAATGAAGAACTAAATTTTTAATTGTATTTAATTTTAATTTAAACAGCCGTATGTGGCTAGTGGCTACCATTTTGGACAGATGAGTTCCACTGTGAAATAACAAGTGATGGCATCTGCCCAGGGTCAGGGGAACTGAGGTAGCTAAGGCTTGAGAAGAAAGAGAAGCACCCAAGAAAGCAGTCCTTCAGGTCTTAGAATAATGAAATGTAACAGCAAAGCCCTTCCTGGTTCTATTATCACTTTTTGAATCTGCTATCCACACATTCATTCATTCACAGACCAGGAGCAATCAGTTGTGGGGACAGGAGACAAAGGCCACCTCCTTATTAAGGTAGCTCGGTAAAGAAAAGTGGCCCCAGTGCTCTAAAAGAGTTGTGCTCAAATTTCAGCATGCATCAGAATCACTTGAAGGACTTGCTGAACCAAAGATTCCTGGGTCCTACCCCCAGTTTCTGACGGAGTAGGTCTGGATTGGGGACCAAGAACTTTCATTTCCAACAAATTCCCAGGTAACGCTGATAGTGATGGTCCAGAGACCACACTTTGAGAACCACTACTTTCAAGCTAATTTATGTCAATCTCCAACTCCTGCTTCTTTGATCACAGTCTACATGATTTTCACTCAGGCTGAAGTCTTATTGACTGTGTTTCCTGAGATGCTAGAGCAAATCCCAGTAGTCTTTGTTGGTTAATTCTGTTCTTAAGGTCTAGAGTTAAAAATACGAGAAACTAACAAGCTCTTCTACTTCACTTCTTTTGGGCTCCCTGGAGCTCTGTTGTTCCCACTATGCCAGGTACTAGTCTTAAATGTGCAATTTAAAGAGTTTCTGCTCATAGCCCCAGCTGTTTAAGAAAATCGCAGACATTGACTAATCCAATCCCTTTCTTCCTCTCCGTAACTCTCTCCCCAGCCCTCATAATACCTATGGAATACACTTCACATAAGCACAAAAAGTAAAAATAACTTCCAGTATATACCCAGACTTTGCAAACTCCTTGAAAACATAGATTCAGCAGGAGCTAAATGATTTTCTTTCCCAGAGGAAGATGGTATGAAGGGCCTCTTCCCTAAATGGAAATAGATCCATTTGAGTAGACTGGAGATGCAGGAATTTGGATCATGAGAGTAAATGGCCTCTCAGAGGCTTCCTTGAGACTTTTTCTAGTTTAACAAAGAAAGAATAATAAAAGCTTTGTGCTTTCTCCTCTTCTGTTCCATCCTCCCTCATCCAGAGGAGTAAGAGGATGGTGGTCAGGAGGGAATTTTAGAAACTGGTCCTGAGAGAGCCAGGATAACAAAAGGTTGATAAAGACAAGGTTAGTCATCAAGATCGAAATGATAGCTAAAAGCACATGTTGGAGATATAAAGAGAAATTATAAAGCAGGAGAAATGCAAAAGGGTCAACTTCTGAGGCACCAGCTATTGCCTTGACTGCTCAGAGTTTTATTTCTGATCCGGATGTCTCCTCATTTTCTAAGACAGGCTTCTGTTATGTCTAATCAGCACATTGTTAGGAAATCAAGGAACATTTTTAAAGTGAGAGAGAGAGGTTAAAGAGAGGTAACAAACTCTGTTCTTTCAGCAAGATGTGGCTATTTTTATCTCTAGGCTAAACCATTTGTAGACGAGGGAAAATTCCTTAGCTTTCCACTATAAACAAGGGATTAAATCTAAACTCAAAGCATAGTATTGAATAAATAAAAATGAGCACTCCCTATTATTCCTCTTTGCATTTAGATTATTTACAGTATAGATTATTTGCATACTTTTAACCCACCTAAATTGGCCTTAAATAGTCTTCTTAGTGGCAGAAACAATTGATGTGTGTCCAAAATGCAAATTAACTTTAAGGTTAACCTGAGCAAAATATTTTGAAACAGTAAACCAAACTGTTCCCCTCACACGCAACAAAAATTTCTAATGCATATTTAAGTCAGTTTTTTACAAACCCCACTACCTCCTCTACAGAGAAAATCAAAAGTTGATTTACTTGTCTAGGAATAATATCCATATTCTCCAGCCTCACAAAAGGGTAAAAATTGAAGTTAATGACATTCTTACAAAATAGCAATGATATATGCAATTTCACCCCATATATTTATATAGATATAAAAATACACACACACTCCATATATATACATATATATACTGCATATCAAGAAGCTACTAATGTTTCTCGCTCTCCTTCTTTCCCACTCTCTCACATATTTTCCTATACTATCTACACTCACCAGGCCCTGTGGTCACTTCTTTTTCCATTTTACACTTTCTTCACCTTTAAATAATACACACTCTCTAACACCTAGAGGAAGGGTTGAGTTGACATTCACATTAACTGGTTTTCATTCTCCACTAACTAAGGTGCTCTGATTCAAGACGTATTATATACTCCGACCCCTAAGATAAGATATCCTTTAAAAGAAGAACATCAAACAAATGGTATGTATAACACAGAAGTGTTTGGTACCAGAACTTGAAAAGATGTCTGTTCTTGGTACTTTCTTGATAGCAGAGCAGCTGTCTATCACTTGTGTGCTAAAATTGCTAGTAATTTATAAGTTAATTAAAAAGAGATCTTTGCTTTTCTAGCACCCCCCCCCCCTCCCGGCCCTTCATTCAGTCAGCTTTTCCATTTCAGGGTTTCTTATTAGTATTGATCTCAACCTGCTGGTATGTGCTCGTCATATGCTGGATACTGTTAAGCACTTTACACCTATAACCTTAGCATTTTATTTAATTATCATAACAATCCATTGTAACAATCATTTTACAACTGCAAATATGAGCTTTACAAAACTTAAGAACTGTCCTGGCTCATATCGCTAACAATAGCAGAGCTGGATTCCAAATTCTGAAGCTTCAAAGCTCAGACATTAAACTCCATGCACTGAAGCCTACCTGGAAACCTGTAATCCCAGCAAAAAAAAGCTCAAGATGGCAGAAGTTTTTCAAAGTCTAATGAGATCCAAATGTCAACTAAAGCCTCCCCTAAGAACTATTCATTACAATTATCAGCTCTCGCTGGCTTACAAATAGGTTAAAGAGGAAATTAGCTGAAGTAGATTTTAATCACTTAAATGGCTTTTTTTTTCTTCAACAGGTGATTTGCTTCACCAAAAGCAAATCTTGCCAAGAGAATTAGATAAATAAGCAACCTGTAATTGAACAGTTCTTATCTAGTCTCCCTCAGAAGTTAGCACAGTTGGATTCACGGTTTCTGTCCCCTTAGCTATGGAAAAAGTTAACATTTCAACTAATATCTTACAGCAAAGAAAAGGAGCTAACAGTGGCATTTTTCTTTTCTTCTATCTTTACCATGTTCAGCAATTTGCAACAGAACTAATAATACCAAAAGAATGTAGCCTGCTCAAAGACACGGACCTTGACGCTGCAAGCTATTTCATAATTTTTTAAAAAACCAGTGACATAGTTCTTTGGGTATTTATATTTCATTCATTTCTTTACCCATGGCACATAGAGATTTCATCAACTCAACACTTGTTCAATAGTTACAAATGAAACAATTTTCTTCTTAGAGAAATTTTGATGATGGGTTTCTTTTGAACTTAGAGAAAAGAATTGGTTAAACAAAGAATTTGGTGAAGGGGTAAAATTTCCAGTAAGCTTAATTTAGATAAACCCTGGAACCTGTGATTATAATCATGAGTTCTGAAATGAAAACCGCTTACTGGTAGAATATGGAAAGAAGCCTACCAAAAACTGAACCATTCACTGTTCACTTGCTTGTCCTTCTAATTTAACAGATAATCATTGAATGCTTCCTAGGGTCCAGCCACCATGTCAGGCTCTGAGGACACAGTTGTGAATAAAACAAACATGGTTCCTGCTCTTTAAGGAGTTTCCAGTGCTGGTCGGGAAGTCAGACCTTAAGACTCCCCTAGTCTTAAAGGCACACAAATATAAATATAATCTTCCACAAATCTTTAGAATTGTGTTTCCCAAAGAAAATTCCATGAAATACCATCTGTCCAGAGTTCTCCAGCTTTCCCTTGGGGTCAATTCCATTCTCTCCTCAGAATTTTCACTTCCTTGGAAGGTCACAGAAAACCAGCCAAGACTTATACCTCTAATTGCTAGGGCTGGGAAAGATGAAGAGCTTCCAAGATTGAACAGATAGTAAGAGCTCCCAGAGGATATCAGTGAGCATAATCACAGCTCTTCCATCACGGATGAAATTCAAGCCAAAATCCTGCTCCAAAATCCCCTCTGCACATTTACTATAGCACCCCGTGAAGAGCAGGAAGCAGCAGGGACCTTGGAAAGATCCCATGTTTGGTGGTAGGAATCCTTTATTGGGAGTGAGAGAAAACCCAAATCAAGTTGATGCAAACAATAAAGGGAATTTACAGGTTCAAGTCACTGAAAAGTCCAGAAGTCACGAGGGCTTTAAGTGCGATTTCATTAAAGCTTTGGTTTCGTTTCTCTGTGATTCTTTAGACACTCGTCTCTGTATTCCCTGGATCTTCAGGATGACTTTTCTCATGGACAGAGAAGCACTGCTAGCAGAAAGCGGAGCTACAGTTCTTTCTCAAACACGTCCTGGGTACAAGATGATAGAGTTTTCCACACGAACTGAACAAAACCCTAAACTTTACTCTGATTGGACCACCACTGAACAATCACTGTAGCTGAGAGAATATCATCTACAGACTGGCTTCTGCCCTGTCAGGAATTTCCCCCTTGACCAATCTTTGTGGCAAAAGAACTCAGAGAACCCTAAGTGGCTTTGCCTATTCACAGCCCAAAGCAGGAGACAAGGTGGAATGGACGCCAGAGAGACAACTAGAATAACTGTTTTGCATAGCTTTCTTTTAATTGATTGTCTATGTAACATGATTCCTCCCAACAGGAGCAATGTCCAGCAAGCAAAGCCTAGACTAGTTGACTCATAACCCATAAAAGGAGTACAACAGTGTTGCAAATTCTTTCCCCAGCTAAATCAACAATAATGTAGGAACTCACATGCTGCTCTCATAAAGTTTTATCAGCTACAGTGAAGGAACCTGGAAAACATCCCAGCTAATCTCTCAGCAACAGCTGGGGAAAGCATGAAAAAATTACTTTTCTGATTGTCCAAGTATTGTCTGCACTTAATCTTCAGATATCCAACTGTTAACACTAGGAGGCTTCACTCAAACAAAGCAACTCCTACAGCACCCTGGGCGCTGCCCCATGTGACCAGCCTCTTGGAATGTTAATTAAGAATTCCATATTCAGAGTAGGCTTTGTTATTGTCCTTAAACCCAGCAGAGCAGGCTGATTTCTCTGCTAATTTCTCTGATTCCCAAATGCTAGGCTAGGCTTTTTGGCAGAACCTATTCTAGGGGAAATGTAGGTTTTCCAACTCTTCCCAAATGAATTTATTTATCTCTTCTTTTCAATCTGAGTTCCCCACGGAAACAATGGCTTTAACCATTAGCTCATTGGTCTCAATAGACAACATGCTTTTGCTTCTCTGCTTTATCCTTTAGCTTCCAAGCAGAACATGATTGAGTAAGAACACATGCTCCGTGGCACATGTCTTGTGTGTGAGACAAGTCTCCACTAGCTGTGTAGCCTACATTATACCAAAGTCTCTATATTTTAAAGGATCATTTTTTTAAAAAAAGATAAATCAATACTCTCATTCAAATGAATACAAAATGAACATGTGTCAAAGATTTTATGTAATACATTAATTTAAGAGGAAACCAGTGAGATGTTACAACCAGTTCAAAGGATAATTTAAAGAACTACACCTATATGGACAATAAGGAACGCTGAACTGAATTTACGCACAGAGGCAAAGAGGTCTATCCTCAAGGCAATAACCAGTTACATTTTGGATGCAGTCTATTTGCATTTCTAAGGAGAAGAATCATGATTATTATCAGTTTATTACCAGTTTTCTGAAGCTTATAAAGTTGTAAATTAGCTGAAAGACATAAATAACTCTGAAGAGTGTGCTAACAGGACATTTGATCATCTTTTTTGGGGGAAGGAGAGGTTTGACCATTTTGAAGTCTTTCAGTTTTTTTCTGAAAATGTCTGTCAAGTAAAAAGTCCATCAAGAGAATGAAAAGACGAGCCACAGACTGGAAAACAATATTTGCTAGAGACATATCTGATAAAAGACTGTTATCTAAAATTTATGAAGAACTCTTAAAACTCAACAACAAAAAGCCACCAACTCAATTAAAAAATGGGCCAAACACCTCAACAGCCACTTCACCAAAGAAGATACACAGATGGCAAATAAGCATCTGAAAATTTGCTCCACATCGTATGTCAGGGAAATGCAAATTAAAACAACAGTGAGATCCCAGGACACACTTATTAAAATGGCCAACATTCAAAACACTGACAACACCAAATACTGGTGAAGATGTGGAGCAGCAGGAACTCTCATTCACTGCTGGTGGGAATTAAAAGGTCACAGCCATTTTGAAAAACAGTTTGGCGGTTTCTTACAAAACGAAACATACTCTTACCATACAATCTAGCAGTCACACACATTAGTATTTAGGGCTTTTCTTTTATAGGGAGGAGTAAATAACACTAAAAAGAACCAAGTGTGGAGAAGTAGGACGAGCTGTGGCCTGATTAGACAGTTGGCCCCGGAATGATTTTCCCTGAGGTCAGTTGATTGTGGAGAGGGTCCGCTAAGGAGGGGTTGTTCCACATTCCAATGCTCAAGGGTGAGCCAAAGTTCAGGAGCCTGGGGGCAGGACAGAACCCTGACTAAAATTTGGTCAAGTCAAATTAATGGGCATTTTCTTCAGTTTGGTCAATGGGGAAAAATATTTTAGCTAATCATTTATAAGATAAAGAATGAGGATTTGAAAAGTCTCTGTGTGTGGCCTACGTAAACAAAGGGTTCATCCTTGAGTCTCATCTAAGTTGTATGGGGAAGGGTGGTTCTTTGCAGTAAGCCATTTCCCAGAACACGAAAGGGTAAAGAGATTTCTTAGCGTCACTGTTTTCCAGGAGCATGGGGCTCAGGGAAAGTTCAACATTATCAGTCCACTCTTTTGCTCCAGGTGAATGAATATCATCCATATCTGAACAACACGGAGATGATCATAACCTTCCTGAAGCAGGGTCTAAGCAACAGCCTCCTGAGGACTCTTGTTCACAATTTTCCTGCAAAAATGGTTGAAACATCTATTGAGAGGTGGTGGCAAAGGTCAGTTGTGTTAGAGTCCTACTCTTGCAGGCATCTTAAAAGAGGGATGCCTAGAAAGAAAAAGAGAAATATTAGTATAAAATGTGGTATTCGACTAAAGAGCTGACCCCTGAGGGTATCTAGCCCAGTGGACTCCAAGAGATTGATAGATGGAAATATTTCAGTTTTGTAGCACTGCTCACTGAGTTTCTTGAAGCTAAGATTTCAATGCTTTTGATAATGGTGTTCACAGTCTTAATTACCTTGCGTACAAGGGCATGCATGACCTGAGCATTCAACCAGACTTCCTTTAGTGGCCCAGACAGTGGCTCATCCAGGAAGAAATCCAGCCCATGAATGGTCTGCTTGTGGTGATGAGTCCTTCAAATGTATATATCAAGTCAGTCAGGCTTTAGCTCACAGAGCTTCGTCAGATCCTGGGGGAAAGGTCGGCTACACAGCCAATAAGAATCTGGGCAGTCAGATTTTAGGTCTTGGTGATAACAAGTCAGAAGGGAGGGAGAAAAATTGGAAATATTGGTTTGGAGGGTTGTAGCCAGATATTGAAGGAAACTAGAAGAACTGAAAATTTGACAAGGATTGACAATTTATGAAAGGTGACAGGTTACCATCCAATTTACAGGTAGATAACAGTGAGAGAAGAGATTAATTAAATCTCTACCAGACAAGACAGTGTTTGCATCTATCAGTTACCTGTAATTTACAAAGAGGGACAGAATTGCACAAGGACAGGAATAGACAGAATCTGAGAACCCACAAGAGAGTGCTATAGTTTTCTACTGAAACACAAAATTTCTCCCTATATATCGAAAAGGGTGGATGACAACATAGACTTCATAGTGTAGCCTTTGGAAAACTAAGCAGCCCAAAATATGAAATATGCCAAGCTCTTAATCTTAACACAATGTCAGGTACAATAATGCTAAATAGAGGTGAACTATATTAGTATTGCCATTATAATTGTTGCTGTGGTACTCAAAATATCTTTCTTACACCTGGTTTGGTTTTTTAACTTTTTTTTATACAAAGATCATCTTTGCCCATTATCCCACTATTCAAGATAAATTCTATTAATAATATAGTTTATTTCTTTTATCACTGCTTATGGATAAAAATGCACAAACCCAAATATCTAATAATAGGAGAATAAACAACTAAATTGTGGTCCATCCCGCAATGGTGCCATGGATGGTAGCCAAGACAGCCTAAAACTGGTGTCTATGGAGAGTTTTAATGATATAGAAATGTATCAGAATACATTAACTTTAAAAATACATAAAATTGCATAGCCAAATAAATAGGATAGAGATACACAGATAGATAAATAGAGAGATAGATAGAGAGATAGATAGATTTATGTTATAACACTTGTTATATCTAGACATTCTGCATCCTCTCTCTTTACTCAATAACACATTCTGAGCATCTCCCCAATTCTACAAATAGTCCTTGAGAACATACCCTCTTAAAGTTATAGCATAAGACACATTCCCTCTATGTTATTTTTCTATTAACCTCTGACTTTCTCATTAAGAATTATATGGTAGTGGATGGAACATTAAATTGGCAAGCTCATGCAGCAAGACCCCAAATAAATCTTCATTGGAGACAAAGAAAAGTCCCAATCACAAATGCCAAGGTCAAAAGAAAACCAGATGAGAGAACTAATAGAGAGAAAATTGCCTACTGGAAATAGGAGGGAAACATTCATATTATAGTCTGGAGGTTGGAATGATCAATTTGAGGAGATTGAGGTCCTTCTCCCACCCTAAAGGTGAACTGGAAAATCAGAGTAGTCCTTCTTCCATTCCTACTCATTAAGCATTAACACTACTATAAGTCACCAATACCTGTATTTTCTCCTGCCTCTTTGGTTTTGCACAGGCTATTCTTCTGTCTGGGACACACTCCCCCACTCATCCGTCTGGCAAACTCCTCTTCATCAAGTGTTAGTTCAAAGCCACTTTCTGCACAAAGCTTTCCCTGAGTCCCCCAAGGAGAGTTAGAGTTTCTTGTGCTAATGGGCCTCTTCGCCTTTGCGAGACTTCATTACAGCCATCATTTTATTGTAACATAACCCTTTGGATGTTGGCCTTCCCTAGTATACGGTGAATTCCTCAAAGAAAAGGTTCTCACCTCTTCATTCTCAGTATTTAAGCATATTGTAGGTGCTGAATAATTATTTCATGAATAAATAAATGGACAAATGAACAAAACTTTGTGATGGAATAAAGTGGAATTACTTGATTATTTATGATCAAAAATAAAGTTTGGGGTCACATCAGTTTGGGCTGCGTAATTCCTAAGAATTACTAATATTGCCTTTTCACAGGTAAAGAAACAAGTCTAGAATGATTAGATAAGTTACTGAAGAAAGTGAATTTCAGAGAAGAAATACAAATAGTCCTTAATTATATGAAAATATAAATGTAAATGAAAGCCATTTTTTACCTATCAGACTGGCAAAAAAAGTTTTATAATAGAGTCTTTTCGCACGATGCAATAGGCACTTTCATATATTGCTGGTAGAAGTATAAATTGCAACCACCACCAATTTGGCACTATATATCAAAATTAGAAATTTATATAACCATCAACCCATAAAATCCACTTTTAGAAATTTATGCTATAGAAACATCTATACCAGTATGAAATGGTATATGAATAAGAATATTCATTGCTGGATAGTTTGTAATAGCAAAAGGATGGAAAAATCCCTTTTGTCTGTCCACAGGCTAAATATACTATAGTACATCTAGAACAGTGGTTCTCAACGTGGGGTCCCCAGACAACATCAGCATCTCCTGGGAAACTTATTAGAAATGCAAATTCTCAGACCATCCCCCACCCTCCAGAGCTCTTGAATCAGAGACTTGGGGGTAGAGCTCAGTAAACTATATTTTAACAAGCCCTCTGGATGATTCTGATGCGTATCAAAATTTGAAAAATACTGATCTAAACAACAAAGTACCATGCAGCTAGAAAAAATATGAGGGAGCTCTCAATATCCTGCTTAGGCAAGATCGCCAAGATCCTTTGTTAGGCGATGAAGAGTGGCAGAAGAATGTCTGTAATATGTTACCTTTAGTGTAAAAGAGAGGAGGAAAGAAATCACATTGCAATTGTCTTTTATATAAATGTTTTAAATCTCTGAAATTCTGGATAGGTAAGAAATTAAGAAGAGTGATTACCTATGGCTGAAGGGTCTGCCAGATGGGAGACAGTGAATAGGAGGGAGCCTTATAATTGTGCATTTTTTTACACTTTGTGATTTTTTAACCATGTGAATGTATTAACTCTAAGATACATAGAGAGAGAAAGATATATAGATAGATAATTTTTTAAGCATATATATCTCCAAGAAGTGGCTAGAAAGATTACTACCTTGGCTGATTTCTTCCTACTACATCTTTCTCATCAAGATTCTGCAGAATTGTAAACAGTTTCATCTTTTTCTTAAGAGTTGCTGATGACCCGTAATAAAATCTAGTAGCTAAGACACACAGACGGTCACACATACACTCCGATGTGCACACACACACACATATACACACATGCAAAGAGAAGTACTGGCTGATTTTCTTGCTTTGTTATCAAGACGATTCATTTTCCAATTGCTATTTCCAAGTTTAAGGACTTGTCCTGCCCCAGTGCAGGAGTATGCCCAATTGCAAAAAAGCACCTCTATCCACAAACTGCCAGGCGAAATTGGGGCAATCATTCAGACAGATCCAAACCTAAGGGCCATTAACAATGCAAATATCAGGTCACACTGAGGGATAATAAGTAAATTTGATAAAACAGGGTACCTACTACGTGGTTCGTAACCAGAGAATCTGAGTAAAGTCAACAGTTTAGATCGTTTCAAATGTGCACTACCTGCTGAGACCAAGCAATGTTTTATGGTGTTACACTAGACGTCTTGTGAGTACATTGCTGCTGTTAATTTGATGTGTGACCCTCGATAATTACTAAGGGATTCAGTTGTCCTTTCTACTAAAAAAGTAAATAATAAGTAACATACCCCTCATCTATCTTACTGGAATGTGATAGGAATTAATTAAGGATTTTTTTACCTTCGTGATATTTTTGGCTCTTCAGTTCCAGACATTATGCCAAAAGCAAATAGCTTTGTCATAAATGTCTTACTATTTTGTCCTATTTTCACTGTAGTGACACTCGGACAGAGTAAATCCCAAGATCCCCGCCTGCTGCCAGACTCCAAAATGGAATCAACAGAGTGACCTCACCTAAATCTCCAGAAGGACTGGAAAATTACAACTCCAGGTGGCTGTTTCTGGCTTATGTCCTCGGGAGACCTTTCTAGGCCCTGTGCTGTGGAACACGAGGCCTACACTTGGCGTATTTACTGTGCTGTTTGCTTTGATCTGAATTTGCCTCCAATAAGTACCTTTGAAGTCCACATATTTCCTGAGACTATTGCCCTGCAGATGCCCAAAATGAGCCATGAGAGCTATTAAACTGTGTCTTGACCTGCTGTGGAAGCTCAAATGAACCATCAGTAATAGGATATAAGAGAACCAAGAGTGACCATGGCCAGCGATGGGTACAATTGCCATCAGGGTACTTCTTATCTATTTCAGAGACAGGCTGTAAAGATCTTGGAAAATGTTTGCCAAGTGCTTTGAGTCCTAGAGAAAAAATGTTAGTGGATTCCTCTGAGACAAAGAAGGGAAAAGAGGTTTTTTTTTAAAAAAGGCAGAAAGAGCAAAGGGGATAATAGAAATTCAATTCAACAAACATTTACTGAGTGCGTACCAAGCGCTAGTCCCTGGGCTCAGGACCAAGCTGTGTGACCCTTATGTACAGGGGAGCCCTTTGGAGAAGGAATGGAAGACAAGTTTAGTAACAACAAGGTAGATTAAAATACATTTCATGAGAGAAGTGTTCCTGTTCTATTGTTTGTGTTTTTGTTCGTTTGTTTTAGTTCCCAGCAACTAGCGCTGTGCTTCACACAGAGGAGGTACTCAGTAGTATGGAAGACACGAATGAACAAATAAGGATACACAACACCAGAAAAAAACTTGTTTCTGTCCCCTTATCTCTTAGTCTGGCTCCTTTTCTGCACATTCCCCAGCCTGTGACTTTAAAACTATATTCGTCACTTAAATGGTGCCCTTTAGAAGCTCCATTCTCAGGGTTTGAAGTTTATTAGTGGCAACTATTGCCACCACTTGGTTGCCATCAATATAGGAGGCAGCTTGGAGGCTGTATTAAATAATACTGTGATAGACTGAATGGCTGTGTGCCCCTCAAATTCAGATGCTGAAACCCATTACCCAATGTGATGGTGTCAAGAGGTGGGGCCTCTGGGAGGTCATGAGGGTGCAACCCACATGAATAGGATTAATGCCCTTATAAAAGAGACCCCAGAGAGATCTCTCACCTTCGGTCACGAGAAGACACAGCAAGAAGACAGCCATCTGCTTACTATAAAGCAGGCGCTCACCAGACACTGTATCCACAGGCACCTTGATCTTGGACTTCCCAGCCTCCAGAACTACAAGACATAGTTATTTGCTGTTTAAGCCACTCAGTCTGTGGTATTTTTGTTATAGCAGCCTGAGCAAACTAAGACAAACACAGATTGCATGTTAGGAATAAGTAGACCAGCTCATCCCATTTTGCCCAAGACTTTCCCCTTTTTAATAGTGAAAGGCCTGCTTTCTGGGAAACTCCTCAGATCCAGGCAAACTGGGATGGTTGCTCATAATTATTAGGGACTTCCTATAAAATTTTCCTCAAGTATTTTCCCTATATTTTTGTGTCAGAAAATAGAAAAAATTAAACTGTAACTTCCTGGAATACAGGTTAGTGATCGCTTTTACAAAAATTGGAGCTTTTCTCATCTCTCAATTCTTTCCAAAATATTCACACTTTTAAAAATAATCTGATTCCTATTGCCTCCACCCCCCAAGAATCCCAAGTTACTTGTATCAAAAAAGTTTCAGAGCTGACATATAAATAGAATTAACTAATCTAGTCCTCTTTTTATAGTTGAGGAAACTTGAATCCCAGAGAGGTAATTAAACAAAGTCACACAGCTTTTTGGTCAGCTGATCAAGGCAAGCGCTCAAGTCGCCCCGTTTCCAGATTAGCACTATTTCTTTTAAATGTAGCTTTTAAAAATTATATTTTATGTTCAATAAGCCGAAACTTATAAACGTTTTGTTTCCCCCTTTACTAGACTTGACAATCCCTAACAAAATCGTTCACAATACTTTTAAGATCAGTTTATAATCTGGTCAACAGTAGTCTAGCTTTAAGTACAGCATTCAGCTAATGAAAAACTAAAATAACATACGCTTTCCTATTCATAATTACAAAAGTCTTTTAACTCCTCAACAAAATAGGAATTTTAAAAAGTACTTTTCCATTCCATTGATTACTGAACTCTTCCCTCTACTTGCCAGAGCCCATTACTGCCTACTGGATTCCATGATTCAATAACGTGAAGAGTAACGCACACAATGTTTATCTGTTTAACAATGTCATTTAAACTCTACAATAGTCCTGTCAGGCCGTGTAGAGGATGAATAGCTCCCTGAAAAATTTAGTTTAAAACAAATGTTGCCCTCTGAGAGTTGCACTGCAAAATCAATACAACATATAGTCATAGAGGTATGCAAAGTTGAATTTTAAAAGTCGATTGAATCCCAGACATGCATAAGGCAAGTTTAAAGACATTTGCCAATGACTGGGTCATTTAGAATGAAGGTCACTGGACAAGTCAGGGGAGCTGATATCCATACTGTAGAAAAGGATACAGCAGGCTACCCTTATCCTAGTGCTCCAAAATCCAAACCATGGAACCAGTTCCCTTTATTTGAATCCTATTCCCACTTGACAACATTCCGACTTTGACTGAACTTCCAAAATAACTTTGCTTACAAGGACAATATATCCTAGCCAAAGAATACCACTGTCCCTTCTCAGTGACCTTTACATTTCTCATCTAAATTAATAAATTTCCATGCTGGTTTATATATCAGTCTTCATGAATTTGGCTAACAAATCTTGCCTTGGAAGAAGACACCACTGTCAGTACAGGGAATAGTCTAGTCTCCATGGATTATGGAGAATTCCTCGTGAAGCCCCTCGGCAGCTGGCCAGTTCACCTCTCCTAGTGACACACTGCCCTTGGCTTCGTATCTTCCACACAAATGTCACCTGATAATATTATCCTCATTTTACATATAAGAAAACTAGGTCTAGAAGGTAAACGCTTTTGTCACAGTTACTCAGTTAGTGTAATTGTGGGCTGGAACCCAGGCCTTTGCCTCCAGCTGCAGTGTACTTTCCTATTCTCATTTTGTGGCAGACATCTCTGGTGTCCCATAGCACATTGTCTTGGACATGCTGAATTTCATCGCGGATGAAATCCACATGAGCTTAGATTATCCTCAGGATGACAGTGTCCCATGTCAAGGAATGTCATTCATCTTTCCCTTTTCTGCCAAAGGCCTTTTCTGATGCCACAGAAGCCTGCTCAACCCATGTGCAAGCACAGTCCAGAGGCTGTTCTCAGGAAGAGCCCCCAACCCAAGGGGAAACAAGAAGAGTTGGATGTATCTCCCTGACTCCTATCTTATGAGAGGATATTTCTGAGGAGTATACTTCTCAGGAGGTCTCAGAAAGCTCATCTTTCTTTCCTACAACAATCTTGATGACAAGCCCTTATATTGGTTTCTCTTCCATCTCTGTCTAACTCTCCCACTCTCTCACTCCTGCTTCTTGGGATCACTTTCCAAATAAAGTACCCAAATTTTTTTCTTAAGCTTTACATTGAGGGGAACCCAAACTGAGAGAGATTCTTTCCTACTCAGAGTAAACCAGGTTTCCTCATGAAACGCAGAAAGTACCTCTCTCTGCTGTTCTGGGAAGACCTGTGGAAGGCACATCCTCAGGGCTTCACATGAGCCACAGAAATAGTTTGGGGTCAGATTTTATGGCCCATGTTCTGATCTAGTAAATCAGTAAATCTGAACTCTAGATCAGAGAGACCCTTCTGGGTTCTGTAAAGGGCCCTAGAAGCCGATAGAAGATGTTACACTCTCCCTGAATCTAGAAGAACAGACTCTCCATCTTGTGGGCTTCTGCGCTTACCAAGAATCAAAGTAGTCCAATTATCTACTGCTATACAATAAACTACCCAAAACTTAGTGCTTAAAACAATGTCAACATTTATGTTGCTCACAGTAATATATTTTTATAAATGCTGTCTTCACCCGGTTTTGAGGCCCTGGCTAGAGGCGGTCAGTTCCCCTTCTTGAGCGGCTGATTAAGTCCAGACTTCCAAGCACCTCCCTTATCTGGTTCTCACACTCCAGGCCACTATAAACCCACCATAATCGTTCCAGAACTAGGTAGCAGACAAGCAGGGGCAGCCCTTATGCCCCAGAACTCACTGACATTATTCAAATTAGCTAATCCTAAGCCTGCGTGTCCTGCATGTTCTTTCCTTCCAACCAAAAGGCCAATAAAGACATTTTCCCGCAGTTACCCCCTTTCCCTCTGCCATGTGATGAACCCTGGTCCTTACCCTGAGCGACCCCACGTAACTTGCCATGTTGTCCCCCAGGGAAATGTGAGTTCAACAAAAATGTAAAGCTCTTCCTGGTTTCTCTCCCTTGATGTGCGTCTGGCCTCACCATACCTTACCAAAGGTGAAAATGGTTAAAATACTCAATGATCCTGCAATTTTGGCAGAGCTTGATGGGAACATGTCATTTCTGCTCCATACAGCACCAGCTAAGGGGGCTCAAAGCCTGGGTGATAGAACCATCTTGAAGGCTGGCTTACTCACTCACACATCTGGCAACTGATGCTGGCTTTCAGTTGGGACCTTAGCTGGAGATGTGGCTGAAATACCTACATGTAGTCTTACCATGTGACCACTAAATGTGGGAGTTAAATGCCTTAGGCAAGTCATTCAGTAAGTCTAATTCTGTTCTTGAGCGCAGGCTGGATTCCCAAGGTGAGCATCCCAAAAGAGAGTCAGGTGGAAGCTATATGATCTTTTCTAAACCTAGCCTCACAAATCATGCTACATCCTCTCTGTTATAAGTGAGTCACTAAGGCTAGCCTCTATTTTGATGAGAGGAATGTCAAACAATTTGTGGCCAGAGTATCCATCCTCAGCCTAACCTGCCATCTTGTCTTAAAGATCCGGTCCTTGGATTCTCTAAGCTCCTAGCAACTGATCCCTAGATTTTCTAAACTATTAGAGCTTTTAGGCCTGTGAACATCTTTTAAAGGTAGGCAGTTCACTTTCCCATCAATCTACCCAACAAATGCTCACTTAGATCAGGTATAAATGCTATATACGGCAACAAGGTAGGTCAGTGCTTCTCAAGCTGCCCATTTCCACTGTGAATTTTGAAGAATATTCTTCCTCACCAAAATCTACTTTACTCAAAAGTTCCAAGTCCTAGTTTCATTTGTAGCTATAGGATTATACAAAGTAAATATAATCCCTGTTGCATAATAGCCTTTGAATGTTAGAAAACAAATGATCACATCTCTCTAAATCTTCTCTTTTTCACATTTAACATCTCCAGTTTCCTTAGCTATTTCTTATTGAATGGGGGCTTAGACGATCTTTCCTTAACCTTATTTTTCAATCCGAACGCAATAATTTAAATTTATCCTAATTCAATCTCATGTTTAACAGTCTCTGTTCAATTTTCCTAAACTGTTCTGATTTTTTCAAATTTTAATTGTCTGAATCTCAAGTTTTGTCTTATCTGAAAATTTTATACATATATCAAATATATATGTGTGTGTGTATATATATATACACACACACATATATACATATCTTCTGTTAATTCACTGATTAAAATGCTAAAGAAAATCTTAATGTTCACCAAGTGAAAACAGATTCATTCATCAGCTCTCCACTAGCTACACTTGGATGCAAGGATAATAAGAGAGTGTTTGTTAAATATCTTTCAATATAAAATATACTATGTCTTATAATAGTTTCCTAATCTGCCAGCTTACTCACTCTATTTTTCAAAAGGAAAGAAATTTCATGACTTTTTAACAAATATTTAATGAACGCCCCATGTGCACCAGTTGCTGTTCTAGGCAATTGGACACAGCAATGACAAAATAGACAAGGTTTTGGCCTTCAATGGAGGAAGACAGATAATAAACAAGTAGTCAAATAAATGAGTAAGATCATGTCAAAAAGTGATAAATTCCTGGGACAATGGGTAAATGGAGCTACTTTAGTGTGGGTGATCTCTTAGAAAAGATAGCATGTTTAACTGAGACCTTAATAAAGTAATCAACCCTGGGAGTATATGGAGCAGAGTGATACAACAGAAGAAAGAGTGCATGCAAAGATGCTATGGCCATATTTGAAAAACAGATAAAGGAACAATGTGGTTGTAGGTAATGAGTGAGCCAGAGAGTGGTAGAAAATAAGACTGGACAAATAGGAACCCCAAGGCCATTTTAAAGTGTTCAAGTTTTATTCCAAGTGCAATTGGATGGCCAGTTGCTGGAGTTAAGGAAGTCCCCAAGACTGCCCTCATTTCTGACACCAATTGCAAGCTCAGGGGTTCCCAAAACCATTCTCACTTCTCATACCAATTGGAAGTTCAGGGGTCCCCAAGACCACCATCAGGTTCAATAATTCACCAGTAGGACCCATCAAACTCACTGAAAGCTGTTATACTCAGGTTACAGTTTATTACAGTGAAAGGATACAGATTAAAGTCAGCCAAGGGAAGAGAGACATGGGAAAGAATCCAAGAGAGTCCCACTCATGGACTTTCCAGTTATCCTCTTGTAGTGGAGTCATGGACAGTACTAAATTCTGTTGATATTCATGTGTGACAAAACACATAGAGTATTGTCAATGAGGGAAACTCAACCAAACCTTGGTGTCCAGAGTTTTTATTGGGTCTTCGTCACGTAGACATGGTTGATTGCCCATGTGGCTGACCTGTAGTCTCAAGCCCCTCTGAAGGTCAAGCTGATACCACATGGTCCTAAGTCCCCACCATAAATTACATTGTTAGACTATAGGAAGAGGCAAGGATGAGGGAGACAAACATAAAAAGAGTTGTGGCTAAAGAACAGAAAGCCCAGGACCAGATCGGTTTGCCATACTCCAAGCCTAGCTCCCAATGATCACTGTTTTCTAAGAGCACCTACACCACTCATTTGTCATTCTACTCTAAAATCTTGCCAGACATTGCAGACAACGTTAGCTATCTATCTTCAGAATCTATATTTTTCCTTTTTTTGAAAAAGTTGGATGTTCCCTTTCTGCCAATTTTTTTTTTTTGGAAAATAATGTACATGTTTTCCTGATCGTGTAATGATTTGATTTGAACAAAACTTCTAAAAATGCAAAGTGGGGAATAAAACAATTTTTGAGCACCTAATATATGTAAGACATTGCTAGCCATGTTTATAAATGTTACTTCGTCTAGTTATAAGTAGAGGTTTTTTTTCAAATGTTCTGGGATATAATTCAGCTGGGTCTGAAGACTTGAATTTATCTAAAAGACCTTCTATGAGGATCAACATGCCTCTTTCAGGTAGTAATTTTAGTATATACAGGCATTAATTAATTTCACTTATTCAACAAATATTTATCAGTTACCTGCTACATACCTGCAAAGTGCTCTGTACTCATCAATGAAGATGGCAAGCACTGGTGCCCACCCACCTGGATTGAACAGCGCATTACTATATGATACAATAAGAAACTCACAAATTTTAGCACCAAACAAACCTAGATTTGAATGAGGACTCAGCTACTTAGTAGCTCTATGGCTATGAGCAAATTACTGAACTTCTCTGGATCATAGTTTTGATTCTGCCAAATTCACCAGTGACTCAACATCATTCATCTCTAAGGATTGTTGTGAGGTATAAATGAAAGAAAAAATTTATGTAAACTGGCTGACCTGTAGTGGATTGTTAGCTCCCTTCTGACTGTTAAGTGATTTGACCTATAAGCTACATGACTGTTCTCAATTCTTTTCTCTTTTGTAAAGCCAAGACAGACTACAAAATTCTAAACATGACATTTAAAGTAATGGGATTACGTGGCTCCTAAAATAGAGAAAATCAATTTTTATAGTCAATTGGAAGATTCCAAAACCACAGTCCTACTCTCATTTTTCCTCATGATTTTTGGAAATGCATGTTGTGGTAGTCAGTCTCTGAGATGGCCCCAATGATCTCCTTCTCCTGGTATTCACACCTTTCAGCATATAATAGACCTGGCATAACCAGAGAGTATTGTGAAAGTGACAGTGTAATTTCCAAAGTTAGGTCAGAAACATTGTGAGTTCTACCTTGCTCTCTGTTGGATCACTTGCTCTTGGGCAGCCAGCTGCCATGTTGTGAGGACACTCTATCAGCCCTATGCAGAATTCTTCATGGCAAGGACTGAGGTCTTCTACCAACAGCCAGCACAAATTTGCCATCCATATGGAAGCAGATGCTTCAGCCCAGTCAACATCTTGACCACAACCTCATGAGAGACCCTGAGTCAAAACCACCTAGCTAAGCCACTTTCTGTGTAACATAAGAAATGTTTACTGTTTTAAGCTGCTAAATTTCAGGGTAATTTGTTACACAGCAATAGATAACTAATACATACATAATATGCCACTTGAAGAGCCAAGAAGAGATAACCAAGTGTTTTTCAGAGGCTCAAATATGACGCAAAGACAAGTCTCTTTTGTTTTCCAACATACCTCAGGAGGTTATTTTGCAGGTGGTTTTGCTACTGTTATTTTTTACTTTTTGGCTTTGGTTTATGTGTTACTGACAAAAAGCACTGGTATAATAAAAGATGATTACACTGATCATGAAAAACTAGGACCTAAAAATGTTAGAAGAGTTTCAAAGGAACTGGCCCTAACCTTACAAGGTTTACATTTACAAACGTGATTTATTACCTCACCAGGAAACAGGGCATAAATGCAGTTCTTGGTTTTAGAGAGTCCAGAAGAATGCAGTGTGGACTTTTCTTGAAGTACAAATATAAAACAGGCCACCAACAAACCCTGCTTCCTTCCTGCAAGCATAACTTTATGCATTTGGTAGCTGAGTCATTTCACATGCCAAAACATTATCTGACTAACTTATAGGTATAAAAATGTAAAAAGGGACAGCGTTTATCTCTTTGAAAGATGGAGATTAAAAGTTGAAGCCTGAGGACTGGGATGAGATAGTGTGAAATAAACGAACACAATTTGCCATAAAAATGTATCTCCTTAGCTAAATTTAATTTACATTAAGTTCTAAGAGATTAAGTTAAAGTCAACATTCTCAAATTCCTCTATTATTCTCTTCTGTTTTGCCCTTTCCTTTCAAACCCTCTACACTGCATATTCGACAAACTCACATTCATACCTTCATCCACACACCTCCTCCCCAAAACACGCACACCTCTTTCTTCTTTGCAATAACTATAAACGTCCATAGCTCAACAAAGAAAGGGTGCAAATCCAAACTTTTTTGGTTGCAGCATGCTGAAGGAAAAATAAGCTTAAAGTTAAATTTAAGCAAAACTCTGCATCCCCAAATGCAGAGACTCTAAAGCAGATCTTATTTTAGCTCCAATAAAAGAACCCACATCCCTTTGGTTCTTTTCAGACTGATTTCCATGTTTACAGAACTAGGCTGCTTGGTTCTGCACATCCCAGGAGGGTTAGCTAATCCTGTACCTGCTTTTACATGGTCACATTCCCATCCCTGTGCCAGAGCCCTGAGCCACCCGAGAGAATTTTCCGACAGGCCCTCCAAACGTTGCAGCTGGCACAGCAAGTCTTAGAGCCCCACTTGCAGAGAAGGCATTCTGAAGTTGCTACAAAGTGCTTATTGTATCTATGAAAATTACAGCCCACAATTTAGTGTGAAAAACTTCCTTTCAATGGAAGAACTAAATAGAATGAAAACTTTCACCACCAAAGATTCCCATTCTGACTCATAGGTACCATCCCTAAATTCAATTCTACCACTAATCAAAAATTGTTTAAAATATTCAACTCCATTTCTTAATCTCAACTGCCATCCAAAATCAAGAATTATTTTGACAAAGTAATCTAATTGCTAATTAGTTTCTCTTATTTACCTACAGTAATATTCAGATTAAACTATTTGGAACATGGGGATTTAAATTTCATACTCTAACCTTTCAGGAGCTTTTTTTAAAAATGTTTCATTGTAACAGTTCAAAATCTTAATCTCCTTGTAATCATCAACTCATTCGCTGAAGTCTCTTATTCAAATCCCTTTATTCCCGAATTATTGTTACTAATCCACAAACAAGCAGATAGGGTTGAAATGAAATGCAAAAAAGGAAATGGAATTTTGTGAGGGCAATTCAAATACCAAGTCCAAATATGTAGGTGGCATACATACTTAACAAGGTGGCTGGGGCAACGTTTAAGAAATGTTTTACTGCTTCATCCTGTTAATTATATATTTTAAATATTAAAACATTTGGGTGGAGAGAAAGAAATGAAACCTGGTTCTGTTTCAGAATCTGCATATCTCCCTTTATCAGAGGAAAAGTGTCACACAACATTGGAGATAACTCAAATTTTTTCTCTTCAATTAGAGTTTCATTTATTGAGTCTTCAGTCAATCTTACTTTTTATGCCTATAATTAACAAACCATAACATAGGTCCACTTCAAGGTTATTGGTTCCCAACACCACCCCAAACCACAGACTTTAGGTGATTGGACCCATGTCCAATCCTGCTCCACAAAGAATAAAACTCTTTTATATAGTACTGTTTTCTAAAATACACATGTTTAGGTCTTTCTAAATCAGGCGAAAATGCACTTTCAGCAAACTGTCTTTTTAAACTTTCTATGATGTCTTGCTACAATAAAATCTAAAACTGGAGCGATGTTAAAATAGAGGACATTGTCATAAAGAATCACTGAAGTCTCTGGACTTTCTCTTATAAATGTGGTTCTCTTTCAAGATGAGCTTTGCCTTTTTTAAAAGATCAAAACAGATCCAACAAAGGAAGACCTGAAGATTCTAAAACAGAATCACAGAGAACTAGGCCACGTTAATAGCAATGCAGTGTAATTGGTTGCATCTGAAAGATACTATTGTTCATATTTTCCACAGCTTGCTAAAATAACTCTGTGTGAATGGGGCGGCCATTCTTAGAGTCCCACACCATTCATGATGCCACTTGGACATAGGAGCAATCAAATCTGTCAAAATAATGTCTCTCTGCCCTGGGGTCCAGATGCTAGAATGGCCAAATCCACAAGGAGCCTCCTGCAGGTTTTAGGAGCGAGAGAGTTCAACTCCACCACCACTAACTGAGGAACGGCTGCCCAAACTCCCTGAGCAGCGCTTTGCAAATTGTACTGTGTATCACAATCACCCGCAGAGCTTGAAACATATAGATTGCTGGGTCCCACCCTCTGAGTTTCAAATTCAGTAAGTCTGGGGTGGGTTTTAAGCACACATTTCCGGGGAATACTGACATTGTTGGTCTGGGGACACTGAGAACAACAGTCCTAGAGAAGTAGCCAGCCCTACATAGCTTTTGAGGAAACACCATATAGATCAGGAGTTCTCAACTTTGACTGCGTAATAGAATCACCTGGGGAGCTTTTAAAACTCCTAATACTTAGGCCACAGCCCAGACCACTTACATCCTAATTAGGGGAGGGGCAGCCCAGAGAGCAGTCTCTTTTAAAGAACTCCAAGTGGTTCCAAGGTGCAGTCAAGGTTGAGAACAAGTAAAGACCGTCTATCTCTGGTTTGCAAACTTGGTTGTACTTTGGTATCATCAGCAAAAATTTTAAAAAGTACTGATGCCTGGCTCCCACCCCCAGACATTCTGGGCATTAGGACTTTTAAGTTCCCAGGTGATTCTAATGGACAGCAAAGTTTGGGAACCCCTGGGCCTTATCTAACTCAAATTTTCACATCATAAAAAAAGACAAATTGACTTGAAGTCATAAAGTCACCATAATCGTTAGAATTATGGATGTATTTTTTGCTAAATTTAAGCATTTTTTTGAAAGATTTTATTTTTCCTTTTTCTCCCAAAGCCCCCCAGTACATAGTTGTGTATTTTTAGTTGTGTGTCCTTCTAGTTGTGGCATGTGGGATGCCGCCTCAGCATGGCCCGATGAGCGGTGCCATGTCCGCGCCCAGGATTCAAACCAGTGAAACCCTCGGCCACAGCAGCGGAGCATGCAAACTTAACCACTCAGTCACAGGATGGGGCCCTAAGTATTTTAATAATAATTTTTTTATTAAGCCACTACAAATAATTGGGAAATAGAGAGTAAAAATAAATATTATAGATAAATTTTTAAAAGCAAGTTATAATTATGATATTCTTTTAGGTATAATTCATATACAAAGAATTCACCTTTTTAAATGTAAAGTTCTGAGTTTTGACAAATGCAGCCACCACCACAATCAAGGTATAGAACAGCTCCATCCCCCTAAAATGTTCTCTTGTGCTCCTTTGAAAGAAGTTTTGATTTGCCAGTAGATCAGGATATTCTGCCTCTTCTACCCCACCCCGTTTGATGTTGATTTATAGCCTCTTCTTTTACACTGAAAGTTGAAGTTTCAAATCCTGTTTTCCTTAAATACCTGGCTAATCCTGGTTTAATCAGATAAACTGAAAAACTCTTGTACATTAACTGGATAAATGTCTTAATCAGTGACAAAATAAAAGATCCTTAAAAAAGAAGTTATTTGGGGGGATTTCAGAGAGCATTAAGGGAGACATGTTTTATTATGAGGTGGGAGTTCTCAGGACCTCTCAAGAAAGAGAGGGTAGCATCCAACACATTAATATACAAATCTCCTAGAAAATTATATGTTTAATAAATACATGTTTCCATTCCGCATATTCTTGGGAATTGTATTCTATCTAAATACATGACAACAGAAAAATATAAAATTAACTGGCAGGGCCATATCTGCTTAGATTCATGTCTAAATAAGGTCATAAATAAAGGCGGGTAAGCCTTAAGTTTTTGAAATACACAGTAATAAATACATTTTTAAAAATCAAATCCCTACATCAGTACCTATTTATAATACTGTAAGGCACATTTAATATTATATCTCAACCAGCATGCTCACATGTGAGGACAAAGGCAAGGTGTTCAACTTGATTTCCATCATGCAATTGCCCAGTTTCCAGACACGGAAGCTCGAGGACATTTTAGTCAATCAACATTACACCTGATCCACATACCAACATTAAACAAAGCTTCTTGCTCAAATTTTAACAGTGGACATATAGAACTACTTCTGGTTTGCTGGTCAGGTTAGGTCAGCTTAGGTTAGCACCCTCAGAAAATGCAAACAATGGCAGGTCAGAGGCCAAGACAATCAAGGCCTGGGATCTAAATACTTTCAAAGAGTCCCACTCCCTGTCAGGCCCTGATTCTCGAGTTTAGGAGTTGACCAGCTGTTCTTTCCTCAATTACTAAACAACCACTCCCCTACATCCTCCTTCTCTGAAATTAATTATTGTTTCACTTTATTTTAATAAGATGAATTAAGATAGATTTTTGTTTTAAAGACTAGATTGAGAATTTTGCCATCTCCCTTCAGATAATTAGAGGCACCCTGGAGTGTTAGAACTTACTGCTTGAGGAATGTTCTCAGCCAACAATAAACATATGGTGTAGGGGCTGTTTCTTAGCAGGAAACTGCTGTCAACAAGCACATAGGGACCTGTCATCAGGGCTCTACACAGGAGGTGAAAAGATGGGTAATGTTGGCGGGCTACATTCCCCTAAGAATAAGCAGAGGGTAACTTTTCTGCCCTCTTCTTGTAACAGGCCTGCATATTAACCAATGCAGCCTCTCTCCAAAAGGGTACTTTGCCTGTAAAGGTAACATGAAGACATCAAAGGTGAAGTGCACAAATTCTGTAGACAAGGGTCTGCAGAGAGCTGGTTAACATGCAAATAGCAATATTTACACAAAATGGAAGCTACTCGGGCAAAATCCAGAAATGAATATCTAACTCCGAGCATGCTCATTTTATTAACTTACAGGGATGTACACTATATGTTATATGACAGCAATAGTTTTAATATGAAATTAAAAAGATAAATCTGTGGATTTGCTAGATTTTCTGGGAGTTTAGCGTGTAAAGGTGGGTAAGTGCGTTTGAAAACTTCCCGTGCACTCTAAATTTAAGCTTGATGTAAATAAACCTGTCACTTCTGTAAAGATGGTGGCCTGTTCCTGTGCCTTGATATATATATGAGCACAGTATAGATATTGCTCTATATGGGTACAGTAATACAAATCAGACCTGCAATCGTGTAAATCTATAGTGGTCATGCAGTGGGGAGCAATTTAAAATAGCAACTTGTATTCCTTGCTCAAATAGGAATTAATCTGAAAGTGCAGATGAGCAAAGTTTTGATACAACTGTGTTAATATAAATCACTGGTAAGGATGAGTTAAGGTTAATCACACATGTGGTAGATTTAAAATTTGTTATTAATTTTATTGAAACTCCTCCCTTCAAAAGTTGGAGCCTAATTCTCCAGCACTTGAACATGGCCTGAACTTAGTCATTTGTTTCTGATACATAGAATGTGGTAGAAATGATGCCATGTTGATTCTGACGCTAAGTCATAAAAGGAATGGCTTCTACCTGCTCTCTTTCTTTGGGTTACTCCCTCAGGGGGAAGTTAGCAGCATGTCATAAGAACTCTCAAGCAGCTCTGTGGAAAAGCCTATGTGGAGAGAAACTGAAGCCTCCCACCAACAATCAGCTTGCCAGTCTTAAGAGTAAGCCACCTTGGAGGTGTATCCTCCAGCTCCAGTCAAGCTTCAGATAACTACAGACCCAGCCAACATCCTTACTCCAACCTCACTAGACTCTGGGCCAAACAGGACCCTAAGTCACTCCTGAATTCCTGACCCACAGGAAGAGGGAGATAATAAATATTTATTGCTGATTTAAGCCACTAAGTTTTGGGGTAATTTGTTACATGTAACAGATAACCAATCCAAAGTAGCTTTGGAGTTTTCTTAAGATCAAAGATTGCTTAAACATTGGGTGTCGATGTGCTTCCAACACTGAGTACACTTGCATATGGCCACCTCATCTCCATTTCCCCTTGTGAAAATGCTGACCCCAAGAAAATGTCACACTTGACCTAAAATACTCTACTAGAAATGTATCTTTCAAAGCAAAAATTGCTGTTTTAATAACAAAAGGCAAGTAAAGTCCGGAAAAACTCTCCACGTTACTCCTTCAATGGTTCCTCCATCACCTTCAGGATGAAATCTCAGATTTAGCACGACATAAAAGGTCCTTCATGACCCAGTCCTACCAAAAATCTCAAGCTTTATTTTCCATCACTCCTTCTCTCATATGTTATACTTCACAAAAATTAATTATTTATACTTCTTGGCACACAACATCTGTCAGCAACAACTGTGAAAGACTTTACAGTGGTCAAAAAAAGAAAATGGTTACTAGATGTCCTGACTGGTATGTTCTTGGAGATTATCTTCACCTTTCATGGTGTTTGAGTTATTTTTCAACTCTGTAAGTTACAGAAAACTGATTGTAATGCTTGTTGTAATGATTGTTGCTTGCCTATACAAATGCAAATGAATCATGTCCAGTGGATGAGCAGTTGATTATTGTCCTTCAGATATGGACCAATTTTGCATCTATTTGTAAATTCATCTCAACACTCCTCATTGCTTATATCTGCATGTGTTTAATTCTCTTTTGAATCAGTCGTGTTATCTCACCGATTCTCTCATTAATTTATGAGACCAATAAAATCTTTGACGTGTTTATTTTATATTTGTATGAGACTCATGATTTTATTTTTTTATTGAGATATAACTGCCATATAACATTGTATAAGTTTAAGGTGTACAATATAATGATTTGATATTTGTCTCTATTTTGAAATAATTGCCACAATAAATTTAGTTACATCCATTACCTCACACAGTTACAAAAGTTTTTCTTGTTACGAGAACTTTTAAGATCTACTCTTAGCAACTTTCAAATTTACGATACAGTAGTGTTGACTATAGTCACTATGCTGCCCTTCACATCTCCAGGACTTATTTATCTTATGACTGGAAGTTTGTACCTTTTGGAGGGGGGGAAGATTGGCCCTGAGCTAACATCTGTTGCCAGTCTTCCTCTTTTTTGCTTGAAGAAGGTTGTCACTGAGCTAACATCTGTGCCAATCTGCCTCTATTTTGTACGTAGGAAACCACAGCCTAGCCTGATGAGCCGTGTGTAGTTCTGCACCTGGGATCCGAGATACCTTTTGATCACCTTCACCCTCTTTGCCCACACCCCAACTCCCACCTCTGGCAACCACGAACCTGATCTCACTATGACTTTATGTTTTTTTAGATTCCACATATAAGTGAGATCATACAGTATTTGTCTTCCTCTGTCTGACTTATTTCACTTAGCATAATGCCCTCAAGGTCCATCCACGTTGTTGCAAATGGCAAGACTTCCTTCTTTTTTATGGCTGAATACTATTTCACTTCACACCACACTTTCTTTATCCATTCATCCATTGATGGACACTGAGGTTGTTTCTAAGTCTTGGCTATTGTAAATAGTGTTGCAATGAAAACTGGGGTGCAGATATCTTATCGAGATAATGATTTAATTTCCTTCAAATAAATACCCAGAAGTGTGATTGCTGGATCATGTGGTAGTTCTATTTTTAATTATCATTTTAACCTCCATACCATTTTCCATAGTGGCTGTACCAATTTACATTCCAACCCATAGTGCACGAGGGCTCCCTTTTCTCAACATCCTTGTCAACACTTGTTATTTCTTGTCTTTTTGATAATAGCCACTCTGTCAGGTATGAGGTGGTATCTTATGGTGGTTTTGATTTGCATTTCCCTGATATTAGTGACGTTGAGCACCTTTTCACATACCTGACAGCCATTTGTATATCTTCTTTGGAAAAATGTCTATTCAGTTCTTCAGCCTATAATTTTTTATAAAAAGAGATTTATTGACACATTAGAATCATGTAATAATTGAACAGGATTGGAGATAAATGATACAGGCTTCGGGTGTGAACTGAAGTGACCTGCCACAGAGATCTAACTTGGGATTTCTACATGCAACAGCAAACAGTCCAGTCAGTCTGCTCACTGGACACTGTGCTTTGAAACATTTTTCCAATTGAAGGCTGTGACTGCAGTGTTCAGAAGACATCCTCTGGCCTCTTGGGACCAGGGGTCCTTTACATAAGAAGTGTTGTCCCAGGAGCTTCCAAACAGAGAGCTTGGGGGGCATTTTAGTGATTCTCAAGGAGGACATCCATCGCAGCCTTCCTCAGGCTTGAACTGCAGGCACAACTGGACGTTTTCACTAGCAATCAACCAAAAAGTATCAGTCTCAGAGCCACTTTAAACCTGGCTGCGATGTTAAGAACCAAGTGTTCGTTAATCTAAGCCTTGCACAGAGACCACAGAAAACTGCAGTCAGGAACGCCCTACAAAATTGAACAACTATATTTTTTACAACACTTTAAATAATTTACTAAAAAGCTAGAAAAATCATATTTACTAAGACACATTGTTAAATAAAAACATGATTTCATGTTAGTGTACAAGGCTATGAACAGTGGATTCTAGTTTTCTCTCTGATCACAAGCATTATCTACACATGCACACACACAGATGCACACACATATATACTGCTTTCCACAAATACGCTGAAAACTTGGAAGCAGACTCGCCACTTGAAGACTTCGCCTCTCACTCCTGGGCTGCCACGGCCTTCCTCCACAGAGGTGTGGCTGAAGTCAGTGGTGCCCCTGCTCAAGGCCTCCTGGTCTTCATGTCTCTACCTTAACCTCTATCTAGACCTCAGATCTAAAATGATTTTTTCTGAACCCAGGTTCCTCATGTCTTACAAACTGAGCACCATCTGTGACTTCCTGTGTGACCAGGGTCCACCTTCCTTCTCCATAATCTAGGGCGAGCTTCCAAATATTAGGCCGTGGCCTGCCTGGGTCTCTCTGAAGGCTCAGAAGGATGAGCCCTGCAGAGGCCCACTCCAGGGAAGACTGGAGAGGCTGGCTGGCTAGCCCCCCAGGAAGCAATCCTTACAAGTGAAATAATTGCACGGGGAGCAGCAGAGCAAAACTTGTGAAGGGTAGGCTTTTCTTGGGGTCCATCCTCAGGCTGGGCGAGCACAGGGCCTGGCCCTCCACCCCCTCCTCTCTCTTGCTCCAGAGGCCCCCTTTCTGGGCCGCCTCCATATCTTCCAAGTTCTGTGCCCACACGGTCTTCAGCTGACTCAGGTGAGGGAAGGCCTGGGGTCCCCCTACCCTCTCTGCTTCCTCTTCTGGGTTCTGACCCAGGGAGCTCCGGCTCTGAGAGTTCTCAGGAAAAGTACCACCTCTGCTTTCTGCATGGGCACCAGCTTCCACACAACTGGCAGAGGCACGAAAGCACTTTCTCCAGAGCTTCTGCCCATTTTTAATCACATTGTTTGCTTTTTTCTATGGGTTTGCATGTGTTCCTTATATATTTTGGATATTAACCCTTTATCAGATATATGATTTGCATATATTTGCTCCCCTTCAGGAGGTTGCTGTTTCACTTTGTTGATGGCTTCCTTTGCTGTGCAGAACCTTTTGAGTTTGATGTAGTCCCACTTGTTTATTTTTGCTTTTGTTGCCTGTGCTTTTGGTGTCAAATTCAAAATAGCGTTGCCAAGAGTGATGTCAAGGAGCTTACCACCTATGTTTTCATAGGAGTTTTATGGTTTCAGATCTTACATTCAAGTATTTAATCCATTTGGAGTTGTTTTTTGTTTATGGTGTAAGAGATGGGTCCAGTTTCATTTTTTGGCATGCAGCTATCCAATTTTCCCATCACCATTTATTGAAGCAACTCTCCTTTCCCTATTGTATATTCTTGGCTCCTTTGTCATAAAATAATTGATCATATATGTGTGGTTTATTTCTGGGTGCTCAATTCTATTTCATTGATTTACGTATCTGTTTTTACACCAATACTATACTGTTTTAATTACTATAGCTTTGTAATATAGGAGTTTGAAATCAGAAAGTGTGATGCCTCCAGCTTTGTTCTTCTTTCTCAAGGTCGCTTTGGCTATTTGGGATCTTTTGTGGTTCCACACCAATTTTAGGATTGTTTGTTTTATTTCTGTGAAAAATACCATTGGAATTTTGAGAAGGATTGCATTGAATCTGTTGATTGCTTTGAGTAGAATGGACATCTTAACAATATTAATTCTTCCCGTACATGAGCACAGAATATCTTTCCATTTATTTGTGTCTTTTTCAATTTCTTTCATCAATGTCTTATAGGTTTCAGTGCACAGATCTTTCATCTCCTTGGGTAGATTTATTCCCAGGTATTTTATTATTTTTGATGCCGTTGTAAACGGGATTGTGTTCTTAATTTCTCTTTCTAATAGTTTGTTATTAGTGTGTAGAAATGCAACAATTTTTGTATATTGATTTTGTATCCTGCAACTTTACTGAATTCGTTGATTAGTTCTAACAGTTTTTTGGTGGAGTCTTTAAGGTTTTATATGTATAATATCATGTCACCTGCAAGGAGAATATATTTTTACTTCATCCTTTCCAATGTAGATGCCTTTTACTTCTTTTTCTTGCCTAACTGCTCTGGCTAGGACTTCTACTACTATATTGAATAAAAGTGGCAAGAGTGGGCACTGTTGTCTTGTTCCTGATCTAGAAGAAAAGCTTTTATCTTTTCACAGTTGAGCATGATGTTAGCTGTGGGCTTGTCACATATGGCCTTTATTATGTTGAGGTACATTCCCTCCATACCTGCTTCATTGAGAGTCTTTATCATGAGTGGATGTTGAATTTTGTCAAATGCTTTTTCTGTATCTATTGAGATGATTGTATGATTTTTATCCTTCACTTTGTTAATGTGGTGTATCACATTGATTGATCTGCAGATATTAAGCCATCCTTGCATCCTTGGAATAAATACCACGTGATCATGGTGTATGGTCATTTCAATGTATGATTTCACCTTAAAAAACTTTTTTTGATACATGCTGATTTAGTCCTCTAAACTTTTGTATACGCTGTAACCTATGACTAGAATGGTTCCTCCATTACCTTCAAGATAAAAATCTAAGATATTTAGCATAGCATAAAAGATCATTCATGACTTAGCCCTGCCTGGTTATGTGGTACCTCCACTACTTCCCCGTCCTAGTGATCTCCCATCATGCATCCTTACTATCCCTGCTCAGACATCACCTCCTCTCCAAAGATATCTGTAGTCATCTAGGTATTATAAGCAAAGAGATGTGACATTCCAGGTAAATAAAATAGCATTTGGGAACCCCTACATCTGGAAGGAACCAGGTGCTTTCAGTACTCAAGAACTTTGGGGTGACTGGAGAATGAGAGAGTGATGAGAGATGACCTTGTCAATCCATGCCTGGTCTAAAGCCAAGGGGAAACCACTGAAGCAATTTATTGCTGAATGGAGAATAGAGGAAATAGATTGGAGGTAGGCCATAGTAAACATAGGGAGATCATATTAGGAGAATATTGCATTCCTATTGTTCAGGTGAAATATGATGAAAACTTGGACCAGGGTGTTGGTAGCAAAGATTTAAAAAGTAATAAATCAAGTAAATACAGTAAAGAACATTTGGAAGGTGAAATAAACAGCATTTAGTGATTGGTTAGATAAGTAGAGTGAAGAGGTAAGACACATCTAGGAGGATGCCTGTGTTTCTCACCTAGATAGTAGGACAGTATATGGTGACACTCACTGAGAGAGAGAAGAAAGAAGAGAAGCAGGACTCATGGACCTAAACATCATACACTTTGAAAGTATAATCTTTAAAACAAAAGAGAGGATAACTTATTTTCTAGAGCAAGGACAGTTCTGAAACATAGCTGATTACATGTACAAGAGCTAAATTTTCTGGGTGGGATATTTCAGTCCATTGGTGGGTAATCCGTTAAATCAAACTATTGTCTCATGAAATATTCCAGCAGTGAACTGTGTAGAAAGGACAATAGCTAAGTAGGCTAAACAATACACAATGATAAGAGCTTGTCCTAGCTCAGATAATAGTGCCATGTGGTCTTTTTCAATTGATTTCATTCCTGTCCCTTCATCTGAAAAGAGCATCTGAATAAGGAATACATGAATAGCAGCCTTACTCCAAATGAAAGATATATTCAGTACTTTCAAAGAGATATTTCATCTGTGATATTATTCATATCAATATGGATATTTTTTACCTGAACTATCCAATTTGGCTATCTACCTTCATCAAATCACGCAAATAATTACAAAGTGTCTTTATCAGTTTGTTATGTTGATTTACCAACTAAAAGTTCATTTCCTATCAGACATTCTTTCCATTTTTAATTCTGATTCCTATAGATTTAAGATGCAGGCCTCCCCAATTTTTCATAAGTAAGAACATCTTGTGTGATTGCCTTGAAAAAGGTAATTTTAAACTGATATTTATGATGAATATTATTTGAGTATTTTGTATCACCATTAGGCTGGCAATAACTCAAAATTAATTATAAAAAGAGTAGCTCAAAAAATTAGAATACAATAAAAAGATAAAAGTAATAAGCACAAAATAATGGAAAAATTAAAACAATGAGGTGTGGATTATTATGACCTAAGTAATTCCCATAATGCATATCTAGTTAAATATAATGGTAACTTGGTAAAAAAAAAAAAAAATGAGATAACCGGATAAAAAGATGAGAAATAAGGGCAAATGAACTCATCATTTGGCCTATACCAGCAGAAGACTAATTACAGTAATTTTCAAGAATTTGTGAAAACTTTGAGTGTGATAGGAACTACAAGCAATATTTATAAGAATAACAACGAATTTATTTAGGGATGAGACTGAAAAATAGCAATGCTTCAGTTAACGAGGGAATTATGGTATTGGCAAAGTATACTAAATAAGATTTTTTTTCCCTGATAACTAAAGCATAATTTAACCTTTAAAAGAAATAGTTTGGCAGGTCTTAATTTATATCCTTTTAAGTGTCCCATAGATGCTTCACAAGAAGGATGTTGGAGCAAATGCATTTATTTAAAACCTTTCTTAAAGTCCAATAAAATGAACCAAAGTTACAAAAATGTCAAATCAACCAATCTCTGCTGACACCAGAAAAGACCCAACCTTATACACAAACTATAGGGAGTATTTATTAATATATCATGTAGACTAATTTGAGCACAGATAATAGAACCAATCCAGCATCTCCAAGTTTAAGAGTACCACACAGCATTGCAGGCAGGAAGTGGGGAATGCCCTCCTGGCTTCCATTGACACTTTCGGCTCCAAAAATATATAATCCAAACAATGAGTAGGATACAATAATGCAGGAAGACTTCTCTTACTCTAGTTTTCTCTCCATAGATCAGCAGTAAAGGAAGAATTAGAGGAGATATATATATGTATATTTCATATATACATGTGAATGAATTCATATATATATATATACACACAGATAGATAGATAGTTCAAATTTGTCTTCCTACATTGAGATGTATGGCCTGGATGACAGCCCAATTTTCAACCAGGAATCAGGTTGCCTGCACTAAAATGGAAGCATTCGAACCAAGAAAATAAAAAGTCAATCCTTTGCCATGCATCATTTTAATGCAACTTTTTACCAAAGAGCATGGCTTACCAAGGAAAGGAAGATCATCTGTATTCAAAACCATAATCCTCCTAAGACGTCATCACAATAGGACACACCAAAATTGTCTGGCCCATTGGGCAGGAGTTACAACAAATTAAGGAAGCAAAATTCTCAGACTGTGGCTTTGCATGCCTCCCTATCCCTCTCAGGTCATGAAAATATAAGCAGAGAACATATGTTGCCATCTCCTAGCCATCCAGCTCAATTTCTAAGTAGAGGACCTAAAAAAAAAAAAAGGATTAATTATAGCAGCATTCACAGATGAAGCGAGAAAAAAAGCTTGGAACGTGCACAAAAATTTCTAGAAGAAAAGCAAGAAAAAGAAACAGAATTTTAAAAATAGATAAAGAGAAAAACTTGGGAAGGTTTATTTCAGGATGCCAAAGGAATTTTTAGAGTAAAATTACTTCAAACTTTCAAATAAATAACTTTCATGAAATAGGAAGTTTAAAAAAAACTTACCAGAATTAGATAAAACTTACCAAAATTAGATAAAAAAAAGATCTGGCAATGCTAAAGAAAGAAATGAAGGAGAAAATAAAATAACAGTGCTGCCAAACTTAAAAATAAACCCCAAGCAGCAAAAAATGGACTTAGTGCTCCAGAAAGCTTAATCAATGACACAAAGGATAGATTTTAGAAAAACACAACAGCAACTAGACCCAAGATGACAGGCAGAAGATAGACATTAGAGATCCATTATAAAGATGAGTAGTATGCCCAAAGAAAGGGAAAAAAACCTATCATAAGAAAATTTTTCTAAAATACAGGACAAAAACATATTGTTAGAAAGAGCTCAAAATGTTCCAGGGAAAAATAAGATAATAAAGATTGAAAAGCTTCAAGATATAGCCTGATGAAGTTTTTACATTCCAAAATTGAAAAGGAATTCCACAGACTTTTTTGTAGAAGGAACCTTTCTACAAAGAAAGAGAAACAAGCCAACTGCAGACTTCTCCTCCACAACATTAGGTGCTAAAAAACAATGGAGTCATATTTAGTGCATGAGTGTGTATGTGGGAACACACATGTGCACACAAATAAGTGTGCACACATTTGTGCTTTTGGAAGGTGTGGTTAAGGGAAAGATAAGAAACAGTCCTTATATGAAGAGAATTCTTAATAATGGAAATGACTGTTCTGGGCAACTGTCTGTCCAAAAGTTCATCGTTCGTTTGTTTTTTAGGAGTGATTTCTGAGATTTCTTTCCCACAGCTATAGGGGCTCAGAAGAGCAGCATTCCTTCTCAGGCATTTGCAGAGAGAATTCACATTGCAAAGAGTAACATTTCCCCAAATTCTCCCATTTCTTGAATTTGTGAAATAATAAAGAGAATCAAGAACAGCTTTGCTAATGAAAAAGCAGGAGTGGAGCAGAGTGGTTAGGATCACAGACTGCAGCCTGACAGCTTTGTCACTTACCAGCTGAGTGACCTTAATCAAATCACTCAAGATTTTTGTGCCTCAGTTTGTTCATCTATAAAATGGGGATAAAAGTAGTACATGGTTCATAAGGGATAAAAGAGAGAAGTACCGATTCATCAACTCCCATCCCTCACTGGGAAAGGATAGCCCCATGGCGTTAACTCAGCCCCACTTCACGTGTGAATGCTGATTCTCACAGGTGTCCCATGCCATCCTGGTGAAAAAAGTGAGAGGAATGGGGGTTTTGGCTTACAGTGAGACACTGTCTGCTTGCATCTGCCTGCAGTTCACCAAAACCTTCTGGAAACTGCCCACCATAGCAATGGCTAGAGCAAGAGATGGGCACAAGGTGATTTGCATTCAACAGAGTACCTCATTCCTCATCTTTGTAACTTCTCTGGAATTGCGTTGACTGGTTTCAATCAGAAGGATATGTCAACACATGAGGAAACTGGACTTGAGGAATATATTATCTTACTTCAAGACCTACAAAATTGCAGAAGGTACCATAGGAAACGTAACATCAAATTATAATTGTCAGTAAATCTTTTACTTTTTTTTTTTTTTAAAGATTTTATTTTTTCCTTTTTCTCCCCAAAGCCCCCAGTACATAGTTGTATATTCTTCGTTGTGGATTCTTCTAGTTGTGATACATGGGATGCTGCCTCAGCGTGGCTTGATGAGCAGTGCCATGTCCGCGCCCAGGATTCGAACCAACGAAACACTGGGCCGCCTGCAGCGGAGCGCGCGAACTTAACCACTCGACCATGGGGCCAGCCCAAATCTTTTACTTTTTAAGAGAACCTAGGCACAGGTAACATTTAAATTTGTCTCTGAGGTGCTATGGGGAATTTGAGATCTATATAGTGCCTAGCTAAGAGAGAAAATTTCTCATGCTATTTATTCTGTAATTATACGTCATCTTGAATAACAACAGGATCATCCAACAGACTGAAACAATTAAGTGTAATCAGGACAACGTTCTAAATATCACTGCTTTCATTATATGTCTCCTCAAGTGGAATATGGCAACATCTAGCAATAAAAACAAGACCCTTCCTGCAGTGATAGAAACAGTAAGAATTTTTTTAAATATATTACTCCATCCAGGCATATAATAATAAGCATATAATATAATAATAAGCATGTAATTATTATATATTATATTTATATTATATAATATATAAATATATAATAAATAATAAAGTATATAAATATATATTTAATAATAAATATAATAATATATAATACAATATACAATAAAATATATAAATATATATACTGTAATTATATACTAATATATAATTGCATATAATAATAAGGAATTAAATATATCCTGACTTCAAATGCTCCAGGTGAAATAAACTTTCCAGTCTCTAAAAGATTTTATCATGTAGAGGTGAAGCCATATTAAAAACAGTCAATGCTATGCAGACCCACGTTCCCTGGTAAAAACGGACATCATTGTTAAACTAGCCTCCATTTATTTGTTCTGGATTACCATTCAAAGACTAAGCTGTTCTCATGGGTGAGAATTCCGAAAAACCTTTTCACAGTCTCCTTATATACTGACTCATGACATTATTTATTCGTAATTTTCTCAAGTGACATCAGACTTTGGAACCCAAGTTAGTCTTTTGAAAAAGTATACAACAGATTAATGGTCATTTTTTTATTCCTAAAAAAAACTTTTACCATTTTAATTAACAGTAAGCCAGACACACAGTTCTTTGCACTTTGATCTTTCTCTAAGAACAAGAAATGCACATTTAAAGCCGGGTTCTTTCTATTAGCTGACTGCTTGGCATAGTAATAATAATAACTAACATTTGTTGAGACCTCACTCCATAACCAAGCACTAGGCTACGTGCTTTGATTAAATACTCATTTTATTTTCACAAGATTATGAAGTAGATATTATTATCTCCATTTTAAAGATGAAGGAACTGAGACAGAGTGAATAACTGGCCCAATGTTGCCCATGCTAGGTATGAAATAGCAGACCCAGTATTCCAACTCAGTTCTATTTGGGTCCAAAGTCCAGGCTCTTACTAACCACTACACTATATTGTTTTAGTCGCCTTGAGTTTCACAAAGAATCTTTCTAGCTGCTCTTTCTGAGATTTTTAATTCTGTAATAGAGGTCAGTCAATATTTTATAGATCTGCCAATGTTTCCCTTTATTTTTACTTTTCAAGTCACATTCAGACCTCCATTTTCTATGTTAAGGTCAGCACAACATTCTTACACTTCTGACTTTTGTGTATCCAGGAAGATAGATGAGATCCTGTGATATAAATTGAAATATGATGATCACTCTGTTGCTTATATATGTTTAGCTTTCCACTATTACATAGGCTACATTTTTCTATTTTGTTGTGACTTATTTTGTCACTCTACTTCAAACAAACAGCATCCCCAGAGTCCAACTGTATAAGGTTATGTATCTTCAGAATAACCCCACCTAAAAACAAAGGTGTCTAATGATGCTTAGCTTATCTGTTCATAAAATATCCCCTATTCCAGTCTTTTGAGTTATCCTATGGCAAAACGGTTTTATAACGACACGTTACCATTCCCAAATCCCAAAATCTAAATTACATTTTGGCTTTTCTACTTTCTGACATTTTGACTCTAACTTTCCTTTCTCTGCCATCAGAAAACTTCACCACAGAATCCTGAATCTCTGTAACTCTCAGGACTCTTCTGATCTTTGCTCCTTATTTGCCATCCTTTGGCCTCTTCTTCTCTTAATTCGTCTGCTGTCTTTCCCTCTTCTGACTTATTTTTCTGTTCTCTTCTCAGTACTTTTCTAACTTTTACATAGAATAAACAGAACAATCTCTTTTTTTAAAATTTTCAAACATGACATGATTCTAGATGCTTGAGATTTCAGATTTTTCTACTCACTAAATAACGAAGTATTTCTATAAAAGTTTTCATTTTCACTTTTATTTATGATTTATTCTCTACTCACTTCAAAACAGAATTTGTTCAAGTTCCTCTGTCAGAGTGTACATTTGGGCTTGGTTAGAGGGGCTATGATATTTTATGTACTTTGACTTTTATAGTTCAGTTACAAAGTCAGGAAAAAAGATGGAGTCAAAGGAAATAAAATATTTTTTGTTGAAACCTTTAAACTGGTATATTAAATCAAATTAATAGTATATGAGTTTCCTTCTGGCATAATCAAAAGAACATACATATATTTTTATTTGTAAGCCTACCTAAGGATTATAACTTTCCACAAAATATTATAGGAAGTGTTTTATTTTCTAATATCTACCATTGATTCATTTTTAGTTATGATACTCTAGGAATTTAAATTACAATAGGTTAGTTGGACACCCCTCCACGGGAGTATGTGAAAAAACTTGACAGTCATACCAACGTTTTATCTCCTTTTATCTTCATCATGGCTTGATTCAATGAGTTTTCAGATTAACTATTATCTTACTGGAATGGTTATGCTAAATCACGTTCCCAGCCCCAATTTTTCACCCCTCCATCTATCTGTGCTCTTTGCCCTGCGATTTTGCAGTTTGCCCCACTCAAACAGTAAAGAATATTTCCCCACTTTTTGACTTTGGGTTTGTCCATATGACTTGCTTTGACCAATATTTTGGAAATGATTGTGTGCCAGTTCTGAACTTAGACCTTAAGAGGTCTCCCAGGTTTTTATTTGTTCTCTGTGTTTCTACCATTGCTATAAGATTAATATGCCAAGAAAACCCTGCTGATCGCAAGAGGAGGATGAGAAATTCATGCAGCTGACTCACCCAGCCAGCTACCCCAGCCAAGAACACCCAACCCCATCTACCCATAGGCTCACAAGCTAAATAAATGCTTATTGGTGTATCCCACACATTTTGTGGTGACTAGCTATGCACTACTTTTGTAACAACAGCTAACTGATATAGGCATTTTTAGGAGTGAATGTTCTAATATCAGCACTTAGTCATAGTGGAGATACGTATATTCACCATAAACCAATCATATACCAGTCAAAATTGAGAAGTCTTCTCCATTACTTCTTAACTGTCCCATTTTAAGCAAAATGAAGGTTCAAAATACAGACACAATAGGTACTGCCAATTGCTTAATTCACATAAACAATAGTTATAAATAAAAGCAGTCTTATTATTTATAAGATTTGATTTGCTTTACCAAAAGAGGACTTAAAGGTTACATTTTAGCACTATGGCTGATTAAAAAAAAGTAAACCTGAAGGCTACCTTTGAAGAGAAAGACAACTTGTTTCAAACATAGTCATTACATGACTATTATTACTTGTCAATTAATTTTTGATGATTTCTTTGATTTTCTTTTGTCACTACAAGCGTTCTTTTTTAATTCACTTGGATCAATCCCGAAATTTAACCAGTATAATAGCACACTTAATTTTAATTTTGTATTCCATAGTGCTTGATAATAGCAAACTAATTTCTGTAGTTGCATTTGATGAAAATATGCTGATGGAACTCATATTTCACATCATTGACTATAATGAGCTATTTTATCAAACTGTCCTTATGACAGTATTATAGAGAAAATGATAAATTTACTAATTTATTCACTTGAGATTCCATTTGAAAATTTTAAAAGAAAGGAAAAGATCAATGAAGTCAGGTAAATTAGGCTTTCACTGAATGATATGTCTGGGTCTATATGAAACAATAGCATTAACCATCCCTGCTCTTAATGAAACACTAAATAAAGGTTGATTAATTATTGCTTTTAATAAAATTCTACAGAACAAGTAGCTGTGAAATACCCTATTTTGAACACATGTGCACAATGTTTACTCATAATCAGTACAATTGCTGCCATGGCTTTACATAGAATTGGGTTTTTTTTTCACTTTGTTGGAATTTTTTCTTTTTACTAGGCTTTTAATTTAGAAATTGTCAGTAAGTAGTTATATAAACTAATGAGAGTTACTCATCATTTTGTGGGACATTTCAAAAAACTTTGAAGTAACTAGAAACTGTAGTGTAGCATTTTTTCTGGGATGCTGAAGTGCCACTTGGCATAGGTGGGGCTGATGTTGGTGCAAACACAATCACATATACAGTATGCTGAAATGTCTTTTGTCAGTCATTGTGCCATATAGAATTTACGCTCTCTGAACTCCAGAAACAATATCAACCTAGAGCAGACCAGAGTCTTCATGTTCTGGATAAACAATCTTCAAGTGTTATATGACAATGACATTTTGTTTTGGAATCTTTTCTCAATGTGAAATGAATTCATTGGTTTTTTCCATTTATAGGGTATAAGCAATGAAAATAATTGCTTTAATTAATTATTTAACTTGATCTCTTCTTGAGGGCTTCATTCTACCATGAATGACTCTATTATCTATAAGAAAACACATAAATATAGTAAGGTTATTCTAAGTGACAACTTTGTTCTTGCTAAATGTTCACAGAAAAATGGATTGATGCCATAACAGACCCTGTTTCCTTTCTTTCTTATTTTTTCCTCTATTCCTAATGTTCCCCACCTACTACATTAAAACTTCCACCTTTCCTTCAATCCAATTAACAAATACTCTCCCAAATCCTAAAATTATGATGAATTCTAAAAGCAGCTATTAAGATTAGAAGAACATGACATTCTTAATGGAAGTTGACATAGGAACAATGAAACTATAATTTCTGAAAAACCCCAAATCTTCACTAAATAAATAGTGGAAACACAGTTGGAACTTCAGCATTTAGTGCTGAATGCCAGTATCCTCTAGGGCTGTCAGGTTTAGGGAAAAAGAGTCCTTTGAAAATAACCTGTTTTAATATAGATCTATCTCTGGCATTTCACAGTAATCAGCTGTTCTTTAAAAATAATAATAAAAAGAAAGAGAGTTGATCTCATTTTCCTCATTGGGGTACAAATGAATGGTCTGCTGTTTATACAATCTCGAAAACAGTGCTGCAGTAGTTAATGAATATATGCTTCATCATAAAATACCTGATCATCATAATAATACCTAAAAGTTACTGAATGATTTTTATGTGCTAGGTTCCAAAAATTTACTTGTATTGTCTTATGTATTCCTCACCACAACCTTGTAAGGTGTGTACTAATATTTTCCCAATTTACAGATAAGGAAACCAAGGTTCTGAGAGATTCAGGCAATTACCTAAGTTCACACAACTGTTATAAGTAGATGATGCAGCTGGGCTCAGACCCATCAAAATCCAATATTTCTTAATGTTGAAAATCTACTCAACTTCTAAGGTTTTACTTTGAGCCTCTGTGTTGTAGTTCATAAAGAATGATAAACAAGTTCTCATCAAGATGGCGCTCTGAGCAGACGTTGAACTCGCCTCCTCCCACGAACACAACCAGCTTACAACAATTTGGGGAAGAATCACCCTGGATTGGAAACTGAAAACTGGATAAAAACAACCCCCACAACAAGGGACAGTCCTGACGAAAGCAGAAGAGGCAGTAACTCTGGCCGGAGGGGAAAAAAGCTACCTTTGGGAGCAGCGGAGTTTCTCAGCTTGCCAGGCGGGAGCCAACCTAAGGTACGCAGCCCTTCCTGGAGGAGTGAGGTCTGGAGTGGGGGCAACACTGCTATAACCATCCTTCGGACTCAGCCCAACTGAGATGGGGGTCTTACTATCTGGCTTTGCTAGCAATTAACTGCAGCGAGGACACCCCAGAAAAGCTATCGGCCGAAAGCCAAAAAGTTCCGGGTCTTAAAGGGCCCAGGCACAAACTCACTCATTGCAGCAACCTAAAATCACCAGAGAGAAGACTGACTGTCCTTTGGTGAAACAAGACTCACCTGGTGGGCTCTGGGGGCATCTTGGTGAGAGGAGGATCCTCTCCGGAGACTGAGACATTGGCGGGGGCCGTTGTTCTGAGCTGGTCCAGGCGTGCTGATACAGACACCGGAGGGGGCCACTGAGGTGCGTCCCTTGGGCTGTTAGCCCAGGGGTCTGCCACACCCACTAGAGCACAGATTTAATCCAGTTCAGCCAGGGCAGGCAACTCGCCCTAGGGACTGGCCCCACCTAACAGCAAGCCCTCAGGCTACTTTTCAGCCTGCAATGACTGAATGCCTTGATCCTCTATAGGCAGGCAAGGGTGTCTGCCTCTGTGGGGCAGGGCTTGTGTGAGGACCAGGTGAACTGTGGGGGGCATTGGGGCAGAGGTGGGGGCCTCTGCAGTGTGGCAGTGGGGTATGCTCCAGGGGGTTGAGAAGTGTGCATGGATCAGGACTGTGTTGACAGTGTATGTGGTCCACAAGGGGGTGAGGCTTATCAGCGGCAGAAGACTTGTGCTTCACAAATAGCCATAGAAAGGATCAGCCCCACCTTCCAAAGCCTGAAACAACTGAGTGCCTCCATGCCAAGGGCTAGCCCCACTCAGCTGCAATCCTAAGAGAACTGACATCAGCCTTGTTGGCCTCAGGCCTATCACAACCGTACACCCCTGAGCCTAGCAACCAGCTACACTAGGTACCAACCCAATTAAGAGGACACTTGCAATAAGAGTGTGCTAATAGACTTTGTAGCCAACAGTGCTGAAGCCCCTCCAAACTGGATTTACAAACAACTGCCCAGGGAAGGAAAGATCAGACTCCCTGAGTACCTGCAGTGGGAGCAACCCTGCCACAGCAGAAGAACACAAGTAGCCCACAAAGGGGTCACTCCTGGTTCTTATGGTCTGGTGACGAGAGGGAAGCACATTGTTGGGCCTCATAAGGCATCTCATACATAAGGCCACTTCTCCAAGATCAGGAGACATAGCCGACTCACCTAGTACAAAGAAAATAGCACAGAGAAAGAGGCATAATGAGGAGACAAAGGAATACTTTCCAAGAAAGGGAACACTACAAAACACCAGAAAAAGAACTAAGTGAAACAGAAACTAGTGACCTCCTTGACAAGGAATTCAAACAAAATATAATGAGGATGCTCACAGGTATGCAGAGAAGAATGGATGAACACAGTGAGCACATCAGCAAAGAATTAGAAGATATAAAAAAGAACCAATCATAAATGAAGAATACAATACTTGAAATGAGAAATTCACTAGAGGCACTCAATAGCAGAGTAGAGGAAGCAGAAGAACGGATCAGCGAGCTAGATGAAAGATTAGAGGAAATCACCCAAGCAGAACAGAAAAGAGAAAAAGGAATTAGACAGAATGAGAACTCTGTGGACAATATCAAGCGTGCTAACATTTGGATTATAGGGGTCCCAGAAGGGAAGAGAGAGACAAAGGGGCAGAAAATTTATTTGTCGAAATAATAGAGGAAAATTTTCCACACCTGAGGAAGGAAACAGCCATCCAAGTTCAGGAAGCACAGAGAGCTCCAAACAAGAGAAGCCCAAAGAGGCCCACACCAAGACATATTATAATCAAAATATCTAAAATTAAAGACAAAGAGAATCCTAAAAGCAGCAAGAGAAAGGCCACAAGTGACATATAAAGGGAAGCCCATCAGGCTGTCAGCAGACTTTTCAGCTGAGACCCTACTGGCGAGAAGAGAATGGCACGACAGATTTGAAGTGCTAAAAGGAAAAAACCTACAACCAAGAATACTCTATCCATCAAGGCTGTCATTCAGAACGGAAGGAGAGATAAAGAGCTTCCCAGACAAGCAAAAATTAAAGGAGTTTATCACTAAGAAACCAGTTCTACAAGAAATGCTGAAGGGACTTATTTAAGTGGGAAAGTAATGACCACAAATAGAGATAAAACAAAAACAATTATCAAAAAAACCCAAAACAACAACAAGAAAAAACAGGCAATAAAATCACTTGTAAGGTAAAAGTATAGTAAAGGCAGCAGATCAACTACCTGTGAAGGTAATATGAAGGTTAAAAGACAAATGTACTAAAACTACCTATTTCAATGATAAGAGGGTAATGGATATACACACACTAAACAAAAGACTATATATGATGTGAAAAACATATAATGTGGGAGAAGAGGAGTGACAAAGTGGAGCTTTTAGAAAGAGGTCAAGCTAAAGAGTCTATCTACTCAATATAGACTGTTATATGCATAGTATATTAGATAGGATCCTCATGATAACCACAAACCAGAAACCTATCACAAGCAGGAAAAAAAGTAAGACAAAAGAAATCAAACATATTACTAAAGATAGCCATCAAACCACAAGTGAAGAGAGCAAAAGAAAAAGAAAGGAACTGAGAGGAACTACTAAAACATCCAAAAAAAAGAAAAAGCGACAAAATGGCAATAAATACATATTTATCAATAGCTACTTTAAATGTCAATGGACTAAATGCTCCAATCAAATGCCATAGGGTGGCCAACTGGATTAAAAAAACAAGATGCATGCATATGCTGCATACAAGAGAAACACTTCAGACCTACAGACACTCACAAATTGAAAGTGAAGGGATGGAAAAAGATATTCCACACAAATGGCAAAGAAAAGAAAGCAGGGGTAGCAATACTTATATCAGACAAAATAGACTTTAAATCAAAAACTGCAATAAGAGACAAAGACAGGCACTACATAATGATAAAGGAACGATCCAACAAGAAAATATAACACTTGTAAATATCTACGCACCCAACATAGGAGCACATAAATATATAAAGCAAATATTAACAGACATAAGAGGAGAAATAGACAGTAACACAATAATAGTAGGGGACTTTAACACTCCACTTACACCAATGGATAGATCATCCAAACAGAAGATCAATAAGGAAACACTCGCCTTAAAGGACACATTAGACCAGATGGACTTAGTAGATATATACAGAACATTCCATCCAAAAACCACAGAATACACATTCTTTTCAAATGCCCATGGAACATTCTCCAGGATTGATCACATATTAGGCCACAAAACAAGTCTCAATAAATTTAAGAAGATCGAAATAACACCATGCATCTTTTCTGACCACAAAGGTATGAAACTGGAAATCAACTACAGAAAGAAAACCAGAAAAGCCACAAAAATGTGGAGATTGAACAAAATGCTACTGAACAATGATTAGGTCAATGAAGAAGTCAAAGAAGAAATAAAAACATTCCTGGAGACAAGTGAAAATGAAAACACGACATGCCAAAATCTGTGGGCTACAGCAAAAGCGGTTCTACGAGGGAAGTTTATAGCAATTCAGGCCTACCTCAACAAAGAAGAAAAATCCCAAACAGACAATCTAAAAGTGCACCTAAAGGTACTGGAAAAAGAACAACAAACAAAGCACAAAATCAGCAGAAGGAAGGAAATAATAAAAATCAAAGCAGAAATAAACGAAATAGAGACTAAAAAAAAATAGAAAAAAAATTAATGAAACCAAGAGCTGGTTCTTTGAAAAGATAAACAAAATTGACGAACCCTGAGCTAGACTCACCAAGAAAAAAAGAGAGAAGGCTCAAATAAATAAAATCAGAAGCGAAAGAGGAGAGATTACAACGGACACCTCAGAAATACAAAAGATAGTAAGAGAATACTATGAAAAGCTATACACCAACAAATTGGATAATCTAGAAGAAATGGATAAATTCTTAGAAACATACAACCTTCCAAAACTGGACCAAGAAGATGTAGAAAATTTGAATAGACCGATCACCAGTAAGGAGACCGAAACAGCAATTAAAAACCTCCCAAAAAATAAAAGTCCAGGACCAAGATGGCTTCCCTGGTGAATTCTACCAAACATTCAAAGAAGACTTAATACCTATCCTTGTCAAACTCTTCCAAAAAATTGAAGAGGAGGGGAGGCTTCCTAACTCCTTCTACGAAGCAAACATTATCCTGATACCAAAACCAGACAAGAACAACACAAAAAAAGAAAATTACAGGCCAATATCACTGATGAACATTGATGCAAAAATCCTCAACAAAATACTAGCATATAGAAGGAAAACAAGATAATGAGCGACAGATTAACAGCATTAAGTCCACATGCATCAATAATCACTCTCAATGTGAACGGATTGAACTCTCCAATAAAAAGACACAGAGTGGCAAAATGGATTAAAGAACATGATCCAACAATTTGTTGCCTCCAGGAAACACACCTCAGCCCCAAGGACAAACACAGACTCAGGGTGAAGGGGTGGAGGACAATACTTCAAGCAAATAGCAAGGAAAAAAAGGCAGGTGTTGCAATTCTTATATCAGACCAAGTGGATTTCAAAATAAGACAGGTAAAGAGAGACACAGAGGGACAATATATAATGATCAAAGGGACACTTCATCAAGAAGAAATAACACTTATAAATATCTATGCATCCAACACAGGAGCACCAAGATTCATAAAGCAACTATTAACAGACCTAAAGGAAGATGTTAAAAACAACACAATAATAGTAGGGGACCTCAACACCCCACTCACATCAATTGACAGATCATCCAGACAGAAAATCAACAAGGAAATAGTGGAGCTAAATGAAAAACTAAAACAATTGGACTTAATAGACAAATATAGATCACTTCACCCTGAAAGAGCTGAATACACATTCTTCTCAAGTGCACATGGAACATTCTCAAGGGTAGACCATATGTTGGGAAGCAAGGCAAGCCTCTACAAATTTAAAAAAATTGAAATAATAACAAGCATCTTCTCTGATCATAGTGCTATAAGGCTAGAAATTAATTACAAGAAAAAAGCTGAGAAAGGCACAAAGATGTGGAGACTAAACAATACACTACTGAACAAGCAATGGATCATTGAAGAAATTAAAGAAGAAATCAAAAAATACCTGGAAACAAATGAAAATGATAGCATGCCATACCAACTCATATGGGATACAGTAAAAGCTGTATTAAGAGGAAAATTCATCGCAATACAGGCACATCTTAACAAACAAGAAAAATCCCAAATAAGCAACCTTAAAGCACACCTAACTGAACTAGAGAAAAAAGAACAAAGGAAGCCCAAAGTCAGCAGAAGGAGAGAAATAATAAAAATAAGAGCAGAAATAAATACAATTGAAACGAAAAAGGCAGTAGAAAGGATCAATGAGACAAAGAGCTGATTTTTTGAGAAGATAAATAAAATTGACAAACCACTAGCCAGACTTACAAAGAAAAAAAGGGAGAAAGCTCAAATAAACAAAATCAGAAATGAGCGAGGAGAAATAACAACAGACTCTGCAGAAATACAACAGATTATAAGAGAATACTACAAAAAAACTATATGCCAACAGAATGGATAACCTAGAGGAAATGGATAAATTCTTGGACTCCTACAATCTCCCAAAGCTCACTCAAGAAGAGGCAGACAATTTGAACAGATCAATCACAAGGAAAGAGATTGAAACAGCAATCAAAAACATCCCAAAGAATAAAACCCCAGGACCAGATGGCTTTCCTGGGGAATTCTACCAAACTTTCAGAGAGGATTTAATACCTATCCTTTTCAAGCTATTCCAAAAAATTAGGGAAGATGGAACACTTCCTAACACATTCTATGAGGCCAACATTACGCTGATACCAAAACCTGTCAAGGACACCACGAAAAAAGAGAACTACAGGCCAATATCACTGATGAACATAGATGCAAAAATTCTAAACAAAATTTTGGCAACCAGAATTCAGCAATTCATCAAAAGAATCATACATCAGGATCAGGTGGGATTCATACCAGGGACACAGGGATGGTTCAACATCCGCAAATCAATCAACATGATACACCACATCAACAAACTGAGGAATAAAAACCACATGATCTTCTCAATAGATGCAGAGAAGGCATTTGACAAGATCCAACAGCCATTTATGATAAAAACTCTGAACAAAATGGGCATAGAAGGAAACTACCTCAACATAATAAAGGCCATATATGACAAACCCATAACCAACATCATACTCAATGGGCAAAATCTGAACGCCATCCCCCTGAAAACAGGAACGAGACAAGGATGCCCTCTATCACAACTCTTATTTAACATATTACTGGAGGTCCTGGCCAGAGCAATCAGGCAAGAAAAAGGAATAAAAGGAATCCAAATAGGGAGGGAAGAAGTGAAACTCTCACTGTTTGCAGACGACATGATCTTATATATAGAAAATCCCAAAGAATCCACTGGAAAACTGTTAGAAGTAATCAACAACTACAGCAAAGTTGCAGAGTATAAAATCAATTTGTATAAATCAGTAGCATTTCTATACTCCAGTAATGAACCAACAGAAAAAGAACTCAAGAATACAATACCATTCACAATCGCAACAAAAAGAATAAAATACCTTGGGGTAAATTTAACTAAGGAAGTGAAAGACCTATATAATGAAAATTACAAGGCCTTTCTGAGGGAATTGGATGACAACATAAGGAGATGGAAAGACATTCCATGTACATGGATTGGAAGAATAAACATAGTTAAAATGTCCATTCTACCTAAAGCAATCTACAGATTCAACGCCATCCCAATCAGAATCCCAATGACATTCTTTACAGAATTAGAACAAAGAATCCTGAAATTCATATGGGTCAACAAAAGACCCCAAATTGCTAAAGCAATCCTGAGAAAAAAGAACAAAACGGGAGGCATCACAATCCCCGACTTCAAAACATACTACAAAGCTACAGTAACCAAAACAGCATGGTACTGGTACAAAAACAGGTGCACAGATCAATGGAACAGAATTGAAAGCCCAGAAATAAAACCACACACCTATGGACAGCTTATCTTTGACAAAGGAGCTGAGAGCATACAATGGAGAAAAGAAAGTCTTTTCAACAAATGGTGCTGGGAAAACTGGAAAGCCACATGTAAAAGAATGAAAATTGACCATTCTTTTTCACCATTCACCAAAATAAACTCAAAATGGATTAAAGACCTAAAGGTGAGACCTGAAACCATAAGGCTTCTGGAAGAAAACGTAGGCAGTACACTCTTTGACATCAGTATTAAAAGGATCTTTTCGGACACCATGCCTTCTCAGAGAAGGGAAACAATAGAAAGAATAAACAAATGGGACTTCATCAGACTAAAGAGCTTCTTCATGGCAAATGAAAACAGGATTGAAACAAAAAGACAACCCACTAACTGGGAAAAAATATTTGCAAGTCATATATCTGATAAAGGCTTAATATCCATAATATATAAAGAACTCTCACAACTCAACAACAAAACATCAAACAACCCAATCAAAAAATGGGCAGGAGCCATGAACAGACATTTCTCCAAAGAAGATATACTGATGGCCAATAGGCACATGAAAAGATGCTCATCATCGCTGATCATCAGGGAAATGCAAATCAAAACTACACTAAGATATCACCTTACACCTGTTAGAATGACAAAAATATCTAAAACTAATAGTAACAAATGTTGGAGAGGTTGCGGAGGAAAAGGAACCCTCATACACTGCTGGTGGGAATGCAAACTGGTGCAGCCACTATGGAAAACAGTATGGAGATTCCTCAAAAAATTAAAAATAGAACTACCATACGATCCAGCCATCCCACTACTGGGTATTTATCCAGAGCTTGAAGTCAGCAATCCCAAAAGTCCTAGGCACCCCAATGTTTATTGCAGCGTTATTTACAATAGCCAAGACGTGGAAACAACCTAAGTGCCCAGCAACAGACAAATGGATAAAGAAGATGTGGTACATATATACAATGGAATACTACTAAGCTGTTAAACAGAACAAAATCATTCCATTTGCAATAACATGGATGGACCTTGAGGGAATTATGTTAAGTGAAATAAGCCAGCGAAAGAAGGATAATCTGTGTATGACTCCACTCATATGAAGAATTTAAAATTATGGACTAAGAACAGTTTAGTGGATACCAGGGGAAAGGTGGGGTTGGGGGTGGGCACAAAGGGTAAAGTGGTGCACCTACAACATGACTGACAAACATTAATGTACAACTGAAATTTCAGAAGATTGTAACCTATCATTAACTCAAAAAAAAAAAAAAAGAAAGAAATACGCAAAAGACCTGAACAGATCACTCACCAAAGAAGAGATACCAATGGCAAATAAGCATGTGAAAAGTTGCTCCACATCATAACTCATCAGGGAAATGCAAATTAAAACAACAATGAGATATCACCACACACCTATTAGAAGGGCCAAAATCCAGAACACTGACAACACCAAATAGGGATCAGGATGTGGAGCAACAGAGCTCTTACTCTTTGCTGGCGGGAATGTCACTTTGGAAGACAGTTTGGCGGTTTCTCACCAAATTAAACATACTCTTACCATATGAATCAGCCATAGAGCCCTTGGTATTTACCCAAAGGAGTTGAAAACTTATGTGCACACAAAAACCTGCACGTGGATGATTATAGCAGCTTTATTCATAATTGCCAAAACTTAGAAGCAACCAAGGTGTTCTTCAGTAGGTGAAATAAACTGTGGTACATCCAGACAATGGAATATTATTCAGGGCTAAAAAAGAAATGAGCTATGAAGCCATGAAAAGACACAGAGTAACCGGAAATGCACATCAGTAAGCTAAAGAAGCTAATCTGAAAAGGCTACATACTGCGTGATTCCAACTATATGACATTTTGGGAAATCTAAAACTATGGAAACAGTAAAAAGGTCAGTGATTGTCAAGGGCTGGGGGAAGGGAGGCATGAGTAGGCATAACACAGGGGATCTTCAGGGCAGTGAAACTATTCTGCATGATACCATAGTGGTGGATACATTTGTCATTATACATTTGTCAAAACCCATAGAATGTAGAATACCAAGAATGAACCCTAATGTAAACTATGGACTTTGGGTAATAATGATGTGTCACTGTAGGTTCATTAGTTGTAAAAAAATGTACCACTGTGGTGGGGGATGTTGATACAGGGGCAGGGATGGGGGTGCTGGTCATGTGTCGTGACAGCAGGTACATGGGAACTCTCTACTGTACTAACTGCTCAGTTTCACTGTGGACCTAAAACTGCCCTAAAAATTAAAGTATTTAAAAGGAAAAAAAAAATACTAGCAAATCGAATACAACAATACATTAAAAAGATCATACATCATGATCAAGTGGGTTTCATTCCGGGGATACAGGGATGGTTCAACATCCACAAATATATCAACGTGATACACCACATTAACAAAATGAAGAATAAAAATCACATGATCATCTCAATAGATGCAGAGAAAGCATTTGACAAGATGCAGCATCCATTTATGATAAAAACTCTAAATAAATTGGCTATAGAAGGAAAACACCTCAACATAATAAAGGCCATATATGACAAACCCACAGCAAATATCATTCTCAATGGAGAAAAACTGAAAGCTATCCCTCTAAGAACAGGAACCAGACAAGGATGCCCACTGTCACGACTCTTATTTAACATAGTATTGGAAGTCCTAGCCAGAGCAATCAGGCAAGAAAAAGAAATAAAAGGGATCCACATTGGAAAAGAAGAAGTGAAACTGTCACTCTTTGCAGACGACATGATTTCATATCTAGAAAACCCTAAAGAGTCCACTAAAAAACTTTTAGAAATAATAAAGGATTACAGTCAAGTTGCGGGATACAAAATCAGTGTACAAAAATCGGTTGCATTTCTATACACTGACAACGAAGTAGCAGAAAGAGGAATTAAGAATACAATCCCATTTACAACTGCAACAAAAAGAATAAAATACCTAGGAATAAACTTAACGAAAGAGGTGAAAGATCTGTACACCGAAAACTATAAAACATTGCTGAAAGAAATCGAAGAAGACACAAAGAAATGGAAAGATATTCCGTGCTCTTGGATTGGAAGAATTAACATTGTTAAAATGTCCATACTTCCTAAAGGAATCTATAGATTCAATGCAATCCCTATCAAAGTTCCAACAACATTTTTTACAGAAATAGAACAAAGAATCCTAAAATTTATATGGAACAACAAAAGACCCCGAATAGCCAAAGGATTCCTGAGAAAAAAGAACAAAGCTAGAGGTATCACACTCCCTGATTTCAAATTATACTACAAAGCCATAGTAACCAAAACAACATGGTACTGGCACAAAAACAGACACACAGATCAATGGAACAAAATTGAGAGCCCAGAAGTAAACCTACACGTGTGTGGACAGCTAATATTCGACAAGGGAGCCAAGAGCATATGATGGAGAAAGGAGAGTCTCTTCAATAAATGGTGTTGGGAAAACTGGACAGCCACATGCAAAAGAATAAAGTAGACCATTCCCTTCCACCATGCACAAAAATCAACTCAAAATGGATTAAGACTTGAATATAAGACCCGAAACCATGAGACTTCTAGAAGAAAACATAGGCAGTACGCTCTATGACATTGGTCTGAGCAGCATATTTTCAAGTCCCATGTCTGACCAGGCAAGGGAAACAAAAGAAAAAATGAACAAATGGGACTACATCAAACTAAAAAGTTTCTGCACAGCAAAGGAAACCATCAACAAAACGAAAAGACAACCTAACAATTGGGAGAAGATATTTGCAAACCACATATCAGATAAGGGGTTAATATCCAAAATATACAAAGAACTCATACAGCTAAACAACAAAAAAACCAACAATCCAATTAGAAAATGGGCAAAAGATCTGAACAGAGATTTCTCCAAAGAAGAAATACAGATGGCCAACAGGCATATGAAAAGATGCTCAAGATCATTAGCTATCAGGGAAATGCAAATCAAAACTACAATGAGGTATCACCTCACTCCGGTCAGAATGGCTATAATTAACAAGACAGGAAACAACAAATGTTGGAGAGGGTGTGGAGAGAAGGGAACCCTTGTTCACTGCTGGTGGCAGTGCAAACTGGTGCAGCCACTATGGAAAGCAGTTTGGAGTATCCTCAGAAAATTAAGGATAGATCTACCATATGATCCAGCTATTCCACTGCTGGGTGTTTATCCAAAGAACTTGAAAACACAAAGGCATAAAGATACTTGCACCCCTATGTTCACTGCGGCATTATACACAATAGCCAAGACTTGGAAGCAACCTAGGTGCCTATCAAGGGACGAATGGATAAAGAAGATGTGGTATTTATACACGATGGACTACTACTCAGCCATAAGAAATGACAAAATCCAGCCATTTGTGACAACATGGATGGACCTTGAAGGTATTATGCTGAGTGAAATAAGTCAGAGGGAGAAAGTCAAATACCATATGATCTCACTCATAAGTAGAAGATAAAAACAAAAAAAAAAACCCAACACATAGCATTGGAGATTGGACTGGTGGTTACCATTGGGGAAGGGGGAGGGGGGAGGGCAAAAGGCGTGATTAGGGTCACATGTGAGGGGATGCACTATAATTAGTGTTCGGGTGGTGAACATGATGTAATGTATCCAGAATTTGAAATATGATGTACATCAAAAAAAAATAAAAATTAAAAAAATAAATAAAAAAAATTTTAAAAATTTTAAAAAAAGAATGATAAACAAGAAATTATCTTTGTGGCATAAAGAAATATAACACTTAATTATCCTTCCACAATATCATCAATAAACTACTGAACCAGTGATCAAGTTCTATGTCTGTTGGAAAAATTAGGGTTTGTCAACCTGGTAAGAGAAAGTTGACAAGTTTCATCAGGTGACTTTTTTTGAAGGCTACCTTTTTTGTGAGAAGATGAACTCTCACATCCTACACAAATGAAGAATTCTGTCTACTTAGTGACTGGGTCAACAGTTCTGTTTTAGGGTTACGTCATAGATGAAACACATGTAACATAAAACTGCATATGAAAACATAACCCACCCTAACTTTCAAAAATTAAAATGCCGCCTTAAAAGACATATGACAAGATCCCCTTAAATAGATGAAGAGATAGATAAATAGAAGATAGATGAATGGATGGATGGATGCATAGAGAGATAGTATTTGTTTCTGATTCAGGTGAGCTTATCTTCAAACTGAACTTTAAGTGGGAGGGGTGGGGAAAGTGGTGTGTGGTTAGATGAAATTGGCGATTTCTCTGTATCTTTCTGATGTTCAGACTGCCTCTCTCTGCTGCTTCACACTTGAGCAGGCTTCACTAGATCTCACCTCCGATAACTGATGAAACTGCCTAACTACCAGACCACTGATTCTGGCAAAATCCATCCAGCTTATTCTCCTGTCACATATGCAAATGTTGACATTAGGAAAGTTACCAAAATAAGACCCAGAGACCTCATGTGATCCAACCGAAACACATTTGTCATAATCCAGTGGCAGTGTGTCTGCCCCCAAGGAAATGATGTATTCTTTTTTCTTCCCATGCAGTGAGGATTATGTAGGGAACCATGTTGCTCTTTTGCTTTGACTTCCAGGAAGGTCAGAAACAAATTTACAGCTTAATCATGTGAGACTGCAGTGGGTTTCTTTTGCTTCTGGTATAATTTACTCTATTTTGGTTTTTTCCGCTGTTGATTTTGTTTATATTTAACTAATTAAGCATCTCTCCAACTGGGTTTCCTAGAACACTAGTTCTTATATATGTTAATAGATGTTTTACGAAAAAGAACAAATTCTTTTTAAAATGTGTTTGGGAAATGTTGCATAATAACTATAGTCACACGCCATCCCCAAGAGTGACTTTGTACTGAATTTTAAGGAAACACATTCAAGTTCATTTAACCAAAATTCTAACAAATTTGAACATGGAGCAGTTTTGTCATGGTGTCTATTAATATCTCAGACTATGGCTTGGGAAACACTATGCTCCTTCATTATGTATATTTCCTGAAAGCCACTTTATATCTTTGGGGGAATAAAGAGAAGCATGAATGAATGAATGATAACATAGACAAATTAGAATTGAAAACTTTTTCCAAAATTGCACGGTACATCATTTTAACTTCCAAGTTGTATTCTAAAGCACAGTCTGATAAGTAGAAACCTCTCCACCTATTATGACCAGCCTATTTGAAGAAAGAATTTGAAGCAGCTTAAAGAGACACAAATCTAAGAGAATCTTTGAAGAAAAGTAAAAGAATCAAGTAAGGTGAGAGAGAAAAGGCTAAATCTAGAAAAATAAAACCAATAAAAGAAAAGATACTGCAATGGATCACAAAACTTAGCTCTGAAATTCTTACATCCAAAATAAGAGAAAGAAAACACCCAGTGGTTTTAAAATTAGTGCTTTCTAATAAAAGAAAGCAGACTGTTATATGAAGTTATAATAAAACTCTGGTCATTTGCAATTATAAGATAGGTCTATCATAGAGAAACATGATATATGAGTCAGTAATAGTCTTATTATAGACATCACTAAGTAATGTGGTGTTTTTCCTTTTTTTTTTTTTTTTTGGTGAGGAAGATAGGCCCTGAGTTAACGTCTGTTGCCAATCTTCCTCTTTTTGGTTGAGAAAGATTGCTTCTGAGCTAACATCTGTGCCAATCTTCCCCCTATTTTGTATGTGGGACACTGCCACAGCATGGCTTGATGAGCATTGTGTAGGTCTGCACCTGGGATCCAAATCCATGAACCCTGGGCCTCTGAAGCAGAGCACACGAACTTAACTGCTACACCACCAAGCTGGCCCAGCAAAGTCATTTTAAATGTATTAAATTAAAGATTTGTTAAGTATATTCTTGGGAGTTTTTTTGATATGTAACATTATATTAGTTTTTGATGTACAACATAATGATTCAACATTTGTATATGTTATGAAATGATCCCCACATAAGTGTAGTTAAAATTCATCACCACACATAGTTATAAAATGGAAATTTTTAATAAAAATCTTAAAAATTGTAAGTGTAATTCATTCAGTAAATAAAGCTAAAATGGGACTCTCTGTCTTAGTTTTGTCAGTAGGATACCAAGGTAAATGAGACAAACCCACCCTTGTATACAGACTTAATAAGAGAACAAAGGAAGCCTGTTTCATAACTTGCAGATCCCTTGGAAAGATCAAGCCTACAAAAAGAAGCTAGATAGTAGATGTTGAAGAGATTTCTCTGGAAAGAGCTAGCATGGGATGACTTGGGTCTGGTCAATAGGTCTCCGTAGGGGAGGAGAAGATTGAGCAGAAAGATACTGGAAGCCAGGATCTGAGGAAGAAGACGCAAATGACTAGCAGGAACAGCGATGGATCCACTAGCCTGGCCCACTGGATTGAACCCAGTGAAGCCAGGAACCACAAACGCCATGGTGACCATTATATCTTCTGTGCCCGGCACAGTGCACGTATTACCATTATCTTGCTCTTAGTGTGCCTCTTGCCTCTTAGTACTCTTACCCAGTGTCATCATTCTGCTTTCTAATTGTCCGAAGTCCCTCACTCCAGTCTCCCTCCATGAGATCTCTTTCCACCCAAGAGTTCCTGCTGCAAAATTCTACTCTGCTTTTCTCCCTACTCTCCCAGTCTCCCTTCAAACTTCTCATTTAATCAAAAGAATAACTTTAACTGTTATAATTAAGAAAAAAATAAAGTGTTTAAATTTCTGTATTTCCTCATTTGGGGGTATATTTTTTGCATTTAATATTTCTGAATTATGGATTTATCTAAAAATTGATGCAATATAGTAGCATTTTTTTCTCACTATTAAATATTGTTAAATAAATGATACATACCACAATCATTAGTATCTTAGAGTGGAAGAAACACAGTAATTAATATTGATAGATAAAATAGCTGGTATTCCATATTGCTTTCTTTTTTAATAATAGATCTTTTGGGAGCAAATGACAGAAAACAGTTAAATCTAGCCAAAGCTGAAAAGGGAATTTATCTGCTCACATAACTGAAAATCCACTAGTTCACCCATGGCTTGACCCAGGGTATTGACTGATGTCTTCAAGTCTCTGCCTGTCTCACTACTTCTCTAGTTTGGCTTTTTTTTTTTTCCCAGCAGACTATCTCCAAATGGCAGGAAAAATGACTCTTCACTAGTAGTTTGAAGGGTTTTTCTCCCTAGGATGAAAGGGTATCTTTCCTGATAGATCTGGCAAAAGCTCAAGATTGTGATGCATTGTCAAAGGGGGAGGGGAGTAACCAAAAGAGGGTCAGGATTTCCACTGCACCTTCTTAGGTCACACTGCACAGAGAGAGCCCCAGATGGTATGGACAGTAAAAGCAGATGCTCCTAATTGATTACAGGTGACAAAAAAGAGTTACCATCTTTAAACACCTCCAATCCATTCATCCAAAGACATTCTGATACATACCTCTTAGTTTGGTTTTGTTTTCTCATGGCCATTTTAGTGTCCTAGGGGTTAAAAATCTTATCCTCTATGATTTTGCTTATTCTACATTTCTTGTAAAGGAACCAGAGATCATTAGCTCCAGAAGGGAGCATCATTGTCATTTACTCTGCCATCCCCACCACTATTCACCTCATAGTATAAACCAAATTCAGAGGGGGTGAAATTTACCCAAGGTCACAAACAACAGAAGTAGCATCCAGTGCTCTCTCCACCATATGTATTTGTAAACTTAAAAGTGTAAATCTGCCTGTAAAATCATTTAAAAACATTTATCTTATCTTAAATTTCCCAGTGTTTCTATGATACACAACTTATCTGCCAGAGACTACAACATTGCTCAAAAGAAAATGGAAGTTGCAGCTGAGTTTTAACTCAGGAAATCTTTCATCTTGGCCCATTGATGTGTCTCACTTTAACAGGGCTTTCTTTGGATGAGGGCAGGAAATGGAGTTGTTTAGAATTGAGACGTTTTTCCATTACTTTTTTCTTTTTTGCGGGGGGAGTGAGGAAGATCAGCCCTGAGCTAACATCTGTTGCCAATCCTCCTCTTTTTGCTTGAGGAAGATTGTCCCTGAGTTAACATCTGTACAGATCTTCCTCTATTTTGTATGTGGGATGCCACCATAGCATGATTTGATGAGTAGTATGTAGGTCCGTGCCTGGGATCTGAACATGCAAACCCTGGACCACCGAAGCAGAACACACAAACTTAAACACTGCAGCACCAGAACAGCCCTTCTTCCATTTCATTTGTAAATTTTTTTAAAGAACAACAAATTTTAAAGTGTAATTATCTCTAAACATGAAAATAACTCCTTCAAATATTCCTTTTAAAAGTTTCAAGCTGCAAGTCTATGCCCTATAGACTTGACCTTAATACCTAAGAAGTGTTACTGCTTTCAGTTGACTCGAGGGTATGAAAAGCAATTCCTCACACTTTATCAGCTTTTGACAATAGGCACTTATGGGCCTGAGTGATCTAAAATAGATTAATGAGGCACTAAAGTACTTTAATGAATAATGGAACATTTAAAACTTATTTTGTTTTTTAATTCATTTAACTGCAATCCATTTAACAGCTAAAACACTCCCTCCTGAACATATTAAAAGGCATATTGCATTGAGGTTTCATTAATTTATTATGTTTCAATTCATGTATGATTTATTCATTTTATTAATTTATTCTCTGACTTGAGCTTCACTCTACAAACACCATAGAAATCAATAATTTTATTGGGCTCTCTGTGCAACAAAATAACTTTTCAGTAGGTTAACCACGGAATTTGGAATCTATAAGCAAGAACACCATTGGCATAATGCAAAAATAGTTATCATTTCAAAGAGCATAGGATGACAGGAGTCCACTCAAGAATTCTGATTCTGTCTCTGTTGGAAGGTAGAGTTTTGGGGTTTTTTTAAGATTTTATTTTTTCTTCTTCTCCCCAAAGTCCCCCAGTACATAGTTGTATATATTTTTAGTTGTGGGTCCTTCTAGTTGTGGCATGTGGGACTCCACCTCAGCATGGCTTGACGGGCCGTGCTAGGTCCGAGCCCAGGATCCGAACCTGCAAAACCCTGGGCTGCTGAAGCCGAGCACGTGAACTTAACCACTCAGCCATGGGCTGGCCCCGGAAGGTAGAGTTTTTATAATAATCAAAGATGGTTTGGGGGAATTCTATACATCCTTCCTCTTGTCTTAGTCATCCAGTAGTAACAATTCCCCTCCCTCTCTCAAAGATTCACTCTTTTAAAGCACCCCCCTACCCTCTCCTCACTGATGAAAATAATAAAGATCTTAATGAACTGATTCCCACCCAAGTCCCATATGTTCCCAGCTACACTAATGAAAAGTCATACTGGATTTCAAGCATCCATACCCATCACAAAGAAACTTGTAAATAAGATTTGGCAGACTCGGTGAGCGCAGGTCTTCTTTTTCCCATAAATTGACAAGGTTTTGGCAGTCATCTATGTGGAAGGCTGCTCTGGCCCCATAGAGTGACGTAAATTCTTTTAAAAAGTAGTGTTCTTCTTAGCAGGTTAGAACTTGGTTTATTTGCGAGATTTAACCAGAAATTACTTTGTCCGTTGGGTCCAACGGAACCAAAGCTCTTTGAGAAAGCTTGTTTCCTTGGTCTACTCAACCTTAAACCACCATCCTCCAAAGTAATTAAAAAGAAATGACTCTTGGACCTGGCCCAGTGGCATAGTGGTTAAGTTCATGCCCTCTGATTCAGCGGTCCGGGGTTCGCGGGTTCAGATCCTTGACATGGACCTACACACTGCTTATCAAGCCATACTGTGGCAACATCCCACATGGAAGAAGTAGAATGACTTTCAACTAGGATATACAACTCCGTAATGGGGCTTTGGGGAGGAAAAAAAGAGAGGACGATTGGCAACAGATGTTAGCTCAGGGCCAATCTTCCTCACCAGAAAAGCATACCTTAAGAAAAAAACAATAAAAGATAAACCACTGCTGACATTTAAAAAAAGAGAAAAAGAAAGAAATGACTCTCTGTCTTGCTTTGCTGAGGACTCTATAACCTCAGCAACTGAGCTGATAGCTGTAAGTCCTACCTGAGGGATAAGCCCACCGACAATGGATAAATTCTAGATCATTCTTGCTGCTGAACCATTTCTAAACTTAACACCACAATTCTTCAGTCACTCTGTTGTGGTCTTCATCCCCAGAGTCTACCTTCCTCCCTTGCATTGCACAGTGCCTTACACATTTTTCAATAAATATTTGTTACATGAATGGATGAATAAAAGAATTCCAATTTCCTAGGTGCCCCATAATTATCTAGTGCCCTGCTTTATGCCCCAATCCCTCAGAAACTGGATTATCAGCCACATCTGAGTTTCCAATACCTGGTGTTTGACTATCCTGAGGCACCATCTGGATCACTCCCATTACTTGAAGCTCAGAGTATTTCTGTCTTTCCCTGAATTGAGACCATTCACCCTGGAATTCTATTTAGATTTTAGAGAGTTATTTTCACATCTTTCAAGATCTCTCCTCCAAAGTTCAGTCTCACAATTTGGAACGTAACTTTGGGTATATTTTTCATGAGACCGTTCCCTAGAATGACTGACCCTGAGCCATAATTTCATGGTCAAACCTTTAGATCCTGCTCTTTCTCCTAGATCTATTCACTTAGTCCCTGCCTACCCTCTCCCAGTGTACACTGTCCCTGCCCATTGTCTGATTCAGACAGATGGTTCTTTTCTTTTTTTATAAAGAAGAAGCACACAGAGATTTGAAATACACTGGTTTCTATTACCACCTTTAGAAACACACTCTAGTGCATACAAAAACATAAAACACTCAGATTTAGGGGGAAAAAACCCTCTAGATCATGCCAATATTCTGCTGTCTCATCTCCTGTATCAGGCTATTGAGTATCTTCAAGAAAATTACAAAATGTTTACAGAGTATCTATTATGTGCCAGGTTCTCTGGTAAATTTGGACGGTATAGTAGTGAACAACAGTCGAGGTCCCAGCCCTCACAGCACACGTAGCTAGCTCATTGTTCACATATTGGTGTCACTACAAATTCACAGTTTCCAGGATAAATGAGTGTTCAGCTCTATCCAACATTCTCACGTGTTCCTAGACAGTTCTTTACCTTATTCCCTAGTGTGGCTCTTTCAAAACACCTCTGCTCACTGCACGCCCCTCGTCCCCCACCTCCCTCCTTAATCTTAGGCCACGGCATCAAATCCTCCATCACAGAAAAAAGAGGAGTCATCACTCAGGAATTCACTCAAATGTTATCTCCCTCCTCTATTCAAAATATACAGCCCACTTGGCTTCTTCCTTCCTGTCAGAGTGAAAGAGGTATCTTTCCTTGTCTCTGAGGTAAATCTGATACTGCTCCCTGCTTCCTCAGATATCTCCATTCGTCAGTTGTCTGCACTCCCCTTTCCTACGTCCTCAGTCATTCCCATTCTATAGGTTCTTTCCTGTTTAAACAGGCTGACGTATTCTCAGATAAAAGGAAAGCTCTATTTTTGACCTCCCGTCATTCCTTTTCCCTTCCTTTCGAAGTCACATCTTTCGAAAATTTTTCTCCATCCATGGTTTCCACAATGCATCTCCCCCGAGTCTCCCTTCCGCCGTTTATCTTGCACAGTTTATCCTGCCCAACACTTCTCTACTGACTCTAGTCTCACAAAAGTAATAGAACAGTTGTGTTGATAAACAGAGTATTTTTCCATTCTTATCTTGCTGGACCTCTTTGATGCATGTGACACCCCTGATTTCTCCATCACAATTGAAACGTTCTCTTTTCCTGGATTCTATGATCCTCCACTCTCTCGCTGTTTCCCACCTGGTTGGCTATGCCAGCCCAGTCTCCCAGACACAGTCTTCTTTAGATGCCAGAGCCTTAAGTGTTGTTATTCTCCAAAGTTCTATCTTCAGTCCTCTCTTTTCACACTACACACTCTTCTTAGATCATCTCATCTATATTAAAAAATGTACGGCTTCAAATGCCATCTGCATACTGATAGTATCACAAAGGTGTATTTTAGATCTTCTGTGATACGAAGACCAAATTAGGGGCTGGCCCGGTGGCTCAGCGATTAAGCTTGCAAGCTCCACTTCGGCCACCTGGGATTCGCAGGTTCGGATCCCGGTTGCTGGCATGGCACTGCTTGGCAAGCCACACTGTGGCAGGCATCCCACATATATAAAGTGGAGGAAGGGGCACGGATGTTAGCTCAGGGCCAGTCTTCCTCAGCAAAAAGAGAATTATTGGCAGCATATGTTAGCTCAGGGCTAATCTTCCTCAAAAAAAAAAGAAGAAGAAGAAGACCAAATTATGTAGAGCATACACATCAACCAGCAGAAAAATGAAGGTATTCTATGACATCGGAAGACACTAGTAATGACTCTGTTTTTACAGATATGTTTTTACAGCTACATGAATAATTAACAGCTATAGCATCATCTAAATGAAGAAATTTTATTCTCCCAGTTCCTGCCCCTATCTGATCGAATCAGATAGCTTATCTGATTCAAACTGAAGAGCGCCTGTATTAAGACTCTAAAGCAGTGTCTAGAATCTAAATTTTTCATAGCTTTTTGACCAATAATCTCACTTTTAGAATTCTATCATAAGCAAGATTCAGAGAAGTGGTCAAAGATTATCAAATTAGGATGTTTATTAGAAAATGATAGACTGCCTAAATGTCGGTATATCTACAAAACAGAATATTCTGCAGCCATTTAAACATCATGGTTTTAAAAAAACATTACGTTTTTCAAGACTCTTCCATGATATTATAAAAGGCTTATGATACAATGTTAAGTGAAAACACACACAATAGTCTTTTTAAATATTTTTATTCAATTTATTAAACTAAAAAAAAACAAAAACAAACACAATTCACCCACTGTTCAGCATCTTCTCGTGTACTTGTTGGCCATCTATAAGACTTCTTTGGAAAAATGTCTATTCAGATCTTCCACCCATTTTTTAGTTGGATTCTCCAGGTTTTCTTGTTTGCGGGGGGTTTTATGTGCTATTGATTTGTATGAGTTCTTCATATATTTTTGATATTAGCCCCTTATCAGACATATGATTTGCAAATATTTCCTCCCATTCAGTAGGTTGCCTTTTCATTCTGTTGACGGCTTCCTTTGCTATGCCAAAGCTTTTTAATTTAATGTAGTGCCACTTGTTTATTTTTGCTTTTGGTGTCACACTCAAAAATCACCACCAAAACCTGCGTCAAGGAGCTTACTTCCTCTGTTTCCTTCTAGGAGTTTTATGGTTTCAGGTCTTACAAGTCTTTAAACCGTTTAGAGTTAATTTTTGGGTATGGTGTAAGATAGTGGTCCAATTTCATTCTTTTGCACGTGGCTGTCCAATTTTCCCAATGCCATTTGTTGAAGAGACTGTCTTTTCCCCATTGTACATTCTTGGCTCCTTTGTCATAAATTAATCTACCATATATCTGTGGGTTTATTTCTGCGCTCTATATTCTGTTCCATTGATCTATGTATTTGTTTGTATGCCACTACCACACCATTTTAATTACTATAACTTTGAAATATACTTTGAAATCATAGAGTGTGATGTCTCCAGTTTTGTTCTTCTTTCTCAAGATTACTTTGGCAATTCATAGTCTTTTATGGTTCCATACAAATTTTAGGACTGTTTATTCTATTTCTGTGAAAAATGCAGTTGGAATTTTGATAGGGATTGCATTGAATCTGTAGACTGCTTTGGGTAGTATGGGCATTTTAACATTATTAATTCTTCCAATCCATGAGCATGGAATCTTTCCATTTATTTCTGTCTTCTTCAATTTGTTTCATTATTGTCTTATTGTGTTCAATATACAGGTCTTTCATCTCCTATTCTTTTTGATGCAGTTATAAATGTAATCGTTTTCCTAACTTCTCTCTCTGATAGTTCACTATTAGTGTATAGAAATGCAACAGATTTTTGTGTATTGATCTGTATCCTGCAACTTTACTGAATTCATTTACTCATTCTAATTATTTCCTTTGGAGTGTTTAAGATTTTCTATATATAATATCAAGTAATCTACAAATAGTGACAGTTTTATTAATTCTTCTTTTCCAATTTGGATGACTTTTATTTCTTTTTCTTGCCTAATTGCTCTTGTTAAGACTTCCAATACTATGCTGGATAAAAGTACCAGGAGTGGGCCTTGTTGTCTTGTTCCTGATCTTAAAGGAAAAGGTTTTAGTTTTGCACTATTGAATATGATGCTAGCTGTGGGCTTGTCATATATGACCTTTATTAAGTTAAGGTACATTCCCCTATACCCACTCTGTTGAGAGTTTTTATCATGAGTGGATGCTGAATTTTGTCAAATGCTTTTTCTGCATCTATTGAGATAGTCATATGATTTTTATCCTTCATTTTGTTAATGTGGTATACCACATTGACTGATTTGTGCATGTTGAACCATCCTTACATCCCTGGAATAAATCCCACTTAATCATAGTGTATGCTCTTTTAATGTATTGTTGAATTCAGTTTGCTGATATTTTTTTGAGGATTTTGCATCTGTGTTCATCAGGGATATTAGCCTGTAATTTTCTTTATTTGTGTCTTCCTTGCATGGTTTTGGTACCAGGGTAATGCTGGCCTTGTAAAATAAGTTTGGATCTCTCTCTTCTTCTATGTTTTGGAAGAGTTTGAGAAGAATTGGTATGAATTCTACTTTGAATGTTTGGTAGACTTCACCAGCAAAGTCATCTAGTCCTAGACTTTTGTTTGTTGGGAAGTTTTTATTACTGATTCAATCTCTTTACTAGTAATTAGTCTGTTCAAATTTTCTATTACATACATGATTCAGTCTTGGTAGGTGGCATGTTTCTAGGATTTATCCATTTCTTTTATGTTGTCCAATTTGTTAACATAATTATTCATAATAGTCTCTTATCCTTTGTATTTCTGTGGTACCAGTCATAACATGTCCTCTTTCATTTCTGATTTTATTTATTTGAGTCCTCTCTCTTTTTTTCTTGGTAAGTCTAGCTAAAAGTTTGTCGATCTTGTTCATCTTTTCAAAGAACCAGCTTTTAGTTTCATTGATCTCTTCTATTGTTTTTTTAGTCTCTATTTCATTTATTTCTGCTCTAATCTTTGTTATTTCCTTCCTTCTACTAACTTTGGGCTTCATTTGTTCTTCTTTCTCTAATTCCTTGAGGTGTAAAATTAGGTTGTTTATTTGAGACTTTGCTTATTTCTTGAGGTAGGCATTTATTGTTATGAACCTCCCTCTTAGAACTGCTTTTGCTGCATCTCATAAATTTTAGTGTGATGTATTTCCATTTTCATTTGTCTCAAGGTCTTTTTTTTCTCTTTTGATTTCTTATTTGACCCATTGGTTGTTCAGAACAATCTTGTTTAATCTCCACATATTTGTGAATTTTCAGTTTTCTTCATGTAATTTTTAGTTTCATACCATTGTGGTTGAAAAAGATGCTTAATATGATTTAAATCCTCTTAAATTTATTAACTTGTTTTGTGGCCTAATACGTGATCTATGTTGGAAAATGTTCCATGTGCACTTGAGAAGAATGTGTATTCTGTTGCTTTTGGATGGAATGTTCTGTAAATATCTGTTAAGTCCACCTGGTCTAACATATCATTTAAGGTCAATGTTTCCTTATTGATTTTCTGTCTGGATAATCTCTCCATTGATGTAAGTTGTGTATTGAAGTCCACTACTATTATTGCATTGCTGTCTATTTCTCTTTTAGGTCTGTTAATATTTGCTTTATATATTTAGGTGCTCCTATGTTGGGTGCACAAATATTTTAAAGGGATATATCTTCTTGTTGGATTGACCTCTTATCATTATGTAACGCTCTTCTTTGTCTCTTACTATAGTCTTTGTTTTAAAGTCTATTTTGTCTGATATAAGTATAGTTACTCCAGCTTTCTTTTGATTTCCATTTATATGTAATATCTTTTTCCATCCTTTCATTTTCAGTGTGTGTGTGTCCTTACATCCAAAGTGAGTTTCTTATAAGCAGCATATAGATGGGTCTTGGTTTTTTGTCCATTCAACCACGCTATGTCTTTTGATTGAAGAATTTAGCCTATATACATTTAAAGTAATTATTGATAGGTATGTGCTCATTGCCATTTTGTTAACTGTTTTCTGGCTGTTTTTGTAGTTATTCTCTGTTCCTTTCTTTTTCTCTTGCTCTGTTCCTTTGCAGTTTGATGACTTTATTTAGTCATATATTAAATTCCTTTCTCCTTATCTTTTGTGTATTTACTATAGGTTTTTGCTTTGTGGTTACCATAAGACTTCCATATAACAACTTATATTTATAACAGTCTATTTAAAATTGATAACAACTTAAGTTTGATCACATGTAAAGCTTAACATTATAACTATCCTCCCCATGTTTTATGTTTTTGATGTCACATTTTACATTTTTTATCTTGTTTCTCTTAACTAATTATTGTAATCATAGGTATTTTTACTACTTTTGCCTTTTAACTTTCATACTATTTTATAAGTGATTCATCCACTACCTTTATTATAGATTTGCCTTTCCAGTGAGATTTATTCTTTCATATGTATTCTTGTTACTAACTACTGCCCTTTCTTTTAAGCTTAAAGAGGTCTCTTTAACATTTCTTGTAAGGCTTGTTTAGTGGTGATGAACTCCTGTAGCTTTTGCTTGTCTGGAAAACTCTTTATCTCTCCTTCACTTCTGAACAATAACTTTGCTGGACAGAATATTTTCAGTCTGCAATTTTTTTCTATCAGTACTTTCAATATATCATGCCATTCCCTCTGGCCTGCAAAATTTCTGCTGAAAAATTTGCTGATAGTCTTACACAGGGTTCCTTTGTATGTAACAAGTTGTTTTTCTCTTGCTGCTTTTAATATTCTCTCCTTATCTTTAACTTTTGACATTTTAATTATAATGTGTCTTGGTATGTGTCTCTTTAGGTTCCAAAGATTCTTTCACCCAATATGAAAGATTATCACTTTCCAATATTTTTATGATAAACTTTTATTACTTTTATAATGACAGGAAAAGTTTTATTACAAAATAAAAAAAAGGTCTATCCTCAGAATAAATATTTGTCACCACTGAATCTACTCAAAATTACACATATGCACACATACATGGATTTTCTAAAATGGTTTGAGCAATATTAACATGAACATAGACTCTTCCAAGGTTATTATTCTGAAAATGACTTTTTGATGTAAGATTTTTGGGTCTCTTTGCGATATACAGTGACAACTGATTTAATAAATATTTAGGAAATTATTTAAATAAAATCCATCTAAAGTCAAGATTTGGGAAAATTTCCACTGAAATCAGAGTCATGTAGGTTGTGGCAACATTCAAGCAATCATAAGCGTAATACAGATTAAGGAATAAGCTCAGCTTGAGGAAGCTCAAGATTCCCAGGTCTTGCCCTGGTCAAATTCGGCATCACTGAACAATAAAAATGAATGAGAGAATTCAAATTCCATTCACTTTCAGACTCTATCATAACAATATCAAGTTTAAAAGGCATTTTTATAGCATTTGCACCTCATCCTAATGATTTCATGAATTGAAGAGAGGGGAATAAACAGAAAGTAAAAGTATACTAGGAAATGCATTAGACTCGTCAATAATTGGCAATGTGATGCCCAGAAACATCCAGTGTATGTTTTAATTTTGCCCATAACTTGCCTGCCCACATATTTCTCCTGGAACTATGTGACAACCATTTGTCTATTGTCACTTTTCCAGAATTGTATTTGCTGCTACCGCAGTGTCATATACTTGAATATAGCTTGATTTATATTTTTCTTCTTGTGTTGAAGACAGTTGAAAAAGACTTCAAATAAGCTTATTCTAAAACCCTTCGGGGGGGATTTTTTTTAAAATAGCATTTGGCCTTGACCTAAAATTTCAATCAATCACACCTAGAAAAATGCTTCTATATTTTAAGTTTAATTTTTCATTATTTAAGCATAATTTTCCATTATTTTAGCCTGATTTGTATTTCAGATTCTAAAACATAGAGGATGTACAACTTTGTCTGGAAAAATATGCCATCTGTTTTGTTTTATACATCAAATTTCCCCTTAAATGTTTAATCATGTATAGATAATTGAGGGTTTTTAGAAATAATTTTCTACTTGAAATTACAATTTAAAAAACTATGTTAAGCAAAAAAAGTTCAATGTAAAACCCATAAAATAATATACAGTTTGCTAATTAGACTCCATACACAATACCAAAAAATTACCAGATAATACTTAAAGAAATAACTAGCAGCATGTTTTGCACACATTCTAGAAAATTCAACAGAATAAAAATACTAGGGAATGCGGGGGTGGGGGGAATTCCTTGGAAGTAATTAAACAATTAAACAACTTTTCTATTATTCATTGGAGCCAGTGACATTCAAAATTAAAGTATTTTACTATAATTATTGATCATGTCTGTGTTTTACAGAACATAAGCACTGGGAATAAACAGGCATTACTTTAAAAGAAACGGGCTTGATTACACTGAGCCAAACATATAGATTGATATTGTTAACAGAAGCTGTCTGAAAATTATGGCTGGATGTCTGGAATCTTAATTAAAATTCCAGGAAACCTGGTAAAGCTAGGAAGCTGAAGAAAAAAGATATAATTCTACCCTCTGGCTAGCTCTCAAACGCCAACTCTCTTTTTGTGGTATTATGAGATATACACAGAAATATTGGGCAACATCCTTTTGAAACTTGTCCCCCGTTTTCACTTTGTTACCTCCATCTCTGCCAGGGGTAAATCTAAGTGAGTAAGACAGTAGCCTGTCCGAGTTCTTGAAAATTCCCCTGTAAGATATATTTTCTGCCCACTCTGTTTCCACTGGCTGATCCTTTCACCACCCCTGCACCTTTGGTCAACCTCTTCTTACCCACCTAAGACAAGGAAATAAAGATCCAAATGCAAATATATATGGCACACTTACCTGTTTCTTATTTTCCACAGTCTAATATTTTTCTCTCTAATTATCTACATTTCTTTCCATTTCTGACTTTCTGCATTCAAAGTCTCACTTTTATTTTGGACAGGTGAAATGTCTGCATCATTGGTTGATCATGTCTTAGAATGGTTTCTTCATAAATTATTCTGAAACCTTTTTTAAGTAGTTTATCATTCAGTGATGAACTTACAGATTTATTTCTCGTGTAAGCTATTAATTCTACAGATTGGGATGTTAAAATTGGAAACTACATTCTCTGAGCCCGGTTCATACATACACCCATGTCCTCATCAAATAAAGAATTGGACAGAGGTCCTTTACTATGTGACTGATATTCTTTCTAAGAAGTCATCTGAGAAGTACACTTGCCCTCATATTTCAACGGATATTCCAAATAGAACAAAAATCAAAGACATAGTTGATCAGTCGATCAACCGAGGATCCATCAATCCGTTTTACTCTCAACCCCCTCATGTTCTCACTTCTTCCCTTACTTAGCTTAAATTACACTGTCAATCTTTATAATCACTCCTTTGTCCTCTTGTCTTATTTTATTGCCTGGCAATTCCCCAACCTTGATTAAATGCACTGATGCTGCAACTATCTTGTGCACCTGAAAGTAGATGGAGAAAATCATTCAACCAGACTGACTAAGCCCAAGTTAAATTCCTTCCCACTAACTCTAGGGGGCCCTGAATGGAATCTACTAATAATGCCTCATGTCCGTAGTTCATCCACTCTCCTACTTTCCTAGCCAACTCCTTCATGCCTTCTGTTCTGTCTTCAAACTGTACAACCTCCTTCCCTGTCCTCACTCTTAGCTGAATGAAAAAATAGAAAGAATCAAAAAAGCACGTCCATGAACTGCTCCCACTGCATTTACCCACTTACTCACATCTGTGTCCATAAACTCTGCCTTGCCCAGATGAATTATCCAACTCCTATCAATAGCCAACCCCTACTCTTGTATATTGCATTCACTCCCAAGATGATATTTCTCCAATAATTCTTCCCTCTCTTTCCTACATCTATTTTTTTCTCTACTTAGTTATTTCTATCTGCACACAAATTTGCTATTATATTTCCCATTTTCATATTTTCTCCCACCCTAAAAAAATGTTTGACCTCACATTCTTCTCTTGCTACAACCCTATTTCTCTTGTTGCTTTAAGCAAACTCTTGGAAATGTTTGTCTATATTTGGCATCTCTAAGTTCTTGCCTCTCATTTTCTCTTAGAGTGCTCCAATCAGGCCATTGCCTCAGTCACTCTACCAAAATTTATCTTTGACCTCGACATTGATAAATCCAAAGTATAATTTTCTTTCGTCTTCTGTTTGGACCACAAACAGCAATGCACACTTCCTAGCCCTCCTTTCTCCTTGAAACTCAACTCTTTGACCTAAAAAAGCATCACATTCTCTGGTTCTCCTCCTATATTCCAAGAGTACAAGGATAGTTCAATAAGGGCATTATAAGATCACCATTTTCTATTATTTGTTATTTCTGTTATTCTCTATTATCTTGAAAATTCTAGGCAAATCAATAAAACATAATAGAGAAATGAGAGATAAAAATATCTAAATGGAGAAAGCAAAATTGTTATAATGTATAGATGTTTACCTACCTAAAATTTTAATTACCTAGAAATAACTTTAACACAAAATGTGTAGTTCCTAAATGAAAAGAACTACAAAACGTTGGTGAGAGATATGAAAGATGACCTGACAAAATCAGAAGACATAATCACAGAAACTTAAAATGGAAAGTGAATAGCTCATGGCAAGGTTGGAAACTGCTTCTGAAGCCCTTAGTTACCAAAATAGATACCATGGTCTTGGATTAGAAATCTAAGAATCACAGAGATGTCAATCTTAGATTAATTTACATGTTTAATAAAATTCGAATCAAAATCTCAGTAGGACATTTTCTACAAGTGTTAAAGTGGTTTCCAAGTTTACCAAGAAGCTGTGATAAAGACATGAGAGGATCAGTGGAAAAACTGGAGAAATCCAAATAAAGTCTGAAGTTTAGTTAATAATGTTGTGCCAATGTTAATTTCTTAGTTTCAATAATTGTCCTATGGTTATGAAAGATGTCAATATTCAGTGAAGCTGAGTGAAGGACATCAGGGAAGGCTCTGTATTATCTTTGCAAATCTTCTGTAAATTTCAACTTAATTCAAAATAAAAAATATAAGTAAATAAATAAAATAAAGTGTGGGCTACAATAATCTAAACAAAGGGACAAAATAGTAGCAGATGAAGCAATTAAACAGAATGAAACAGGGGCTGGCCCCGTGGCCGAGCGGTTAAGTTCGCGCGCTCCGCTGCAGGTGGCCCAGTGTTTCGTTGGTTCGAATCCTGGGCGTGGACATGGCACTGCTCATCAAAACCACGCTGAGGCAGCATCCCACATGCCACAACTAGAACGACCCACAACAAAGAATACACAACTATGTACCGGGGGGCTTTGGGGAGAAAAAGGAAAAAAAATAAAATCTTAAACAGAATGAAACAGATGAATTTGGTATCATAACCAATGAAGAAGAATTATTCAACAGTTGGTGCCAAATCAGTAAGGTAATTATGGGGGCGACGGGAAGTCAAACTGAGATCCTCACCAACACCCACAAAACAAAGTAAATTCTACCTGGAGTGTACAATTCAATATTTAAAATAAACTGTTTTTCTCCCAAAACTAAACAAGAATATTAGAAAACACCTATCTGATCATAGGATGGAAGAGGAATTTCTAAGCATAAAAACCATGGAAGAACTATAAAGAACAATAAAAAAAGTAAATTTGACTGGAGAAAAATTCAGAACTTCCATCTAAAAACTTATTGAAACTTAGTTGAAGGCTTAAACGAAATGTCTGGAAAGTTATTTGCCACAAATATAAGAGATAAAAGGTTAAGGCTTCACTTTATTAATCAAAATACAAAAATTAATAAGAAATCATCAATATTCTAATAGGAACCAAGGTAAAGGACAACCTTTCTATTGGCCAAAAAGTAAAAGATTAATGAGATAAGTTTTTTGCCATCATATTAGCAAATATTCAAACAGTTAATAATACTCAGTGCTGATGAGAACCTGTTGGAAGAGACTACACTGTTGGCACCATTGACGAGCATGTAAATGATACAAGCTTCCTGGAAAGAGATTTGGTGATGTACAAAAAGAGCCTTTAGATTAGTCGTTTCCTTTCGCCCAAAACACAGGTTAAGATTTATGTATATGGCTACCTATCAAAATGCTGTTAATAACAGCAAAAAAATGAAAATGATATACACAGATGCACAAGCACACACATATCGACTGGAAGGAAATACACAAAAAACTAACAGTATTTATTGCTGTGTGGTGACATGGGTAAATTTTCCTTTTCCTTTTTGTAGTTCTTTAAATTTTCTAATCACACTGGTAGCATCTATTATGTAATTTTATTTTCTTTACATTTTTCTCTGTTCTTGAAAGTTTCTTTAATTTTTCTTAAAAGCAAGGGAGAAATGCAATTTTTTACACAGAGGAAACAGTAAATACAATACACAGAGGAATATAAGACATGTTTAAATGCATCTAGATTTTTAAGTATTCAAAGTACATAAGAAATTTTAACACTGGCTGGATTTTGATATTCCACAGAAGACAATAAAATGGACTGCCATATTAAATCTGAGCACATGTTAAAACAAGAGGACACGCTGTGCTGTTTGGCATATCCTCGTTTCAGGAGTGAACCAGTCAACTGTATATACTACAGTCATGCATTGCTTAATGATGGGGCTACGTTCTGAGAAATGCGTCATTAGGCAATTTCATGGTTGTACAAACATCACAGAGTGTACTTTACATAAACCTAGATGGTATAGCCTACTACACACCTGGCTATATGGTAAGAATCTTATGGGGACTGCCATCATATATGGGGTCCGTTGTTGACCAAAACGTTGTGGGCACATGACTGTAGTGTCTGGGTGTTTAGTTTCATATTTCATAGACCCAAACCTGTGCTTGATAAATTCTGATCCTCTTTCCAGTCCCTCTATTATTTTCTGAGGCTTGCTGGGGTACACAAGCCACTGAGATTATTCTGGGTCTTAGATGTTCCGTGATTACTGGAAATTCCAATTTGCTCGAGGGAGTTCCTAGTTCAGGGGCACACACACACTAGAGACTTGCATAATCATCTTCCTAGACATCGAGGAACTGCCAAGATTTTCAAAAATAGGTGAGAGGGGGGCTGGCCCCGTGGCTGAGTGATTAAGTTCATGCGCTCCTCTTCAGTGGCGCAGTGTTTTGCTGGTTCGGATCCTGGGCACAGACATGGCATCGCTCATTAGGCCATGCTGAAGTAGTGTCCTACATAGCACAACCAGAGGGACCTACAACTAGAATATGCAACTATGTACTGGGGGGCTTTGGGGAGAAGAAAAAAAGAAGAAGAAGAAGAAGAAGATTGGCAACAGATGTTACCTCAGGTGCTAATAATTAAAAAAATATATAGGTAACACTTTTCAGACTTTTTTGGGGGGGGAGGCAAAAGTTTCAAAAAACAACACTTAGCTTTACTGTGTAGTTAAATACTCTGATATTTTCTATTCTTTTCTATTCTGTTCTGCTTTTTTTTTAATCCACTAGATTGATTTCATGAGCTTCCAAAGGGTTCTGATCTTAAGGGTAAAACACACTGGACCAGAAAATATGGAGGATGCTAGCTGACCAAAAAAAAAGAAGAGCAGATAACAAAAATGCTCACAGTCAGGTGTTCAGAAATGGAGCAAAGGACAAATTTATGCAGAATGGGATATTTATCAGTATTGGTTCCCTTATGCAGAGTTCTAGAAGAGGGGATTTAAAAAAGAAAAACAAAGATGGTTTTAGAAGCTAATCAGACCCAACATTAAATAACATTGAATATTGGAGTGAGACAGCTTATTCTCCTTTGGGTTCTATTTTGTTCCTTCTGATTATCATGCATAGACAGCCACAATTGTCAATTCTTCAAAAAAAAAAACCTCTTTTTAAAAAGCATTTGCTTTTTTAATTGATGAAATAAGCACATGGAATAGTAATGAAAACAATTGCAAATGCTTATATAGCCTTGCAATATGCCAGGCACTGTTCTAAACACTTTTCACATATTTTATTTTACTTTCATTATAATTCTATGAGGTAAATACAGTTAATATCCCCATTCTACAGATTAAAAAACTGAGACAGAGGGAAATTAGCTAACTTGCTCAAGGTCACATGTCTGTTAAGTGGCAGAACAAGGATTTGAACCGAGGCAAACTAGCCTATCCTCTTAACTGCTATTCTGTGATCGGAAGTGTCCAGAAGGACATCTGGTGAAGAGTCAGTCTCCCTCTGCTCCACTCTGAGCCATCTGCCCACTCTCTTCTCCCCACAGGCTACAACCACTGCCACTAGTTCTTGTAAATCCCTCCAGAGATATTCTCTACATATAACAAATATAATAAAAACCTGTGTGTATGGGTATATATGACACCTGAATCTTTTTTCACGTAACAATCTACTTTACATAATACCTTCCACAGAGTTTTAACAGCTGCATTATATTCTATCATATGGATGTACCACAACTTTTTACTAATCACTATTAATGAGCATTTATTTTATTCTAATATTTTGCTATGTCAAACAATGCTTCCAAAAATAGCTTTGTACATGGGTCATTTGGCAGAGTGATGAAGAAATCTCCAGTATACATTCACAGAAGTGTATATGCTGGGTCAAAGTATATGGGCACTTTTTACATTTATATTAACAAAGAGAGAATATGCCTCAGAATAAGAGCCTTCAACAAGCCACAGTATGTAGCTAGACTTTAACAACATTTATTTCCATTGTTTTTACTTTTAAGTAAAGTTACCAAGTATTTATGACTAGTGATACTAGTTTTCCATTTATGAAGATTATATAAACTTTCATTACCAAAAAAGTGAGTCAACTTTTAAAATATGTATTGTATAATTATTAAGGGTGGTACACGAAGGTGGTCCTTGGACCACGTATAACAGAGAACATAAAAAGGCAAGGGAGGGAGTGAGTAATAATCATTTTAAAACATGTCCAGGTTCACTTCTATAGTTTTAATATTTTTAAATATTTTAATGAGGATAAGAACAAGTGCCTCCACTCTGGATGGGTACCACCTGGCTCAGTCATTCTTCACATCTGGTTTGGTAACTTTAGCCTTATTCAAAATAACAGCCCCTGAGATGCCTCTGCCTGGTGATTTCACACCCACCCATAGATTATACTGACTTCTTATTCTACCTCATGCCAACTCTTGTTTTCCTTCCCCTCAATACCTAGCAAAGGGTAGTCCATAAATGTTGACTACCCAACATGTTTCTTCAAGTTTTACGCAACTGATTGCATGATTGAGTTCTATCCATAGACACAATTTCATAGATTTTTACAGATGTTGCTGGGCCCATTATTTGTCTGCCACTTTTAGATTGTCAAAATGCTCTTGAGTTGTACTGTGTTTCCATATCTAATATATCTTTAGTGTGTTTTAAGACACCCTTAGGATCTAATATCTTCCCTTTCTCACGTAGCTCTTCTGAATAATAATACATCATTTCACAAAGCATGCCAACTGTTTTGGATGTGGTCTTGCCCTGTGGACCTACTGAAGTTCTAGATAAGAAGTTTAATTACAGGAAAATAAAAATGCATGCCTACGGAGTTACTTTCCTTGATTTTTTCATAAAGTATGCTTTTTAGTGATTTCAAAAGTGTTCAGTTGTGAACCTCAAATGGCTTTGGACTTGGAATTTGTTTCCAAGTTATATTCCAGATTCTGTATTCTGTTACATATTTCTAAATTAAATTATTAGCTAAATCCACTTATAGAAACTTCTGATGTTTGTCCCAGAGACTACTTTTTTAAATCCCAGGTTGAAAACATTTAGTTATACAAACCATGAACTACTGACAAGTAGCGTTTGCTTCCTTTTTATGTTCCCGTAAAGACTCAAGTTCAAAATTTTGTAGGAGTCAAAGAATTGTTCACATTAAGTGCAAAGTGCCATTGTTAATTGATAATTTTAATTCACCTATTATTATTTTTCAATATACTCTATTCTTATTCAAATTTTATATTGAATACATTACATTTTTGTCATTGGACAAAAATAACACGTTGTTGGAATTATTAACTTTGACCTCAAGGTCTACAATCCACCCAAGAAATATCAACTACAAACTCACCAGAGAAAGAGAATCTTAAAATTATCACATAATTTCTTTTCAATGTGTCACATCAGGTTTCAATTTTATTCCAAATATCTCCTAATACTATCTAAGTGTATGTCAATCTTTGCTTTTCAATCACTCTGCAAATAAATAGAAGTGTCCTTTCAATAATTCTTCAAATCCTTTCCAATATTATTTAAAATACTAGGACACATATCGAGCTTTCTTTTTCTTGCTAAATAATGCATATCCCTTTGATGGTGTTTTCTAATAGTTTGTCTGTCCTTTACCTTACTCCTATTATTACTTATTGAGGGGATTAATTATGGGCAAATTCCTCCCATCGTACTTCTTACAATGGATCTGGACTGGCAGGGTCATTCATTTTGTAACACTAATTGCAGCCACCACTTACTGAGCATTTGCTCTGTGCCTGGTGCCCTTGTAAACACGGAAACATAGACTATTTTCTGTAAATATTGCAATGACTTCATGATGTAAATAATATTATTGTCTCTAGTTGTGGATAAGGAAACTGAGGGTTGGAAAAGTGAAGTCTTTTCCCAATGATACATACTCATATGAAGCAGATCTGGGATCAAAGCCCAGAGCTGTCAGGCCAAACCCTTAAATGCCATGCTTATTCACTGCCCAGCCAACTAAGTTAGGTCTTGTGTTTGATTTATATCTGGTCTCAGAGGAGGTAAGAAAAAAATTTTATTTTTTTTCGAGTTCACATGTTGCAAAATTACTATTTAACAATTAGCAAACTACAGGTAGACATTATTGATTTGAGAGGAGATAATTGCTTTTGATGAAAAACCTAGCCCTTAATACTAGAAATAATTAAAATATATCTTACTAACAACTGGCCAGTATCTTCCACTTTTATCCAAGGTTAATTTATTCTTCATTTAGTTCCAATACTTGCTGATTCATTTTCAATTTTGTGCTTCACTGTGACCTCTATATTCGTTTCTTTTTACACTCTTAAGTCCACATCAGTCATCCATGGTGCAGTAACAGAATTTCATTCCAAATGGAGATAGATTTTCACATGTATTATGACTGTGTGTCTGCCTTTCTCCCTGCACATACATCCATATGAGCTGTATATAAAATTCTTTTTATGAAACAAAAAAACTGGTTTATTCAGAACTGCATCCTCTATAATTTAAAAGCTTTTAGGTACCATTTTATATTTAAAGACTATCTTAATTGTTTTGAGTGGCTTTTCAAAACAAGACACCACAGCACAGGGTGATTTTTTTTTGCCAAGGGGCACCTGGAGTTAGAGGCAGAATTGGCACTGAAACTCTGTGCTATTAAATCACAACTCCTCCATCTGTTTCTTAATCTACCCAGCAGCATGGACGCCCAAAGGTTTAAATAAACAGGAGAGCCAGATATTCATCAATAGGGTAACTTTCTTACTTATCTTTCCTCTGAATATGGCACATTATCACTGCTGGATTGTACTGTTAGTCATATAAAAACATATGTAGCTAAAATATAACTCAATTAATTTTTAGAAAATACCTGGACATGAAGTCCATAATAGAATATGATGCTAGAACAGTATGTTGGCTTGGAGAGCTTTTCTTAAATGCATTTCAGCCTTTGGTCTATGGTGTGGAAGAGGAGTATAATAAATAGAGACTGATAGATTTTTTTGTCAAATTCCTTATATAGATGTCATAAAAGGGTAGCAGTTATTGGCATAACTGGTTTACTAAGTTTTTCTTTTAATTAGTTGCTAACATTTAACTCTCAAAGAGTTTATGTAAAAAACTAGATTTCTAGCATCTTTTCGATCATAAGGTCCGGTTTCAGTGGGCACTATATCCCACATGGCTGAGTATCTGTTGTCCCCAACTAGACAGAGGATGTACCTCCAGTTTACCCTCACCTGCTTTCCTGATTTATATTACCTGGTGGATTTGTGTCAACGATGAAATGTGTGGCTTTGGAGGAACTTAACGGGCTCTGAAAGGTATCACAGGAAACGACTCAACATAGTGAAATACGGTGAGTCTGGTGACAGATAGACTCATTACAAAATCTCAATAAAATTCATTATGCAAAATGTGCAGCCTAGGCCCAGACTACTAGATGGATCTAAAAACACCATAATCTATGAAAGTCCTATCAGGATCAGATTTGCCCAACCCAAGATGTTTTCTCCCCTTAAAAAGTATCAAAAACAAGATAAATTAAGAAATCATAGAGAGCTTAGTTATTCAGCATGTCAATAAATATTACCTGTTCTTCCAATAAGTCCTGAAAATCCTTGGCTAAACTTTTTACCCTATGGTTGAGTCCTTTTAATACCTAACGAAACTGCAAAATGCAGCTATTCTTAACAGAGTCCCCTGGACCAAGGGTGACTGATGGAGTCAATACAGACTCCCAGACTGTGCACAAGAAATAGAAGAACATCCCTAAATCTAGTCCCAAACCAGATTATATCCAGAGAGTTTCTCTAAGCAAATGAAAGGAACAACATAAAAAGAAACTTCCGAAACAGAAAAATATTCTCATTTGTTTATTTTTGTACCACTTGTGAAGTAAGAAATAACCTTCTGGAGTATTCCATAGATACAGTCCTGTCTTAAACCTCAACATGATGCAAAACTGTCAACACTGAATAGAATTTGACCTAACTATAAGAGTGACTTTTCATCATATTGGCACTGATTTAGGGCTGAGTTTACCTTTAGGGAATGTCCCACCTTTAAATGGCGTTTCCATTAATTCATCCTCTGTTGCTGACAGGAAGGCTCAGTCAAAATGCATTGTCAGGTATTTTTATCTCCTGCAAGAGCTTACTCTCATGAGCAATTACAATCTAATTAAAGCCATTAATGTTTAGTCCTTTGGGAGATACAGTTATTCATACCTATCAGAATCTTTTATGTTTTTCCATCTACTATACAATTTATATTTTGTTTCTCATTTCTGAGACTCTTCAGGAGTTATTTTCCTGTCATCCTAAAATAGAAACATACCCTGTGGCAATGTTTTCAATCTAACTATTTGCAGTTAAACTGAATAAAAAAATGAATAATGTGTTTTATTAACAGTATCAGGAGCAGAGATGCAACTTTTCTCATTATGCTGTATTACTGTTTCTGCTGAGCTACAAGATATTAATAATTTTATAACATAAATAGTAGATTAAGCTTTAAAAAGTCATAACATCTACATGAACATACCTGGACTGAAAATCCTTCCACATAGTGCCAATCCTTTAAATCAAAGTAAAACATGAATATGGTAAAAATATTTTAAATTTTATTTTGCTGGGAGGGGTTTTCATTTTTTAAAACTAGCATGCATTTTTATATTGATATAATAATAATTCTATGAACACATTCTCCAATATACCTAGAGGGTCCTTAACTAAATAATATGTGTGTTAGAAAAGTAAGACAAGATAAAGAAATACTGTTCACTGTTATACTGTTTACTTAGTATTATACATGCCACATACTCTATTTCAAAGGATAAATAAGCTTAAATATTAATGGACGATAATGGCTTACAACTTGTTCAGGGTTTATTATGCCAGGCACTGGTTTGAGTGCTTTGTATTACCTCCTTAAATCCTCACACCTTATTCATATTATCCTCTTTTAACAGAAGCGGAAACTGAGGCACATAAAGATTAAGTAACTTGCCAAAAGTCAACCAGCTACTAAATGATGGAGTCAGGATACAACCCCACAAGTTTGACTCTAGTGCTGGACTTCTACTGTCTTTTCCTGTGCTATACACTCTTAAATTTAGGGTGTCTCCCTTTTCAAAGGTGTAGTCACTCAAGTGCTATCTGCAAGTTTCAAATCTTCCTGCCATCCTTCACTGCTTCTGTGACAATACTCCAAGGTAGATTTTTTTAAAAGTCTGTGTTCAAGTCACATGCCTGTCACTTAACAAACTGCATGGATCTAGCTTTGTCATTTAAACTGTTTTGAGGGTTAGGATGCATGTAAAGAAAGCATTTAGCTAAGGGCCTGGCTCATAGCAAGCACCTGATACAGGTTGACTCTTCCTGCTACTGTGGCTTTAATGTTCAACAAAGGGGAGGCATGCCTAGGGGGCTCTATTAAAGAGTCAAGAGATTTCCCTACATCATCAAACCAAACACAATTTCATAGTCGATACAAAGCTGTGTTGGTTTCGGTTTGGGGTTTTTCATTTGAACACTAAAAGGGGAAGCTTTTCAGTAACGTGGATACACTCCATGAAATAAGCAATGATCCTACTGCAGATCTTTCTGATAGATTAAGAATACATATTAAATAATAGGAAAGTATCTATGCCTTTTAAGCTAAATTTTTAAAGTGACATTTCCTAATGGTATATAGAATGAATGACAGTGAATCAGAAAATATGTAAGAATTAGCATCCTAATGCCTTTATTCCCCTCAGCACTCTTTACTAAAGCCAACAAACAATTCTTAGAAAACAATATACTGAAATAACATCCTTATGTGTGTGCCCTCCTTGATTATATGAGAAATATTTTTAAAAATATTTTTACCTAAACTTACCATCTCTTCATTTGTGAGTGCCATTAGTGTTAGTGGTTTCCAAATTTTAAATCGCCCTAAAGACAATGACAACTTTAACCAAGTGAGGTGCATTATGATAGAATGATTTTAAAAGGTAGAATTACTGTGGAGCTCATGAAGTTTACATTTCAAGGCTCCTTATTTGCACGGGGCCCTTCCAGAACCCTGGGATGTGGAGGTGGAGACACACTTAGTTTGAGTTTAACGGGAGTTACTTATGTAGTTTGCAGTCACTCCCCTGTATAGTTATTATCGGCATTCCTGATATACAAATGGATTCCAAAATACTCCTACTGCCCACTGTAGTGAATTATCCAGCATTGTTTTGCTAAAGTGAAAGACAGAAGTCATATAATGACATGAACATGTCTATATTATCCAGCAATGGAATTATATGGGTAGTAGAGAAGAAACAAGATTGCAAATATTTGGAGTCAGAAGCTAGTCCATGGAAAATTATTATACAAATGTGATGGCAGATAATTAACAAAATACTATTTCTCTGGACATCATGATGTTCTACGGGGTTTTTTCAGCTTTTCTAAATTTTCAATTTGTTACTTTTTTAAAATTTTAAATAAATGTGGACTTTTGTGCCTAATTTTACAGTTGTAATTTTGTATTCTTTTACATAAAAGAGCCCTAAATTACACAGGGCTTCAAGATCAAGTCTCACAAAACCTGCATCTACTCTGACAATAATGTGTAAGAGAAGGCTGATTATCTTATTTCCACACTTCTCCCAGACAGAGTCACCTGCGGGGTCAAATGAAATCTTTCTGACCGCAAAAAAAAAGTTTTCTATGAAACAGGAAAAAATACAGGTATGAGAGTATCAGAACCAAGCTAAATTAAGAAATCTTTAAAAAAACCTCAATTATTCTTTTTCACATGTCGTTGTAATGGTCCATATCTACATTAATCTCATCATTCCATTTATATAGTCAGAGTATGCAATTATTTTATCTGAGCTAAGAACTCTTAAGTATGAAAGGTATTAATCTTGTCTTAGAATCAATCCTTTTGGAATATATCCACTGCCTGAGAGGAAAGGTTGGCAAAATGCAATCTTGATAAAGACACAAAACAATACCTACCCACACATAAATATAAATACAAAAATTTGTCTTTGACCTTCCAATTTTTGGAAGATCCAAGCAAGAAAGGTTCTGATCCAGAATTTTCCAGAAGAATGCAATTCATTTCTGGGAAGGATTTCCCAAGTCTATAGTAGCCTTCATTAATGGCCACCCTAAAATTTCATCTTAAAAGTTTTGGTCAATATTTGGTGTGGTTCTAAAATCTTCATCCTGCCCAGAGAATCCCAAAGGCTGGTATCCATCAACAAACACTTGGTAACAACACATATCGGTTGTTTTGTTCTGGGCATCATAGCTACCTAAAAGCCCATCTTGATTTTACAATAATTGACATAGCAAGTGAAATAACCATGGGCTTTTGGGTGCCACATGAAATGTGCTATAAGATGTCACTGAATCAGTAGACGATATACCCATACAACTGACTCCTGAGGTTGGGGGGTTATAGTGTTGAATTTGGCTTGATGAAAATCTAATTTACTGACTGCCAGAAGCAAAAGACCTTTATGCCCAACAAGTTTGGCATTTACTTAAACTCTGGCAGATTAATAAATAAAACCATAAAAACAGGTTTCCCCAAAGGCTACATATCCCAACATTTGGCAACTGGTGGTATTAGTCTTAAATTTTCCCATTAAACCATTTTTCCCAAGAAATCTGCTGAAAGAGTATATTGGAATTGCATAGTATTCTAGCTCCACCAAGTGACAGTTTTATGTTGTTGCCATATTGCTGCTATTCATCTGCTAACCACTGAGGGGGATACTAACCAAATAACATATTCTACATACAACGTGCTCATCGAGGTGGTCAAACTTGAGGGGGGGTTTCTCTATTCATTTATGGTTCAAAAAAAATCTTGCATTTGAACTTCAAAATTCTATCCTCCACTCTGCATTCCTAAAATATATCAGCTTGAAATAGAAAATCATATAATAATAGAATTTTTTGAAATTCATTATTTCACATTTCATTCTGAATTTATAATTATTTTTGTTGAGGAAATGTTGGATGCAAGCTTCCTATTCTCCCCAGATATTTGTGTCTTAGAAATCAAAGTTTATATAACTCAGAGTAGTCATCTTATTCTTTAAAACTCTATGCAGCATATAAGAAAGCATCATGGACATTTTTAAAATACAATTTTTGAACAATAAGGGTTTCTCTCACTCAAAAGTCCTGTTTCTAAACTACAGAATTATGGTGGAGGCCATTTTCTGTTAAATAAAAACTTATATTGCGTTTCTATTAATAAAAGTAACATGTGCAATATTCAAAATAAATAATTAACTCATGACCAGGAAATATATTTTTAAAAGAGAACAAAAATATTTAGAAATATTCATAATTCCTTCACCCATTCATAATTCCTTCACCCAAAAGTAACAAGTATTACATTCTGGTGGATAATACCAGTCTATTTGCTATTCACACATATATATCCAGGGGATACAAAAATAGTATCAATATAATACAAGTTAGTTTCTAGTTTTCTTTTTGCTTAACGGAGGTTATAAGGTACAACATTATTTTATATAGATGAATAGTGTTCCAAAATATGAATATATTACTCTTTGTATATCCAGTGTACAACTGTTAAACATTTTTGTTGCTGCCAATTTTTCTCTACAATAGACAACTCTGAATACACAATTTTACATGGCATAGCTATATTAATATCAGATAAAATAATCTTTAAAGCAAAAAAGAATTTTACTACTTCATGATTAAAAGGGTTATTTCAACAAAATGATATAAAGATTTAAAACTTGTACACATCTATTGTATATGAAATTTTATACACTTTTGGTTATTGCTATATTAGATTCTTACATACTTACCAAAAAAGATGGTAAGCCTATAGAAAATTTGAACAACATAATTAACAAGCGTATTTAAAAGAGTATATAAAGACTATTAAAACCAACATTAAAAAAATACCTACCCCTTTCAAGAACATAAAAATGCATATAAAAATTGACCATATGCTATCCATAAGGCAAAATTCAACAAATTTTTAATGATTGTTTTCATATAGACCATAATGAAATTTTTAAATGACATTACAAAGATAATTTTTAAAACACATTTGGAAATTAAGAAATTTTCTAAATAATTCAAACTAAAAGAAAGCATTGAAATGAAATTCTGAATACATAGAATTGACTTATAAGGAAAATAATACCAATTAAAATTTCATTATTTAGTTTGCTAAAAAAGAAGAAAAGCATAAAACTAATGCATTGAGCTTTTTTTTTTTTTTTTTTTTTTTTAGAAATTTTTTTTTTTAAGATTTTATTTTTTCCTTTTTTCTTCCCAAAGCCCCCTGGTACATAGTTGTATATTCTTTGTTGTGGGTCCTTCTAGTTGTGGCATGTGGGATGCTGCCTCAGCGTGGTTTGATGAGCAGTGCCATGTCCGCGCCCAGGATTCGAACCAACAAAACACTGGGCCGCCTGCAGCGGAGCGCGCGAACTTAACCACTCGGCCACGGGGCCAGCCCCTGCATTGAGCTTTTAATGTAAGATTTTAGAGAAAGAACAAAACAATAAAGGTAAAAAAGAAATGGGGCTGGCCTGGTGGCACAGTGGTTAAGTGCACACGTTCTGCTTTGGCAGCCCAGGGTTTGCAGGTTCGAATCTCAGGTGCGGACATGGCACAGCTTGGCAAAAGCCATGCTGGGGTAGATGTCCCACATATAAAGTAGAGGAAGATGGGCATGGATGTTAGCTCAGGGCCAGTCTTCCTCAGCAAAAAGAGGAGGATTGACAGTAGTTAGCTCAGGGCTAATCTTCCTAAAAAAAAAAGAAATAAAATAATAAGACTAGAAATTAATTTAATAGGATAAAAGAGTCAAAGAAAGAGGATCAATGAACTAAAAGTTGGCTCTTGGAAATACTAATGAATTGACAAACTTCTAGCAAGATTGATCAAGAATAAAAGAGAGAAGTCTTCCCCAAAAATGTTAAAAATGAAAAAGTGGGCATTATTACAGATGCATCATTATAGAGATTAAAAAGGAACTATTATGAATAACTTTATCTCAATAAATTTAAACACTTAGATGAAGTGCACAAATTCCACATACAAATATATATTTATATATACATATATACACATACATACATGTACATTTATATACACACACCCATACAATCATACATACATATAACTTTACCCAAACTGAATCAAGGGGAAATTTTTTAAAACTAATTAATCCAATTAGTTATTAAAGAAATAGAGTCAACTATCCAAAATATTTCCATACAGACACACAAATAAAACAGGCCTATATATTTTAACAGGTGAATTTTAATCAAAAATCTATGTATTTCTTGGTCCAATCTTACATAAAACCTTACACAGACTACTAGGAAAATACGGTACACTCTCTACTCATTTTATGAGGCTAGCACAACTTTGATACCAAAGATAATATTGAAGAAAGGGCAATATCACCAGTGAACATAGATTAAAATATCCTAAATAAAACACTAGCAATCTGAATCCAGCATCTAATTTAAAAGATAATACAACATGACTAGGTTGTGTTTCCTCTCAAGAATGTAAGGTTGGTTTCCCATTAAAAAAATCTATTAATATAATTTACCCTATTACCACTTAAGGAGGAAAGATCACACGATTATCTCAATAGAATCAGAAAAAATATTTCATCACTCACTCATTCAGGCACTCAACAAATATTTTAGTGCTTACTATGTGCCAGGCACTGTTCCAGGTGAGGAAAAAAATCCCTGCATCCATGAAGTTTGTATGCATGTACTCAAACAAACAAGATACATAGTACAGCAGATGGTGTTATATACTATGTAGAAAAATTAAGCAAGGGAGAGCATTGTGGGATGCCCAAAAGGGGTAGGAGTTTGAAATTTTATGTCAGATTGCCAGGAAAGACATCACTGAGAAGGTGACATCTGAGAAGACCTGAAAGAGGTGAGAGACCACTCCCCAGAGATACATGGAAGTCAGAGAATTCTGGCAGACGGGACAGCCAGTGCAATGGCTTTGACAGCAGGGTGCCTGGAGTATTTGAAGAAATATGTGTGTGGAGCAGAGAGAAGGAGGGACATTTGAAGGAGCTGGTATTGGGTGACAAAGCATATATCAGAGAGTAGGAAATGAGATCAGATTGCATACAGCTTTGTAAGGATTTTGGCTTTTACTGCCAGGAAGATGGGATGCCATTGAAGGAGTTTAAGGAAAAAAAAAAGTGACACGATATGATTATACTTTAACAGGATCATTCTGACAAGAGTATCAGAACAGAGTGTAGGAGGAAAGGATGAACAGAGGGTGACTAGTTAAGATGCTATTGGAATAATCAAGGCAAGAGATGACAATGGCTTGGACCAGAATGGGAATACTGAGCAAATGAGAAGTCTTTGAATTCTGAATATATTTTGAATGTACAGACAACATTCTTTGCTGGCAGATTGGGTATGGAGTCTGAGAGAAACAGGAGTCAAGGGTGATTCCAAAAGTTTGACCTGTGCAATTAAGAAAATTCAACATTCATTCATTATTTAATAATTTAAATTTTTTTAAAAACTTTTACTTAACAACAAAAATAAAATATTGCCTTAAAAAAGAAAGCTTTAGGGCAATCATGGATAGGGGATGAACAGAAAATAAACTTCTTCAACTGACTAGAGTATTGCATACATTCAATCTCCTAAACAAAGTAGAGAAATGAGGAGCTATCAAGACACTTCAAGTTAGCAGACTGAAATTTGCAAGCACTAGTGAATGTCAGCTGGGACCATACTTCCTGGACTCTCCACTATGGCTGCCCCACATCAGACCTCCAGTCCCCACTGAGAAATGGTTTGCCTTCCAGTTGTTTTTAAGTTCTTGTTTTGGAACTCAGGATACATTATTCTCACAGAAACAAGGTTAGAGACAGTCTGGAACAGGCCACAGAAGTCCATTTAACCCACACCATAGATGAATTATATTGTTACTAATAGGCCCACAGAACCCAACCATCATTGACAGCATTGGTTCTCAGGGAAAACTGATGGCAACTTCCACCCCAAACACTATAGTGCTTGTTTCCTCTTAATGTAGCTCAGGAATTAGAAGGTAAATTTCCCCACACCTGCTATCCAAAGACACAGAGGTGAGATTCCAGTAGCTCTATAAGCTCCAGGAAGAGAATTCAGGAAATAAAAAAAGCACCCCCCAGTCCCAGATCTCCCCCACCCCCCATCCCAACCAAATTTCCAGCTAGACAGTCTCAGACATAACCAATGACATCAAGAAAGAGTCCTGGACATACCCAGAAACCACAGTGATGAGAACTTTTGATCCCCATTCCCAGCATGCATTGTGAAGAAGACTTCCGGCAGCCAGACCTAGAAATGAGTTCTCTGGTCAAGGTTCCTGTCTAAGACAGGTTTTTGAGTTCTGTATTCAATCAAGAGCTGTCTGAACTGTCGCAAATAAATATTACCAATAGGAGTTCAGGGGATAATAAGACACTCCCTTCCCTGAGGCAGAAGAAATCAAGAACACATTATTGGGCCAGAGAGACCCATTGGCATGTCATTCACAGCACAGGATTGTGGGTAAATGGACTTCCTGTAGATGCTCTACAACACCCGTGGGAGACAAATGGGTGACAGGCACAGTTCCTCCCATTTTTCATGAAGAGAAAATGAATCCCAAAAAGTATAAGTGGCAGACTTCCAGAAAGCTTTTCAAAAAATAAGAAGCTAACCTTCCAAAGTCAGCCACTTCTCTCTCTAAATGGAAGTCCTGCATCAAGCTCAAGTCCAAGTATTTCCTGTTGAGACTTGCTGAAAAGTCTTTTGGGATTTGTTGATGAAGCATTGCTCAGATCTCATGGGAAAAAAAATGGCAATTTATAACTGTGACATTTTGCAAATGTTTCAACCTTCTGCATAGCTAATTATGCTTCCTAGGGCTTTCCCTAGATTTTTCTTGACTATTTGAATTAGTGATGAATTACTTGGCATATTTCTTCTGATTACACATGAAATCAAATCTTTTTTCTAATGGGTCCCCCCACCTACTTCTTTTCTAATTATCTGGACTACTCAAAAAGAATACTGATAATCTACTCTCATTTCTCACAAATATGTTGTATAATTTTTATGTGTACATGTCACACTTACCAAATTCATCTTCCAACTCTAGAAAAGATGATCTTGTAGTCTACTTTATGTTCAAATTATCTTTACGAATTATATTTTATTGTGTAAATCCATCTTTCCATCACGAACAGGACTTCTCAAATCTCCTTGGGCTGAAAGATGTAATGGGTTTTGAAATACAGTTTTTTAAAAAAGATGACAAATACACAATACAGAAGAGATAAAGAGAAAAAATGGACAGAATAGTAACAATAGATGCCTCTTATCCTTCAGTTATTTAAACCATAAGAAATTCTTGGTACACTTTCATTTGGCATCTCAATTGAAGTTCTTCTTTAAGGCGTTTAGCATACCAGTCGTCTTGGAACTTTTCTTCATTCGAATGAAAAGAGTAATCTACACTTCAGAAGGTTTGTTTTTTAAAAGTTCATTCCTGAAAATCGAAGATGCCATCCTTCTCTGACTTCATTTGTAATCAAATGTAAGGCCCTTAACACTCACTGTCTCCCACAATAATTAGCGAGAAAGAGTAATTAAAAAGAACACAAATGCCAAAGAAGAACAATAAGGAAGACTGGCCATCTTCCCTGTTTGAGTTATAGATCCTAATGTCTCTGCTGGTATTTGGAACGTGTGAACTATGCTGCTAACTAGATGAAAAGGCCATAGGCAGCCGCACAATCGCAATGGTCAGTGGCAGGACAATGGATAAAGGACAGCAAGACAGACCAAAGAACAAAGAAAGGGACTAGGGGCAAAATGGATTTCTCTCTTTCCATCAATCACAAGAGTCTTAGCTTATTTCTTCCCCACAACACACAATTTCCCCCTAAATCCGAAAATGATATCTAAGAATAAAAAGTACATTTTAGCCTGGAGTCATTTTGTCACCAACCATAGGACAAGTAACCCATGGAAAACTGGGCAGAGGCTATGAGGAAGAGAAGCTGCTGGGTTTACTCTCCTATACAAGGAGGGGCAGCTGCTGTCACAGACACCTCCAATGCAAGTTGGTAGCAGCCACTGCAGTGACAATGGGATAACCCCAAACAGAGCTGGACAGAGGTTCTGCCGTATACCCATGACTGGGGCGGAAGTTGTCACATATAACATGTGCCTGCATAGATATTGTTTCAACATATGATTTGAATTTTTATTCCCTCAGCTTCTCTACCACCATTTTTTTCATAGAATATACAGATCTTCCTCAACTTACAAAACCCATTTTATGTCGAAAATATCATTGTCAAAAATGCATTTAATACACTTAACCTACAGAACATCATAGCTTAGTTTTGCCTACCTTAAACATACTCAGAACACATACATTAGCCTACAGTTGGACAAAATCATCTAACACAAAGCCTATTTTATAACAAAATGTTGAATATTTCATGTAACTTACTGAATACTATACTGAAAACGAAAAATAGAGTGGTTGTATGAGTACCGAATGATTGTAAGGGTATTGATTGTTTACCCTCGTGATTGCGTGCCCGACTTGGAGCTGTGGCTCGCTGCTGCTGCCCAGCATCACAAGAGGTTATCATACTACCTGTCACTAGCCTGGGAAAAGATCAAAATTCAAAATTTGAAGTATGGTTTCTACTGAATGCATATCGCTTTCACGCTGTCATAAAGTTGAAAAATCGTAAGTTGAATCATCATAAGTCAAGACTACCTGTATATGAAAATACATATATAATAACGAAAATATGTATATCTTATTACATGAAATACATATAAATATATATATTTATTAAAATGTTATATTTATATGTCAACCTTAAACAGAGCAAAGAGCAATTTTATTTAAGAAAAAATGAGTTTATTCAGGAATGGCAAAGGAATTGCAATAAGGACAAGCAGATTAGGCAAGTCTGAAGAGACAAAGGGAAGGTCAGCTTTTATTAGGTTTGGGGAGGGAATTGAGAGTTGTTTTAAACGAAAAGTTCATTGGAGGAAAATGAGAGTTCAGAGAGGCGGCTTTTCATTGGCTGCAAGTGGCGGACAGTCTGCTGGTACTGAGGTGTGTGGGAACCTTCTTTCTTCCTGCTGATGTGCCAATTGAGGTGAGCGGTATGTGCTCAAGAGCTCTCCATTCACGGCTTCTCGACTCCATTTTGGAATCAGGTTTCCTAATCTATTTTTTTACATATATAATAAAACACATATTCATTATTCAACAAATATATGTGAATAAATGTAATGAGTGAGGTGTAGTCAGCTCTTCCCTAGTCTTGCTTCATATCTTTATGGATGCTTGAGCTTAATAATGCTTACAGAAACTGTTTGGAATCATAAAAACTTTCAAGGATATAGCCACATTAAAGAGTATTTATTCATGTGAAGAGGTGGACATAGTATATTCCTAAGTTAAAAACAGCAACAGTATATTGCTAAGTCCACAAAAAAGCATGTCACAGTATTTTACTATTTCAGGTACAATTATATACTCATTCATTCATTCATTCATTCATTCATCAAATATTTATGGATCATCTACTATCTGCCAATCACTGTTACACTCACAAAGATCCTTTGCCCCTGAAGAGCTTACATTCTAGAAGGGTTGGGAGGAGGAGAGGTGAAGCAAGCCTGGCAATAAACGTAGATATATTAAAATAAGTACCTCTACAGCATGTTAGAAAATCCTAAATTCTGTTTAAAAAAAAAAGCAGCATGGAGCAAGCTAGCGGGGACTGGAGGTGGTGGGTTGAGGAAACGTGGGGGGGTTGCAGTTTTATTCAGGATGTTCAGGCTAGGCTATTTTGAGAATGTGAGATTTGAGCGAAGACTAGAAAGTGAGGGATTTTGGGGGAGATCGTCCCACTTGGAAAAGAGCCAGAACAAAGCCCTGAGGGTAGAGTGTGGCTGGTGTGCGTAAGCAACAGCAATGCGGTGAATGCAGCCCAAGTAGAGGGAACAAGTAGAAGAAAACGAAGTCAGAGAGGTACTGAGCGGGGCAGGTGATGAGAGTTCTTATAAAACATCGTGTAGTAGTATTTTCTCCATATAAATACTAGAAAAATGTAAATCCAAAAGGTTGATTTTTTTTTTCTTGGTGACAGGATTACAAATAATTTACATTCTCTTTGTGTTTTTCTCCGTACTGGTTTCACAGTTAGGAAAAGAAGTTATCAGAGGAAACAATCTTAATAAAATCTTAGAAGAAATGCAAGCTATCCGAACCTCCTGGTTGTCTGCCGCAGCTACAAGGAAGGCACACCGAAAGAATTCAGACTTCCCCTCTGGCTATGAGCACACACCTTGCAGGCCACAGTCTCCTTCTCCACAGCAAGGAAGATAAAAGAGAGTCAACAGCCTCATGCAGCTGGAAGATCTGCACTCACACACCTCAGGATCTGCTGCTTGTTAGAGACAGCATCTCCAGTTTGATCTGACAGATGCAGGGCCCTGCCATCTAGACCTGGGAGGCCCATTTGGCCAATTTCTGCTTTAGCCACTCAATTCAACAAAACTGACTGAGCACCTACTACAAGAGATACAATCTCTGTCACTGTGGATTCAAAATCTAGGAGAGTATTGGCTAAACCAACAATGACAGTAAGCTGTAATAAAGGATGTAATAAAGGTAAACAGAGGGCATCCCCAGAAGGATAGCCTGAGCATGTGGTAGGAAGGATGGGGAAGGCTTCTAGGAGGGGGATGACTGAGGTTAATATTAAAGGAGAAATGAGAATGAGCCAGCAGGATGGATAGGCAGGCAACTCGACAGAGAAGACGATTTCTGCACAGACGTAAAAGCAAGAGAGAGACACCGTGCTCCTCAGACATTAATGTGAACATAAATTACTGGAAGAGCTTGTGAAAATGCAGGTTCTGGTTCAGGATGGCATGGTGGGGCCTGAGAATCTGCATTTCTAACAAGCTCTCAGGCGATGCCAATGCTGCCAGTGGAAGGACCACATCTGCTGGATGGAGAACCACACCTTGAGTAGCCAGGGGCTGCAGCAGTGTGTTTCCAAACTTGGCTGCACATTGGAATCACCTGGATTATGTGACATTTCTTCAAAATAATATAGTGGGAGAGAATTAAGTGGGTTATAGATGAAAGAAAACTGGTCCTAAGCTAAAAATTTTTTTGAAGTTGAAGGGTTTTGTTATATTGTTCTCTCAATTTTCGTATATATGCAAAGGTTTCCTCCATGAAAAGTTTGCATATATATTTTCACCCACCTGCATCACCACCTCAACGGCCTAAGCAACCACCAGCTCTTACGTAGATTATTGTAAATACTCCTTAATTGCCTCTCTAAGGGCCTTTCAGTCTTGCCTGATGTCCATCTATTCTTAACAAAGCAGCAGAGGTACCCAGTTAAGCAGGTTCATATTACTCCTCTGCTCAGAACTCTCCAACAGCTTCCCATCTCACTCACAGGAAAAAACGAAGACTTCACAATGGCCCATAATCTGTGCCACCCTTGCCCCCATCTCTTCTTAGCTCTTTGATCTTACTTCCCACTTATTTCTCCCTTCTAAACACATGAGCCTTCTTACTTTTTCTTCAAAACATGAGGCCCACCCTCTTCTTCCTGCCTCTGCAGTGTTGTTCTCTCTCCCTGGAAGGCTCTGCCATGAGATATCTGCAAGCCTTGTCCTCACCTTCTAGGTCCTCACTCAAGTACCGGTGCCCTTGTGAGACTTCCGACATCTCTATTTTCAATTTAAAGCCCTGCCTCTAGCCCTTCCTTTCTGCTTTATTTCTCACACATACTTCTCATGGCTGACATACTATTTGCCTTACATATTAACTCAGTTATTTTCCATCTCCTCTATGTTGTCTTCTGTCCTGCCCTACCGTAGCCAACTAGAATGTAAGCTCGGTTAAAACAGTGATTTTTGTTTGTTTTGTTCACCCCCTGAATTCCAAGCCCCTTAAACACATTGCCTGGTAGATGGTAATTACTCTATATATTTGTTGCCTGATGGAATGATTCAGTCAACTAAAATTTGTCCTGGCCATGTTGGATAAGAGACTTCTACCCCACATAAAGTACTGGGTATAGTGTGCCACAATATCAATAATTGGTAGCTGTCACTATAATATGTATTTCCTATAGCAGGAGTTGGCAAACTTTTTTCTGTAAAGGACCAGCCTTTCCCTGGGAGTCATACAATCTCTGTTACAACTACTCAATTCCACTGTTGTACTACGGCGAACAGAGCCAGAGATAATAGATAAGCAAAAGGGCATAGTTATATCGACAGATTTGGCCCCCAGGCTGTAGACTTTCTCTAAAATCTAAAGGAAGACAGACACGCATCCTTCAGACACGATTCTGCGCCAGTGGGTAGATAGTTTTTTTAGTGTGAGTCTTCAAAGGTCTCGGTTTTCTTTGGGGGTCTCAAATGCAATCTTGAAACTCAGCGAATCTCAAGGCATTATCTCCTGTTGTTGGATAGACACTGAGATTTCAATGTCTATGTGACTGAGAGAAGGACGCCATCACCCTCTCCTGATCCCACTCTCCAGGCTGTCAAAACATCATCCAGTGTGGTATGGCTCTGGTTTTCAGTTCCTAATTCAATTTTAGCTCATTGGGAATTTCCCTATATACTTTCTAGCTGAGCTACACATTTTAAAAAGGGATATTTTTTATATTTTATCCAGCATGTCTTAAGTGTTTTATAGCAGGAAGCTTTCTGGGTAATCTAATTTGCCATATTGCCAGAAATAGAAGTAGCAAATGGTAGCACAATGCCATAAACATTAGTAGGATATGTTAAAACTAAGCATCTCAAACCTGAGGGAAAACCACTATAATTTTTCAGGGATTGATAAAGTCATGCAACACTAAATATAGAACTCTACAAAGTGTCATGAAATGTAGTAATAAATATTTAGAAGCTTCTTTTGAGGTTTCTCATTTTACAGCAAAGGTAAAAAAACACAGCCACATCCATTGGAGAGACATTTGTTCTTTCTGTCACAGTTAAAATGGCTGAAATAATACAAAAAAAAAAAAAATACAGCATATGGTGAAACCTAAAATGTATATCTTTGTCAGCAAATATTGTTGGATGATATATGGAAAGCATTATAGAAGAGTGAAGAAACAAATGTTGGAACAAATTACATCGCGTTAAAGTTTTGCTATATATTTGGAGGAAGCACTGATGTTTCTAACACATTTTCAGCTTATGGTATTTTCTGGATTCTGTTTCCAACTATTTTTGTGAGCCACTAAAAAAAAGAAACAGACCAAATAATATTTTCTCTTGATAGCAAATAATGTCTTTTGGAAAAAAATATGATATATAGAAAATTACTGGCAACTATTTGAATTGGAATAAAAAAATTCCCAAGCAAGGGTACAGATAAAATATCCCATATGAAATGCATTCTCTCTAACATTCACGGGCAAGCTATTGCAACAAGAACAGTGAAGCCATAAGAGAGCAAAGTGCTACAGGATGTCAGGGTGAGGTTAGTTTTATTATTTTTTTTTAAAAAAGACACTTTAAAAGTAGAAGTCTCTTTGAACTTCTTTACAAAGAGTAACTGTCTTAGATCAGGTTCTCCGGAAAGCAGATTCTGAGAAGGAGAGTCACATATAAAACATTTTTTCAGAGAGTGCCCTCAGGATCAACTACAGGAAAATGAAGGAGGCAGGATTGGGTAGGAGAAACTGAACTGAATTGCAATGTCCTCAACCAATCCCATAGGGGAGCTCTGGAGCTGGGATGACCCTTCAATGTTGTCCCACCTTGCAACAAGCTGGCTGAGCCTTTATGTCCAGTACTGACCAGTCTTTAGATGAGAGCTGCCCGCTGGGTGAGGGTGTGACTCTGGATGAGGCAGCTTTCTTCCACTGAGAGCAATACCTAGAGAATGACCTGTGAGCCACCAACACAGTGTGCAGGGTTGTGAGCAGTGCACCACAGCATCCACCAAAGCAGTCACGCAGAGAACTGCACATGAGATTGGGGCGAAGTCCTTAAAAGAGCTGCAGACTTAAAGATGAGTTCTTTTTTGTTTTTATGTGTTCCTTTTTAACTCTTCATTGAGATTATGATAGTTTATAACCTTGTGAAATTTCAGTTGTACATTGTTGTTTGTCAGTCATGTTGTAGGTGCACCACTTCACCCCTTGTGCCCACTCCCCACCCCCCTTTCCCCTGGTAACCACTAATCTGTTCTCTTTGTCTACATGTTTAACTTCCACCTATGAGTGGAGTCATACAGAGATTCTCTTTCTCTGTCTGGCTTATTTCACTTAACATAATACCCTCAAGGTCCATCCATGTTGTTGTGAATGGGACGATTTTATCCTTTTTTATGGCTGAGCAGTATTCCATTGTGTATATATACCATATCTTCTTTATCCAATCATCAGTTGATGGGCACTTAGGTTGCTTCCATGTCTTGGCTGTTGTAAATAATGCTGCAATGAACATGGGGGTGCATGGGACTTTTGGAATTGCTGATTTCAAGTTCTTTGCATAGATACCCAGTAGTGGGATGGCTGGGTCATAAGGTATTTCTATTTTTAATTTTTTGAGAAAGCTCCATACTGTTTTCCATAGTGGCTGAACCAGTTTGCATTCCCACCAGAAGTGTATGAGGGTTCCTTTTTCTCCACAACCTCTCCAACATTTGTTACTTTTTGTTTTGGTTATTTTTTCCATTCTAACGAGTGTTAGGTGATATCATAGTGTAGTTTTGATTTGCATGTCCCTGATGATCAGTGATGATGAAATCTTTTCGTGTGCCTATTGGCCATCCGTATATCTTCTTTGGAGAAATGTCTGTTCACGTCCCCTGCCCATTTTTTAATCGGGTTGTTTGATTTTTTGTTGTTGAGTTGTGTGAGTTATTTATATATGGAGATTAACCCTTTGTCAGATATGTGACTTACAAATATTTTTTCCCAATTGGTGGGTTGTTTTTTTGTTTCAATCCTGTTTTCTCTTGACTTAAAGAAGATCTTTAGTCTGATGAAGTCCCATTTGTTTATTCTTTCTACTGTTCCCCTTGTCTGAGAAGACACGGTGTCCAAAAAGATCCTTTTGATACTGATGTCAAAGATTGTACTGCCTGTATTTTCCTCTAGAAGCCTTACGGTTTCAGGTCTTACCTTTAGGTCTTTGATCCATTTTGAGTTTATTTTTGTGAATGGTGAAAAAGAATGGTCAATTTTCATTCTTTTACATGTGGTTATCCAGTTTTCCCAGCACAATTTGCTGAAGAGACTATCTTTTCTCCATTGTAGGCCCTCAGCTCCTTTGTTGAAGATTAGCTGTCCATAGATGTGTGGTTTTATTTCTGGGCTTTAAATTCTGTTCCATTGATCTGTGTGCCTGTTTTTGTACCAGTACCATGCTGTTTTGGTTACTGTAGCTTTGTAGTATGTTTTGAAGTCAGGGATTGTGATGCCTCCCGTTTTGTTCTTTTTTCTCAGGATTACTTTAGCAATTCGGGGTCTTTTGTTGCCCCATATGAAATTTAGGATTCTTTGTTCTAATTCTGTAAAGAATGTCCTTGGGATTCTGATTGGGATAGTGTTGAATCTGTAGATTGCTTTGGGTAGTATGGACATTTTAACTATGTTTATTCTTCCAATCCATGTGCATGGAATGTCTTTCCATCTCTTTATGTCATCATCAATTTCTTTCAGGAAAGTCTTGTAGTTTTCGTTGTATAGGTCTTTCACTTCCTTAGTTAAATTTACCCCAAGGTATTTTATTCTTTTTCTTGGGATTGTGTTCTTGAGTTCTTTTTCTGTTAGTTTGTTGTTAGAGCATAGAAATGCTACTGATTTATGTAGGTTGATTTTAAACCCTGCAACTTTGCTGTAGTTGTTGATTATTTCTAATAATTTTCCAATGATTCTTTGGGGTTTTCTATATATAAGATCATGTCGTCTGCAAACAGTGAGAGTTTCACTTCTTCATTGCCTATTTGGATGCCTTTTATTTCTTTTTCCTGCCTAATTGCTTGGCCAAAACCTCTAGTACTATGTTAAATAAGTGTGGTGAAAGTGGACACCCTTGTCTCATTCCTGTTCTCAGAGGGATGGCTTTCAGTTTTTGCCCATTGAGTATGATGTTGGCTGTGGGTTTGTCATATATGGCCTTTATTATGTTGAGGTACTTTCCTTCTATACCCATTTTATTGAGAGTTTTTATCATAAATGGATGTTGGAGTTCTTTTTTTTTGTCTCACAAAAAAATCAAGAGATCTAAATGTCCTCTGACCTTTCCATAGGGAAGACTAATGAACTCGAGGATGTGACACACCACAAAAAATTCACTATAACAATAAAATGAGGAAACAACTACTTCTTGAAAGACATTTATGCTTTGGAGAGAGCTTTTTGAAAACAGAAGTTTGGAATGTTTCCATTATTACATGCTCTTGTTTCCAAAAATTATGTAGCCTATGAAAACTCTAATACATGTACATTTGAGAAATTTGGAAATATTGTTTTAATTTGTTAACATTTTTCAATAGTTTCCGTACATGTTAAACCAAATGTTAAAATTTAAAAATTATAAACCTAGTTATTTTTTCAACAAAAATATTTAGATAATTTTGGATTAGTTTTGAAGGATGAGTATTATCATTTGGAAAGCACAATCAAAGATACACTTCTTCCATCTGGGTTTACATATTCTTGGAAGAACTCTTTCAAGTAGGAGAGCCATTAAAATCAAGTATCTAAATAAATTGAAAACATACGTTTTAAAATTTCTACATCACAAAATGCTAAACCAAGTTTTTGAATTAGAGTGAAGCATCAAATCAGCCAATGATGAGAGGTTTAGAATTATGTACTTAATCCAGAACCAGAATAATTCAGTCACTCAAGGCTCCTGGGATCTCATAACAATTCCCAAGTTGAAATGCCCATACTCCTCTTTCTAGGACCCAGCTCCTAGATTGTGGCTGGTTACCCTCACTGATCACTTACCATGATCAGTGGTCTCCAACTCTTTATGTTCAGGTATCACCATCAGTAAAAACATTTTTAAGCAGGTGCCTCCATTTGTTTGTTTGTAAATTATTCACATGTGCTATTTTTCTGATAAATTATCTATATCAGGTACCATACACAAAAACAGAAAATAAAAAAGGTTAAGACGATGCTTGCCCCAAATGCACAAATTATGAGGAAACATCAGGCCACTCCAAATTAAGAGAGATTCTGCAATGTAAGTGGGATTTACTCTTCAAAAATGTCAAGGTCATGAAAGACAAAGATTTAGGAACAGTTCCAAGCTGGAATGACAACTAAATGCAATGCATGATCCTGGATTGGATATTCGACCTATAAAGGAAATTCTGGAGAAAATAGGCAAACTTTGAGTGTGATCTGTGGATTGGATGGTAATATCAGATAAATGTCAATTTCATAATTTTGATTTTTGCTCTACAATACACCCTAAATATTAAGGAGTTATAGGGCATCATGTATGCAACTTACTTCCAAATAGTTCAGGAAAAGAAAAACTCACAGTAATAGGCATGTGTATGTATTTGTGTGCGTGTGTTTGTGTGTGTGTGTGTGTGTGTGTGTAGGGAGACAGAGAGCATAAGAGAATGCAAATATGGACAATGCTAACAATTGGGAAATCTGGCTGAAGGATATACAGAACTCTACGGATCTTTGCACTACTTTTGCAACTTTTCTGTAAATTTGAAATTGTTTCAAAATAAGAAAGGTTAAAAATCTAATGTAGGGGCCAGCCCGGTGGCGCAGCGGTTAAGTTCGCACGTTCCACTTCTCGGTGGCCCAGGCTTCGCCAGTTCGGATCCCAGGTGTGGACATGGCACTGCTTGGCACACCATGCTGTGGTAAGCCATCCCATGTATAAAATAGAGGAAGATGGGCACGATGTTAGCTCAGGGCCACGCTTCCTCAGCAAAAAAGAGGAGGACTGGCAGTAGTTAGCTCAGGGCTAATCTTCCTCAAAAACAAAAAAGAAAAAAAATCTACTGTAAATAAAACAGAAGAAAAAGTCCCTTACAAGGGTAGACAAAAATAGAAATTAGTTTTAAGGTATTCCATTTATTAATAGTACAAAATAATGTATTGATTTTCTTAAAATATTAATAACTTTTTAATATGAGAACACTGAAAATTATAGATATTTGTCCTATCCTCTTCTTTATGAAACTGTTCCAGAGGAAAACTTTCAGTTGTCTTTTGATTAATGAAAAAAAAATAGTTTCCAGATTGTAAAACCAATACCTCTCTTAAAACATTAGAGTTAATAATTTAAAAGTGACTTTTTATCAGTTAACATTTACTATCTGAGAATTACGAATCATAAGTAATTTCACAAATACATTTAATATTTATTCATGACTGTTCAAAAGGTTTAAATTATTTTATTTAAGATAATATTTACATTTTCTTATGAAATAAAATAGAAATGATTTCCCATAAGAGACTCAAGATCTTGACCACGTTCTAATTGTTTTCCACATTCCTGGTTCTCTCTCTTCCCTGTTAGTGTCAAAATGGGTGACATTCTCAGAGTAGTCAAGATTTGAAATATTATGTAGAAGGAACTGATAATAGTTTTAGCTGCCAAAAAATTGTTGTTCTTCAGACTTTCTCCTTTACCGCATGCTCATTCTGATCCCAAAAGAATGGTAAAATGATACAGTAAAGTTATCCTTTAACAGCCAGTGTCCTATACTAATCCCCTGCTGCCTCCTTCCTTCATCTCTTCTAACCTTTCATGACTATGGCTGCCTCGCAAAAGGGAGAGCCTTCCATCCAGAAAAGAACAGGTGGAAGAGGTGGGGGAGATTGGCCACTGACTTAAGAAAAGCATCTGAGAGATGAATACACAATCACTTTAACTGTACAAACAGACCACAAAAGGCATGTAAACAAAGATCATGTTTTTATTTGAGTATATTTCACCAGTGTGTGGCACAAGTTGCCATGAGGGCTTGTGTAATTCTGAAATAAGTTTTCTGAATAACATTACAGCATGTCTCCCCACAGTAACAGCCCTCAAACACAGACAGCCATTTAATGTAGGTACCCACAAATGGCCAAACTCCCCCAAAAGTCTGTCACAAATCTGCTGTGTACACAAGGTTGCTGAGTACTGTGTTCTACACGCAGAATTAGCTGCAAGAGAAAGCTATATGCAAGAAGTCCTTCTTCAGCAGTTTGCCCATGTACAGGTAATGAACCATGAGCACCATCCGTGAATACTCATCCGTGGATATACGAGACCAAAGTTCCTTTGGGAATTCTCTCACAGACGTGGACAAACTAAGAATGTTGAATATACAAAAAAGCCACTTTTGCTGCCAACAGAAAATCTTCATAATTACAAACAAGCAGTATGATTTGGCTGAGTTGTTAAGATCGTTAAACTTTTTATATCATCAATTTGCATAATGCTTCTTCCATATGCAAAACGATAACAAGAAAGTCAAAGATTTTTGTCAATGGTTATGTTTCCCCTAATATAAGAACTTGGCAATATAAAAAGACAAAGAAGTGGGCTGCAATATTTTAACAAACAGAGAACCTGGCCAGAATGCTGTGATCTTACAGGTATCAAGACATCACATAGGAAATTAGAAGACACCTGCCCTATGATATAGCAGGACATAGAAAATTCCAACTTTTTATTCCAATAGCAAAAGGGTGGGGAAAGAAACGAAACTCACAGACTGCTCCTTACACTTGCCAGTGCTCTTCAGCCAAACACCAGTGGGAATATACCTGTAGGTGAACAAAGTTGGGTTTCTTGACTTGTTGCAACAACGGAGAACACACCTCGTGGGGAACCACGGGGTGTCTCACTGAGAGGTATTAGAAAGGACTTATAATAGGATTTGGACTTGGCTTAAGTGATGAGGGGGAGAGTACAAGAAAGCAGGGCTTTGCCCTGGATTGGATATTATCAGGAAATAGGGTAATTCTGTGATTGGGTATCTTAATAATTCTAATCTAGAAGGTGAGAAGATTGGAGTGAGGCTGTCATTGGTAAAGAAGCAGCAGTCATTCATATTGGTCAGGATACGGGGGATGTTTGGTCATTTTTGTGGTTTGGATATTTTTCATGTTTTTGTCCATGTTTAAACATGATTACCGAGTGGTCATGTTTTTGTCTTGACCCACCGTGGTCACAGCGTGGCCTTGTCTGGGGTTGGTGCTGGTGTTCAACAGAAGAACACTTCAGCCTAGCTATGTGCTCCAGGCCTGTTCCTGGCTCTCGAATCTGCTTTTCTCTTTCTCACACAGAAAAGAGGTCTAAGTGCTTCAGCAAAACTTCTGGGAATATTCAGTGCTCAAGATCAGGACCACTTTTAAATAAAATTTATCCTAGTGATCATAAGAGATTATGACGTACTAGGCAAATTTAGTGAGGAATAATACATTATAAAGTAGAAAATAGTTCAAGAGGTCATTGGGCTCATCTCTTTGCCTCCAGGGTTGACTTCTCTATGTTATTTTAAAAGCTCTTCACATAAAAATTACACCGTTTCTATAACAACAAATCCCAAATTCTCCCTCATTAAATTGTAAGATGATTTCTTCTTCCCTTCTCTATGGAGATAGAAGACAATCAGCCAATATCCTCTTATAGTAACACTTTAAAACTAAAACCTTTGGGTTCTCTTTTCTGGAAAAAGTAGTCTCTATTCCCAAGGGAGCTATACATATCTCAAATTGGTCTGCATCTCTCTTTGCTGCCACCACCTTAGTGTACACTCCTACCATGTCTTACGCAGAGCACTACAGTAGCTTCCTAACCGGTCTCCCCCATTGACTCTGGCACCACTCCCCACCTTCTTCCATACTGCTGCCAGAGTGATCTCTGAGTTCATTTCACTAAGGTGCACTGGCTTCCCCAGTTTTTTAAAGACAAAATCTGAACTCCTTAATATCACCCAGAAGACCCTGCCTTACTGGCCTTTCTCCACATCACAATAACATTCTGCAACACTGATTCTTTTTTGCACTCCAGCCACACTAAACATCTTTTAGTTCTGGGAAATCTGTGCTCCTTCAACCTCAGGGCCTTAGCACATGCTCTTCCTTCCTGAAATAGTCTTTTCCCCCCTACTTTACCCAACTAACTTCTATTCATCTTTGAGATCTCATTTTAAACCCCTGACAACCACCCTTAGATTAGATCATACCTATTAGATGCATTCTTGGCAGCCTGTACTTCATCTAGTATGCATGACAATTATAATTAACTAATTAGACATAAGTTGTTATTTGTCTCCATAAGAACAGGGACAGTCCCTGTCTTATTCATCACCATCTTCTCAGGGCCTGTTAGCATAGCGCCTTCATCAAGTGGGCATTCAATAAATATTTGTTAAACAAAAGACCACATACATTTAATAATTTATGGGCTGGGTCCTCTTTAATTTGTACACATTCTTTTAAAAACTAGAAAAAGCACTCAAAAGTGATCTAACATTCTAAATATAGCAGTGGGATCACATCCAGGACCCCATACGTCCTGTTTACATTAGAAATAATACTGCCCCTTCATGGTATTGGATGATTGACACACTGATTTGCACCACCAGCTCATTCTACCAATTATTTAAGATAATACAGGAGCTTATCCTTTTATTGAACGTAAGTTATTGCGCCCAAGTTCTAAGTTCTGGTAAAGCCATTACCTGGTCACTCACTAGTCCCTCTGTTAGGATTCTCCACTTTCTTTTAACTACATTAACAATTAAAGTATTATTACCAACAATCTTCATTATTATATTAGGTTCTCTTCACATGTAACTAATTAATTCCTAATTATTAGGAATTATTGTCCCCATTTTATACATGAGAAACAGGCCACATAGCTACATGAAGCTAGGATTCAAATCCAGATCTATCCCACCAAAATAAGCCTCTAGGAACCAGGAGTCTTCCTTGGTAGAGCTGGGAGAATCTGAAACTCACCTAAGTCTGGTGGGCCTCCTTCCTGAGGCCTTCCTGTCACCCACCAGGTAAGTAAGCGATGGTCTAATTGAGGATGTGCAGATTCCCTTGCTTTCATAACTGCCCCTGCCTGACTGCCCATGGACTGCTACCTGGAAGTGCTCACTGCCATGTTCTGATCACTGGGCCTGACCCCCTTATCTTGACAACTACCTGAGCTGGTTCTGCGATTGTGTAACCTTTGGACATTGTGCCTGGAACTGCCTGGCTCTTCTAGCCCCCACCAGCCACTGCAGTAGCTTAGGTCCCACCTTACTGGACACTACCCTAGTCCTAGCTTTTCAACCTTCCCACAGACCCCAACATTGCAAAGGTTTCAGCAGGCCCCGTAGTAAATATACTTCCAAAGAGGATTGTGCGAGGCGGGGGGGCGGGGGGGGCGGAATGTGTGTACATGTTGTACATTGGTGTGGGAGAAGGTAAAAGCTGATCGAAATTCTTGTTGATAAGATAAATGATACAATATATAAACAAGTGACAATATAGTCTAATGTCAAAATGCAGGATTCAGAGAGGACATGTTATGGACAGTAAGGACGGGAATAAATAAATAGTGAGGAGAGGAATTCTCTAGGAAGGTTGAGAAAGTGTGACTTCAGCCAGATAAGGAGCTAGATTATAAAGAGCTGTGAATGCTCTAAGTATGTGTTCCCTAAATGTAAATTATTTGTATAACCCTACCACGTCTATAAACTGCCTGTACTGCTTTTAGCATTTTCCTTTAAACTGATCCACCTTTTCTACTGAAATATATTTATCTCAAAATGAACTTTACACCATTACTTTTATATCACTATAAACGCTAGTTGTATTTTTCACATACACATTAGACTCAAAATTTAACAAGTAAAATTGTAAAAGTAGGCATTTGAGTACTACTTGAAATCATCTCACATATCAACAGTGGTATGCTGGACACGCTCTGGGAGACACCAACCCAAATACTCATGGTCAGTCAACAAATGCATGACTCTCCTAGGCAACAATGTCATATCCTCTTCTTTCTCCTCCTCCCCAGCACAATCTCCTCCATCCTCCCACTCATCTGACCTTCTTACAAGAGCTTCATGTACTCCCTCTCTCCAATTTCTCTCCTCTGCTCTTCTCTTAAACCCACTCCAATCATGCTTTCAGCCGTACCACTCTACCACTTGGCTTCTAAAACACCACTGCTTGTCAGTTTTTTCCTGCCTTGCTGGACACTCCTCAGCTTTCTTCCCTGATTTCTCCTTTCTCCTCAACCTCTTAATATTGGTGAGTCCCTGGCTTCAGTCTTGTAACTTCTTTCCTTCTCTTTGCATACTCGCTCCCTTGGTGATCTCATTCAGTCACATGACCTGAAATACATTAAATACAGTCTATACACTGATGACTCCCAAATTTTTATCTCCTGCTTAGATCTCTCTCCTGAGCCCCCAGTGTGTATACTGCCTACCTGACATCTATACTTGGATACGTGGCAGATCTCTCACACTTAAGATAATCAAATCCTAACTCCTAATCTTTGCCCCCAAACCTACTCTACCCACAAGTCTTTCCATTGCAGTTGATGGCAACTCCATCCAAAATCCTACTATTTCCTATCCAACTCTCTGCTCCCATCCTGGTCTGAGCCATCATCATCTCTCTCCTCAAAACTGCAATTAGCTTCTACCTGCTTCCTTCTACAGTATAATTTCAACACAAAAGCCTTTTAAAATATGTTAGATCCTGTCATGTCTCTGCTCAAAATCCTTAGAGCCTTCCTATCTTACTCAGAGAAGAAAAACCAAAGTCTATACAATGGCCCACAGGGTCTTAGATAACCTACCTCTCTGTTAGTTCTCTCATCTCCTCTCTTCTGTGTTCCTTCTGGTTCACTCTGCTCTAGCCACCGTGGTGCATGTATTTCATATGTTGTCACTAATCCTCAAAGACTATGATTATTCCAATTTGAAGATGAGAAAAAACTGGAACCCAAGAAGTTAAGACCCTTGGCCAAGGTCAACAGCAAGTGCTAGAGTCAGGATTTAAAGTCTACTTCACTCCAAGACATGCCTCTCCAGTATACCATGCAGTCTCACATAAACCTTTTGTTCTTCTAAATACACCCAACTCTACATTGGAATTTTATTTATGACAAAGGTGAGATTTCATATCAGTAGCTAATTGGTGTTGAGACAGCTGAACATATATCCAGAAAGAAAATTAAGCTGGATCCCTTCCTCACTTCTTATATCAAATTTAATTCCAGGCAGAACAAAGATTTGGCTATTAAAATGAATTCAGAAAACTTCTAGAACAAATCACAAGTAAAATTATTTATAATATTAGAGGGAAAAGCTCCTTCTGAGCAGAAACCCAGGAACACAAAACACAGGAGCCTAGGAAAGAAAGACTGATAAATCCAGAAAATAAATTTTAAAAACTGCTACATGGCAAAAACACTACAAAGACAAACAACTAATGGAAAAAAATTTTTGTAATGCATATGTCAAAGAGCTAATTTGCTTAATCTACTAAGAGCTGGTACAAATCAAGAAGAAAAAGATAAACAATCCAATTTAAAACAATTCTTTTAAAAATAAATGAAAATATGCCCAATCTCAATTGAAATTAAAGAAATGCAGCTTAAAGCAGCAAGGAGATATCATTTTTCACCCAAGAAGAAACAAAAGGACTCGATAATGTTAGCTGCTATCTGCCTCCCAAAAAAGAAAAAGTCTTATTAGCTGCTACTCATTAGTTCCTACTTGTCCTCGAAAAAATGTTTGAGAGTCAAATCCACATTGCCTCTAGTTGTTGCTTTGATGTAACAACATCCAAACTGAAAACCACCACCCTAACACCATTTCAGGGTACCATCCCTTAATATTCATCCTTCCTTGCCCATGACCTAGTCACAGACCCTTCATCCACTTCCCAAAACATTCTACTGCACCCACATAACTCCTGACCCATATCTGCAACCTCCCTATAATCTCATCCTGGCCCAGAGCCTCTCCTCCACTACCTTGAATTAACTGAGACTGGCTCTCGCCAAGGGCACTGCTGGCCCCGTAGCCGCCCCAGGTGATAGTAGAACAATCTCTTGTACTCCTGAACCTTTGGGCCTCCTCCAGGCCTTTGTTCCTCCCCTTGTTTTTCTCTCTGTTTTTCCTCTTTCTGGTCATTCCTCTTCATTCACCTGTGACTTGGCACATGACTCACCCCCAGATCCTGCCGTCAATAAATGCCGGGGAACCTCACTGTCCACATAGGCACCCAGTTGAATAACTGGCCTCAGCAGTCCATGATGTCTTTGTCTCCAGGATCTTTCATTTCACCACTCCCATGGTGACACCTTGAACTTTCTCATTTCCTGCAACCGCTCCACCTCAAAAATTTCTATTTCACACAACCCAGGCTCAAAACTGCCTCTCCTTCCAATTTGTATCATGAATTTCATCAGAACTTCAAGTTTATAAATGCCTCAATTTTCTCTCAATCTATCAGTCCTAACCACCTACGTCTTCTTTTTTTTTTTACTTCCTTACTTATCCTCTTTAGATTCCATGAGCTACCATTTCAATAACACTCTCCCCAACATCCTAACATTACCCCCTGCCCTCCTCTCCCAGCCCTGCATTCACCCAGGCTCTTGCTTTTTCCATGTCTGCAATCAATCAACCAAGTGCTCCTGGAGGAAGTCACATGACAGGGCAAATGTGTCTCATTTTACATTCACAAATAATGGTTTTCCTGACTCACTGTCAGATCTCAGCCCACTTGTTACTATGTCAGAGAAGCCTTTCCAGATTGCCCCGGCTAAGCGCAATCATCCTCTTACCTGCTCTCACAGTAATGAGTTCCACTTTTTCATCACACTTATCATAAATGTAATTTTACATTTATCTTACATTATGATAAATATCTCTCTTCATCATTGGACTGAAACTAGGTAAGATTTTGCTTTTCGTGTTATTCCATTTTATATTGTTCAAATGTTGTAGCCATCTATTAAAGCATTTTTTTTAAATAAAGTAAAATCATGATTCTCATACAAATTAAAACGAATAGATAGCAGAGATTTGATTTAATTCATTAATTAATGAGGGAACCCATAAGATGTTATAACCAGTTCAAAGAAGAATTCAAAGAACCACATGTATATGGGAGATCAGAAATGTTAAAATGATTTATAAATAGCTACAAAATAGATCTATTCTCAGGACAAAAATCAATTGAATTCTACTACACACAATTCATTTGCATTTCTACGGACAAGAATTATGTGCATTATTATCAATTTTCTACAATATACAAAGTTGTAGAACAGCTCCAAAACAAGGAAAGGCTAAGATAAGCTGGAATGGTACACTGAACAGGACACTTAGTAATATTTCTTACCTATTTCAAAGTTTTTCACAATTTTTCCTGCCACATTTACATATGTATACTATATACTAATAGATATATATACTATATATAGATATAATACATGAATTATTAATTTTTAATAATGTCAACAAAAGTTATCTGTATAGAGGATTATGACCCAATTTTCTATAAATTTTTGTATACAGAAAAAACTAATAAATGTTTTTCTAAATTCTTTTTTTAATTGAGATATAATTGACATATAACATTATATTAGTTTCAGATGGACAACATAATGATTCGATATTTGTAAATATTGAGAAATGATCACCACAATAAGTTGAGTTAACATCCATCATCACATAGTTACAAATTTTTTTCTTGTAATGAGAACTTTTAAGATCTAACCTCTTAGCAACTTTCAAGTAAATAGCACAGTATTACTAACTACAGTCACCATACTGTACTTGACATCCCCAGGAATTATTTATTTTATAACTAGAAGTTTGTACCTTTTGACCCCCTTCACCCATTCACCCCCCCAACACACACACCCCTTCCTCTGGCAACCACCAATCTGTTCTTATACCAATGAGTTAGGTTCTGGGTTTTTTTTTTAAGATTCTTAAATTTTTAAAGATTTAAGATATTTTTAAGATTAAGATAAGTGAAATCATATGGTATTTGTCTTTCTCTGTCTGACTTATTTCACTTAGAATAATGCCTTCAAGGTCCATCCATGTCATTGCAAATGGCAGGATTTCCTTCTTTTTATGGCTGAATAATATTCCATTGTTGTGTGTCTGTCTGTGTGTGTGTGTGCATATCACATTTTCTTTATCCAGTCATCTATAGATGGACACTTAAGGTTGTTTCCATGTCTTGGTTATTGTAAATAATGCTGCAATGAACATGGAATGAACATGGGGGTGCATATATCTTTTTGAGTTAGCGTTTTCATTTCCTTCAGATAAATACCCAGAAGTAGAATTGCTAGATCATATTGTAGTTCTATTTTTAATTTTTTGAGAAACTGTTTGATTTTTTGAGAAAAATACCGTTTTCCATAGCGGCTGCACCACTTTACATTCCTACTAACAGGGAACAAGGGTTCCCTCTTCTCCACATCCTTGCCAGCATTTGTTATCTCTTGTCTTTTTGATGATAGCCATTCTACCAGGTGTGAGGTGATATCTCATTGTGGTTTTGATTTGCATTTCCCTGATGATTAATGATGTTGAGCACCTTTTCAAGCGTCTGTTGGCCATCTGTATGTCTTCTTTGAAAAAATATCTATTCAGATTCTCTGCCCATTTTTAAATCAGATTTTTTTTGCTGTGGAGCTTTATGAATTCTTTCTATATTTTGGATATTAACCCTTTAGCAGATATATGATTTGCAAATATCTTCTCCCATTCTTGTAAGTTGCCTTTTCAGTTTGTTGATGGTTTCCTTTGCTGTGCAGAAATGTTATAGTTTGATGTAGTCTCTCTTGTTTGCTTTTGCTTTGTTGACTTTGCTTTTGGCATGAAATCCAAAAGATCATCACCAAGAGGGATGTCAAGGAGCTTACCACTCACGTTTTCTTCTAGGAGTTTTATGGTTTCAGTTCTTACATACAAGTCTTCTTTGCCTTTTTTTTTTTTACAAATCAAGTTTTTATAATGAGGAGTTGGCTGTACAATATCTAAAAAGAAAGTAATGTAGGGGAAGCAGACTATTTCCTTCCACCCATTATGTGTGCAAGAATTTAGGGGAGAGAAGAAAGTTAGCAGATGTGTGACAGCATTAAGGAGCAGACTGATAGAAGCCAGATCCAGGGGGCTGAGAGCAATTAGACTTTGGAGTCCCTCGAGCTGTAGGAGGACTATCCAACTTCCTGTTCCCCACTACAGAAGGCACTGGCTCCATACCCCCAAGCAGGAAGGGGCTGAGGACAGGGCAGGGGCTGGAGAAGGATAAGAGGTGGGGCCTCCTTTGCCCTCCTCTTTTGGGGGAAGACAGACCTCAGTGTACTTCTGGACACTGCCAGGAGCAGAGGGAGCAGTGCTGGGCAGTACGGTTGTGGCAGTGGAGACCAGCTTGACAATGGGCTGCACACTGCGGACCATAATGAAGTTGGGAGAGGTAGTGGTAGAGCCTGAGCCAGGGTTTGAGGTACTGAGGAACAGGATCTGTTGGGTGGATGAGTCACTGGAGGACAATGACATTACAATAAACTTGTGTGGGAGAGGGGAAAGCTGAGGCGGGGCACCAGTGTCTGGACTGACAATGCCATGGAGCCAGGAACCTTCAGCAAGCCAAGAGTCCGAGGGCCAGGCTGAGGGGCCTGCAGGAGGGTCCATGTGGGCAGGGGCTGAGTGATGGTCAGAGTGATCCTGTTGACCTACAGAGCCTGCAGAGCAGCCTGGGCCTGGGCTTTGACCACATGGGAGCAGAAGAGGGGCCCAAGGGACCCAAATTCTGCCCCATAGTTATTCTAATTGTCAGATGGTGCGTGCAGCATTGCCAGAACTGGGGCACAGTGTTTCAGGAGGAGACTCTGCACATGGTCATCTCAGACATAGTCAATATTGCTCAGCACAAGGCTATCCAGCACAGTGTGGATCCACTTCCCCTCCTGCTGCAGCTGTAGCAGAATCAGAGTCTTAATCACATCGTGTCTCAGCTCTGCCAGGCCTGTGATGGAGCCATAATGAGTTGTCCATGGAGTCTTCTCAGTGCGCTCAGCTCTCAGTGAAGGTCTTGGTGATCTGGCAGTGGGTGTTGTTTGTGGTTGTGCTAAAATGCTTGCAGATCTGGGCCACCAGGTGGGCAGCAAAGTCCTGGATCACACAGTGATTGTCCACATCTGGCCTCAGGCACAGCTGCCTGCTAACGATGCAGGTCATCACAGATGGAATCAATTCATACACATATTTTTCTAGATACAGCACAGGGTTATCCATCAGGGCCTTCACCACGTGCATCAGATAGACCAGCAGGGCCAGGCTGTTCCATACCACATTCATATTCCCTTTCTTCCTCTTCTGTGGTAGTTACAACTTTTACTTCAGTCCTGAGAGAAACTTCAGATTTTGAAAACAAGATGTCTGCTCCTTTTCCAAACCCCACACTTTGAAAAGCATTTATAAATCCCACTCTCAAACTCTGAACTCTAAAACTGCTGTTGACATATACGTGTTTCCTAGTTCATATATATAACCTAGTTATTCATAGCATGTACATATATCTATACACACATATATAATATACCTGATGCCAGATTTTTCATAAATACTCCATCTACCGTAAATATTGTTTCCTCTGAGTTGTTTAAGAAAATTAGCGCCATGCATTAAAAGTTGTGTTAGGAAATTTCATGATCTCACCTACAATGAGTTTTATTTTGGAACTGAACTGCTATTAAATTGTATCTAACTTTGGACTACAGTTTAATTATATTCAGTACTTCTTAAGGCTTCATAAAATAATTTTTCCAACCTTAAGGAATAAAAAGGCATGGGCAGGGGCAGCAGCACCGGGGTTACAAACTCTGACCTTTCACCGACAAAAACAGTAACGTCCTCCCCTTCCCTGTAACCCAGGCTTCCCCCCCAGACGCCCCCCCCCCCCCGCCACCTCACGCTGACCCAAGCTCCCACGTTGGCAGACACCCTCCCTCCCTAGACGCTGCCCTCCATCCTGGGCTGCCAGCTGCAGACACAGTACCTGCTTCTAGGCCGCACTGGTGCCAAATCCTGAGGTTCTCGAATGATCTTGTTTCACCATGGCTACAAATATGGGGAGACTGGTCCAGCACAGAGTGGGGACCCAGCAGACGGCTGAGGTACCACGAACACAGATCTCTCGGCTAGAATCTACAGGGAGGACCAGCCTCTCCCTGCGCATGCAGATAATCTCAGCCCACTCTGAGGCAGCCTCACCTCAGCGCATTGAGACGTGACAGACCAGCAGATGGGACAGAAGATCCAGAGAGTCACCGCAGTGGACGCCGCCGGATCCCCCAAGAAGCAGTCCATCCTGACCAGCCCAGAGGAAGCTGGAACTCAGAAGGTGATTCTGGCTTTCCTGGAGCCACCCAGTGGCACGCAGCTCATATTCACCACTGGATAAAGCAAGTCATGGGGCACATCTGGAATCTTAGGAGTTTTCTAACAGTCTGGCGAAGCTGGATATAGACAGCTGTGAGTATGCATACACTTCAAGCTATAGTTCTCCTTAGCCCCAGCCATCCACGTTTGACCAGCACAAGCCAGATTGAAAAATTCCAAGAAAAGGCACAGATGGAGTGGCAAGTTCAGAAAACCTACTTGGAAGATTGGCCCAGATTCTCTTCCACCTGCTGGCACTCAGGCTGAGGAGCTCCAACACAGCAGAACTTTGTTTACTGGTCTCATTGGCAATGTTTCCTTAGATAGCATAATCCTCTACTCCTCAAGATGGAGACAGCAGAGTATACTGGCCAGATCACAGGAGCCAGTCTATAGGGCACCCCACACACCTGCCGAGGAGCAAAAGAATTGTCCTAAGACCACTTAGATACAAAGAAAATGAAATAGTGGTATTTTGATATGTGCAAATATTTCCAGTTTGTTAGCCATTTCCTACCTGGTTTCTTCTTGTCTCTTAATCCCTGACAGTAGCAACTAAAAGACTAATAGAATCCTTTCCTGCCATAAGAAATGTTTTAATGCGTTTTGATGAAGCAGCAGATTTTGGAAGAATCTTTTAACTCAATTTGTATTTAAAAATTCTCAGGGGCCGGCCAGGTGGCTCAGCGGTTAAGTGCGCACGTTCCGCTTCTTGGCGGCCTGGGGTTTGCCAGTTCAGATCTCGGGTACGGACATGACACCACTTGGCAAGCCATGCTGTGGTAGGCGTCCCACATATAAAGTACAGGAAGATGGGCATTGATGTTAGCTCAGGGCCAGTCCTCCTCAGCAAAAAGAGGAGGATTGGCAGCAGTTAGCTCAGGGCTAATCTTCCTCAAAAAAAAAAAATTCTCAAAGGGCAAAAAACAGAAAGTTTTATTATGTCAAAGATTAGCATTTAAAAAAAGTAAAAGAAAATTCTTGAAAAACAAGGAAGCCTTAGATTCCATGGTAAATTCTAATTCATTTAAAAAAAAAAACCCTTAAGATAGACATTTATAAAGAATGTGTGTCATTAACATTCCATTAACACTCAGCTTAACTTGTCACCTAAGAAGTTCTATGAACAGTAGTTTTAAGAACACAGTAAAGTAAGTAGATAGAATGACAGAATTCAAGCCAGTATTCTCCCAACCTCTTCCAAAGATGAATAAAACCACAAAGGATTACTGTGCCCTTTGCCTTGTACTTATTATAACAATTTGCATCAATATGGTACATGATAGTTTTTCTCATTATATTCAAGAAAGCAGCTAATTGCCTACTAACAACAGTTGTCCTTTAAAAAAAAGATTAAAGCTTAGCAAAAATAAAACTGTTCAGAAAGATCTGATTTTAAAATTTCTAGAAGTAGTTAATCTGTGCTTTTAATTACTTCTGTATTAAGTATAATATATTCCAACGTGTAGATACTTTTTCAGAGGTATTAGCCCACCTAAAACTATTTCTATTCACCAAATTTTCACTTACCTATACCATTATACTTATTGGTGGAAATCAAAATCAGTACTACATGTTGAAACAGGAATGTATGTAAAATTAACACTAAAACTGTTACATGCCTACTGCTTATTTTTAAAGACAGGAATTACCCACACTCACATAATGCTCTTAATTCACCTGGCAATAATTGCTATTATGTTGCCCTTCTTTTAGATGCAAAACAATCAAAAGGTAACTACTACTTGGGCAAGAAAAGGAAAAGAAGCAATTTTTACAGATTATTTTTCTTTCTTTTGCTGAGGAAGATTCGCCTTGAGCTAACAGCTGTTGCCAATCTTCCTCCTTTTGCTTGAGGACATTTTGCCCTGAGCAAGCATCTGTGCTAATCGTCCTCTATTTTGCATGTGGGTTGCTGCCACAGCATGGCTGTGGATCAGTAGTTTAGGTCAGAACCCAGGAACCCAACCTGGGCCACCGAAGCAGAGAGCACTAAACCACTAGGCCACGGTGCCAGCCCCACAGATTATTATTTTTAATTGAAATTTTTACCAAGATAATTTTAGATTCACATGTAGTTGTAGGAACTAATACAGAGATTCCTTGTACACTTTACCCAGTTTACTCCAATGGTAACATTTTGCCAAATTGTACTGTAATATTACATTAAGCATGTCGACGTTGATATAATCTACCAATCTTAATAGGATTTTCTCTGTTTTACTTGTACTCATCTGTTGTGTGTGTGTGTGTGTGTATTAAGCGCTATATTATTATCTGTATAGGTTTATGTATCCACCACCACAGTCAAGATAAACCACAAAGACCTAAACATAAGAGCTAACACTATAAAACTCATAGAAGAAAAGATAGGTGTAAATATTTTGACCTTGGACTAGGCAATGGTTTCTTAGCTATGACACCAAAGCACAAGCAACAGAAAAAAATAGATAAATTGGACTTTATCAAAATTAAATACTTTTATCCTTCAATGTGTTTCATTAAGAAAGTGAAGAGACAACCTACAGAATGGGAGAAAATTTTTACAAATCATATGTCTGATAAGAGATTTTTTTCTAAAACACATAAAGAACTTAACTCTTACAACTTAGTACTAGAAACTAATAACCCAGGGCCAGCCCCTTGGCTGAGTGGTTAAATTTGCGTGCTCTGCTTGGGTGGCCCAGAGTTTTGCTGGTTCAGATCCTGGGCATAGACATGGTACCTGCTCATCAGGCCATGCTGAGGCAGTGTCCCATATAACATAAACAAAAGGACCACTACTATAGTACACAACTATGTACTGGGGGGCTTTGGGGAGAAAAAGAAGAAAAAAGAAATTGGCAACAGATGTTAGCTCAGGTGCCAGTCTTTAAAAAAAGAAACTAATAACCCAATTTTTTTACATGAGCAAATTATCTCAATAGATACTTCTAAAAAGATATACAAATGACCAATAAACACATGAAAACATGCTTGATATCCTTAGCACATCAGAGAAATGCAAATCAAAACTGCAGTGAGATAGGGGCTGGCTCCGTGGGATAGTGGTCAAGTTTGCACACTCCACCTTGGTGACCCGGGTTCATGGGTTCAGATCCTGGGTGCAGACCTACACACAGCTCACCAAGCCATGCTGCGGCAACATCCCACATATAAAATAGAGGAAGATTGGCACAGATGAACGTTCAGGGCCAATCTTCCTCACCAAAAAAGAAAAAAGAAAGAAAGAAAAATTTACAAAGATTGGAGTCAGGGGCCAGCCCCATGGCCGAGTGGTTAAATTCACGCTCTGCTGTGGCCCGCCTGGGGTTCCGCTGGTTTGAGTCCTGGGCGCGGATGAATTACAAAAAAATGAAAGAAAATTCAGAAGAGGTGGAACCAGGAACCATGGGGCTTCTTAAGGACTAAACTCCTTAAGGATTTTGAACTTCATCTTAAATGCACTGGGGAGCCATTTAAGAGTTTCATATCCAATCACATTTGCTTTCTCAAAATATCACTCTAGGAAGAATATAAGGGGGTGGAGTGTGTGATCAGAGTCGGGACTTGTGCAGTTCATAGAAAGAGATCAGGTAGTCGCCTGGATTAGGGGATGGGAAAATAGTGGGATTTGGACATGCGAAATACTTCGAAAGAAGAATTGACAGGACTGGGTGACTGCCTGGACGTGGAAAGACTAAGGGAGAACAAAGAATCAATAAGGAAGAGTCCCCAGACTTCTGGGTCGGTAGCTGGATGGATGCTGCTGCCATTTCCCGAGGATTAAACAGCCAGAAGCAGCTGGGCGAAAGGAACCTGGAGCCGAATATTTCAGATACCTGCAACTTCCCTAATAATACCCCGTTAACCTAAAACTTGCTCCCTGTTTTGGTTTTACCATCCCTGAAGGCTGCCTCCTTGCAGCACGGTGACCGCTTGGCGGGCAACCACCCACCAAAATTCTTCTCACAAGAGGGAGCCCCTGAGCACACCCTCGAAGACGGGAAACCGCAAGACTAAAGAAACAGGAAGCTTTTGACGCCCTAACATACCAGCTTTAAACGTCTGCGAGCTGCTCCACCCCTAAAAGCTAACAACCCACCGCAAAAACAGGCTGGTTGATCGCCGCGACCTGACAACTGGCTCCGCCCTCCCGGGGGAGGCGGCGGTAGATGCCCGGATGTGGATTCTCGGCGAGAGTGCGTCACGTGAGGCCGCCCGGCGGGGCGGGACTCTGCTTGCGTCGCTGCTGCGTCGTCGCGTCACGTAGCCGCCTCCCATCCAGCCAATGGGGGAGCGCGGCGGAGAATTTCGAATGTGATCGCGGTAGTCGGCGGGCCACGGGAGACGGTGCCGAAGACCAGCGGGGCCCGCAGTGAGGGACGCACACGGCCGGGCAGCCTCGCGGAGCCTTGGAATGTGAGGAGGAGGACGACCGCTGCGGCAGAAGCGGAGGCCAAGGTAACGATGTAGACGTACCTGTGGGGGGCGGGTCCCTCGGTCCTCTTCTGGCCGTCCCCCTATTCCGAGAGCCCCTGGGAGAAATAAGAGGCCGCGGGGTTTTCAGGTGTGGAACGGGGGCGTCGTAAGCCCTGTTCTTCCCTCGAGGTCTCTCTCTCCGCCTAAGTCCGGCGGCCAAAAGCTCAGGCTGTGGAGTCGGACTAACCGGTGTCTTTCTCTGCTCAGCCCCTCGACCTGCGCTTTCCGATGCTTCAATTTCCTCTTCTGTTAAATAAATGGGCACCCATACCTCTTGCTGTGCAGACTTGTGTGAATTAAGTGATGTGTAAGTAAAGCATTTACGGTAGTTAAAAGCCGGGCTCAACGTAAGGGCACACGAATCGGCAGCTATTTTTTGTGCGGCGCGATACCCTTGATGTCCTTCTCTTCGGCTTCCTCGGTTGCCTTGGAGTAGCCGGCCCTGACCGGTGCCTCAGCATCAGGAATGATGAAAGAATTATGACAGAGATCAAATATTCCAGGCTCTTTTGAATCCAGACCCCTTACCCGCATACTATACCCATTGAGACTGTCATCGCGCACTGTGAGCTGTTTTCATTCGTTCTCTCCACCACACCCCCTCTTAACACCATCGGCCTAGACAGGACATAAAACTTGTGATACGGCAAATTTCTTTTGTGATTTTAACGTGATTAAATGAAAGTTTTTTTAGGTAAGGCTTTGCTTTCAAAATACCTTAACTAAACTACCTTGATCGGTTACATAATCCGTATGGCTCTCAAACATCTTCAGTTTGAACTTGAAAAACTCCCTTGTGGTACGTTGTTTTATACAACCCACTTAACGTTAGTGCTTTAAAAAAATAGTTGTGCTTGCTCTACTGGAAGCACCCCAGTGTATGTTGTATCTACATTGGCAAAAAGAAAATGTTTAAATGAGATTTACACTATCTTGTTTTTAAGACCCTAGGCACTGCATAGAAGAGAATAAGTAAGGCCTGGAGAAAACACTCAAGAAAATGTACGGTTCAGGAAAATATTTGACTAACTTAGAGGAGATGAAGGTATCCTTTGTAGTGAAAATTGTATAGATAGATTGTGGTAAGAAACAATTATTTTTTCTATTTTAAGATCTGCAAAGAGCAATCTAGGGTAAAAGATGTTCATGAGAAGTAATTTGATGTGCTTAGTAGCAGAATACTGAAGTGTATCTGATTTGCAGCATTGAAACATTTAAGTATACTTATGTATTAATATATTCAATAGCATATACCCCAGTCAATGCATGTTTTGCTACTTTTAACTGTATGTAGAACAATCATTTGTCTTATTTGCTATATTCATGATTTACTGGGAGTTAGCAGATCTGAGTTTTAGAAATTACTTTGAGAAAACTGGCATGTTCTTCTGCCCCAGTACCTACTCTTTCTAGCTCTATAATTGTTATAATGGCCTAATAAAATTATATGTAGCGCTACATAGTTCAACTAAACCTCTGAAGATCACCTTGACTTTCTTGAGAGTGTGTGCATATCTTACATAATATTGGGTTAAAAGAGTGTGGAAGAGAGAGGTAAGTAATAAGTGACCCAACCTGATACATTAATAATATAAAGAACTGGGGAAAAAGCCCAGATATATGATTGCCTCTGAATTAATGCTGTGAGCCTAATAAACACTAAAAGTTGGTCATGAACATTGTCTGTAGGAAACAAATAAAAACATCAAAATATAATATTAAGCATTTCCCATAGTGCCTAAGATATAGTAAGCCCCAATGAGTATTTGTTAAAGAATAAATAGGTAGCATATTACAGTCTTTGGATTGGAAATCCATATTTATTAAACTTTCCTAATAGTGTACCTGAGGAGGATAATATGCCAAAAATATTGAGATTTAAAAGCTGCAAAATCTAAGTTATTACCAGATTAGCTGTTTACCTTGAGCTAATTTGACAGTTACAAAGTCTCTATTTAAGCCATTCTTTATGAACAACCTGTGTTTTCAATCTTGTTTTATATTCAATGATATTATCTCTTAGAAAAATTAAATATTTTTTATTGTTTTAAATTCCTAGGCAGAAGATGGCCAAGGAAAGGTGCCTTAAAAAGTCCTTTCAAGATAGTCTTGAAGACATCAAGAAACGAATGAAAGAGAAAAGGAATAAAAATTTGGCAGAGATTGGCAAACGAAAGTCTTTTATAGCCGCACCATGCCAAATAATCAGTAAGAGATTTTCTCATGTTGTCCTTTGGCATCACTTTTTAAGTTTAGATTTAATAACTAATAAAATTTGTTTTATCTCTTTTAGCCAACACTTCTACACTGCTAAAAAACTATCAAGACAACAATAGAATGTTAGTTTTAGCTTTGGAAAATGAAAAATCCAAAGTGAGAGAAGCCGAAGATATCATCCTACAGCTGAGAAAAGAATGTTACTACCTCACATGTCAGCTATATACATTGAAGGAAAAACTTACTTCACAAGAAGCAGAAGGAACTGCTCAGGTATTTTCATTACAAAGCCTGAATTTCTTCAGAAAAATGTTAAAGCCATGAATTAGTAGTTTCCATCAATTATGTTGTTTAAATTAATTACTGATAGCTCTGTTATTAGTGAATTAATCAAAACATCTGTCCAGTGCTCCAGCACAGCTGTTGTGTGTAGCCAGTTAGGAAAGCTTCAAGAATATAGGTGATTGAAGCTTGTGCTTGTATAACTTGGTTCTGCAGGTAGCAAGACAAGGCACAGAAAACGTAGTTCAGCCTTTTGCACTGCCAGTTCCTCTGAATGTTCAGCTAAGTGAGTCAAAGATGGGGCAATGAAACTAAAGGTCTAAAAGTGGTAATTGAAGTGGACTAGTCCAAAAGTTTTAATCAGTGCTATAAATCTTAGCTTTTCTATGTAGTTTTGCTACATCCAGTGGGATTTTATAAAGACTACCTTCATTTGGATAGTGGGAAGTATTTAAGTGCATTCTGGAGAATCATTTTTACCTACTAGTTGACTAAATAAGGAAGACTGTACATTAACTCCCAAACAAGAAATATCCTGAACATTTTGCTGTCCACCTTTTTAGTTTGGTTCTGTTTATGTCCAAGGTTGCATAGCAGGGCCAACCAAAATATAACAGAAGTGGAGAAAGCTTGATTTAGGATATTCTTTGTGTCTCATTGAATGTTAATCTTGAGAAGAGTAATGATGAGCCAGTTTCTCGTTTCCTTTTCCCAGAAGCCACTGGCAGGGAAACTGGGGCAGAGACAGAGAAAAGGAGTGGTGAGTGTCAGGTGTTAACAGAACAGTTTACTTTTCTTCCTGGGTAGCCATCTGTTTGCTGTGCCAGTGAAGACAGTTGTGTTGTCACTTAGGCCAGGAGACCAGAGCAGAAAGGCAGACGAGAGAGATTAGGGTAGGGGTATGGACTTGAGAAAGGAATTAAAGTCGCCTCTCCATTGACAGGAGGGGTCAGTGAAAGAGTTCTTGCTTCCCTGCAACTAAGGTGATTCCACATTTGTCTATGTGTGATACACAGAATGTATGTTTGTATGTGTTTATATATACACACATAAATACATATACAATGTAGTAAAGAATTGTCTCTATAAAGATTAGATATGATTTCTTTACCTTCATAAGTGAGAGTTAGATTGTTTTTAAAAAATTTTTTCCTTCAGAATGTAATCTTGCCTATTTTTCCTATTCTTTCTTTGGTCGACTCATGAGGAAAAAGATCCCTCCAAAGACATTTGAATCTTCCTCTTACCTTTCCAAAGTTTTTGCTGAAATTACACATTGAATAGTGTGAAATGAGTACCCAATAAGATAATCACTCAAACAGTTGGGAGAAAAGTTCTCTTATTGCGGGCCTCTCAACATTTATCAATGATTTTGAGCATTTATTAAAACATATTATTAGTTGCTGGGTGAAAGTGTTCTTAGTATTTAAAATATCAAGGTTTGTTTTCTGCCATACACTTGTTACATGTGTCACTCGTTCTCAACCATCATTCTACCCTCATGCTTCCATGTTTATCAAGTCACTTTAGCATTGATGGAGAAGCTTAAAATGCATTAATAAGAATATTTTTCTTGCCTACCAATAGTTACCTTATAAGGATTAATCAGAAAGTAATATCTAAAAGCTGTTTGTTCCATAAATTTTGTAATGGATCTTTTGAATAGTGTTTTTAAATTATATCACTCTATAGTTAAATATTCTCCTTTATTTACCTTTATTATTACTTTAGTAATAATGCTAGTTTTAGAACATTAGCTGTATTGATAATAAATTTAAAACTTTAACAGGATTAAATTTCTAATGGTTTTGTTTCTGATGAACAGTTTTTTAGACTATTCATTATAATGTCAGCATATTATATGTGCATCAAATTTCAAAAAACAACTGAACTGAGAATGCCTTCTAAGGATTTACACTGGACCTCATCTTCCTAATACAGAGCTACAAATCTGCATGTATCTATACTTGTGTTCCCCTTCTTCCCTCTTGTTGCAGTGGCAGAATTGTCCCTGCTCCTAACGAAGGCCAAGCCCTCCCCTTGTCCATCAGGTTGCCTTCTTCTCATCTCCAAATTTCATCTCCTTCTTCAGATTTCAGATGAAAGTCACTATATCTAAAAGAGCCCTCCAACCCCAATTACTCTCTGGCACTTCACCCTGAATATTTCCTTCACAGCACTCATCACTATTTGAGATTATTTATATATCTCTTTCTTTTTTAATTTTCTCTCACTACACTAGAATGTAAGCTTTAAGAGGTTAGGACTTAATCTACTTTTTAGCCGCTATAGACCCAGTTCCTAAAACAGTGCCTGGCACCATAGTAGACTGTCAATACATGAGGGTTTATTGTTGAATAAATGAATACTTTGTTATGAATATTTCAGTTGTAACAGTATTTTCTTTGTTTTCATACATTAACAGAACCAGGAAGTATGTCTTTCTGAAATGGATTCCAATGGTGACAACTCCAGGGATTTATTTGTGACGGATTTACCGTTAGTATCAAATTCATTATTATTATTAATACCAAGAAAGATTTAATCCTGTGATCCATTTATGAAAGGAAAATTGTATCATAATGACTCTTGACCTTCTGATGCTCTCTCTTCTGAGTCTGATGTTCTCTCTACTGAGAATATATTTAAGAAAATTAATATGTTGAATTCTGTTATATATAACCAAGCCAAAGCTTACTTATATTTAGTTACTTTTTTGATGTCTATGAATAAGAAGCTTCTCTAGAATTTTTAAACTGTTCCCTTCAGTTATGTTTTTCTTGCATCATGTTTTTATTCTAAGAAGCATAGATTATTCAAATGATAGTATTTTTCCAGTACTCAAATAGTCTGGTTTAGACAAGGAATATAATAAAAGATTATATTTAACACAGCTGTCACACTGTCTGGCTAATCCCATTCATTCTTAAATGCAATCAGACCCCATATACCCTCTTTCCCTTCTCTTGAATCAGGTGTAGTTTATTTATTTGCTTATGAATTATTGAGATAGAATTACATAGAGTAAAATGCACAGATCTAAATTACACAGTTTGATGAGTTTGACCATGTATATACCCACAGAACTAAAACCTCAATTAAGATATAGAGCATGGCCATCACTCTGGCCTGGGGTTTCTCAGTCTTAGTACTATTGACATTCTGGTCAAGGTTATTCTTTGTTGTGGACGGCTGTCCTAAGCATTGTGCGATATTTAGCAGCATCCTGGCCTCTACCTCCTAAATGCCAGTAACACCCCCTTCTCCAAGTTATAAGAACCAAAAATATCTCCAGACATTGCCAAATATCCCCTGGGGGCCATAATTGTCTGCAAGTAAGAACTACTCAATAAACCATTCCTTCATATCCCTTTTGAGTCTCTGCCCCTCTCCTCGCAGAACTAATCACTTTCTAGCCCCATGTTAATTTTAATCATGAATAGTTTTAACACTGTTGAACTTTAAGATCTGACAAAATATTTTTGTAATTGGCAAAAAGTAAGATGAGGTAATTGAGTTTTTATAAGATTTCTAAAATTGTTGTTGGTTACCATAATACTGTTACCTAAAGCTGTATTTAATTTTTGATGTCTAGAGGGGAAAATTCTCTACAGAAAATAAAGAATGAAATTATAATTAGAATGAAACAGCCAGTAATATTATTAAAGCATAAAGAAAATTTCTTCTGTGAACCAAAGAGGGACAAGATTTTTAAAGAAAATGAAGAGTGTTAACCTCAGAGGAGTCAGTAGTTAAGCACTATAAAAGCATGTACTGCCAAAAAATTCACTGCTCAGCTAACGATAAAGCAGGCTCCTAAAGGGCTGACTAATCAAACTGCATTTCTTTAATATATTTTATAAGTCAATTCTGATTGGCTGTTTCTCCAGTTAAACGAAATTATGAGTTATGGCATGTTTTCAGGAGGAACTGTCCAATTTGATATGTTAGCTCTTCCAGTGAGAGTTCAATGTCAGTCATAACAAATCAGCCTCCACATAATCAGCATAAATGTTTTTTGGTTCCCTTTGGTACAGAACAGATGTGCTGATTTAGAATGGAATTATGAAATGATACTAAAGGAAAGAAAAAAACTTAATTTTAAGAAAATCTTAAATTTGTTTTTTACTATACAGTTGTTAAATAAAGTTCTATTTTTCTTTGGTATTTTCTAAGGCAAGTTCCTCTTCAGGAAGCTCACCTTCCAGGACCAGGAGAATCGTTCCAGATAGAAGGTAATTCATGTGAATCTAAAAATATTATTAAGGGCAAGATGTGATCTTTGAGAACAAGTAACATAATTAAATTTCTCTAATTTGTTTTTAAATTTTTAAAATTTGCTCATCCGGTATTCTTCTCAAAGCAAATCTGTTTATTTTACACAGAATAATAAGCTTTAACATACATCCATTTATTTTGTCAAATCTGTAATCAGATACCTATAACTATGGCTTCAATTTACTGAGCCCTACTGTGTGTCAAGCTCTGTTAGGCATTTTACATACATTATCTCACTGAACCCTCACAACAACCCTGGAATATAGGTACAATCAATCCCATTTTAGGTAGACTCAAAGAAGTAAAGTGTCTCACAAGAAATAGCCCAGATGGTAAGAGCTAGAGTTTAAACTCAAAGCTGACCTCTGAGGCCATGGCCTTCTTTCTGCTCTTAAACTGATGTGTCTCTCTTCTCAAATATCAATCCTCTCTACCTGAACTAAGCATGAAAGAAAGGATAACATCTGAATAAGGAGAACCAAATGTCCTCACCTTTCCTAAAATTGCAGATTATATTTCTTACTTGAAAGTCTTTCCAGTTATCCCAATCTTACTCATATTTCAAAGAACAACTTAGCCCCCACTTTCTTGGTGTATTTGTCCTACTTTGGATTATGAGGTTCTCTTCCTCTGAATCCTGTACACACAGATACATATAGACTACTAGTTTTTCTTTAAACTGTTAAACCAGGGGCACATAAAACCCAAGTTGGAATATTTTTGAATGTTATATAAGATTCCTTCACAGACAGATAGAAGCCATCAAGTGATCATTGCCAAATAAATAGATGGTAATATTAAAGTCCCCACATTTTTATTTACTTACAGTAAATGTGAGGAAACTATGGAAAGACTTTTCATTCATTCCATTTTAAACTTTGAATTCTAAGATTCTTGAAATTTAAATTGCCATAAAGTGAAACTATTTTTCTCATTTATTTTTTAAATTTTCAGAGCAAATACCTACCATTCCTAATCAAGACAGACAGAGATTTGATTTGGATTCAGGTGAAGATAAGTCTACTGATAATGTCTTACCTAGAACTGTATCTCTCCGTCGCAGTTTAAAGAAACGTTTTAACAATCTGTGTCAATTCGATACCTTGGATGATTTTGAAATCAGTCACTTGTCAGGACAGTCTTTTGAACTGGAAAGAATTAGATTTGTAGACCCACTAATAAGCGTGCACATACCTGAAAATGTAGAAGAAAATGTTTGTCAGTGGAACAAGGATCAAATTAACTTATCACCAAAGCTCATTCACCCAGAAAAATCTACTAAAACGAACGAAGACATTTTAGAGTATAAATCTGAACCAACTAAAAGAAAGCATAGAGGTGCGCACGGAAGAAAAGAGAAAAGAAAAGCTAACAGAAGGAGAAAATCAAAATGTATATCAAAGTATAAATGGAGCAAAAGTGTAAATAAAAAAACTGTTTCCGAAAGTAAGTTGGATGGATCTATCACTTCCAATGATGCTTACAATTTTAATTTGGAAGAGGGTGTTCATCTCACTCCTTTCCGACAAAAAATGAGCAATGATTCTACAAGAGAAGAAAACAGCTATGAATCTGAAGTGAGCATTTGTGAATCAGGTGGTTCAGGAGATGATTCTGATGACCTCTATTTGCCCACTTGCAAGTCCAGTCAAGATCTCACCAGCGAATCAAATAGGGGCCCAGTCACCAGGCCTCAATCTAAAAGAGTGCTAAAATATTCGGCTGGAAAAGAGACAGAGGGTTCTAAGCCAACAGAAACTCCTACCAGTAAGTGATCTCCTTGTTCGCCTGCATTTTTAATGTTTATGATAAATGATCACTCCTGATGCTTACATACTATACTTACCATCTGTTTCTCTGGGGGAGCATAGAGACTTACCATCTGTCTCTTTAGGGGAAGTTGCAGGCTGATTAAATATTAGGAGGTTGGGGGTGGAAATCACAGTTGTGTTGCTCTGACCTGCTTTAAGCTAATTTAAATCAGCTTTAAGAACAAATACTACTTGTTATGGAGAGAGCATTTTTACTTTCAGGAAATGAAGGCTTCCAAGGCAAGGAAAAATTTTTTTGTGGAGTTAGGTTGAATTAAAATATCTTTTATACATTCACCTGAAAATCATCTTGAAAATGAAATCAAAATTGACTCCAGTGACCTGTCATTTATATTCACTTTGACAGGAAACTATGATTTAAAATAATTTTCTAGTTAGTGAAGGTGGCCTGATAAGACCAAAAGACTTTTTTCTCAATTGATGGGTTTAGTATTCTTTTGTAAGACTTTTGTAAGACATCGAAAACTGTGGCTTAGGAAATCTTGCTTTCATGAGTTAGATCAAAAGTGATTCAGATGTTGATGATACAGCCTGCACCTGCCCACAAAGATGCTCATCTGAGAATTCTAGTTAGTATAGTAAAATTAACATGCATAGTCAGGTTGTATCATTCCCAAAATATTGTCATACTGGTTCATTTGATTGTCAGAACAATTCTGTGAGGAATAGGTGTCATCATACTTGTTTTGTTTGTAGGGAAACTAAAGCCTAAAAAAGTTAAATGGCTTTTTCATGGTCAACCAGTTAGGGGATGTTAGCATGCAAATATCTTTTTAAAAAATATGTTGAAATGATGTTAGAGTAAATTAAACAAGACTGGCAAAATATTGACAATAATGGAAGCTGGGAAACAAGGTTCATTGTACTATTGTCTCCATCTTTGTGCACACTTGAAAATTTCCATAATAATTTTTTAAAAGAACAGAAATACACTCTAAAGTAGTGTTACTCAGAGTTTGTTCCCTGGACAATCAGCATCACCTGGAAACTTCTTAGAAATGAAGAATCTCAGGCCATACCATTCACCCTTGAATCAGAATCTGCATCTTTTTAATAAGTTCTTCTGGGGGATTTGTATGTACTTTAAAGTTTGAGAAGATTGTTCCAGAATGTAGCAACTGATCTGATATTTTTGTTTAACCATATTTTCCAAACTGAAAGTTGGAATAATTAGTATAGTGTAATATGCTTATGCGAGTACAAAAAAGGCAGAATATTCGAGGAGGCCGGCCCAGTGGCATAATAGTTAAGTCTGGCACATTCTGCTTTCGCGGCCTGGGTTCACAGGTTCAGATCCTGGGCACAGACCTACACCGCTTATCAAGCCATGCTGTGGTGGCAACCTACATACAAAATAGAGGAAAATTGGCACAGATGTTAGCTCAGGGCTAATCTTCCTCAGGCGAAAAAAAGAGGAAGATTGGCAACATATGTTAGCTCACAGCAAATCTTCCTCACAAAAGAAAAACAAAAAACAAAACCAATATTTGAAACCCAGATAACCCTGGAGAACATGGTTGATAAATATAAAGTCATTTTACAGTTACAATTTAGTTTTTCTTGGGAAACCATTTACTTTTTAAAGCTGTTTGAAGAGACACTTTGTCTTCCAGTATCCTTACTGTGTGCTGGGTACCTGTCTCCCAATATGGATGCAGCTCAGTGTAGATTAACCAGGATGCTTATGATAGGAAAAACTTTTTAACCTACTAACCTTACTGGAGGGAACCCCTTTTCTCCTGGTTTACACAGAGGCTATGATTTAGAATTCTCATTTATTTAATAGAATGGGTTTATGTGGCTTTATAAGACTATAGGAAGCCACTTGATGATAAACTTTGGTATTGAGAGAGAGAGAGGCCTTGATGATTCTAAAGAGCAAGGTGTGACTAAAATGAAATTCCCTAAAGAGTTTTAATGTTTTTTAAGAATTTTAATTTTAGTAAACTGTCTTATTAGTTCTTTATGTCTACAATAATTAATATTTCACTGTTATCTGCAATGAAAAACTGATGAACATGTTAAAAAATCTATATTATAAAATGCTGGATTTTATAATATGGATTATATATTATTACATATATATATGGAATGTATATATATTATAAAATGCTGGATTTTATAACATACATTTAGATATGTAATTGCATACAATTTTAGTTCCTGTGATTTTTTTTTTTGGAACCATATTCAGTAAAAATTGTTTTTGTAGGTGCGCTACCTGAAACTCACCAGTCATCTCATCGTAGCCTGAAGGATATCACCAATGTCCCCATGGATCCTGTAGTGAAAATCAGAAAACTATCTCTTTCTCCCAAAAAGAATAAAGAAAGCCCAGCAGCGTCTCTGCCTAAGCGCAGGTGCACCGCCAGTGTGAACTACAAGGAACCCACACTCGCTTCGTGAGTATTGGATTTGAGGGAACTCACTTTTAATGATCCATGTTGGAGGAGTAAGGTTATGGAGCTTTGTTCACGAGTGAGTCTTATTTGAAATATAAAATTTTGATAAAAAACTGAAGTGGGAATATTAACACTGGCATATTTTACAATAACTTTATATCGAAGAGTAAGTTAGTATTGGGATGCTTATAACTATACCTAAGAGTTCTTTTTACCCTTATAGGAAACTGAGAAGAGGGGACCCTTTTACAGATTTGTGCTTCTTGAATTCGCCTATTTTCAAGCAGAGAAAGGATTCCAGATGCAGTTCTAAAAAAAAAAGTTTGAAGCAAATACAATGAAGCGTTTGTTGGATGCTATTTAAATTCATCTTACACTCCCTTCTGTTGCTCCAAGAGAGAATCTGTAAGATAGTACACAAGTGGGTCGAACTATTGCCATAGAAATTCTCTTGACAGGACTCTAGATCATGAACATTTCTTCAAAACTAAACTTCCAAAGTGTTTTTTTCTTAAGCCTTTAATAAATTCGGTTTATTTCTTCTTTTAAATATAAGTAGCTGGACTTAAGCACTATACTAGTATAGATTTCTTACACTGCCTAAAACCCTTAATTTTAGTAGAAATATATCTTATGCCAACATTTTGAAAATTAATAATGATTATTCAAATTAAGATGTTTTAATTATAAGCTTCTGGCATCTTCATTTTTCCCTTAAGTGGGGACACTAGAATGAATGATTTTTGAAGACAGGCTGAGAATATTTTGAAACTCTTTATGTAATATTTGAATAAAGCAAATTCTTGACATTCATAGTAGGGTATACCCTAAGTTGTTTGTGGATCCCTTATGTCATTGTTATATTCAATGTTTTTTAATAAAATGCGTATGAGATCATGAATAGAGAGAATTGATGGTTTTTTATGCTCAGGGACTAGGTAAGTGACTAGCTCTGAACCCCAAGATCTAGGTGTACATTGTTCAAAGTGATACCTCAGCAAAACCACAAATTACTATGTCATGGACTTTCCGGATAGTTCCTTATTTAGTCAAAAATCTCAAATATTAAATGTGTGAATGCCGAGGGCTTTTTTGTATTTTTGATCAACTAGTGGGAGGGAACTAGTTCAGTTCTAAAAGTTTGAAGCTTATACTTGTAAATTCCTCTTTAAACTTTAAAGCATTGTAGGTTATCCATTTTTAAAGAGCAATAAAAGTTATATAAGATAGTGCTTGTGTTTTTCTTCTGTTCTTTAAATATCAAAGATAGAATATCTATCTGATCATCTTACTTTCTGGCCTTTACTGTTCTCATCCTTCTTGGACATTTCTCTCCCTCCACCTTGGTTTTCCCTATAGGCATTGCCGTGAAACTCTCAGCTGCCCCCACCATACTCTCAACCTAACACTTCTCTTCTCTTTCAACTTTTCATTGTGGCATCTCCAGGTCCATGATCAACAAATTCTGTTTTACTGGGTGACTCTTCCAGTCTTGACCTCAGATTTTCTTGACTGTATCTCCATGTCTTTCTGTATTCCATATCAATCACATCCAAAAACCTTTTCATCAGCCAAGATTTTCTATCCCTGATGGAATCGCTGATTCATATGTCCTACTCTCCCAGCAACAATCGCGTGCTTTTCAACCACTTTTGTTTGTTCAACCACTTCCCTTAGAGCTGTTCTTTAAATTCATAGAAACTCTAGAATGGCTGTCTTAAGATTAAATACAATTTAAAATTTAATTTCTCAGTCACAGTATCCACATTTCAAGTGCTCAATAGCCACATGTGGCTAGTGATTACCATATTGGAGACAATGCAGATATAGAGCATTTCCATCACCACAGAAAGTTCTATTGGACAAGGCCAGCAATGGGCAATTGCTCAAGGCCAGCAATGGGCAAACTAGCATATGGGCCAAATTCAGCCCTCTGCTGGCTTTTGTATGATCTGGAAGCTAAAAATATTTTTGTGTTTTTAAATGGTTGAAAAAAAATCAGACACTTGCTATCAATTTTGATGACAGAAAACACTAACTTTGAACCCCAATAAAGTACTTAAATGCCTCTTTGGCCTGCAAAGCCTAAAATACTTACTCTCCGGCCCTTTTCCAAAAATGTTTGCCAACTCCTGCTCTAGACCATTGACTGCCTTTGCTTTTACTTACAGATCTTTCTCTTCTGACATTTCTGATCTAGCTTTGATCCTCACCTTCCCTTCATCTCGAAAATCAATCATTCTAAATTTTGTGTTTTTGTATTTTTATAGTTTTTGTACTTTTAATATTTCTGTATTTTTCCTGTAGCATTTATCTCTGGACTGTTAAGAATTGTTTTGTATTTTAACATTTTACGTGAATGTTATATTGTATATATCTTTTTGCAACTGACTTTTAACTCAACACTGTTTTTGTGATTTATCCGTGTTGTCAGATGTAGATTATTTTCATCGTTGTACAGTATTTTATTATATAAATAAATCAGACTGAATCTTCTTTTGAGAGATAATTTGCTTCTGCTTTTTCGTTACTACAAATTAGTGCTGCAGTAAATATTCTCCATCCTTGTACACGTGTGAGTAAGTTTCCATGGAGTTGGCACCTAGAAGTGGAGTTGCTCTCTTAAGTGGTTGTACCAAGTCTCCTGACACGAGGAGTATATGACTCTCCTAACAGCAATTTTGAAGTTCCAGTTTCCACACACACTGTCACTTGGTGTTATTAGACACTAAAATTAGCCAAGCCAATGAGAGTGAAATGATTTCTCTTTGTTTAAATTAACTTATGAGATTTTATCTCATTGATTTAATTATTTGTGAGAATTCAAGTCTTTATTGGTCATTCTCATTCCTCCTATGAATTGCTTATAATGTCTTTTGCTCACTTTTCTACTAGAGTGTTAGAGTGTTTTTTTTCTTATTAAAGGTATGACTTTATATATTCTAGATACTATTCCTTGTCTTTACGTGGATTATAACTCTTCTGTTTCTTCCTTTTTTTTTTTTTTCTTACTTAGTGTCTTTTGGTGTTCAGGAGTTTTAAATATTAGTATCTTCTATCACCTCTTCCTTTAAGATTTTTGTCTAAAATTTGTACGGTTTTGCTTTTCACTTAGGTCTTTAAACCATATTGCATTTTGAGGAGTAGGGATCTGATTTTATTTTTTTTCCATGAGAATAGCCAGTTGTCCCAGCACTATTCATTGACTAATCTGTCCTTTCCCTACTGAGGGATACTGCCATCTTTGTCACGTACTAAACTTCCTTCCTTTGGTTTGTCTAGTATAGGGAACTGTATAGTCATAATTTTTTTCTTTTGGTGGTTAAAATGTAATTAAAATTTATCATTTTGGTCATTTTTTTAAAAACGTACAATTCATTAGCAATAAGTCCATTCATGTTGTGCAATCAACATTATCTAACTCTGTAACTGTTTCATCTTCCTAAACTGAAACTCTGCACTTATTAAGCAATAATTCCCCATTCACCTCTCTCCTCATCCCCTGTAACCACCATTCTACTTTTTCTCCCTATGAATTTGACTATTCCAGGTACTTCATATAAGTGGAATCATACAATATTTGTCCTTTTCTCTGGCTTATTTCACTTAGCATAATGTTTTCAAGGTTCTTCTATGTCATAGCATCTATCAGAATTTCATTCCTTTTCAAGGCTGAAAAATATTCCATTGTATGTATATACCACATTCTGTTTATCCATTCGTCCATCAATGGACATTTGGATTGTTTCCACCTTTTGGTTATTGAAAATAATACTGCAGTGAATGTAGATGTACAAATATCTGTTTGAGTCCCTGCTTTCAATTCTTTTGGGTATATACCCAGAAGTGGGATTGCTAGATCATATGGTAATTCTATGTTTAACATTTTGATGAACCACCATACTATTTCCCAGAGCAGGTGCACCATTTTATATTTCCAGCAATGCACAAGTGCTCCAATTTCTCCATATCCTTGCTAACGCTTGTTTTCTGTTTTTTGATAATAGCTATCCTTATGGGTGTGAAGTGGTGTCTCATTATGGTTTTGACTTGCATTTTCCTGATAATTAGTGATGTTGAGCATCTTTTCATGAGCTTATTGTCCATTTGTGTACATTCTTTGGAGAAATGTCTATTTAAGTCCTATGCCCATTTTTGAATTGGGTTGTTTGTTTTTGTTGTTGTTGAGTCTTAAGAATTCCTTAGGTATTCTGGATATTAATTCCTTATCAGATATGTGATTTGCAAATGTTTCCCCCTATTGTGTGGCTTGCCTTTTTACCCTGAGTGTCCTTTGATGCACAAAAGTTTTTAATTTTGATTATGTCAAATTTATCTATTTTTCCTTTTGCTGCCTGTGCTTTTGATTGTATATCTAAGAAATCATTGCCAAATCTAAAGTCATGAAGTCCTCCCATGTTTTCTTGTAAGTCACAATTTGTTTAAAATACATAAATGGAACTGGTTTGCTAATATTTTATTTAGGATTTTTTATATGATCATAAGTAAAATTTGCCTGTATCCTTTCCCATATACATCTCATATTTTTGGTAGTAAGGCTATACTAGCCCCATAAAATTTGTTGAGAATCTTTTTTCTTTTTGCTCTGTGGAACAAATTGTACCTATTGAAGGTTTGGTAGAACTTGCCACTAAAACCATTTTATCCTATGCTTTTGTGTGGAAATTTTTGTCTTAGTTTCTCAATGATTAACTGTTCTAACAGGTTCTCTAATTCTTCTTGATTCTGTTTAAATTACTATTTCCTCAGGAATTGTATATTTTATCTCTTTTACTTAATGGCATAAGTTATTTATTGTATTTTAAAATTTTTCAAATCCTATACTATCTGTAATTATATTTTTTTTTCTTTCTGCTTTGTCTCCCCAAATTCCCCCAGTACATAGTTGTATATTTTAGTTGTGGGTCCTTCTAGTTGTGGCATTATATTACTTTTTTTATTGCCTATTTGTGCCTGCTTTCTTTTGTACTAGATCCATTTCGCTAGTTGTTGTTAATCTTTCGCTAATATTTTCAAAGGACCAGCTTTCGTTGATTCTCAGTTTTTTTCTTCATTTTCTACTTTATTAATTTCTGCTATTGTTATTTTCTTTGTTCACTTTCCGTGGGTTTACACTGTCATTTTTCTAACTTCTAACCTAGCTCCTTGATGGTCTAGCCTTCCTTACTAATTTAATGGGGTTTTTTTTAAGATTTTATTTTTTTTCCTTTTCTCCCCAAAGCCCCCCAGTACATAGTTGTATATTCTTCGTTGTGGAGCCTTCTAGTTGTGGCATGTGGGATGCTGCCTCAGCATGGTTTGATGAGCAATGCCATGTCCACACCCAGGATTCAAACCAACGAAACACTGGGCTGCCTGCAGCAGAGCGCACGAACTTAACCACTGGGCCACGGGGCCAGCCCCTTAATGTTTTTAAAGACATACATTTTTGCCTCTCTTTACTTTCACTGCACTACTTCTTTAGTGTTATATATCAGTTTCCTTAAGTTTAATTTCAAGTATTTTATGCCTTTCATTGTGATTTTTTTTGACCTATTGTTATTTAAAATTACGTTTTTTATACCAAATTGGAGATTTCTGTTGTTGTTATTCTTTGTTATTGATTTCTACTTCTTTTTGTAATACATCAAAAGATATGATTTGTATGATGTTGATTCTTTGGTATTTGTTAAATCTTTTGTGACCTAGTAAGTAAATTTTGCAAAAGTTTTAACAGTATATGCTTGAGAAAAATATAAATTCTCCAATTGTTGAGTGCAATGTTGTATATATTTTCAAATTTTTATATTTTTACCAATTTTGCCTGATTGTTTTATCATTTACTAAAAGAAGTATAACATCTTCTACAATATTTCTGGATTTGTCACTTTTATTTTCCTAGCGAGTTGTTCTTTCTATCACTGTTATAGTTACTCTATTTTTCGCTTATAATGCTTTTTGTCTTAAAGTCTGCTATAGCTAAGGCAAATTACACATGGTTATATGGTTATATGTGGCTAATATTTACTAGAATATGGTTAATATTAGCCTGGTGTATCATTTTTCTTTTCAATGTTTTTAAACCCTCCTATGTTAATATGCGTTAGATACATCTTCAAACAGCATATTCCTACATTTCATTTTTTAGTCTAAATTGAATTGAAATCTTTTCTCTAGCAAATTCAATCCATTTACATTTATTGTCATAACTGCTGTAATTTATTTATTTACTTATTTATTTATTTTGGTGAGGAAGATCAGTGCCTATCTTCCTCTATTTTGTATGTGGGAGGCTGCCACAGCATGACTTGATGAATTGGTGTGTAGGTCCGGGAACCTGCAAAGTCTGAGCTGCCAAAGCGGAGTGCCTGAACTTAACCACTACACTACTGGGCCGGCCCCTAATTTGATTTATTTTTAGCAAGTATTTTTGTGCTATCTACTCTGCCTTTTTCTCTTTTTTCTTTTTTACTGTTAATCACTAGATTGATGGAGTTGTCTTTATTTCCAGTTTTTGTTAAGTGGTTATCCTTAAATGGCTTAACTTGTATGCCTGACTTTCCAAAGTCCAAGTTTCTGAAGTATATCTTTTATAGTCAATTTGATAAGAGTCACATTCTCAGTCTTTTTTCTAAAAATGAATTTAATTTTGCCCTCACTCTTGATTATTGAGTATAGGTTGACAGTTACTTCCCCTAGCATTTAATTTTCTTATGGTCTTGATTTTGCTGTTGAGAAGATTTGTCAGTCTAATTTTTGCTCATATTTTGTTAATTTATCCAGAGCACTTCATATTCTTGATCTATTGTAAATGTATTTTTAAAATTCATTTTCACTTGTTTGCTGCTAGTTCAGAGAAATGCAACTGATTTTCAAACACAGACCTTGCTAAATTCACTCACTAGTTCTAGTACCTTTCTGATATTCCTTAGAATATGGTTACGTACAGGATCTTATAGTCTACAAATACAGTTCACTTCTGCCTTTCTGACTTGTATGCTTTTCCTTGCTTTATTGCCCTGACTAGAACCTCTGCTGTAATGTTGAATAGAAGCGATGACAGCAGACATCTTTGCCTTGATCTCCACCTTGGAAGCATTTGGTCTTTCAGCATCACATTGATGTTGGCTGTAGGTTTTTATTGATAACCTTTATCATATCGAGTAAATTTCCTTTTATTCTTTGTTTGCTGGGAGGTTTTTCTTTTTCTTTTAGATCATGAGTGGGTGTTGAATTTTCTCAAATGCTTTATCTGCATATTGAGATAAACTTTTTTTTTTCTCCTTTATTCTGTTCATATAGTTAATTACGTTAATGGATTTCCAATGTTAAGCCAACCTTGAGTTAATGGGATGAACCCTACTTGGTCATGATCTATTCTTTTTATATTTTGCTGAATTCCACTTGCTAATGTTTTGTTAAAGATCTTTGCATCTCTGTTTGTGAGGGTTATTGGTCTATAGTTTTCTTGTAATATATTTTTCTGGCTTTGCTATCAAGCTAATAATACTGGCCTCATAAAATGAGTTCAGAAATCTTCCCACCTGTGTTTTCTGAAAGAGTGTGTATAGGATTGATAGTATTTTTTCCTTAAACGTTTGACAGACTAGTGAAGCCATCTGTGCCTTGAGTTTTCTTTGAAGAAAAATTTTTCATTGTGATTTCAGTGTCTTTAATTGATATATTTAGGTTTCATATTTCTTCTTTAGCCAGTTTTGCTAATTTTTGTCACACAAGGTATTTGTTCATTTCATCTAAGTTATCAAATATTTTGGCATGATGTTTATAATATTCCCTTATCTCTTTACCATCTTGCATATAAGATCTCTAGTTATGTCCTCTCTTTCATTCCTGATGTTGGTAATTCGTGCTTTCTCTTTTTTCTAGTTCAGTCCACCTAGAAGTTTATCAACTGTTCAAAGAATTGGTTACTAATTTCATTGGTTTAGCTCTTTTCTGTTCATTTCCTGTTTCATTGATTTGTACTTTTCCGTATGCTGCCTTCTACTAAGGGGTTTAATTTGCTCTTTTTCTACCTTCTTAAGGTAGGCTGAATTGAGACCTCTCGTTTTAATATGAGTATTTTAATGCTATAATTTTTCCCTTAAGTACCATATTAGCTGCATCCCACAAATTTTGATATGTTGTCTTTTCACTTTCATTCAGTTTAAGGTAATTTCTAATATCATTTGTGACTTTTAGCCTTTTTCACCCTCTATGCTTCATTTTGGATAGCTTCTATTATTGTATCTTCAAGTTTACTTATATTTTCTTCTGCTTTATCAAAACTTTCATTGATCCTATCCAGTAAATTTTTGTAAGATATTGTATTTTTGCACTTCTAGAAACTCCATCTGGTTCTTTTTATATAAATATATGTTCTATTTTCCCCATACTTGTGTTTTTTAAATCTTTGAGCATATGTATAATGTTTATAAAAACTTTTTTTTTTTTCTGCTTTATCTCCCCAAACCCCCCCATACATAGTTGTATATCTTAGCTGCAGGTCCTTCTAGTCGTGGGATGTGGGACACCGCCTCAACATGGCCTGATGAGAAGTGCCACGTCTGTGCCCAGTATCCGAACCCTGGGCCGCCACAGCGGAGCGCGCAAACTTAACCACTCAGCCATGGAGCTGGCCCTATAAAAACTTTTAACATCCTTGTCTACTACTTCCATTCTCTCTCATTTCTGGATTGGTTTTTATTGGTCAATTTTTCTTTTAGTTATGTGTCACACTTTTCTGATTCATATATCTTGTAATTTTTTAATTGGATACAGGACACTGGGAATGTAACATTTTTATAAACTATTTTGTCATATTCCTTTAAAGAATTGTGAATTTTGTTTTGTTGGGCAATTAAGTTACTTGGAGATGAGCTTGATCCTTTTTAGGCTTGGTGTTAGGCTTTTGGGGGTACGTCTAGGGTAGCTTTTACTCTAGGTCTCATTTAACCCCAGTACTAAGATGTGAAGCATCTAAGGTCTCCACTGAGTGTCCCGTGTAATCAACAAGGTGTGTCCACTCAGCTCCTGGGCGCATGAATGATTCCCAGCCCTGTGTAACCTCTGAGAGTTGTTCTGCTTACCATTCCCTCTGATTGTTGTTTACTCTGCAGGTGTTCTTTCCCTGGGTTCATGAAATGTCACCCACAGATGTGCAGATTAGCATCCAGCTAAGACTCAGGGACCCCTCAGCAGAATTCTGTAGCTATTGCTCTGCATAACTCCTTCCTCTCCAATGCTCTGCTAGCAAATTCTAACTTCCTTGAAACCTCAATCTCTGTCTCCTCAACCAGTGATAGTGCTAGACTCTATTTGGATTCCTTCTCCTTTGCCACAATTCTGAAACTGCCTTGGGAAGAAATGTGGTATGAACATTGGGCTCATTCTACTTATCTTCCTTCTTTCTAGGAAGGAGCCTGTGATACCTATTGCCCAATTTCTGAAAACAGTTGATTAATATATTAAGTCCAATTTTCTCACAGCCGGTCATGCCATAGTAGTTATGCCTTCATGGGCAGAAGTGAAAGTCAGTAATTTATCCTGCCTGGGACTCAACTGGTTATAAATATTCATGCCTTTTATTGATTGTAACGAAATTCTTCGTTTGTTGAATATTGCCTTTTCCTCATTCTATCCTTATGCAACTTCTGATAATTATTGGACTTCAATTTCACTAATATCCAGCACCAACTGTGCCAGGCACTGTTCTGGGCTTTTGGGATACTTCAGTGAGCAAAACAAATATTCTGCCCTAATGCAATTTGCGTTGTTTACAGTCTATCCCCTCTTAACTCCCTTTCCATGTTTCCCATCTCTTTAGCTGTGCTCCGTCTGTATTATTTCATCAGTTCTATATTCCACTATACTGGTTCTATCCTTGACTATATCATAGCCTATTGAACCCATCACTTAATGTTTTGTTCTCTATTTTTAACAATTATAACCACCTATTTTCTTTCAGGGTATCATTGTGTTTTCGCACTCTAGGTGTCTAAACCTGACTTTTTGCTGTGTCAGTAGACTTTTGACAATGATTTGTTTGCTCACATTTCCTAATTTTTTGTGAGCTCATCCTTCATGGGACTTACTTTTTCTTCTGAGGGAAGTTTGTGAACCAGGTGGTGGAAACATCCCTGCAGACTGATTTTGTGCTTGCTTCTACCAGGAGCCCTGGAGATATCATCCGCCTAAGAACCAATTTTTATTTTATACTACATTTGGGGGTTTGTTTAGGAATCAATCACATAGAAAATGTAAACCTGAAGCCCAAACCTGGTTGAGGTCCAGTCCAAGGGCTTCAAATTCTTAGGAGACTTTTTAGTCCATGCTTTTACTAACATATGCAGACCTTTATAGATTCTGGCTTTATCTGTGTCTGTGTGGGCTGGGGGTGGTAATAGCCTGTTTCACTGAATCTATAGACATATTAACATCTAAGCCCCTTAATGACAGAGAGAGCAGCTTTCCCAGAGTAACCAAAGAATCAGGACCCTTGTTGACTCCTCTGTTTTTTTAATTTCCTGTTGGTTATGTCACTTTGAGATTGCCTTTTCTTCCTTGTAAACTCAGCTACGTCCTTACATTTATTGCATTTTATCCAGCATTTCCAGATGTATTTAGGGGGCAGTTTTTAACTTATCTTATTCTTTGATATTGTGTAACCAAAAGTCTACAATCCATTGCCAAGATGTTTTTTTAAAATCACAAAACTTGATCAAGTTTAACAGCCATTTCCTATTTCCCTTAAAGCAATATCCCGTATTCTTAATATGGCCTATTATGGCCCTATACCATCTCACACCACTCCTCTTTGCTCCCTACCACTCCCTTCCTATTGGATTCTCTCAGTTCTTTGATTCTTTACTGCCTCAGGGATTTCCCAGCCTGTGTTGTCTCTGCCTGCCATCCTCCAATGGGCACGCCTAGTCAATGCCCATTCATCTTTCAGCAAACAGCTTAAAAGTCAATTCCTCTGAGAAGCTTTCCCTAAGAACCCACTTACCAGATTGTGCCATACTTTTTCTTTTTTTTGTGAGGAAGATTGGCCCTGAGCTAACAACTGTTGCCAATCTTCCTGTTTTTGCTTGAGGAAGATTGTTGCTGAGCTAACATCTGTGCCAATCTTCCTCTATTCTGTATGTGGGATGCCGCCACAGCATTGTTTGATGAGTAGTGCCATAGATCCACGCCTTGGATCCGAACTGGCAAACACCCTGCCGCCAAACCAGAGTGTGCGAACTTAACTACCACACCACCAGCCCGGTCCCTTTGCCATCCTTTTTATAGTCTCATAGCACTTTACTAATGGAAGCACCAGAATTTCCCTATAGACAGGGCCCTGTGGTGGTGATTTTTTGAGGTTGGGGGAGGGAACAAGGGAGTGCCAGGGAAACTTATCTTGAAGCTATATTTGCTTAACGGTTATCTTTTCAATTAACTTATATGTTAATTGAAGCCACCACTGGTGCCACCACTGTACTCGACCTTCCCTTGTAGCACTCTTGACAAGTAATTGCTTGTTCAACGTCTGACCTCCCCATGAAAATGTTGCAACTTTGAACATTTGGTACCTACACACACTCTAAGTCTCAAGAGCTCTCGTGGACCTACTTTTAAAGCCCTGGCTAATAGTACTATACGTCAATTATAATTCAAAACCGAAAACAAACCCAGGCTCCTTAGCAAGGTGTCTCTTGACTCTATCCAACCTGATCCCTATAACACATCATCAACCTTCACCCCAACCTCACATCAATCTCTCACTTCTAAATTCACAGAAGTTACCTTGTCACATTTCTTCTCCAGTAATAGATTTTAGTCTTAAAAGTTGGAAACGCATCTTTGTATCCTTACATTTTATACATAGGAGATGCTCAATCAATGTGGAATGAGATAAGAATTCGTAGTGAACAGCAAAGAATGTAAAAGAAACTGGAACTACAGTTGCAGCCTTTAATATCCAGATACTCACACTGCAACAAACTAGGACAATGACTCTTTAGATGTAAATATGGCATTGCAGAGTGTTTAAGAATACTGACTCTGGATCAAGAGTCCTTGCGTTTGACTTCTTAGGAAAATTGTTTCTCTGTATCTCAGTGTTTTCATTAAATTGTTGCCAGGACTCAATGAGTTAACGTGTAAAATACTTAGAAGACACATAGTCAGTGCTTGATATGTGGTAGATTCCTGGGTAAGGAAATTACTTGATTATATGTATCCAGGTAGCATCCCCAGATGGACTAGCTGCACTAAATTCTATCTGCTAGTTCAAACCCACTTAGTGCCAGTGTAGATAAAAGAAATGTTCATAGTATATTAACAATATTTGAAAATAGTTTTAGGTAAAAAGCCTTTCTAAATTTGTAAATTTATAGTATTAACTTAAAAACGTATATAATGTTTCATATTTCAAAGGATCTTCCCATACATTATTTAAACAATCTTCACCACAGCTTTGAGTGAAAAGGTGTCTGTCTAATGAGGGCATAGACATGGATGGTGAATTGGCTTCCCCAGAACTATACATGCGTTTCATCCATAAAGGCTGTCAGAAAGTAGCATTTGTGCAAGAAGATACATGTAACAAAGTAAAAAACAAAACAGAAAGGTATCTAAAATTCATTCCAGTTTGGTATTTATTAAAAAGACGGAGATATGTGGCCTGGACGAGGATTGTTAAGTAGGTTCACACACTGCTGCATGATCACACCCAAGGAGTATTGATCTCTGGCATCTTGGAGGTTGGTATCTAACATCCTAATGAAAAGTTGCATCCTCTCCTCCATCTTGTTTAATATTTTTATATAACAGGGATATGAGAAAACATTATCAAATTTATAAATGCAAAACCTAGAAGAACAGACAACAGTGAATACTGCAACTGGAATCAAGAATTTCAGAGGTTAGCACAAATAAATGCAGAAGAAATTTCCTATAAAATTAAGCCCACATCTACTCTGTAACCTAATGATTCTACTCTTAGGTATTTACACAAGAGAAATGAAAGCATATGTTTACAAAAAGACCTGTACAAGAATGTTTATAGCAGCCTTATTGTAAAAACTGAAAACTACCCAAATGTCCACTAAAGATGAGGGGACAAATTGTGGCGTATTTCACCAAAAGAACACTACTCAGCGATAAAAAGGAATGAACGACTGATATATGCTACAACATGGATGAACCAGACCCAAAAGAGTACATACTGTATGATTCCATTTATACGAAATCAAAGGACAGACAAAACTAATCCATGGTAATAGAAATCAGAAGTGGTTGCCTAGAGATGGGGTGGGAACTGACTGGAAAGTGGCAGGAGGGAACTTTCCTAGGGTGATGGAAATATTCTGTCTTCTTTAGGGTAGTGATTACATTAGTGCATACAATTGTCAAAAGTCATGAAACAGAACACCAAAGATCTGTGCATTTTACTATATTGTTAATTATACTTCAATTTTTTTAAATGTTAAAAAATATAAAAGGGATGTTGAGTTGTGCACGAAGCTACAACAGGACAAGTGTGTTTGGGAGTGTTGAGCAGCAGGAGCAGTGTTGCACATTACTTAATAGCACTCTGTGGAAAAAAGATTTTAATTAGAGTTTGATCACAAACTTAGTATGAACCAAGTGTGTATTCTATTCAACTCTTTAAAACAGCCAACATCAACCAAACGAAGGACTTCTTATAACCCTTTGCCTATTCCATTGTTGGACAGAACAAAAGGCAGAGTGTCTGTTCTTAGACATTTTTAGGCAGATATTAGATGTCCATTTATTAACTGTAGAAAATAGAGGTGAACAGAGAGCAAAGAACAGAGACCAATGAGTTTTAGGAAGGGTCCAAGAACCAAGTGAAGTGGTATCCAAAAAGTGCACACGTGTGAACACACGCATTATTTTGGGAAGGTCCTTAGCTTCCAACAAATTCTCCAAGGGATTTCTTTAAAGAAAGTCAAACCTAGGTAAACTAAAGCTGCTAAGCTTCAGTTCAGCTCAGAAAATTACACACACACAAATTACACATGTTGTTCCTCACCTTTTAAACTAACTCTGACAAGCTTGTGTTGGACTTCCTACTAATAAGAGGGAGCAGGAAGGTTGACTTTTGCTCTCCTTGCTTTCCTCTGCTTTGTTGAAATTGTACTGATTTTTAATAAACCCAAAGAAAATCTCCAGCTTTGTCATTGTTCGCTTTCTTTTTCCACAAAGAAAGATGCTCCCACAAAGAAATGAAAGCAAAAATATACATAAATTACCTGAGAGGACTTTTCCATGATGCTCATGGGTGTTCTCTTACCTGCTCTCAACATCTTCTGTTACTTTGTCGAAGCTCACCCTTCAAAGTATACCTGGAAACCTTCTTCTTCCACTTGCGTTTTGGTTTTTTCCCTCCTTAAGTTCATTTTTCATCTCATTACCTCCCTGGGACCTTACTAATGCTAGTTTTTCCCTGCCAATCTCCATCATTCTTTATAGTACCAGCACTTGATGAGCCCAAAGGAGAAAGTAAATACCACCAGCAAGAGCCTGAGACTCAAGTAGAGGCATTGATTTCAGTCGCTGACACCACCCTCCCTGCCCCCAACCACCACCCTCTACACACACCTTTTTTCTGTCAGGAAAATGTTTGAATAGTCAAGAAATCTAAATACACATTTCAAGATAGTTAAAAAAAGAAAAATTCAACTTAACTACTACTTCTTAAATAAGAACTTCCAGCCATCATGACCTTTGATCTTCCAGCATAGCTGCCCTCTATTCTTTGGGGTTTTTACTTTGCCAAAAGGAAAATGCTAGTTAACGGCCAGAGAAGAGTTCAGAACAATATGGAAAAGGCCAAGGGTGGCCATCAGTAACCAGCCCTTGTGCAGCTCTGAGAATCTCTTTTAAATAACCAGTGAGGGTTGGTCTGAAGAATATCAGCTTCAAGGAGTGACACACTATTAACATGCCCATAGTATATTTCGTTCTGATCCTGTTTCTACTTCTTAGGTCCCATAATTATAAATTTTACTTCCAAGTAATATGATAATCTCAGTCTTCTTTTCACTATTTTCTTCTAAAGAATACAAGCAGTTTTTAAATACATGAATAATAATACAAAAAAAATTATAGAGATTTTTGACTATGGATATATGGGGCTGGGTGGGAGAGAGACATTCTCCATTCCAGATGTTTACTCTCCTGTAGAAGGACATCCATCACCCCCTGGCTTCCCGCTGCCCCTCACTCATTCTTGCCGTTGGAGGGACTTACCTCATTGATGAGTACGGGTAAGGAACTGGACTGAGTTCTTCTGCTCCTCCCTCACCTGTACCTCATTGGAGTTGGCCTGCTTCAGAGAGCACCATTGCTCTCGGCTGTGTACTAAGCTCAATGGTAAAGGCCCTGCCCTTGGAGGGCGAAGTCAGCAGTGGTGTAAAGCGACTGGCAACTGGCAAGTCAATCACATTCTGGGGTTCAGTGTTAGAAAGACCATTTTCCACAGATATATAAGCCACATTCTCCAATAGCCACTTTATTATTAATAAAGATATTTTGGCCATCATATTCTTTATTCTTTTGACTTCTCAATTGGTTCGGAATTCAGAAAGGAAGAGGGGTGCCCATTGGTGGGTCCTCTGATACCTCAACAGGATACAGTATTCTTCCCTACAGTGAGCATTTTCAATAACATTAGAAACTCATATGGGAGATGTCTAAAAATCAGCTGAATTTTTATCTGTCTCTCTCATTTATCTATTTCACAAAGGCAAAGTAGAAAAACTGAGAAAAAAGCTTTTAATTTCTAAACCCAAAACTCTCTTCTTTAGCTGGATTTTTTTTCTTTGTTTAATGATAACAGTGGGCAAGATGCAGTGGGCCACTCAAGAGACACAGACACGGTAAGTGTCTCTCCTCTTAAAAAATCTCTCACTGACGGGCCGTGAATCTTTATAAAACTTCCCACAAATGCAACAATTCTAAACATCTTCAACAAAATGCTTAAGAGTTAAGAATTAAGGACATAGTCGATGGTCATCCATTAGATTATATACTTGCCCTGGTAAACATAATCTGCTAGAAGAAAACACACCACCCAAATGAGAGCTTTTTAAAATATAATTTAAAACTATTTTTGTACCAGTACAATATATTAATTTTACAAATGTAAAATTTTATCAGCTGTTAAAGCATTTGCAAAAACCACACATCCTACTTCAGCTTTATTGCACAATATCTATAAGAAAATATTAATTTTTAAATTAGAAAACATAAAAATGCTTTCAATATAGAAGAGACAATCTGATTTCAAAGACAATACTCTATAAGAATGTCTACCAAGAAAATAACAGACTTTCACAGGATACCAAGCTGGACAGATGCTTCGGCAGATCCGGTACAAAGCACTGTTTAAAACCAGTCCAAGATACTTAATCCAAACTGTATCATCATTCTTCTTTAGAAATCTAGATGCCACTCAAGGTGGTTTCTTATACTTACAAAAGCTGAGGCATTTTTCAGTGAGAGCATTCTGAATATCTGTTACATATTAAAAACAATACTTCCAACTTAATAGCCATTTGCAGGTTTTTTTCCCTTCATGCAGATTATCTCTGGCAACTGTTTTTAATGACTATTAAATGATCATTTTAATTCACTTATGCTGATAGAAAACATCAAGTTAAATACACTTTTAAAACCTAGTCCTTTACAAAAATCAGTTTATAAATTTGTATCATAAAAATTAGTGTCGAGACCATCAAGATGGCCTTCACTTGTTTTACATTAGTTGGTTCTCCCAGAGTTGGGATGGCAGATGTCCCACTTTTCTATGTAGTGTTAATCAGAAAATAAATCCAAGCACTAAGCTGGAATCCCAAGACAGGTTACTCAGGTTGTATGATGGCTTTAGTGGGATATTACCCTGGGTCTATAAACCAGCGTAGGTGTTCAAATACTGACAGCAAATCTTGGTGGTAATTTAATTAATTCACCTCAGACAATGAATATAATCTGGAGATGCAAAAGGAAAAATGTTCATATAAACATATTGGTGAGGTTGTGTGTATCATGGAACAGGAAAAAAAATCCTCATTTATCAGAACAAGGATTCACCAAATTTGATACACATATAGATTACACGTTTTCCTATTAAAGCACGTTGATTCGATCTCAAGTGTTTTCAAATGTATGCCTTTGTGGCCAGGAAATTGCCTTTTGGAACTTATGGCCTGCATAAGCAAAGTCAAATATAATATTACACACTTGTGTAGAGAAAATAATTATTAAAATAGTGGTTATGCACTCACAAGTTTGTTGTAGGTAGACAGAATTATCAAAAACCCAGATGCTTATAAAAAAGTTTGCATTATTTAGAATTTCTTCCTTAGGAATCAAAGTAGTTGCTTTTCTGGAACTGCATTTTTCAGAACTGCTCAAAGCACCTCATCTAGATGAGTGTTTTTAAAAAATATATATAAAAAGTCTACAATGAGACTTCAAATATCACATATTTCACCTTTTACGGGCTTTTTATCATGTATTCCTTCCTTAAAGTCCTTCAGAATAAAATAAAAATAAACTCTCACATTCCATTAGAAAAAATGGAAACATTCACGGTCTGAAAATTTTCTGCATTCCCCCAAATCTTGGTACTATGTGCAATTTCCTCACATACAGGTTTTGAGGAAACCTCTGATCATCTATTATTGAATATTCAGCTAATGGACATGCCATAGAAAATTTACATTAATAGTAGTAAATAGATTAAAATCTATTCCATAAAATAAAAATGTTCTATGACTTCAATTTAAATACATATTGGAAAAGCTAAAAGGAGGTTTTTTGTTTGTTTTTCAAAAGTGCTAATTATTACATTTACAAGTATCTTCAATACATTATGTCCAATTCTTTGTAAAACTAAACCACCTTGCTTTAGGCACACTGCTTGATGAGTTTCTAAGAAGCAGAGGGGAAAGAAATCACTTGTCAATTAATCCAGCTTCCTTAATTTTACTGAAGAAGAATTTCTCCAGGATATTGGCACATTTGTAGTATTCACTCTCAGGGGGGTTGTACTCTTTGCAATTGGTAAAGACTCGCTGTAAGTCTGCCATGAATAATTTCTTAGACACGTAGTACCTATTCTTGAGGCGTTCGCTCATGGTTTTCAGATCTGCACAGGAAAAAAGAATATTAGCAATCTTTGACTCCTTTCAAACACTAGCTGACAAAAGTGAAATTGGGAAAGAAATCTATGTCATCGGTTTGATTACATTTTTACCATCCCAATGCCTTTGTTTAAGAGAAATTCATATAATCAAGGAAAACAGTTCTTAAATTTCATGTTCGTTCTTTTGTGAGGGTTTCTTGTGTAAAATCACAGCATTTTAACATTGAAGGAACCATTATTAGTCATCTGGCTCAATCCCCTATTCAGCACAAGGGAACTAAGTAGATTAGCAGGGGTAAGTATGGTGAGCTAAGTACTGTTAGCTAGTCATTCAGAATTACACAGAAGAGGCTCTATCTACACGGAGCAGAGCAGGTGGAACACTTGTATTGAATCATTTCATTACTTAAATAAAAACAATAGACTGAGTTTGTTTCACTAAATTCACAGTTGTTTTGGTGTTGCAGAGATAAAACTAAAGCAGAAAAACTGATCATAAATACATTTGCAAATACACCACTGACCTTGCATGTAAAATGGTTCAAACAAATTTAATTTCAGGCTCCATCAATGAAATAAGAATGATAAACTTTACTTAATAATCTATTTCCTAAAGCAAATAAGCCTTGTGAGACTATTATAAAAAGAATATCTTCCCAATACCTACTTGCTTTAAATTGTATTATTTTACGAACGAAAATAGTACTTCATCTAAACTTATAAGAATACAATGTGGCTTCTTTAATTCTTATTCTCAGGACCATTTAAAGAATTCCATGCAGTTTAGAAGATACTAACATTTGTCCACTTATAGGTCCCTAGTTGTATCTAAGTCTGGTTCTATCACTAAGATTTATATTAACTATACATGGCAAAATAAGTCAAAATTGCTGAATAAATACTTTTGACAACCAGAAACCCAAATTCCCACTATATCACCAAATTTTCCAGAGGGAAAGAGACTTACAACTAAATACATTGGTATTATCATTTAATAATATAAATACATTTATGTGCATCACCCAATATGGGGAGAAATTCATATGCATTGAAATCCTAAATCTACCACCAAACACCAAAGAAAAAAATGAGAAATATCTGTTCCTGCCTATTTCCCTTGATTAAAGCCTATCTCGGTTAGAGGTATGTCATCACATCTGTGAATTCAACTTTCAATTTCTTTCTTCTCTAACTGAAAGTTTCAAGGGAAAGAAAAATTGAAATGTGTTAAGATACACAAAGGCTCAGCAAATACCCAACTAAATCTATCACCAGAGCATGACTGACCAGATGATGATGTTCTCTCATTTAATGAAAAAAGCACAAGGAAATTGTGCCTCTTTAGGTAAAATTAGATGCTTACCTTCCTCCCACCTAAATGCCTACCACTTAAGTTTGTAATGGTTTAGAAAGAAGAGACATGAAACTAAAAAAAGAAAATGAAAACGAAAAAAAGAATTAAATGACACAAAAAGTTTACCCAAAATTTTCCAAACTGTTTCAGAAGGAGGGGGTAAGAAGAGAAGGGGAGAGCCTAAAATACAGCAGAAACAAAACAAAAATCATAGAAGTGTTTGGACCTTTCTAAATAATTACAATCAATTCTGCGCATTTCCTTTCTATTCTAAAGTTATAGATAACACCTTTCTTCCTCTAGCCTTCTTACATTCTTTCAGTTGACCAAATGGCATGGGTGAAAAAAAGAAGGTGATTAAACATCAGTGATAACCAAATATGGAGATATCATTAAATTATTCTATTTTCATCTCCCACCATCTTGGGAAATCTGGGGAAACAGGAAAACCTTGCCTAGCAATCCACGTGTGGTAAGAAGACACGTTGTACCCAACTATTCAGATGCTGTTCTGAATGTGACTCCCTAAATGAAACAGGTTAGATCTCATTCATGTGTGAGAAAAGAGTTTTTTAGGGAATGGGGGAAAGAGAAGAAACGTTTTTAGAAAAAGCCGAGGAGGCAACAATGGAGAAAAGTAAAATTATTGATTTGTCAGTCTTGTCCTCAAAAACATGTCAATCTTAGGGGTAAGGCTACAACATTTCACTCAGCACCTAAATGCATCCCAAGAAACATATTATTGCTCCACTAAAGAGCACCATTTACTGTTTCAATTAACTTTGTCTAGCATACACCTCACCCTACCACTGGCCTTGCTCAATGGGGTCAATTTTCCCCTCATGAGCATTCAGCAATGCACACAGGTGGTAGCCAACTGGAGAGGCCCACAGCCTTGTCAGGCTGGACCAGGCAAAAAGCTTTCAGAAAGCAGGCTGTTAAGTAAGCTACGACAGACTGGACCTGCAGGTCTCAGAGTACATGTGGACAGGGGCTGAAAGAGAATTATTCTCCCCAAACTCACACAACCTCCCATGAGGGTTTCACAAAAAAAAAGGGCCACATAACTGACTGAAAAGAAAACATTTCAGCTAGTTGTCTGTCATCTGCACAATTCCAAATTGGTTTAATTTGGGCATTCTCAGTTCATTCAATTAATAACTCATTTATTTGATTCAATTAATCATGGTGCAGGCACAGCAGCAAATTCCACAATTCTACATTTCTAAAGCCATTTTTGTTTGTTTGGTTTTGGATGTGAGACAAAGCTTAAAATAGCAGCATAAACAGTGACACTAACAGTATCCACCAAGAGCATGGAAAAGCAAGAACTGCATTAACCAGAATTTTTCCCTCTGAAAGTACAGCAGTCAAGCAGCTTACTCTAACTTCTCTTGTATTGCCTTCAAAAATTCTCAGACAGACTCTCAAAATACATCAAGAGGACAATCTGAGGCTTTTCCATTTGCAGCCAAACATGTACAATATAAGCAAGGTCACGTGCCAACAGCCTGCTTTCAGAGCTAGTGCTGTCTGCAGTTCCCCACCTGGGCCTTCTGCATCTGGTGATGTTGGTGTGTAGGCTCTAAAAGACAGCTGCAGAATGTCTCTAAAGAACACAGCCACCCACTTCTCCTTTACCATTCTGCTCTGATATCACTGCCCTCCACGGGAACGTGGAATCCCACCGCCCTTCATACACATCCTACCCTCCAACAGAAGAGTACAAGTCAACCTCAGCACCCATTGTCCCCCACACCGCCATCCAGAGAGTTTTAAATCTATACTTAGAAAATGTTAATGGCATTACCCATGGGGAACCTTATAACTTCATAATATCCCGGAGCTTCAGTTCTCTTCACAGGTTCCATGAAGGGCCAAGCGCTTTGATGGCTCTTGAGTAAAGAAAAAAGTAAGGTATCTAATATAGAAATTCCATGTGGGAAATCATTTCAAAATATTTGCACGAGGCGAATGAAGAGAAACCACGCACCTTCACCTGCTGGAGGATGCTCTTGAGCGTGCTATACAGCTGGTCAGGGTCTTTGGGCTCTTTACTTGAAAGGAAAAGAGTGAACAACAAGAAACAACAATTAGTTTGTTTTTTTTTTTTAAAGATTTTATTTTTTTTCTTTTTTCTCCCCAAAGCCCCCCTGGTGCATAGTTGTATATTCTTAGCTGTGGGTCCTTCTAGTTGTGGCATGTGGGACGCCGCCTCAGCGTGGTGTGATGAGCAGTGCCATGTCCGCGCCCAGGATTCGAACCAACGAAACACTGGGCCGCCTGCAGCAGAGCGCACGAACTTAACCACTCGGCTACGGGGCCAGCCCCAACAATTAGTTTTTTATCCTCCTGCCAGGTGATTCCTATTCAGGTCATTTTTACAAAAACCTAAAATTAAGAACTATTCCAGATTTTTTATGAAAATTTGAAACCCAACAAGCGTTGAACAGGTGGTTACAATCAGTTTGCCCATTTTCTCTAAGTTGCTGGGAGGGGAAAAAATCACTTCCATTAATATCTCTCGCCCATCACACTTACCTTTTTTCTTTTCCACTCGGTTTCCAGCCTGTCTCTCCTATATGTCAATGAAATTAAACACTGAATGAGAACTGCTTTTGGTCAAGAGAATAACATAATTAATACTTATTAAAAATGCAATAAATGACAGCCATGCCTCAAAAATGTCTATTTCTAGGAAGAGACTGAAATTAACTGCCATTAGTGACTTCCTTATACATCTAACAACACGAAACACTTCCTAGACTGACAACACTGCTGTATACATTAGTGTTTTTTAAAGCAGGAACCCCAACTTTTCATAGGGAAACATAAAAAGTAAGTATGTCCACTACTGTGGGTATGTATATATTTTAAGCTCTAAGTCACAGTTTTTGCGAATCACCATGTGAAAGAGTTAAGCTGTTATTTTAGCTTAGAACAAACTCTGTCCTGGTCTCTATTTTGTTTGGCGAAGACCCTGCTTGTAATGCAAGACGGTTTAGTGCAGCAGAAAGAAAACACAGTCTGGATCCAATAGAACTGGATTTGATTTCTCGCTCTCTCCTTAAAAGCTAATTTACTCTAGAAAAACTACTCAACCTTTTGCCTCTATAGTTTATCAATCTATAAAATAGAACTCTAAAACTTAGGCACTGTTATCCCTTTCAAGATTAGTTGATGCATGTAAAAAAAAGCAGAAGAATGCCTGGCACAAGCTGCCATTCACTGATTTGGCAGCTATTAAGCCATTAATAGGGATAATACAGGGAAGTCAGATTTCTGGGTCTGCCAGTGAAACTAAGATCTGCAATAGGGTAGATTTTGTAATGAAGAAATATACCTTGTCTACATATCTTTTTTTTTCTGGAGAATTTTAGCTCGTTTGATTTTGTGTTGTTTATTAAATCTTCAATATACTAGAAAATCCTGGATTTGAACCGAATGAAAGCACTGATATTTGATAGTTCCTCATCTACAAAAATAGCTACTTTGTATGTTTAATCCAATACAACTCGCCTCTAACATACTCGCAGATAAGAACCCTTGGGAAAATACTGTAAAATAGGGAACTTGAAACAAATTATATGCTTTCCAATCATCTTTTCAAGAAGTTTGGGGAAACGAATTTAGCCAAGCCCAGCTCTATGCAGGTTGCACCCACGACGGCAATGAGACACAGTGTGGACAGCAAGAAGTTTGGAGATCGAACTGGGCTGATTCTAATTCTAATTCTAATTCTGACAGTTGCCAGCCAGGTGCCATTTAAGGTTAACCATCTAAGGACTTAAGCATTCGGAGACTCAATTTCCCCATCTGTAAAAGGAGAATTCCCCTACCTTCAAGGTCACATGTGGGTGGCCCTAGCACTGTGCTACAAACCGCAGGCGCTCAATAAACATGGACATTAATAACCGTAACAAGGGGTCACTGAAGCTCTCTTTGGTTGATTTGCATTGGGAAGTAGAGAAAAGAGACAAAAGGAAAGCATTTGCTGCCTTCTTAAAAGACTAGAAATAACACAAATGGAGACAGGCAGGGCAAAAAGCTTTCCGAATCACTGCACCTTGGTAACTGTTTCAAACACATCTCGCAGTATTATCAAAAGATTTTGCTTTTAAAAGAAGATCTATACATACTAATTCCAGGAATGCTTTCTATCGGAATCTGTCGAACTCCATCTTTAAAACATGAAAGTCCAGGGTAGACTTTTCGAATCTGGGCTTGTTTTCTTTCTATCAGCTTTTTAATTATCTGTAAAGCACAGGAAGAAAATGTGTTTAAGGACAGAAGTCTGTGGCTACAGTTTAAGTCAGTCAACCTAAGCAGTCGTTCTTCTAACAAAACAAAGTCTTCAGGAAATAAAAGGGAGAAAGGGGTGAACGCTATTTAAGAGGTAAGCCATGAAAACATGCTATTACCCCATGCCCACGTAGTGTCATTCACACAACTCTCTGAACACTTGTCCTCTGCCACCCAGAAAAGCTGATCCTGAGGGAACACACTGCCCGAAGGGCCCACTGTCCTCTTTAGCATCAGAGTCAATTATTTCGCCCTGCTTTTCCGCAGAGCCTCTGCCAGAGCTAAGGTAAAGCAGGCCTGTGCATCTGCTCCCCAGTCAGGCGTCGGCACCTCTTACATCCCGGGACTAGGAACTGTGCCCGCAGACCCAAGGGCAAATGAATAGGCTCAGAAAGTCCCCACAGCCTGGGAGGATGGCCTTACTGTTATTCACATTTTTCAAGGCTTGACCTCACCCTATGCTATTTGCATCAACAAAGCAGCTCTAAAGAGTTGTTTGTTAAGGCCACACAACCACAACCACAATGTGAGGGAATTTTGAGAGGTGTTTGTTTTATATAATTCCTAATGTACTGAGGTTACCATCTCCAAAACAGTGCAGTTTTCCCTTTAAAAAAAGAAGAAGAAAAAAAAAACTTAAAAACCACCATCCTGAAATCAACCATATCATAACTAAATTTTGGAAAAGAAAAACCAAAACAATAACAGCCATCAATTTAATTCAAAGAAGAAAACAAAGAATTCCAGTTCCTAACTGCTTGATCTCAAACATATTGCCGGTAAACGCTGCAGCATGAATTCATAATCCCAACAATTAAACAAAGAACTTCACAAAATGAATGGGACTAGTAAAAGGACACTCCTGTAAATCTAGCTCAGCGCTGTCCAATAGAAATATAATGCAAAACACTCACGTAATTTTAAATTTTCTAGTAGCTACATTTTTTTAAAGTAAAAACAGGTGAAACTGACTTTAACAATATATTTTTATTTAATCCAATATGTCCAAAGTCTTATCATTGCAGCATAATATCAATAGAAAAAAATTATGAGATATTTTGCATTCTATTATTCATACTGGTCTTCAAAATTGGAGTGTACGTTACATTTACAGCACATCTCAACTTTGACCACACACATATCCAAGTGGCTGCCACTTTGGACAAGGCTGATCTAGATGGATGCTCTCCCTTTATTTATAAATCAAAGTCTTTTTTAAAAAGAATCCCAATGGCAATCTCTTAAATGGACACCTTCAGAAAATATAATTTCAATTATAATTTGAAAAGTTTTTTCTCTTTACCAAGGATACTCTCTAAGGTGATACCTGACTAAGCGGCTTCCATACCCCTCACGTAACACCCTGAAGGTGGTGGGCTCCTGGTGCGTGACCGGTGCCTCCAAGGATCACTTTGGAGAAAGAGGACATTTTACTTCTGTTCCAGTCTCCTATCTTCACCACCCTAGAAGCTGTCTTCACTTCCCCACTGTGTCATCATCTTCCTCTCCTCAAATCCATCTCTCATTTGCTGTCAGTTTTAGTTTTCCCAAACAGAAAATTTGGGGAGACTACCCCATCTTTAATATGTCACCAAGTCTCAAAATGTCTTCTTACCAAAAGTCATATTGCTTTGCTTCGCCCTTACTTTGGCCCCTCAAACCCAGGCCCTTGTAGTCTCACACATGGATTAAGATTTAAGAACTATCCCACCTCCCAGCCCACACACACATATGCACACACATACACGCACACACACACACACACACACTCAATTCTACCTGCTTATGGCCTATTCACAATTTCTCAAATAGTAGCTTCCATCACCCACACAACTATGGTCCCAGTTGTTCATGCGCCCATGAATCTACTTATGTTGCACTCTGAATTTCTGCTCATGCTGATTCCATTACCAGGCTGTCCAATTCAAAACACGTCTCCCACAAAGCCATCTCAGATGATGCTAGGCTGTTATGGACCCTACCTTTCCCTTGGAGTCATCACTCACAAAGCAGTACTCCACTCCCACTCTCTACTCCACCTGTCCAACTGTACCAGGTTTCTCTCTCCATCCCCACTAACCATAACTATAACTTATTCTGCTCTTGTATGCTTTGGGGGCTAGGGAAGTCCTCCATATATTTAGTTTGTTTGCTACCACCATTAGTCCCTGCCTTCCTCAAAGGGGTTTTCAAAGTTGGAATAAATGATACTTGTGAAAATAATTTGAATTCTGTGGAAGAAGATACTATGTGAATACAAATATATTATTATGGTGACTTCAAATCTCTTTTTTTCCCAAATCTCTTTTAAAAGAACTAGGTTAACAGCTCCAAGCCAGCCTCATCCATTCAATGGTGTGTGTTAGAGAAGGCTGGAGGCAAAGAGGGAAGGTGAGGAGAGACAGAGAAGAGATCCAAGAGGAGAGGAGAAAGAAGAAGAGAGAGGGAGCATTGTCTTCTAAAAACTTGACTGCTTTGGTTAGCCCTGTGCTTATGGCTTTCCCCATTACATGGGAAGAACCAACAGATCTGCACTATGTGAATCTGAAGACCCTGGCAGGGGAATCCTGCTCTCAGCTTACACTGTGGAGATGAACCGGTGCTGCTGGGAGGAGGAATTAGGAAAGCGCAGCTGACTGCACCGTGATGGCTTTAGTTGGCCAGCAGCCTCTAATGATGAACAATGAGCTGCTGAATTCAGACCTGCTCATTAAGCCCCAAAGAGAACAATGAAGAAAGCTAGCTCTTCAGAGAGAGACAGAGAGGAGCCTGCTGGGCTTTTATTAACTCTCCAAGTACCCTATTTGGAATTCTCTCCTAGGCTGACATCTTTGACCAAGAAACAACAAAGGTTGTTTTTATTTTCGAATTTGAAAAAAGCCTTTTGCTCACATTCACAGGAAGAATAAGAGCAAGTTTGAGCCACTGTTAGTAAAAGGAAAATACTTAATGAGCACCTACTATGCACCAGACACTGTGTAAGGAGCTTTATGTCTGTTACGTCAGTGATGGCCGACAAATAACTAAGAACTGGGATTAAGGGACATTAGTAGAAACGAGAAAACAAAGACAGGTTTAAGACAAATGTCTTTTTTAGTTACTTGGTAGAAAAAAGTACACTAGAATGACTAACAGAATTATAAAGTGGAATTGATGTGGGATGACACAGCTGCAAACTCCCAGTTTTTGAACTCCAATGAATTAGGGGGAGCAAAGAGGTGATCCTGGGTTTAACACACAAAGTTCACTCATTTAATAAATGGCCTATGTGTACTCCTCAATTGTACCCTGTTTATGATCTTTTCTCTGTCTTAGAGAAATGTAAAATTGCTATATAGTCAAATCTATTAACTTTTCCCTTTACTTCTTCTCCGTTAGTTCATAGGCATAAAAGACTTCACCCCAAAATCAGATAACAAATCACTCAATACCTAGAAGTATAAGCCTTCAGAACTGGCAAGGTAAAAGGAGAGATTAATACACACTAAGATAAATGTTTATGTAAGAGGATAAACACTTAAATTCAAATAGTTGGTTCAAACTAATGCTCGAGAAGTTGAAAGGAAGAACTGGAACACAGCTGAAGAGGTTCAGTTGCGTGTGTGTTGAGAGAGGGAGGTCAGTAATGGCCCTGGAGAATAGTTTAAAAAGGAAAGAAAGAGATAAGTTTGGTAAGGTTGCTTGAGGCAGAGTGTTAAAGGCCTTGAGGATGAAGTTAAGATACGTGATCATACTTCACAAGTTTTGCATTTTACACCAATTTAATAAGTGTTGACTCTGTCAGGAATGGTGACCTTGAGTGAAGACAAATCGATTTCAAAGAAGAAATCGATGCAAACTGAGATTATGACACCCAGTACACCCAGACACACAATAACCCAGAGCCCAAAGATTCACAACTCACCCCAACTAAGACTGGCCTGTATAGAAGTCACGTGCTTACCTCCTTCTGCTTCTTAATGATGACAGAAAATTCTGTATATGGGATCCGTGGATTCAGCTCACATCCCATTAAAGTGGCTCCTTCATAATCCTTGATGTAGCCAACATATTTGGTTTTAGGTATTTTAATTTCTTTGGAGAAACCCTGCAAAGCAAATAGATTCACTCATATGGGCACTGTGCATTAAATACCTATTGAGTGCTAACTATGGGCTGAGCACCGTGCTAGATATCAGGATATACTTCTTACAAGTTCTCATCGTGTGATTCTGGGAAAGACTAGTGGGAAACCTTTCCATGAAGTTCAAAAACATCAAAAATTAATCAGTGAAAATAGGAAGGAAGACAACATAAAAAAATCCTAGTGACACAAAAAATATTTAAAAGTTTTTAACAGAAACGGCTATTAAGTAAAAATAAGGTTAAATTTTGCATTAAATTGCACAACTTTTCCCAAAGTGGGGAGGGGGGCCCAGGATTCTCAACAAATCAAAAACTAACATTGACCTAAATTTTGAAAGCAAAGCATAAAATCAAAAAATAGAGCAATTAGAAGTTTGATGTTGAGAAAACGAAACCACTAATTTACAAGCAAAAAACTTCCAGACCATCGCAATGTGTGGTTGCTTCGGTGACATTAACGCTTCGCAGTGTATTCATTTACATACTTTAAGCTGTAATAACAGAGTGCTACAGGGTATATATTCGTATATTTATAATATAAACATAATTTTCCTTACAGTGCCTATTTCAGTTCTTTGTGGAAAATTACTTGGACTTCAGAACTATCAGCAGCAGTTTCCTGCCTCCCCTTTCAGCAAAAACTTATTTTCCAAGCAATTACTGCCAGCATCCTCAAAGGGGACTACAGACAAGTCATTTAAGAACCACGGCCGAGACTTCATGCTTTGCACTGTAGTTACAGCCCAGGAAAGCAGACATTCAAACCCTCAGTAAAACAATCCCACTGAGTTCTTCCAAGTGAGGTGTTTGTTTTGTTTTGTTGTTGTTGTTGTTGTTGTTGGGGAAGATTGGCCCAGAGCTAACATCTGTTGCCAATCTTCCTCTTTTTGCTTGAGGAAGATTGTCACTGAGCTAATATCTGTGCCAATCTTCCTCTATTTTATGTGGGAGGCCACGACAGCATGGCTTGATGAGTGGTGTGTTGGTCCACACCCGGGATCCAAACCTGAAAACCTGGGCCGCCAAAGCGGAGCACATGAACTCGACCACTATGCCACTGTCCTGGACCCCCAAGTGAGTTTTCCTCCTAAAATCACAGGGGGCCAGCCCTGCTGCCGAGTGGTTAAGTTCTCATGCTCCGCTTCAGTGGTCCAGTGTTTTGCCGGTTCGTATTCTGGGCGCGGACATGGCACCACTCATCAGGCCACAATGAAGTGGTGTCCCACATGCCACAACTAGAAGGACCCACAACTGAAATATACAACTATGTACTGGGGGTGTTTGGGGAGAAAAAGCAGAAAAAAGAAAAAAAAGATTGGCAACAGTTATTAGCTCAGGTGCCAATCTTAAAAAAAGAAAAAAAAGAAAATCACAAATACAGCCCAAAGAATGGGAAGAAAATAAATAAGAAATTAATTATCTGACCTCAGAGGAGGGAAAGCTTTCTAGTCATATAAAACATATAAAAAAAGAGCTTAATAGATTTTCTGTAATAAAATATTTAAAATTCTGTACATTAAAAACAGAGCCATAAGCAATGTTGAAACAAATGACAAACGGGGGAAAATCATAAAACAAAAAATTAATATCCTTATATACAAAGAGTTCTCATAAATTAATGTAAAAATAAGTAATTTAATAGAAAAAGAGGCAAAAACAATGAATTGGCAATTCAAAAAAAGAACAAGAAATACAGAGGATCAACGAATAAGAAAAAAAGTCAAACCACACAATGATCAAATAAATGCAAACACACAATTTGTTACTTAGTGAAAGAGTGAAAACATATTTTTCAATAATCAAACTCTTTCCTGGGCTCCCTCATATATTACTGACAAGAACAGAAATTATTTAAGTATTTGGCAATACATAACAAAAACCTTAAATATGTCTGGAAGCAACTCTACTTCTAGACATTTATTCTAAGCAAATTTCCATAGATGAGGGCAACACACACTCACACACATATACTCACACACGTATACTTACACACAAGAAACCCCTAAATGTCCCCAAAATGTGGTACCAGTTTAATAAATTATTTTCTATTTATACAACAAAATTCAGAGAACCACCAAAAGTCATATGAAAAAATAATCAGGATATATTAAGTGAAAAAGGCAAGTAATTAAATTACATACAATGCAAATTGATTTTTATATTTATACACACACACATGAACACACACACAGAAAAAATACTAGAAGGGTATATATCAAACATTAACAGTACATTTCTCTGGGTGGCAGAATTACAAGCAATTTTTCTTTCCTTCTTTCTGCTTTACTAAATTTTTCATAATTTCTACAATAACTTTACACATTACTTTTGCAGTCAGAAAAGCAAGTGACAAATGTTTAGGAATTATAAAACATTATTAAAAAAGTAAGCAGCCAAAAGATAATACTCAAAAAGTCAAACTGAAAACTTCTGATAAGAAGGGACTAAAGATGGCAGCCAAGCTCCCAGCCTGCTGTGTGCTATAGAACCAAGACTGTCTGCAGCCTTTCGTAAACCTCAGAATTTCCTCTCTGCTGTCAGTAATGGAGGCCCTCCAGAGACTGAATCTATTTCTCTCATTCATGGAGAACACTACTCACCCAGGACTGGGAATTTCTCCTTAGCCTGGGGAGAAAACCATATTTTAGAATGTTAGGATGCAATACTACACTTCACTTACAGATGACATTCATTCATTCATTCATTCACTCCACAAATATTTATTTAGTATTTACTATATGCTGGTCATACCCTCTACTCCACTCTGAAGCTTACTTCTGGCTTAAGGCTTACAAATAAATGTATGTCCTTCTTATAAGTAGAAACACTGGGGAAAAAACTTACTTGGATGAAGGTTACCTGAGTGCATAAGAAAAGAAATGACAGAACAATGCTGCACAGTGAAAAACCAACCTGTTTCTTGAAATATCCAATTGCATATTCATCCGCATATGTGAGGAAGTTCAGGATGTCATGTTTTATATGATATTCTTTCAAATGATTCATCAGGTGCGTTCCATAGCCCTGCATGGAAGTTAGTACACACACAAATATATTAGGTTCTCGAGAAAAGAAACTCCTAAAAATTCACTGGGAAACGGAAAATTTAGCAGTTGGTACTTTGATGTATTTTACCAGTATAATACTAACACCCTTTCTTGCATTTCTGAACTTTGAAAATGAGCTACAAAACCAAAAAATTCAAAATCCTAGAATGGTGGTACAATCAGCATCTGAAAAAACAAGTCTCTGGTTCTTTGAAAATAACACACTGAGGCTATAAGCTGCTAGTTCAATCCTAAAGATCACTTGCTGAATATTAATAAAGAAGTTTCGGCAGTGAATATTGATTATGAATTTCTGCTTATCTTTAAAGTATTTGAGAACCTAAGATGAAAAGAGCAATGTAAAGTGCTAATCTTCACTAGAATATTAACTAAACCGAGTGCTTCCTGTGAACTACAAATCAGCAATCCTTCTAAAGAACTGTATCGTCATATACACGGGATTTTCAACTTGGCTGGAATAAATTCATGATGGAAATAAGAAAAAGATCCAAGCACCAGGTTTTTCAGTGATGTACAAAGCTTAGAGAAAATCTATATATATAAAGTGATTGTTTTAGAACCTCATAAAAAGAGGTGAAAGTAAATCCAGAGACAAATGCCTTCACATAAATATTTTAGAATTTGGTGGTCCATTTTTCTCAAGAACTTGAATGTGCTTACAGGTATAAACTCACGAGACTGCAGCACCTCAAGGGGAGAAGGATCTTCGGAAGTCATTTGGTTTAGCTCTCTATTCCATGTGAGGCTAGAAGACTTCTGCCATCTACCCTGAAAAGCTGAGCTGCTAGAATGCCTCCAATATAGGGTGACCACTTAGTCCTTCAATAGACCAATTCATTGTCACACATTGTTATGCCTGGGAAGTCCCTCCTAATGTTCACCTGACATCTGATGCCTTGTTATTTCTACTTATTGACCTTAGTTCTACTCCTACAGTAACAAAGACTCATTCCTGCTCTTAACAACTCTTCAAGCCCTTGTAGACGACATGCTCTCACTCACGCCCACCCCCACCTCCCAAGTCCCAGGCCAAACATCCTCGAGGCTTCAGTCATTCTTCATACGGCAGGATCGGAAGACCCCTCCATCAATCTAACCACTCTTTTCAGGACTCTCTCCTGTATAACAACACCCTTCTAAAGCATGGATCCCAGGACCAAGCGTAATGATAATCAGGATGGTCTGTCTGGTAAATAGGAGATCAGTATTACTATTTCCCTCTTCTGGAAATTATTCTTCCATTGAAGTTCCCCAAGGACACTTTAGTTTTTCCCAAATATATCACAATACCGACACATGGTGAGTTTGAATAAAACTCAGATAAAAAGACGAATGAGATATCTCTCTCCTTGAAGAGAAGAGAGTAAAATGGGGACGATAAACATATCCATACCTAATTACAGTACAGCACTGAGCTGTTCGATATAGTAGCCATTAGTCACATGTGACTTTTAAGCAACTGAAATGTGACTAGTCCAAATTGAGGTGTACTAGAAGTGTAAAATATACACCAGGAAAGTTTCTCATTAATAACATTTTATACTTATTACATGTTTAAATGACAATATTTTGTACATATTAGATTTAATAAAAAAATAATTTCAACTGTTTCTTTTTACTTTTTTAAAAATAAGGCTACTAGCAAGGTTTAAATGACATATTTGGCTTGCAATTGAGGCTCACAATGTACTTCTATTACACAGCATTGGTAGAGAGTGATGTATTTGTACTGACAATAGAGAAAAAGGCTGCAGGATAATTAAGGGGGAGAAGAAGGAGGGTATAAAAGAAAAAAAGAATGCTTAAGCTAAGCCTTAAAAGAGTTTGTCAAATAGAAAACAATGTAAGAATATGGTTTGGAAATCTAAACGTAAGGAAAAATGAACTTATCCAAAAATTTTATAGTGGGTTTATAAGCTAGGGGTACAAAAAGGCTTCTTAAAGAAAACATAAAATGCAAAAGCATAAAGGAAAGGACTGATTATTAAGTAGACTACCTCTAATTTCAAAACTTCAAGATTTCATAAGCAATTTGTGATATCAAAAACAAAAGACAAATGACAAACTGGGAGGGTGTAATTGTGACATACTATAAAGAATTAATATCAAGAACTCATAAATATCTTCTATAGGACTGATACAAAAAAAAGAGACAGCCTAAAATTGTCAAAGAATAGAAAGAAGTAATAAATATAACCAAGAAATATAAAAAAGCTGTTCGGCCTCAATAATAATCAGAGCACTCCATCAGGAGATGCAATATTTGACTCAACAGTATCTTTAAGATGGTGCACAGTGTCAGAAATGGATGGGGAAATGGTACTTTCCAACACCACTGGTAAAAATGTAAATTGGTAAACCCATTGAGAAGGGCAATCTGGAAATAATTTTTTAAATTTAGACTGGCCATATTCATTCATGCAGCAATTCCACTTCTCAGTGACTAGAAAAACATTTCCAAATAGAGCACTGTTTGTGATAGAAAATAGTTGGAAATAAACATAAACATCTTCAATAGGAAATGATTATATAAATTATGATGCATCCACATTATGAAATACTACATAAAAAGAATAAAATACCTCTATATCAGCATTGTCTAATAGAAATTTCTGCAATGATGAAACTATTCTTTATCTGTGCTATCCAACATGGCAGCCATTAGTCACATGTGGCAATTAAGTACCTGAGTGACTGAGGAACTGAATTTTAAATTTTATTTAATGTTAATTGATCTAAATATCAATTTAAATAACCATATATACGCACTAAACTTGAAAGATCTCGAAGATCCGATGGAAAGTTTTTTAAAAAAAAATTATGTACAGTGTGAATTCTATGAATGTAAACAACAAAACACAGTCATTTCTTACATACAAGTATATTTCCACACATGTAAATAAGTAGAGAAGCACCCAGAAGGCTGCACACAAAGCTGAGAACAGCAGGATGGCAGGGGAAGGGAGAGCGGGGTTTTTTGATTTATTTGAAAATGTATTTGTGTAGGACCTAGGTAATTAAAAATTACTTTTAAAGAAAAATGGAAAAAGCTGTAGAAAAGAGAACAGTTGGCTAGTTGGAGGGAACTGCATGTGCACAGGAATAGAAATGTCTAGCATTTAGTAAGAAATGCATTTTCTGGTGAAACTCAGTTTAACATAAATGGGTTGATGGAAGAGAGCTAGGCTTTTGTTGTATACATCATCTTGTAAGAAGTTAATAGAACTATAAATTTTCTCCCCTTTGCCTACAATCCAATGATTTTACTCAAGAAGAGTGATAATGGTTCTTTTCTAAAGAGCTTCTCAAAACCTGCATAAGATATTTTTCATCAGTGGCCACTAATCTGTCACCTCTCCAAAGAAATCGTCCAGATTCCAATTGCTTGTGTAGGGGCTGTGTCTTTTAACTTGAATCCTTTCTGTGTCTAGTACTGCAACCGGCAGTAGTGGTAGCTTAAATATTTCCTTGATTAAAAAGGCATTAACAACATTAAGCTATTATATGTAAATGTTTAGATTTTCACTCCAGAACTATTTCCCGTGTTTGTATGTCTTTACTTTTAACTGTCACCAAAAGGATTCTTTTCCAAATCCATCTGGTAACTTCAATGTTTATCTAAGTATTTATTATGATAAATAAATATTAGCTATGTAACTTTAAAGTTGTACATAATATCAAATCCAAATAGTTCTTAGATGGCACGATATTCTAAAACCAAGTGAGGCACTTCAAGGAAATTCTCAAATGTTATCTTGTGTGTACTTTGAGAAAGATAAATTCACATACAAATCACATTCCCAGGAATTTGTCTATAAGCTTGATTCTCCAAAATGAATGGATGCAAATTTTAAAGTATCATTGAGCTAAGATCTTTAATACATTAAATAAAAATTTAAAACTTCCACGTATGAACTTGCTGTCTACACAAATAAGTGCCACCACCAGCAACTGGCTTCCATCAAACTCATCCATTCTATTTAATTTTGAAAGACTAATCTTCATTTTTTAAAACTAGTTTCAAGTCACTTACAAAAAGTGGCTTTTTTCTAGTTCTTTCTACTGAGTTTGTGATGTTTGGCCAGGTTCCGTCAAGTCTTTAGAAAATTACATGGTTTGGGAAAAAAATAAATTGCCCTTCTGGGAAGTAATAAGACAAAGCATCCAATTCATATTAAATACCTTTAGTTTCCCTCTCGGATCCCGACAAGTGTCCAAGTCAACCTTAACCAACCTTTCCAAACAAGGTGGTTGGTGTAGCTTTCTTTGAAAACAAAAATTAGGCAATCTTTTTCTGGAATTATAAACCAAGGACATATTTTCCAGCTCCTCTCCCCATGAAAAGCCAAACCAAAATTTCCTTTTCAATAAGTTCCTAAACTCTGGACACTTGGGATTGTTTCTCATTTTGGCTGACCGGGAATTAAAAAATGATAAGCATAACAACAGCACCATCTAAAGACATCCTGTCAGAATTCCTTGAAGAAGAGCCAGAGATCAGTTTCAAGCAAATGGGAGCCCTCAGCTTCCCCAGTCAGAATGATGAATGCAAGACTGATGAATTTTGTTTGCCCTTTGATGCTCAGTACTATGAGTCAAAGAAAAAAAGCCCCACTTGTGCTTTGTGGGAATAAATTGCAGCAGCTATAATTGGCACTGTGACCAGAGTAAAGCTGGTCATGAAAGCAGAAGTACCCACAGCACTGGCTGCAGCCCTCAGGCAGAGAATGAGTCCCTCCAGTGACTTATTTTTGGTTTTTGTAAATGTCCTTGCTTCTTTGTAGCTGAAGAAGTCAACAATGTCCTTAGATCTGCACTGTCCAGTACAGGAGCCTCTGGCCACATGTGGCCAGGGAGCACCTGAAACATGGCCAGCCCAAATTGAGATGTGCTGTAAGTGTAAAATACACACATGATTTTCAGAGGCTTAGTACAAAACAAAGAACGTAGAATGTGTCAGTAGTAATTCTTTGTGACATTGCCTACCTGTTGCGATGACAATATTTTAGATACACTGAGGAAAATAAAATATATTTTTCAAATTAATTTAACCTGTTTCCACTTTTTAAATGTAGCTACTAGAAAATTTAAAATCACATATGCTGCTCACATCTGCACGTCATATTATGTTTCATTGGACAATAGTGCCTTAGACCTTCCAAAAATTTTTCTCAGCAGCCATCTAATCCTGAGCTGCTTATCTTTCCACCATTTGTCATATTTTTGCATGATATTCTTTAGGACTCCCAAAATACCAAATGACTAATAGTCTAAAGACACATTTCCTGGTTCCATTTTCCTAAAAACAGCAGAGTAGAAGACAAGATAATCTAGATCAGAGGTCTTTCTGCCAATTAAGAGTCTAGTGTATTCCAGCCAGACTGAAGAGATGAGTAACACAGCCCAGTTCCCGGGGAGTAAGGGACCTGGCCCAAGAACAGCTGGGAAGGTAAGTTAGACACTCACTCACACACAGAGATACACACCCTCTCCAAAAACCCACATTCCAAACCCTGCATGAATATTTCTGAAACTTAGCCATAAATTTATTCAAGTTTTTCATAACTTCCCTTACAGAATTTCTTTAGTCCTTATCTCCCTTTAGGGACAAGGTCATAAGAAATCTTTCTGAAGTGTAAGCCACCTAAATCATCCTCCTGATCCACATATCACCACATCCTTTCTCGTGGTTCAGTCTCACCAGTTGGATGTGTGTGCATGTGCACAGGCATAAATTAACAATGAACAGTTCCCTTCACTTGCCATATACTATGACTATACTTGAGTTGCATTTGGGGCTGTGTGGTGTCCCTTACCTTGCCCAAGGCCCAGCAAAGCTTTGGTAGAACCTTACCTGTTGGTATACGGAACCATTTACTCTCTGTACACACATAAACATACACTCTCAGTGAGAAGATTCTTCTCAGAAAGTCCTGAATTTCACTTTGAACCTTCTCTGGACATGGCACAAAGAGACTCTCCCAAGCTCTGCAGCTTTAGTGAGAAGCACCACATTCTGCTTTTCTTCTATGACCTTGGGTTATCCTTACCTTGACTTGCTCATTTGAGGTTACAGCACAGAAAACAATCTCTGTGAATCCTTGGGATGGGAACATACGGAAGCAGATACCACCAATAACACGGCCATCTTTAATTAAAGCAAGAGTTTTGTGTTTCCTGAAAGAATAAGATTATATCAAAGTTTTACCTATCTTGTTTACATAAGTATACTCTTTGGGATGTTCCTTATTAATCAACCAGGAAAGGGGAGGTGTTTTTCTTGAGTTTCTATGGAAACTTCTTTTATCTAGCCATTATCTTGCTAAACCACTCCTTAATGTGGACTTTTTAGAGCAAGCTTGCCTGCACAAGACCTCATCAGAGCTTCCATCGGACCAAAATGCCAGCCACCTAAGAAGGGGCTGAGGTTTACAAATAAAGAAGAGGGTATGTGAGGAGGTGCTCCCTGGTACTAGAACAGGGGTACACCCAATGCCAAGGGACTCAGAGTAGGGGGTCAAGGGGAGAGCACGAAGTCATGGACAAATGTGGCATATGTTTCTGAAGAGTTTAGTCTTACTCAAAAATATTATAAAAACATTATGGAAAAGAATACAAAACCCACATGTGCAATTTGTCAAAACCTGCATTATAGAATCCTATCCGACCTTCTCTCCGTCTAAAATGTCACTCTGAATTGTCACGTGTGGATCATAGTCTATATAGGCTCTTGGGTTATATATGTTAAAATACATTCAATTAGAGAAGTTTTTGTTTTGGGGGGGTTTTTTCCAAAGCAATGGATTTTCAAAGTTAACCTGTCTGATATCCCAATAATTTTCCCAGTGCTTACAGACCTAGGCAACAATGATGCCTAGTTAAGATACCAAAACCAAGAATGTTTTGACTATGAAGAAACTGGGACATCATCTTAATGTTATATTCTTTCACTGCTATGATGAATGTAGCACAGGATAGTCAGCAGTAACTTAAAATATTAAGCTTCATTATTATTAACAAAAAATTTATGACTTGTGAAAAAGTAGTCTTAATGCTTTAGCCATGGCAATTATCTTGATGTAGCTCTGTATCCACAGTGTGACAAGAGGCAGCAGGATTCGGTGGGTGACTACGGCTCACTTTCACTGTCTGAGTAGTTCCTCTTTCATTTAAGAAGGAAGAAGAAAGAAGGAAGAGCAAAGCCCCACTTACGGGTCAAAGACAAGCCGTGTGATGTACTCTTTGGGCATCCGGGGCAGCTGATGGGAGAACACGTTCTGTAGACCAACCAGCCACATCAGAATCTTCTTGTTGGGTTTCTGGTTCAGGGAATTGCCAACCACGTGAAATTCAATCACACCCCTGCGCTCTTCCAGCCTGGCTGCCTCGTCCCTGGCTGAATGTGCTGATAGAAAATTGGTCTGGCATGCAGGAGACAAGAAAAAATTACACAGAGCTCTTCTCTTAAGACAGTGGGGATAGGACATATGATCTCTTCTCTTCTTCGTTTGAATACGATACACATTTGGGGATTTTCAGGGTCTCAAACCACACATACACATTATGAAAACAAAACAGAAAAGGCAAGTAAAGCATTTTGGGAGATCAGAGAATTATACATGTACATGGATATTTGGTGTAGATTAGGAGTCATCAAACTTGTCTGTAAAGAGCCAGAGAGTAAATATTTTAGACTTTGGAAGTCATAAGGTCTCTGCAGCCTCTAGGCAACACTGTTGTGGTGTGAAAGCAGCCATAGATGACACATAATTGAATGGGTGTAGTAGTATTCCAATAAAACTTGATTTAAAAAGGGGGAGGGGAGACTGGATTTGGCCTGCAAGCTATAGTTCGCCAACCCTTGGTTTAGAGGAATCCCATCTGGCTGAGCTTTATAGGACCCTCTGAATGACAGATCCCAAATTCTCATTATAGGCCCAACACTAGCAGTCACGTTCACATTGTTAGCACCTCTTTTTGGAGGACAGGTTTCTTTCCAGAGGAATATCTGTTGACCCACTCTCAACCATAACTGGAAGCACAACCTTGTGCCAGCACTTTATGCTCCCCATCCTATTTAATCTAGCCGGTAGCGTGCAGGTAAATGTTCAACAAACAGCTCCCCAAAGAAGAAAAGCCCTAATTGGTAGTACCTGCTTCATTTCATTGTTCTACAGTCAGCTGCCCAGGTGACCAGGTGTCATTATGGTCAATTTCAAGCTACCAACTTTTTTTTTTTGGAGAGGAATATTGGCTCTGAGCTAACATCTGTTGCCACTCTTCCTCTTTTTGCTTGAGAAAGACTGTTGCTGACCTAACACCTGTGCCAATCTTCCTCTATTTTTCTATGTGGGATGCCTGCCACAGCATGGCTTGATGAGCAGTGTGTAGGTCCACACCCAGGATCCAAATCTGTGAACCCTGGGCCACCAAAGCAGAATGCCCAAACATAACCACTACGCCACTAGACCAGCCCCTCAAGCTACCAACTTCTTAACAACCAGCTCACAAAATTCTTGAAAATTCAACAATTGCCTTCTCTGTGCCAATACAAGTCAACTCCAGCACACTACAAAATCCATCCAATAGATTTTGAAATGTGTGATTGCATCCACATTTTGTAGCTGAAAACACCAAGCTACCCTGTAAAGTTACTACATCCCTGAAAGACAAGCATACAAGAGGTACTACAATCTTAAGTCCCCGGGACTGGATATCTAGAAGGAAATGGAAAGGACAGTTTTAAAAGGAGATCTTTCTCTTACAACATTCCAGCTCTCTGAGTTATCCTCAATACCGTAAAATAAATATCTAAGGAAACATGACAAATTAAAAATTGATATTTGAATCTAGCAGGGCCACACTAAAAAAAATTTAAAATATGTTTTGTAAAATAATCTCCAAGCCATTTCTTCATTTCTGGGAAGCTGTGAAAATGTCTTAAACTACCCTGCCCTTGGATGTGATGCAACCAGATCACAGCAGTACTTCTACTAAAAATGCTTCACTTGAATCTAATCATTACTAAATGGACAGATCCAAACAGAGGGACGTATGCAAAACCAGTGACCAGGACTCTTCAACAATGGTACTACCCTAAAGACCAAAAAAGAACTGGGGAACTGTTCTAGATTAAAGGAGACTAAAGAGATGAAGAGAGAAGAACTAAATGCAAAGCACGATCCCTGGCTGATCCCTTCAAAAGCAGCAATACACCTTAGAAAGGACATAATCCAGATATGTGGGGAATTTGAATGTGGGCTATACATCCAGGGGTCAGCAAACTTTTCTATAGAGGGCCAATTAACAAATATTTTAGGTTGTGCGGGCCATATAGCCTGTCTTAACTACTCAAATCTGCTCTTATAGTGCAAGAGAGACACAGACAATATGTTTCAATAAAACTTTATTTGCAAAAACAGCCAGTGGGCCGGATTTGGTCTGCAGGCTGTAGTTTGCCAACCCATATATTAGACAATGTTGTAATTAAGCTAAATTTTCTGACAGTGGTAACTACATTGTGGTAATGTAAAGAATACTTTTACGAGATAAAGGTGAAAACAGTTAGGGGTGAGGTGTTATGACATCTGTATTTAATCCTGAAATGGTTCACAGGAGAGAGAGAGAGACAGAGGGAAAGCGAATGTAGCATACTATTAACAATTGGTAGATCTAAACAAAGAATCTATAGATCTTTATCATGGAATTTTTGCAATATTTATGAAGGTTTAAATTCTTTAAGATAAAAAGTTGAGGAAGGAGGAATGCCTTCAACTGTGTGAGATTATTAGTATGTTTCCTTGTGATGTGATATTCGTCAAAGGGAATCACCTCTCCATCAGTTTTTCTTGCCCTCCCACTCTAACCTCCAGGTTAAATGTAAACCACGGTAGTATAACGTGCTATCTCTCAGCAATACCATCTCCAGTTCAGACAGCTAGAGTGGCTAGGAGAACAGAAGGGATCATCTACCAGCTGGCTGCCCTGCTTCACCCTGCTGACCTCTGGTCCAAGCATCGCTGCAGGGTCCGTGATAGTAGACATGACCTCGTTGATTAATTCCATTGGAATATCCCCCATAACTCGGGGTTTCTTGGCCTCCTCTAGAACATGAGAGTCATTCATTTTCCTCTTTTCTCCTGTGATAATCAAAATAAAAGGGAAAACAATGGGGGATTTAAAACACAAAGCTGAGAAATAATACATTCCAACTAATTTTCTAACAACACTGATGGGTATGGAAGTCAACTCTCCATTTATCAGGGAAAGAGGTGGCAGTGGAAGGTGGAAAAGAGAAGGGTGGAGGTCACAATACCTTCTAACCACAGATCTATTCTAAATATTTTCTACTTTCTACGATAACTTTTTAACTTGATATATGAGTTACTACGGCATGTGTTTCTTCAATTGCAAATGCAAGAGGTAATTCTAGTTAACATTGGTTAATCATCTCTAATTTAGTTCCTTTGTGGTCCGAAAATATGGTCCATATGATGGCGAAATGTCAAAATTTTTTGAAACTTGCTGTATGGCCTAAAATATGACCAATTATTTGTAAATGTGTAGTGGCTTCTTGGAAAGAATGTGTATTTTCTGATTTTTAGGAGTAACGGTCTCTATAAATCCATTAGATTAAGTTTTTTGATCATGTTTCTATATCTTTACTGATAGTTTCGTCTGCTTGATCTATGAATTACTCAGAGATGTTTCTTCAAGCCTTGAACCACTGGCTGATTTGATGATTTCTCCTTGTAGTTCTGTATGAGGCAGAAGTGGTAGTACACCAGTTCTGAGCCTAGGCTTCAAGAAACTGTATATTTCTGCCTGCTCTCTGGTGCATCATCATAAGATGCATCCTCATAAGAACATGTTCTGTCCCAAGAAAAGGAAAAGAAGCCCAACGGTCCCTGGAGGGGTATGAGAAATATACGGAGCAGAGATGCTGCAGCTGAGGTGTTCTAGCTAAGGCAAATCCAGAAGAGAGCACCCAGTCAATGGGCAGCCACGTGAACAAGCCCAGCCAAGACTGAGTGAGGCTGACAGAGGTCAGCCAGCTGGCAGGCAACACAGAGAATGAGTGAGCTACGATAATAAAAGATTATGGTTTTGTTTTAAGACTCTGCATTTTGGGTTGGTTTATTACACAGCAATAACTAACCAACAGAATTCAAAGTAATTTCCAGCCACTAAAATCCTGAACGTGCACAATCTATATTGGTCTGACTCTATCTTTGGTGCTCCTCAGATAATGGGGCTCCTAGGGCAAGTCACAGCCCTCTAATATGCCCCCTTAAGAGCTTACCTGGGTTTGCCTCAAGCCCAGAGGAGGCTTTGCAGGAAGGACTGGTACTCCCTCCATTTGGCTGCTCAAGGGAAGATGAGTTTGAATTGTATGAAATTGTCCCAGCCACAGGAGGTGGATTGATAACTGCCCCAAGAAAAGGAAAAGAGGGTATTAAATGACTCCCTTCTCAGACAATAAGAAACCAAGTGCACAAGACCATCCCATTCTTTTTAAAAAATGAGATATTTTATTTATTTAATAAAATAAATAAATGTGAGACCACCTTTAAAATAAATGCCGCAAGGCCAATGCAGGCATCAAGATAATAAAGACAGTAATGAATTATAACCGACTGAATAGCATAAGGATATCTGAGTCCATATGGATAAAATAACAAATGAACAAATAAATAAATAAGTGGGGATAAAGTAAAGCTCTCCTTACAGGAGAAGGCCAAAAAATAAATAAGGAAGGAGTGATAGAAGTTAGGGTAAAACAACATTTGGCAGCCAGCCTATAATAACTGATTCAGGGAAGAATCATCTGTACCGGCTAAACCTCGTGAGCACAATTTTGATGAAGACAGGGTAGTCTCAAACCATCTTCCCACGAAAGCACTTTTTTTATTACAAAAGGAAAAATGGTAACACTGCAGTGGAGAAAGCTTGTCAACACCATCTTAACCAAGTAATCCAATTTAATACAAACAATAAAGGGAGAGGCCAACATTACATGCCTCCTGATGTGACGCAGAAATTGCTACAAACCACACGATTGAGATAAGAGGCAAAAATGGAAAGCAGCCTATAGATTAGACAATAATATTGCATGGAGGTTAAAATTCCTTCCTTTGATAACTATACTGTTGTTAAGTAAGAGAATGTCCTTGTTCTTGGGAGATACCCACTTAGGGTATTCTTAAGTCAGTAAAGGGGCATGATGTTTGCAACTTTCAAATAGTTTAGGAAAAAGAATGTATATAGAGAAAGAGACAAAAAGACAGAAGAGGGATGATAAAGCAAGAACCACAAAATGTTAACAATTGGTGAATCTGGGTAAAAGATATACAGTATGTAGGATTTCTTTGTCCTATTCTTGTAACTTTTCTGTTAGTTTAAGAGTATTTCCAAATAAAAAGTTCTCTGTTTTTCCCTAAAGCCATTGTTAGAAAATAGGAAGTTGCTTTGTGCTGCTGACTTGTAGCTGATGAGGTGAGAACTGACGAGGGATCCAAACATTCTCAGTGACACTGGTCACGTATAAAACATATGGCAGTGCAGACAGATGCCCAAAGAGAATGTTCATCTAAGTTTCAATGCAACCACAGTGCAGGCCTCAGAGGGCACTCCCAGCAGCCAAGAAAGTGATGGAACAAGGAAGCAGAGAGACCTCATCCAGAGCACTCCTAACTGAACAGCAATGGGTATGTAAAGAATCAGAATATACTAAAGTACCAGGCTACATGGTTTTCCTTCAAACAGAAAACAGGACTTCCAAATATCAAAGGACACTGGAAAGATTCTACACAAAGAGGAAACTCTGGCGATTGTGAAGACATCTGAGTATCTTCAAAACTTCAGAGCCATCATTATGAAGGTCATTTATCATAGTTGCATAGATGTGCAGACATGCCAATTAAGTAGATGATTACATTCTTCTTCCCTCCCAGAGAACACATTGCAATTATAGTACAAGAGGAGGAGAAAGCCTGCTTCTGATGGCTTCAGGTAATAGTGAAGAGTACATTCCAGTTTAACTGGGTTACAACCCTAGCCATAGAAATAAACATGAAATTCCCAGAGGGTCAGAGACAACCTCTGCCATCTCTCTCCTGTGCTAGGACAGATAAGGAGCCGGAAGTTGAACAGACTGAGCGGGTGAGGATCAAGGGGGGTTTTTACACAGAGAGAAATCCTCTCCAGAAGACCCTCCAGAAAAGAACTGAGTTGACCCTATTGAATAGCTTTGATATCTCCCTGCATGAGGGAGGAAACTGTTCTTCACTGATTCCTCCCACAAGCATTTGCCTGTACCTTTGCAAGCACACAGAAGCAGTGCAACGTAGTGGTTAGAACTGTGGCTCTTAACATCGTGGCATAGCTAGGAATCAGACAGATCTGGGTGTGAAACCCAGTTCCACTACTTAAAAGCTCTGATTTTGGACAACTTGTTGCTCCTTTCTGAGTTTCTATTTCTCATCTATATAAAGGAGATCATAATTCCAACTCCTCAGGGTTTGTGCTAACGCTTTTTTAAAAATATGAAGCAAACTTCACAGGCAAGCAATTATGGGAAGTATCAGTTATTGCTATTGTGCAAAACTGGGTCTCCGACCATCCAGAAGTCACACTCATAGGAGAGAGAAGATGTACAGAAGAAACGGGGCTAGGAGAGCATGAGATAAGCATTGTAGGACACACTGGTTCTGAAATATTGCCGCACATCAGAATCACATTTAGAAGTCTTAATGTCCAGGCCACACCCTAAGCCAATTACACCACACCCTCTTGGGAAGGGACTCAGAAATCAGCATTATTTTAAATCACCGTGGGTGATGCCATTGTGCAGTCAAGTTTGAGAACTAAGGATAGGATCTATTCAAGGTTCTGTAAAAGTCTGGAAGGAAGGTGGAGGCTGGAGGGCGTGGGAGGAATTAGGAAAGAGTCTGTGGGAGAGATGTCATTTGAAAGCAAAGTGAGACAATGATAAGGTGAACAGCACAGGGAGATAGGGAGCAGTACAGAGGATATGCCCAGTCACCACAGAGAACACGTCCAGTAAAGGCTGACAGCTCAAGCCTGGAGGGAGTATGTAGTATGCACAGAAAGCCCCAAAGCACTACAGGTTTTGGATGAGAAAAACATGAAATCATATTCTATGACCTAGGGTAAAAAAAAGAAAAAAGCACACAAAGATGTTTTGACACGTTTAGTAACAAGAATTCTAACAACAGGGGTTTGAACCAAACCAAAATACCTCACTTCTTAAGTACTCTGCTTTGTAGGGATTTAATTATATTTACACCCAAACATGGGCTCTAGATGAAAAAAAAATTTTTAATCACCTTCTCAAATGCATTGTGCTGAGTGAAAGAAACCAGACTCAAAATCCATGTACTGTATGACTCCATTTATATGATGTTCTAAAAAAAGGCAAAATTATAGGAACAAAAACCAAATCAGTGGCTGCCAGGGCTGGGGGTGGAGCAATGAATGGACTAAGAAGGGATACAAGGGGATTTTCTGGGGTGATGCAACTGTTCTATACTTCGATGGCAGTGGTGGTTACACAACTGTGTTTGTTACAACTCACAGAACAATATACTAAAAAGGGTGACTTCTACTGTATGTAAAATATTTTTCGGAAAAAATACCAAGAATGAAATTACCTTTGCTGGAGGTGTTACTAATGAGCTGCCATATCACACACTGAGCTAGAGCCCTACCAAAAACTCTGACATCAAAATCCTGCCTTCTGCCTTTCTCCACGGCCACATATAAATTACCACTTAGGCATCTCTCGCCAAACTTCTCTGAGTCTTCCTAGTGTGTGATTCTTCCTTCCTCACAAAATGCCCATTGATGCCCCTGGCTGATTCAAACAATGGCAAAGATGCCCTGGCCCCACTGGGAAGTACTTCACATCCTGAGACTCAAGACTGCTCTCTTCCACTCACCATCCTACCATTACCAATGACAGTGACTTGCACAAAACAGACAGCACAGAGTAAGAAACCAAATTAAGAGATCAGGCCAGTGGTGTAGTGGTTCAGTTCATGCACTCCACTTTGGCACCCGGGGTTTATGGGTTCAGATCCCAGGCACGGATCTACATACTGCTTATCAAACCACACTGTGGCAGCATCCCACATACAAAATAGAGGAATACTGGCACAGATGTTAGCTCAGTGACAATCTTCCTCAAACAGAAAGACAAAGATTAGCAACAGATGTTAGCTCAAGGCCAATCTTCCTCACCAAAAAAAAACCAGAATAAAAAAGAAATCAGACAGATTTGATTCTTGGGCATATCTGGCCATTGATCAAGAATATAAGTATCTTTAAAAAGAGCCAGCATTTGACTCCAGAGCTGGGCTACCTATAATTTTACGCCTCCCATGAAATTGTAATGTGCAAGCTAAGCAAACCCAACAGTTGGAGTAGTCGTAGCTGTTCTTTTAACTGTTTGATTTGCACTTGCTCTCCTCATTGACAGAGATGTGGATGCAAGATTTGCCAATGTGTTTACTTTTTTGCTGGCTCAGTCTTCAATTTCTCGATGAAAAATACAAATAAATGCAAAGTGAGTTGCAACTAACATTTCCTGGTTGTTCTCTGATTTATGCAAAAAGAAATTTACCTGTTTGGATTCCTAGCTGGCTGGTTCTGGAAGAGGCTGAAAGAAAATCCTGATCCCAGATGGGAGAGTTTTGACTATAAACTTCTTCTTCTAACATGGACAGAAACCTAGACACAAGGAAAAAAGCAATAATAAGATCAAAAACTGACGAATAACTAGAAGGACAAAAGCCCGAACCATCTATGGCAATCACCTGACCACCAGCATCTCATCTTCAGCTCAGAAATACACCAGTGGATTATGACTCAAAGGACGAGGTAGTTGGCAGCACTGGTATGTATATTCAAATACAGAAATGCACTTCTGCAAATTTATTCTCTTTTGACTCTGCATAGATTGACACAACATAGACTGCACAGAGCATTACATCAGTGGCAACGCATTCCAGAGCAAGATTTCAGCCCTCCATGCAGCTGTCACTGTCACCGTCACCTTCATTACCATCACAAAAGCTGCTAACATTTGAGTGCACGCTTTGCGCCTGCACTGTTCTGAGAACTTCTTATTGAATCCTCACATCAACCTAATAAGTTGCATATTTTATTTTTATTTATCACACATATGTAGCTCTTACTATGATAGACATTGTTCTAAGTGGTTGATATATATTAACTTGATCTTCCTAACAACCCTATAAGATAGGATCCATTATTATACCCATTTCACAGATGAAAAAACCTAATACAAGAGGGGTTAAATAACTGGTACAAAGTTCCACAACCAGTAAACTGTAGGGCCAAGATTAGAACCAGTGACTAATTACTCTACTTCTTGTCATGTTATAAACCAAACAGATCTCAAGTTTGGGCGGTCCATAGGAATCACCTGATACCCAAGCCCCACCTAGGCTTACTGAATCAGAGGCTGTGAGAAGGGGCCTGGGTTACAATTTTGATAAGGACCCTAGACAATTCTTATTTACACCAAAATTGAAGAACGATGATTAAAATACCAACACAAATCTATATTTCTGGTACCGGAATATCTTCCTGCAAGCTTTGTTTTAAGGCACACTAATTCTAGTGGAGGGGTATAGAATAATGGCCAAGAGCCTGGGCTCTAGAATCCATTTGCCAAGCCTACCACTTATTATTTGTGTGACTTTAGAACAAATTCTTAACTTTCCTCTTCCTCAATTTCTTCTTTTATAAGAAACTATCCCCGCATAGGGTGGTAGTGAGGTATAAGCTAACGGATGCTTAACATGGTGCCTGATCCCTAGGAAGTGCTCCATTCATTCATTCAACAAATAGTGACTGAACGCCTAGTTTGTGCCAGGCACTGTGTTAGGTGCTGGAAGGGCAGAGTGAAAAAAAAAATCACCTTGCCCTCATGAAGTTTACATTGTAATGATGTAATACAGGTTACCTATGATAAGCCCTCTGTCCCTTCTCTGAAATTTTGAAGTCCAAAAACCCTTAAAGAAAGATTTTCCATAACCCATTTGGCAAAAAAATCTGACTGAATAGTTTTATGTATAAAACTATTTATAGTCTTTATAATTATAAATGGATTTGATTTGGGGGAACTGCCCCCACCCTGAGAGCTGTGATATATAGCACGTGTGTAATATTATCTTTATAAAATTTTTTAAATTTTGAATTGTGAAACATATCTAGTATCAAGGTTTTGCATAAGTGATCAAGGATCTGAATCATCATCATCACTATTACTTAAAGTACCACTATTCTTTTCATTTATCAAATCCTGCAAGATTTAGATGATTTCAGGGGAGGGAGAGCTTGAGTTTTTGGAAGTGAAAACAGGTGGGAAAAGGTCCTGGGGTCTTCTGACTTTCTGCTTATAGTCAGAAGACTTAAGAACAAGGTACCATTTGAGTGAACGTGTACTCCCACTTGATATTTAAATCATGGTTTATAGAAATGGCATGAGTCACTTCTTCTTACTAAGAAGCCACTATTAACTTATGTTTTAAAACACTTTTGTATGTTTCTCATCAAACACAGAACGACTGACAGCAACAGGAGCTAAAATCCTTACGAAGATCACATTCTGGTCATGCTGATGAGAGAGGGGGGTCATGAAGCCTTCCCCCTCTGCCTAAGCAGACCCTGCCTGTCCCTTACACAGCCCTCGAGATTTCCCCAAGTGCCTTCATCACAGAAGTAAATTTCCTTTCCTTTTCTAGGCTCCTTCTTTATCAGTCATTATATGATCAGAACACTCTTCACAAAGCCCTGCAGAGACTCACCAAAGAATGCCATTAATAATTTAGGAAAAGAATTACATGTATGTGTGTATTGTATATGCATAGAAATACATATAGTTATTTCATTATAATAAAGAACAGTCTCATATAATGACACGAGAAAGCGCTTGTTTATATACACAGGCTACAAAATTGTATGAAGAATCAAAGAACACGATACGCGGATCAAAAATAGAAATATCTAGAAACACTAAAAGCAGTTCAGAGTGGCAGGGCTACAGGTGGTCTTTTGCTTCTGTGTTCTCTCTTAACCACATTTTCATTGACATGTGCATTTATAACTTTTAAGATGAAATACAGACACAAACCTTTTTAAAAACAACCTTCTAAGTAGGTGGATAAAGGAAAAAGCACAAGTTAAAGCCAAGTGGAAGGAAGGACAACACACGAAGAGTAGGCAGACAAGGATGTAAGCCCTGGAAACGCATCTGAGACTCAGGGCAACCACACTGGGTGGCGTGAGGGGGGCTGCCGCTCCCCCGTTGAGACAGCGCCCAAGACTCAAACAGCACCTCGGGCCTCAATATATGTGATTCTGCTGCCAAATCTGTAAGTATAAATCCCTAAGAGCCTCAAATGTTGTCATCTTCAACGAAAAGGGACTTAACAGGAGAAGTGGGTGGTAGTCTTACCCTACCATTAGCAATAGAGAAGAAAAGAAAGCAGCACTGATTTTTCAGCTCAACAGCATAAGCATGCCAGAACTATGGGTTGAAGGAACAAAACACACTATAATTAGCAAATATCTGCAAGAAGCAAAATGAATTTGCTATGGAAAAAAAAATTGTTACTTTGCAAGGTAATTAAAATTTTTCTTTAAGCACCATAAAAGGTGTGCGGGGGGGGGGGGAGGGGGGTCCTCTTTGTCCCTTGGCTTAGAGACAGAATGACAACTATAATCTAAAAACATAGACTGCTGCTTATGCGGCAAGTGTAATAGAGAAATAAGTAAGAAAACTGCTTTAGTCTCTAAGCAAAAAGAGCTTAGACTAGTTAAAAGGCAGCCACTGAAATAATGGGCCTGCCCGGAGGTCATGAACCATTTAGGGTTGACACTCAAACTGCAGTTTCAGCACTTCTGAATCTTTCTCCCTGGAGGATAACAAAATGTTCACGTCATGCCTCAGTCTCATGTGCTGACTGCCTTAAGAAAATACCGAAAACCAGGATGCTAAGATCTCTGTGCAAGTACTGGCTGTTTAGCTAAAGCTGATCAGAATTATCCATGACACCCTCCACCTAAGGCTCAGGATTTGTGTTAAACTGCAAGGGAATTTTCAGTCAACTTCTGTCAGAAAACCATTTTTTGTTGTTGTTTTGGACTGAACTTATTTTGAAAAATTAAAACTATCTTTCCTGAGACACAAATTGGGCAATCCAGTAGTATAACAATAATAAAAATCTAGTCTCTCAAAATAGGGTTTCGTCAATCTTTGGTCAAAGATCCTATTCTCTATTCTCTAGGTCAGCAGTTCTCAATGGCAGGCGGAGGGCTGGCTGTGTCACACCTAGACAGCCTTTTCAAATTTGAACTGCTACCTCTCTCACCAAGCGCTCCTCTAGGCAGAATGCCTGCTACAAAACGAGCTGTCTCATTCATGTCTCGCTGTCACTGCTCCATGGCAAGTTATCAACTGCATCCTCAGCCCTTCTTACCAGCAGCCTCATCAGTCCCTTAGTTAAATTTTTGGTTCTTAGCATTGAAAATGCACTGCCAAGGCCCATGGTGCAGCCCTGCAACTTCCTACTCCTTTCACACATTTCCTTCATTTGAAAAATATTTAAATGATTATTCATATGTTGGAGGTCTGGCAGATGCATGAAGCAAGGTGCACAAGAGCATGTATATTCTACAAGAAAGTGAGCACAGAGGTGCAAAGATCATTCTGAAGGAGGCCTCTCTATTCCTGTCCAGCCCAGCGTTTGGGGTCGAGTGTACAAAGAGCGAGGGGACAGGCGTACTACAGCTGAGGCAGGAGCGATTCGCCAGTCTTAGAAAGGGTTGGAGATCTGGGGAAAAACCAGCCACTTGAGTTCTCTTGCACCACTTCTGAGTAGATAGAAACTGCTTCTGCACACTCTCGCCCATCCTCCCCTGGATTCCTGGCAGCTGAAGATACAAAACAAAGCATTACCCCATTCTACGAGACTCAGAGACAACGACCCAGGTGGGACGAGGTGGTGATAAGGGAGCCAGGAGAGCAGTTAACACAAAGTCAAGCTAACGAGATGGCTTGGAAAATACCCAAGAAAACTCACAAAGGGAGCTGAGGAGGAGGAGGGTCCCTTCTCCCTCCACCCCTGTCATTCCTGATCTTGTTACTGATGCTGGCTTTGGCATGGAGCTATCAACCTCCAGCCCTGGGATCAAACAAAGACCCGCAGGAGCACTCCCTTACTTTGGGAAATGGGTGAGGATTAGAGTTCGTTTCTCGAGTGGTAGTTTGTCTTTTTCCTGTCTTGCTTGTTCCAGGAGTTGTCGCCTCATAACAGTGAAGACGGAGCGAAGCAGTGTTCTCCCAAACACCTTGGTGGTTTCATACCGAGGTAGACTGTCACAGAACTGTGGCACATTGCAGTAACACAGCCACCTGCAACAAGAGGAGACAAGCACCATCAATATCCCTTAAACCCCTAGATCATCTGAAATATCTCATTACGGTTGCTCTCACACCATTAATCAGCAGAAGAAAACTGGGTCTGCAACGACAATCATATCCCTACCACTAGTACAACCTGGGAATTAGATTCCACACCCTTACACAACCACTTAGGTCCAATTTTAGTAAAATCCTTCCATTCTGCACCATTAGGCAGCGGGTCCTGCAGCCCTGGGAATAGATCCCTGCTTTGCCACTTAATTGGCTGCAGGACATTGGAAATTTAATTATATTCTTAAGTCTCCATTTCCTCATCTGTAAAATGGGGACAACAACAAGACCTACTTCACTGGGTTGTTATGAGCATTATATGAGATAATGCATGGATGACACATAGTGCAATTCAAGTTTCTGGCACATAAATGGTAGTTTAAATAAAAGGAGAAATTAAAGGGCAAGCTGAGGAAGTCCCTTTTGTGACAGAATCAGATTTCCACCATCTAGTCCTCTGAGTAAAATTTAAGGTTTCTTTAAAATGCCTACGCAGCATTCACATACCCCAAAGCCTTGGTGGGAAGATAAAGATCTTCAAGACTGTTCAAAACTCAGTCACAACGCAGGAAGTAATAAGCTTCCACCATCTGTCGCTTGGGTACATTTTTCAATGACTCAAAGTCAAAATGCGCTCTGGCATTGCACCAGGCTGGAAGGGTGCCCAGGCCCAGAGGGAAACTAGGGGATTTCTTGAGCTCTGACCACAGCTCTAGGGCACACCGCCTATGTAGTGCATACAACTCAGAAAGCTCATCCAGCCAAGAGAAGCCAGAAACTGAAAGTCTATTCAAAGTCAACTCGCTTTCTTTTTGGTCTCCCAGAGACGTGAGGTCTGCAATTCCCAGGCCCTGACAACATCAATTTACAGTGGGGGGTCACAGAGGGCAGCAGCAGACCAGAGAAGGGTCAGAAGCTTCAGTGCACAGATCCTGATTCCTTGTCAGCAGATCCCAAATCATCCTCTTCCAGGACAGGAGTGCTTTCCAAAAATAAAACCTCTCCTCCCTGTCTGCCTTCCTCTTCTCCTTTAAGGCAGGGGGAGGTGCTGTCATGTGCCCAAGCTGCTGAGAGGGCTCCCAAGGAACTTTTGACCCCTTAATAAACAGTGGAATTATATTAATTTACTCAGGCTTATTGACTGATGCTTTATCTTTTCAGTATGACCTCAGGTTTCCCGTGTGTGCGTGGTGGCGGTGGTGGTGGCGCTATTTCATCTTCGGGGAAGAAAACCTTCACTAGCATTGGTTCGCCTGCCTACATTCAAAATTAACCTGAAAACTCTGCTACTATTTCTATTCTTCTCTCAACTTTTTGGTCCTAATAATTTATACCCAAATGCCATTTTATGATTACAATACCAAAATGGGCATCTTCCATGCTGTGTTGTATCTTGTCAAGTCAGAAACAGTGATCTAGCAGAAAAAGCTAGGAAGTGCATTTATTTTATAATTCATAAGGCGCTCCATATAGAAATTGATCATCTTCAAGGCCAGTCTTTACTGGATGTCAGCCTGTGGCTACTTAATGAAGTTAAAGGACTGTGTAGAGCCAAAGGGAGGCCAGCTCCCGAGTAAGTAATTATTATTATCTTTTTACTTACAGTAAGGTTTTATTCACACTAGTAGTCTTTTAGTATTTAGAGACCATACCATCCCCTCAAATAACAGAAGATGTCATTACAAAGATTGACTGGAGAAATTGTTTTGTGGACTGAAACACTGTGCAGTTTGCTTTGCATTAACTTAAACTGAACATTAGTCCATGCAAAAATTTCCTTTGTTGTTTATGACAGCAAATTTTTACTTCTTTCTTGTAACGACAGGAAAGTTTCTTTTTTAAAGTTATTTATTTTTTTCCAAGTGACTAATTATGAAATTACAAATCTAAGAGTTAAAGTCACAAACCTTAATAATCAGTTTGATTTCATGAGACTTAAGCAATCATAGACTATTTATAGGTCCTAATATTAAAAATATGTCCAATCTTCTGAAATGGAAGATTGAAGGATTTAAGGATTTAGCCCAGTACTGTCTATGATGATGGTAATGTTCTATTATCGTGCTGGTACAGTAGCCACCAGCCACACGGAACTACTGAACACTAAATGTGGCTAGTATAACTGAGGAGCTTAATTTTTAATGTTATTTAATTTTAATCAATTTAAAATTTACTTTTAAATGGAAAGTATGAAATATTTTTCCATTAAATACAACTTTTTTGTTTTCATAGGACTCCATTTAGCTTTAACCATTTAAAATTTATGAATGAATTGAGATGTGCCATAAGTACAAAATACACACTGGATTTGGATGATTTAGTACAAAAAAAAGAAATTAAAAATACATCATTAATAATTTTTCATATTGATTCCATGGTGAAATGATAATATTTTTATATCCTGGGTCAAATAAAACATAAACGTCCTGTGTCTATTTACTTTTCTAAATGTAGCTACTACAAACTTTTAAATTACACATGTGGCTCACATTTGTGTTTCATGCTACATATCTATTGGCCAGTGCTGATTCTGAGTCTAAGGAGCATTTCCATCCATGGAGGGGCCACAGATGTCTGGGACTCTACTTAAAACTGATGTTGTTTCTACTATAGCAATGGTAGGTTATAAATATTATCAAAAAATTATAAAATGTTATCATAAAGTGCTTAATAGGTCATTCACTTTTCCCAGGGTAGAGGAAGGGAGCATAGATTGTTATTATCTAGTAAAATTTTTCAAGTCATAGGTTTCCATTCATTTCTTCTAAGAATCATTTTTTATACCTCAGTTTATGCCTTTTAGTTTAGTTTTGTTTTTACTTCCAAGATCAATCTTATTTTGTAAGCCTATAAATTGCACAGAATGATAAGACAAGAAGACTGAGTCAATGTGGGGTGTTTTTTGGTGTTGTTTTAATAAATGACCTGCTCGTTGTGTGTAGTAAGACAAAAAGAAGGAAGTGGGAATCTGTGTGTCTTGTCTCTGCACACACGTTCCCCCAAAGACTTAACTGTAGGAAAAGATTTTCCCTAAATGACTGGTTTCAGCTCTTCTAAAAAGAAGAAAGGACACTTTTGCATGCCTAATAGAGATGACACAGGTATGCAATTTATTGATTGTTCAAAACTCTCTCAGATTTTTTACAGCATCACGATGATTTGCAACCACCTTACTTTCTTTAAAACCTGAATAGAACTGGAGAACTTGAGTACAGAAGACCCTGCCATCCGCCTTACCTGCTGGAATGAAAATCCTGAAGTCTTCTGGAATTAAGTGGCCTCCCCTAGTTCACCTGAACTAAAGGCTAGTTACTATTAGAGCCCAGACTACAAGCTGGGTCTCCTGTCCCCTAGTCCACTGTTCTTTCCATGCTCCCTGAAAAATACTGTCCTAGACTTACATGCCTAATTATGAACACTCAGTAAGTAGTGACGGGCTACACTTCATAGAACAGTGGTAACATAAAACTGTTTCACCAAAACCAACTTAGTTACATCTAACTTGCCCTGTATTCTTATAAAACATCTTACCATTATAGGGATGACCTTTAACCTTCAGAAGTTCTGTATGACTCAGAATCTAAGACTAATTACTTGCTCCTTTCCTTTAGCAGATTCTGTAGGTCAGACGTATTTTAAGACATCATATTCTTCTGACACTTTATTTTCAAGTTATTTCTTCATGGAATTATATTAGTGCACCATCATGAAATTCAGGGAACGTTCAAAAATTTGTCCAGATTATTTTTCTAAAACCACAGTGATTTCTGGGGGATATACATAATGCATATTTAATATATACTCACAATTATTAATATTAAGTATATGTTAACATTAACATGTCAAATATTTTCCATACATAAAATATTCACAATTTTCCTTTATTCAGAACAGAGCCTATAAGTAATTTAAGTAGTCCTACTGTTCAATGTGTGTTTAATTTTTTTATTGGATAAATCTTCACAGGTTAGCTTTGTAATGAACATAATTATTTTCTGAGTCCACTCTTTTCCACAGAGAACCCTATTTCACCCCATTTTCATGCTGACGTGTGCCCCCAGAAGTGTTTGGCCCCTTTGTTGTAATTGCTACAACTGATGTAAATAATACGCTGAACCAGTACTCCAGGTCCTGAGGCTCACTTACACATCAACATATCAGCCTAGTGCTCCCTGCAGCCTGAAATATTACCCATTTTTCAGAAGATTAGTATCCGTGAGACACCATGTTGTAGTGACGTGTGTTTTTTTTTTAATTCCCAAGTGGTCAGGACAGCGAGGTTTTACTCTGAAACAATTAGTGATGCTCATCATTTTCAAGGGTGTTTCTCTCTACTTCCCTTTCTTCATCAACATGGTGTGAGGATGAGGAAGCGGGGGAGGTGAGTGTTGTCTACCTTCATTTCCTTATTTATTATTAACAGTGGCTCTCGGTCTACATTCCACCTAGAAATCAGCAGGTTTCAGAACTCGTCAGGGTGTATTCATTTCAGTCTCTCAGCGGGTTTCTCTTCACCATTGTCAGACTCCACTTTTCCCCCTTCTCAGCTAGATAGAGCTAGACAGAACTCTGCTGCTATCTTTCTATTCCCTGTTATCTTAGTTTCTAAAGTGATATTCAAGTAATTACACTCTCGTTCAACTGCACGCGCTCTAGCTTAAGAGTCCTACATTGGCAGTGACTGAGTTTCAGAGAACAGAGGGTGTGGGAGGAAAACGATGACTAGCATCTTCCCAGCACCTATTCTGTGTGCCAGACACTACGCACAAACCACCTCATGGAACACTCACAACACTCATGAGACTTGGACAGAGGAAGAAACTGAACATCAAGGAGATGAAGTGACTGGTCTAAAGGGCACAGAACAAGGGAGGGATGGAGCCATGATTCAAACCCATCACCCATTCCAAAGCTCACTTTCTATTTTTATTACTCCTTAAGGATTTATAAGTGCTACCCGTTTCTTGGTAATTCCCAAGTGCTTACACAGCATTTTTATTCTGTTTCCTAAAATATAGTAATATCTCCTATGCTGTTTCATATTGACTTCTCCTTCTTGATGAAACAATTTTTCCTCTGTTAAGACTGGCAAATACCTTGAGAGGTTTGGTTTTGACAAATATTCAGCTTTGTCAACTGTTCACAGATGGAGTCAAAAGATATATATTTTTGAGAGATTTATTATCGCAACTCATAAACAACAATTACAATAATATAGGAACTATTGTTAACATAAAACTCAGAAAAGAAGGTATAGAAATGAAAATATAATTTAAAAATGGATTTTGAAGAATTCTGTAATTTCTATAAAAGTCTATTAAGAGAAAATACTTTATCTTGAATTGTATATATTATAAAATGAGGCAGGAGGGAAAGGGGGTATTACTCATGAAATCAGGTCAGTGATCAGAGAGGAAAGCCTATCTAAAATATACCCATTCCTATGTCATCTGCTGTTACAGAAAATAACCTGTGTTTAAGTGGTCTTTATAGGCTATCGACAAAACATTGCCTACTTTAACTCAGGAAAAAAAAAAATGCACACACACACACACACACACACACATATATAAAAGCTCCATAATATCCCCTGAAGCAAGTCTGATGTGCCGATGAAATATAAATGGGAAAAGTTATAAAAAAGGTGAATTGAATGGATAATCCAAGTCACTCTCTTACCTAAATGAAAATAAATGTAGGTCATTCTATTTTGCACGGCCCATCTTTAAGATTTTTAAAGTTAATTCTATTCTTCTGCAGTTCATAAGCAATAAAAATAAATTCCCACTTTAGAAAAAGATATATGTACAATCCAAGAATATCTGCAGAGTTTGATGCCCACCGACAGGGAAATGGTTAGGTAAATTACAGTACATCGACTCAATGAATTACAATGTAACCAGTAAAATGTTTGATATGATGTTAGGTGGGGAGACAAAAGGATACAAATTCTATATTCTCTTTCATTCTAACTAATGTAAATATTTATTTAAAGGAACCAAGACTGGAAGACAACATGTATAATGATATTAGTTCCATCATGGGACTGGGACTAGGGTGACCTCTTTTTCTTTAAAAAAATTCTTTGGGGCCCAGCCTAGTGGCACAGTGGTTAAGTTCACACATTCGGCTTCAGCGGCCCAGAGTTCGCCGGTTCAGATCCTGGGTGTGGACATGGCACCGTTTGGCAGGCCACGTAGTGGTAGGTGTCCCACATGTGAAGTAGGGGAGGGTGGGTGCAGATGTTGGCTCAGGGCCGGTCTTCCTCGGCAGAGGGAGGAGGATTGGCGGTGGATGTTAGCTCGGGGCTAATCTTCCTCAAAAAAAATTCTTTAACACTATTATATTCATGGTCATTGCTTTTTTTTCCTGAAGAAGATTAGCCCCAAGCTAACATCTGCCACCACTCCTCCTCTTTTTGCTGAGGAAGATTGGCCCTGAGCTAACATCTGTGCCCGTCTTCCTCTACTTTATATGTGAGACACCTGCCACAGCATGGCTTGACAAGAAGTGATAGGTCTGTGCCCAGGATCCAAACTGGCGTACACCAGGCCGCTGAGGCAGAGCACATGAACTTAACTGCTGCACCACTGGACCAGTTCCCATTGCTTTTTTTTAATGAGTGAAGTATCTATATAATAATTACAGAGTCTACTATAGTTATCTAGATCAGCAATGCTCAATAGAACTATAATGCAAGCTACACACGTAATTTTAAAGATTTTATTTTTTCCTTTTTCTCCCCAAAGCCCCCCTGTACCTAGTTGTATATTTTAGTTGTGGGTCGTTCTAGTTGTGGCATGTGGGACGCTGCCTCAGCATGGTTTGATGAGCAGTGCCATGTCCGCGCCCAGGATTCGAACCAACGAAACACTGGGCCGCCTGCAGCGGAGCGCGCGAACTTAACCACTCGGCCATGGGGCCAGCCCCTACACATGTAATTTTAAATTTTCCAGCAGTCACATTAAAAAAGGAAAAAGAAACAGGTGAAATTAATATATTTTATTTAATCCAATATATCCAAATTAGTATAATTTCAATATATAATCCATATAAAAAGTATTAATGAAATATTTTATATTCTTTTTTTTGTGCAGTCTTAGAAATCTCAATTCATACTAGCCACATTTCAAGGGCTCAATAGCTACACATAGCTAGAAACTATTGTATTGGATAGTACAGGTCTAGATGGTTTGGATCCCTCACCTCCAAAACATTGTGATATTAATGACATGTAGAAGTCTGGGGAGTGAAATTATAGAGACATTCTCTCTGAATTTGCAGAGTCACTGTGATAACTGGGCAACCCTCTGCTTGCAGAGACAAGTAGCAATTTTATGTCTGCAATGTGCTCTATGGGGCCAAAGGGAAAGAACTAGTCATCTGATTACCTTGTGTAGTTTTCTTTGTATCCAGAAATATCATCATTGGGAGATCGCAGTCTTCGTTGAGATGGTGCCTCCAAATGCCAATAGTTGATGCGGTTTAGGAACATTTTTGCCAACTCAACTATTGTTTGCTGTTCTTTGGATGGCAGGTGACTAAATTTGTACTGTACGAAGTTATTCACACCCTTAAGAGGACAGAAAGTAATTTATTCATGCAGCTATGCAATCATACTAATTCTGAACACCCACACAGTCAGCCCCATTGGCGGGGTTTAGCAAAAGAACAGACATTTCTCTATTCACAAAATCTCTTCCTTGTCTCTATTAGAAAACAAGAATGCCCAGAGGGAATCGTGCCTCAGAACACAGTGGATGAAAAGTGACAAGACAGGGAGGCTGTGAGTAGCAATTCTAAGCCTCCTGCAATCCTGAAGCGTTAAAGAGAAAATCAAAATCATGCACTGAAAGGATGGAAACCCCTTAAACAGTAAAATATGATTATTTTGCAGAATAATTCTTGCTGTACTATCAACACAGTAGCTCATGTATAATGAGGTTCCTGGATAAATATAACGTTTTCACATGACCAAAATTTTAATCAAAAGGCTGCTAGCATGCCTTCCATTGAACTAACCATTAGAATTTAAACTCGTTATCATCACTCTTTCGGTTCAGCAAGGCTACCAAAAAAAAAATTCTCATTCAAAACTATGAGCTTTTAAAAGAATCTGTGAATTAATTTAATCTTTCTGCAGAACAGTCTCATCTAATCTAATTTCAAATAACAGAACAATGAATTCTTATTTAATAGAGTTTGGAGACAAAATAAAATTTCTTCTACTGAAAACTGATAAAAATACATTTATTTGTATTTGTAAAGACTCTGATATCATGTCTTCTGTAATCATTCTCATCAAGAAATTCAGTCAAGAGTATCTGAGATTGATTTAGGTGAACAATGATAGGCTAAAAAGAGATGCTGATGAGAGATACTGACAACACCTGCCAGAAAAAGTCTACGCATGTCAACAGATTCCTGTGTAAATCGGCTTCTTTCCAGGAATTATAATGTAGCAGGAAGTCGATTTCTGGATACAAAATCTCATTTCTTTTTTGTGTTTCTTTGCGTGACTCACAACGTTTTTCACATTGCTACTGAATTCCCTCACCTCAATAGGCTTTTTCAGACAGTGCCAAACAAAAGGACAAAGACTTAATTTTAAAACATCAACACCCAGAAAAAGCACATTTCGTGTGTTCTTACGAACTGCACGTTCTACTTAATTTTTTTCTTCCTCAAATACACAAGGAATTCTGAATATACAGCAACCCTAAAAGGCAAAAAAGCTAGGTCATTTATTAAATTAAGTATTCACTTCTGATCCAAAGGGTCCAAGATAATTTCTACAGACTTGTGACCATCTCTAAGCCAGGTAAGGAAGACGGAAGGAAGATGTGCATAGAGATGGGAAGGAAGATTAGTAGGTTTGTTCAGCCTTAAAGCAATAAAAAACAGCTTCTCTTTTTTCTTTTTTACCTGTTCAATACTAGGTTTTTCAAATGGGGGTTTCTTCTCCAAAGAGCCTTCAACCACAGGTTTTCCTCTTTGTAAAATAGACTTTCTCAAGAGCTACAAAGAAATCATTAAAAAAAAGTCAATCATTGTCTCTCTCCACCTCACACACAAATACACACAGCCTTTGAAGAGAAGTCACCATATTCTACTTACCTTCACCATATATAAATAAATCCTTAAATCAATAAAATGGGTAACTACCAGGTAACCCATGTTTGCCTTCACATCCATGACTGGAGCCATGAGAACGAGACACCTTTCCTGCTCTGGATGGCCTAGAGGACCCAGCAGTGGCCACTGGACACCTCTATCCCACTCAATTCCCCCCACCCCGGCCGCCCAATTCTGGCTTCCACTGACCCGGATGCTTGGTATGCATCACACACACTTTGCACATGCCCATCTAGGCCCCTGAAGGTGTGGTGACACTCTGAAGGGTCTTATTAAACCCCTAAAAGGCCGAGGTTCATTCTGGACAAATGAGACCGGGGAGAGGGGCTGTCTGTAGCAGCTGTATGTCATACGCATAATCTAGGGCCCAGGCTCTTTGGGAAGGAATTCTGCAGGGCTCTCAATTGGCAACTTTCACTGTCACGGTCTTTTTTCATTTCCTCTCCATCTGCAGAATGCAGGCCAAGTGTTCTGGCATCTCAATGCCCACAAAACAAAACACTGCTCTTAATCCCTGCCACTGGAATTTAAAGGCCTCAAAGAGCAAATATCAGAGAGAAAAGGGAACACAGAGCCACTAATCCAGACAATTTGAAAATAAATCTAACATTGAAATTGTTTACCTTCAACCTTTGCTTGAATCTTCTCTAGATGTGAGCCAGTTATGATATATGACCATATATTTATTTAAGTTACATCTTCCCTCCTTTCTCCACTTGGTGTCTTTTCAATAGAAACAAAATATGTCATCCATTCTCCCAGGAGTTAATGGAAATGGACAAACTCCCAAGGCTGAAGATCATCATGTGTCCCCAGTGAGCTGTGTCTTACAAGGGCCTCAATACCTTCTAGGTGTGCCATATAAATTATTATTATTTTCTTTATTTTACTTTATTTTTTCCTTTTTCTCCCCAAAGCCCCCCGGTGCATAGTTGTATATTCTTAGCTGTGGGTCCTTCTAGTTGTGGCATGTGGGATGCTGCCTCAGCGTAGTTTGATGAGCAGTGCCATGACCGCGCCCAGGATTCGAACCGACAAAACACTGGGCCGCCTGCAGCGGAATGCACAAACTTAACCACTTGGCCACAGGGCCGGCCCCTAAATTATTAACATGGGCATCTGTTGACCTTTCAATGTATTCCCCATCTTTACAAGAATAAATGTGAGGTCACTGTACGCATTTCTAAGGATAAAGATTGATCATACAATTTAAATACAAATAATTCTGGCTGCCTACTTTTTTTGCCCAGTTAAAATAAGACCATTTTGGAACTGGGCCCATTGGGGGTTTCAATTTAGAGATAAACTGCTGGATTGGGGAGATACTGAATCTCAGTTTCTTCACCTACAAAAGGATGGAGGTGGGATAAGTGGGTATATAAAAAACTTCTAATAATAGCAGCAAGCATTTGCATCCTTACTTTTGCCAGCCACTCTTTGCAGTTCTTTACATGTATTATCTCATTAACACTCATAAGAAGCTTCTGAGGTAGGTACTAGTGCTGTCTGTATTTTACAGAGAAGGAAACCAAGGGAGAATGACTTGCCCAAGGTCACAAAGAATAAGGATTTAAACTCAGATAGCTGGGCTCCAGAGTCACATTTACAGGATAAAATGAGCTTTAGGAAGCAGCTTTTCGTTGAGTTTATTTTCAACATCTAAGACTAAAGTTTTTTAAATGCTACGAAAATGTGTAAGACATTTTAATTTCATTATTGAGACACATGAGACACAGGAACTGCCTTTCAAAAGCTAAGGAAAAGATGATTTATAACTCACTTGCCCGGAGAATAATTTTAGTGGGGAGGGAGCGGGGAGAATGCTAAATATTTTGGATTTTGTTCCCACAAGCAAATATATTTGCACTGTTAAAGATGAGGGATGTAAGAAAGAGAGAGAGAAAATGCACTTCAAAGCAGAGCAATGCTTTCCGGTCTGTTTGGTTGGTTATAAACAGAATCAAGAGGAGGCTGACAGGATGGAAACCTTGACACCACCTTCATGTCTAACAGGGTGGTGGGGGACTGCCAGGGAACTTAGTGCCCAGACAAATAATAGCTGCAGTCATGCAGATGTTGTTTTTCTTCAACTAAGGTCTTTTTCCAAAGAAGCTCTAAACAGTATGAACCTGCCAGGGTTCAATCGGGATGACTCAGGCCTCACATCCATGTCAACAAGTTCTTACCTGGTGTAGCCTAGAGCCTGCTAATGGCTATGGGGAAGTCAGTTGTCCATCCCCAACCCCCCTCTTTCTACCCCACCTCCACCATTAACCTTTTTAGACTCAATATCCCCACATGACCCACATTAACAAAATGAGAGAAGAGATGAGAAAATTATGTATCAAGTAAATTCAGACAAAAAAAAAAAAAGCTGTAGGAATTGGGCACAAAATTTGCACCGAGACTCCTAGTAGCCAAAGCAAAAGAGGAAACTCAATGGAAAAACTGATCCGTTCTTGTCATATAAAATGAAGCACAGTGCTCATTAGAAGAGGCAAACTCCTCCTGGCTGTAAGCTCTGAGCTTTTTGTTTTGTGCTTGTTTCTAAAGATCCTTATAAGGGTTACACAATACAGCATAATCAATAGGTCCCTCAGTAGCAGGTTTACTTTTTTTACAAAATTATTCCTTCTGTCAGCCTCCTTTATGAATCTATTTTTGGCAACCTGAAGTTTTCCTATCCATTCCCACCACCAGTTCCCCTCCCACATCTGTCAGTCCTGACTGCAATCAGAAGCTGAGGGAGACGTATATCCATGGAAAGGGAGTGGACGTGACCCAAATGGAGCTGAGGAGAGGCAGAAAGAGGCAGCTGTGGGAAGCAGAAGCAGTAATCGGTGACTGCTGTCAACAAGGCACAGAGAACAGCAGTAAGATGCCAAGACACATCTAGAAATTTTTGATTCCTCCTCTTGAAGCCTAAGACTGAAAGCCTTAATGCCACCCCTCCAACTGCTTCCCCTCCCGCCTCCCTTTGCTCACTGGGCTCCACCATGCTGGCCTCCTTGCTCTTCCTACATCACACTGAGCTCACTCTGTGCACAGGCTAGATGCCTGTCTTTCCACTGCCTGGAAGACTCTTCCCCCACCCCTTTTCAGGGATGGCTCCTCTCCTCAAACTCGGGTTTCTGCTCAACTGTCATCTCCTCAGAGAGGCCTTTCCTACCTACCCTTCCTTCTGATCATGTCCCCTACCCACCACCATCCCTGCCATTCTGATTCCACTTACCCTACTCTATTCTCTTCACAGCACTTAGCACCATCTGCAAATACACTATTTACTCGTTGATTGTCTGCCTCTTCTACTGAAACAAACTCCACAGGGCAGGGACTTTGTCTTGCCCACTGACCTGTGCCTCATGCCTACATGAGCGCCATGCACAGAGCAGGTGTGCAGTAAGTATTTGTTGGATGAATGAATGGTTGGGTGGATGGAAAGAAATCTATTAGCATAAGCAAATAAAGAGATTCAGCTTTGCACACAAGGATGAAGGCTCTCAAGGAGGGAGATGTGTTCAACGTATGATGTGTCATTTTAGAGAAGCCCTCATGAAGAAACACATGCTTCAGCAAACCGTGAGGGCAAAACATGTCATGAGCTGAGAGCCTTCCCACCCATGACCCGGTGTACAGAAACTGAGCACATCTGAACAATGAGAGAAAGAAGAAAAGCCTTTCAAAATGTTAAAATCTCACCTTGAATAGGTAGAAATAAACTTGTTTGGTATCTGCATCTTCTTCCTTGTGGACACAGGTGAAGAGATATTCCACGTCCAACACTATTCCCAGGAGTCTGTTCATTTCTTCCTCTGACACATTCTCCAGGTGGGAAACGTGGGCAGCTTACGACAAAGATCAAAGGAATATATGAGAGAAGTTAGTTGGAAACCACAAAAATTCTTGACTTTATAATGGAAAGTTCTCTCTCACAAACCTTCTGGAACACCAATCCATTAGACCCCGTTATAAATAGAGGAAATTTCTGAACCCCTATAAAATCTAAGTCTTCTCACAAAATTGACTTATAATTAGGAGACTGCTACCTTGTTGAGCCTTAGCCTTCCCATCCAAGACCAAAAATGAACCAGCAGCTAATGTATTCTAACAACGTAAAGTTTAAAATCCAGAACTTGTTGGCACCAAGTCCGGTCACGTTAGTGTTAAATTCCTATGTTTCCACATAAGCAAATTCTCCACCATGCCAAGAGGGTTCTGTGCTCCTATAGGTGGGTCCAGGATTTGTGGGTCTGTGGTTCAGAGGGACACAAAAACAAGCTCCCTAAAGTCTTAGTTTCAAGTCCTGTGAATAGCTCGGTCGGCCAAGAATATAATAATCAGTGTAAAGACTAAATGAAGCCCTTTCCCTCAGCCTTTCTGATGGAGACAGACTCAAACCTCAGTGTTTCTGCAGCAAAGTTCCAAGGAATATTGGAGCTTGAGATTCAACGTCCTCCATGATCAAGCACCCAAACCCACTTTTCCTTCCTTTGTCTGTCGTCTCACTCTAGTTAAGCGACCTCTCCATTGACCTCCTCCTCTCCTCTGCCCTGGTCTTCTCTTCCATGCAAACCAGTCCATTTTTCAAGGTTATTGCATTTAATTGTCAAACAATCCCATGAAGTAGGTATTAGTAATCCCATTTTACAGTGGAGGAAACCAAGGCTCAGAGAGACTGAATGATATTTCACCTGATGTCTTTCAGCCAACAAGGCAGAGTCAGGGTCTGAAAGTGAAGAACGTCTGACCCAAATTCTAAAGCACCCACAAAGTGAAACTGTCACTATTGCAGATGACATGATTTTATATATCGAAAACCCTAAAGAATCCACCAAAATACTTTCAGAAATAATCAATGAATATGGTAAAGTTGCAGGATACAAAAAAACATACAAAAATCAGTTGCATTTCTATACACTAACAACACAGTAGCAGAAAGAGAAATTAAGAATACAATCCCATTTACAATAGCAACAAAAAGAATAAAATATCTAGGAATAAACTTACCCAAAGAGGTGAAAGACCTATAAACTGAAAACTATAAAACATTGTCAAAATAAATTGAAAAACACAAAAAGAAATGGAAATATATGCCGTGGTCTTGGATCGAAAGAATTAGTATAGTTAAAATGTCCATACTCCCTAAAGCAACCTGCAGATTCAATGCAAGCCCTATCAAAGTCCCAATGACATTTTTCACAGAAACAGAACGAAGAATCCCAAAATTTATATGGAACAACAAAAGACCCCAAATAGCCAAAGCACTCCTGTGAAAACAGAACAAAGCTGGAGGCATCACACTCCCTGATTTCAAAATATACCACAAAGCTACAGTAACCAAAACAGCATAGTACTGGCACAAAACCAGACACAGAGATCAATGGAACAGAATCGAGAGCCAAGAAATAAACCCACACATACATGGACAGATAATTTTCGACAAGGGAGCCAGGAGCATACAATGGAGAAAGGAGAGTCTCTTCAATAAATGGTGTTTGAAAAACTAGACAGCCACATGCAAAAGAACAAAAGTAGATGATTATCTTACACCATACACAAAAATTAACTCAAAATGGATGAAAGACTTGAATGTAAGATCTGAAACCATGAATCTTCTAGAAGAAAACATAGGCAGTACACTCTTTGACATCAGTCTTAGCAGCATATTTTCAAGTACCATGTCTGACTGGGCAAGGGGAAATAACAGAAAAAATAAACAAATAGGACTACATCAAACTAAAAAGCTTCTGCACAGCAACGGAAACCATCAACAAAACAAAAAGACAACCCATAAATTGTGAGAAGATATTTGCAAACCATATATCTGATAAGGGGTTAATACCCAAAATATATAAAGAACTCATACACCTCAACAACAAGAAAGCAAATAACCCAATTGAAAAATGGACAAAAGCTCTGAACAGACATTTCTCCAAAGGAGATACACAAATGGCCAACAGGCACCTGAAAAGATGTTCAACATCATTAACTGTCAGGGAAATTCAAATCAAAACTACAATGAGATATCACCTCATGCCTGTAAGAATGGCTATAATTAACAAGACAGGAAACAACAAGTGTTAGAGAGGATGTGGAGAGAAGGGAACCCTCGTACACTGCTGGTCGGAGTGAAAACTGGTGCAGCCACTATGGAAAGCAGTCTACAGTTTCCTCAAAAAATTAAGAATAAAACTACCACACAATCCAGCTATTCCATTGCTGGGTTTATCCAAAGAACATGAAAATGCAAATGGGTAAAGATACATGCACCCTATGTTCACTGCAGCATTATTCATAATAGCCAAGACTTTGAAGCAACCTAGGTGCCCGTCAAGGGATGAATGGATGAAGAAGATGCAGTACATATACACAATGGAATATTACTCAGCCATTACAAAGGATGAAATCTTGCCATTTGTGACAACCTGGATGGACCTTGAGGGTATTATGCTAAGTGAAATAAGTCAGAGGGAGAAAGTCAAATACTGTATACTCTCACTCATAAACAGAAGATAAAAACAATGACAAACAAACACATAGAGACAGACACTAGATTGGTGGTTACCTGAGGGGAACATGGCGGGGTGGGCAGGTGGTGAAAGGGGTGATTAGGTACATGTGTATGGCCATGGATTGTAATTATTCTTTGGAACATGATGTAGTCTACACAGAAACAGAAATACAATGATGTACACCCAGAAAAAATAAATAAAGTACCCACAACATATTATTTTGATGATCAGCTGATTCACTTCAAGTCTTTCTCACTTGAGAAGGGCTCTCTAGGTAAGCCATGCAATGATCCCCCACTAGTCCAGAAGCTCCTCTGGGCCGGATCACATCCTTCATTTCTGTATCCCCAGCACTCATCACTTTGCTTGCTGCATAATGGGCGCCAGCACTTCAAGAGTGATCCTCTTGGGGCCGGCCCCATGGCCGGCCAAGTGGTTAAGTTCTCGCACTCTGCTTCTCCAGCCCAGGGTTTCGCTGGTTCAGATCCTGGACACAGATATGGCAGTGCTCATCAAGCCACGCTGAGGCGGCATCCCACATGCCACAACTAGAAGGACCCACAACTAAAAATATACAACTATGTACCAGGCAGCTTTGGGGAGAAAAAAAGGAAAAACTAAAATCTTACAAAAAAAGAGTGATCCTCTTAGGCGTAGCTCTTCGTGTACAGGCTTAAAAATTTTGGGACATAGAAATGTTTGAGATGGTCTTTAAAGAAAGACTAAAATATGTAGAAGAGTGATTGGCTTCTCCTCACCTTTTTAAAGGGAGATGGAACTAAAGATTATTGAGGAATACTTGCTAGGTGTTGGGCATGGGTCAGTCTACTCCAGAGACCATGGTGCTATTGTCTTTAAATCACGAGGCTCCATCAGGAGCCTGGGGTAGAGAATGCTGCTGGTACCCTACCCATCTCCCCTTCCCTTGCCACTTCAGGGCACACCTCCTAGCTTCCAACTCCCAGTAGCTCCATTTGTCTACCGAAGGCCTTTTGCAGTCACTATAATCTGCTCTGCCACCCATAAGCCCCTCAAGAGCAGCCTTCAATCAAAGCCTAAAGAACTTAGCATGTAAATACTCCAGTTCCCTCACCCCTCGGGTGGAACAACCCTGAGGTAAGTGTTCTACACTGGCCCCCACATTTTCCCCCACAGAATGAAGCACCAGTTGCTCACAGTGGGAGCTGGCTTGGTAACACACCCTTCATGGGGCACCTTTTCCTTCTTGTCTCACTTTTCCACTCCAATACCTTCCTCCTAAATAAACTACTCAAGTCCTAGTCTTGAAGTCTGTTTCTGAGATATCTGACCAAAAGCATTTTCAGAGAGTAAAGAGGATTAAATACCAAGAGGGTAGGCCTTCCAAATGTCCCTAAGGAAGCCACATTAAACGAGTTAAAATTAGAGGGGCGGAGGTACCCACCTTTCACTCCTTTCTAATGAAGAAAAGTAATGGTAAGGCAGAGAGACGAGTCCAAGGTCAAGGACCACTGGTGATGAGCAAGCATGCATGTGCACACGCCTACACATACATGCGTGTGCACCCCTCTAGAGGCTTTGTAAAAGGTAAGAGGGAAAGAAGGAAATTTAGTGATCTGTCTGCCTAAGGCATTGTGAGATAAATCTAGTGGATACATCTAAACTTGACAATGCTAACACTGTATTATTACATTATCAAATAGAAAAGGAGTAATTGACTAAACTTTTTAAGATAAATAACTTACATCACAGAAAAACTACAAATATATGTGTGTGTGTAAACACAAAAATTAATATTCAAATCTATTACTTTCTACTTGGCTATACAATATGTGGCTTCAGCACTTTCTAAAAGATGCCCAAAATTAGACTTCCTTTCAGGTAGAACGTTTGCCAGGTCATCTTTTTTTTCTAAAGACTGTGCAAAATTTTCCTTGAGGTCAGCCTGAAGCCTTTGGGAGGAAGGCCTCATTCTGGAGACAACTAGGTCAAAATTTTTATGTCAGTTATTTACAGAAACAATTTTACTTAAGACTATTTTTGCTTTGTAATGTTTTAATCTCTTTCGAGTGATGAGCTATGAAAGCAATCTATCTACAATATAATATAAATTCCTTCAGATTCTCCATAATGTGAAACAGTCTAAAGTGCTAACATATAATGGGTTTAACTCATGGAAGTACATGCCATGATTTATTTCTTAAACCAATGGTTCACTTTCTTTAAACCACAAAACACTTTAGCCAAATGAATTCTTAATCAGAATTAGAAAGAGTTGCTCTAGTTCAAACAGAGGTAGAAGCTCCCATTTTCAGAAGGGTGGTGGGGCATTCCCTCCCCTGGTTGGGAATCCACATTTTGAAAAACACTGTTTGGAAGTATCTTCTAGTATATTCTGAAGAGTAGACTAGATAAAAATTAAAATGCTTAAGAAGTGAGACCTGAGGAGATTCATTTCCTTCTAATGCTGCGCGTAATGAAATCCATGATCTCATCTCTCCTCAAAACTCTCTGTGTGACTCTAAGTACAAAGGACTAAGGAGCTGGAGATGGGGAGAAATATAAATGAAGCAGCACATTTTCAAGAAGGCAGGAAGGGAGAGGCTCTTCTAGATGAACGGAGGTAACTTTTACAGCAGAAGACAGTACATCTCTTCCTTTAAGAAAGAAGGAGGGGCCAGCCCGTGGCCGACTGGATAAGTTCGCGCCCTGCCGGCAGTCCAAGGTTTCGCTGGTTCAGATCCTGGGCATGGACATGGCACTGCTCATCAGGCCACGCTGAGGCGGCATCCCACACACCACAACTAGAAAGACTCACAACTAAAATATACAACTATGTACTGGGTAGATTTGGGGAGAAAAAGCAGAAAGAAAAAAAAGAGAATGAAGGAAAAGTAGGTCTGGGGTGGAAGGGGGTATGCTGAGGCAGAAGGATGATATTGTATGAAAAGGGTTAAACTTCCTGGAAGGAATGATGGAGTGCGAGGAAATCAGATGAAAGTAGAGGGAGTGGACCATGTGCTTGAGGAGGGAAACATGAAGGTACAGACAAGTTGCTATGAAAGAGAAGCTTCCCTGTAATAAGAAAGCTAGACAAGGTCAGTCACAACTACACTACAAATACATAGTCGTCTGGACCTGCCATGTTCTCAGACTCTCCCACTATGGGCCCCTTTTGAGCAAAACTCCTTTTCGGCCTCTGAGCAACTAGCTCTCAGCCCTTCCCTCTCACCAAATCCACTCCACCAGCTAACCTCTCCTCAAGCTCAAATGTGCCCCACACCCCACCTCACAGCCTCCCCATCCCAACAACAAGGTTGCACCACCATCATGACAAATTTGACACTAGGATTAAAATCCTCATGGCTCTCCTCAAAAGGGTGAATCCCTCTTGCCAGCTCTGTTTCTGTCAAGGAATCCATCATTCATTCCTTCATTGTCCTTTATCTCCCACCAGATTCAGCCGAGTTTCCTCACTCTCTCTCTCAGAGTTATCGCTTTCCCCCATTCCTACCTTTTGGGTCATTGTGATCTTAAGCCAAAAGTACCAAAATAGCCCCTAGACTGTTCTCTCTACTCCAGGGATAGTCTTCCTAAAATAGCACTTTCCTCAAACAACCCCATCTCTACCAAATCTAAAGACTGCTCCTGACTCTGTGGGGCTGTTGACCAGAATCAGGACTTACTCAGGAGCCCACAATCAACCCAACCCATACCAACACCCAGGCTCATTTCACTCTAACTGCAAAGCTAAACTATTTGCTGCACTGATAATCAACTCATACTTAACCAAAAAGGGTCACTCAGTATTGACAGAAACTCTTCTCTCAGTCTTTTCTAAAGAAGCCTGTTAGATGCAAATGGAGTCCCCTCGATTATCTAAAAGCATATTTTCTTAAAGAGCTATGCCTCTATCATTTACAAGTCTGGAAGCATATTATTAAAAACTGAATTAAATAAAAACTAAACTAAAATAAAATAAAAATCTGTAAACTACAATGCACAAATCTATAGCAGTTAATCTGCCACAGAACTCATAATAACACTAAGTCACTGTTATTTAAAGTTTTAATATTTGCTCCCTAATTCCACCCCCCCCATAAAGTTTGCATCGACGTACACTATAGCAGCAGTGGGAGAGAACAGAGCTCTCTCCACTCTTACCTACAGTGAAGAATCATTCTCAGTAGTTTAATCAGTCTTTCAAAAAATTGAGAGTCCCCCACTGTTCTGATTTGCATTCATTGGAATGCCCTTGGAGTTGTCTGTTTGTCACATTACTGGCCATTTGCATTTGTTCCTTTGTACACTGGCTATTCATGTCTTCTTATTGCTTTTTTAGGATGTTGGTCTTTGTCTTATTGCCTTGAAAGAGCTTTATGTCTGTCATATTGACTGCAAATGCTCCTGGATTTTGTTTGGGTTTTTGTTTGGTTGGTTGGTTTGGTTTGGTTGTACAGGAATTTTAAATTTTTTAGAAAGTCAAATCTATGTTTGGCATTTCTTTAAGGTCTTGCTTGCAAAAAGTCTTTCCCACATAACCCAAAGATGACAAAAATGTATTTTCTCCCATCTTAACAGGATTGTTTTTAAAATTTAAAACACCCCACTACCAAAATGTCAACGTCATAAAAGACCAAAAAAAAGGCTGAGGAACTGGTTCTAGATTTCAGGAGGCTACAGAGACCTGCTGTGACATTGAGACTTATAAGAAGAAATATATATTTGGCACAGTGCTCCTTCGGAATTTCTTAAGTAATGAGAGCAATAAAGGTGAAAGGAGTGTTTTTCATTATTTATAACAAGTCCCTTTCAACCACACTTGAGTTTAGGTTAATAAGGTGACTTTCAGAAAGCCGCTAAGGATGGGTGGGAGGGCGCTGATTTCCAGGGGAACCAAACAAGTAATTAGAGGGCTAGAATTTTCAGCCCCATCCCCTCTACCTATGGGAGGAGAGAGGGTCTAGAGATCAAGCTAATGACTAACAGCCAACGATTTAATCAATCATGCTTACATAATGAAGAAACTTCCGTAAAAATCCCAAGTGAAGGGGTCTGGAGAGTTTCTGGGTGGGTGACAGTATAGAGGTGCTGGGAGGATGACAAACTTGGAGTGGGCATAGAAGCTCTGTGCTCTTTCCCCCATCCCTTGCCCTGTGCATCTCTACCATCTGGCTGTTCGTGAGTTGCATCCTTTTATAATAAACAGGGCATCCGATAAGTAAAACGTTTTCTGTGGGAGCCTCCGATCTATAGCTGGTCATTCAGAAGCACAGGTAATAAACTGGACTTGTGATTGGCATCTGAAGTGGAGGGAAGGAGGAGGACTGAGCCCTTAACCTGTGGGGTCTGCACTAACTACAGGCCGTAGCGTCAGAACCTAGTTAAATTGTAGGCCATCCAGTCGGTGTCCACTGGAGAGCTGGAGAATTGCTTGGTGTGGAAAAACCCACAAACATTTGGTGTCAGAAGTGTTCTGGAAGTGTTGAGTGTGAGTAGAGTGGACAAACTGTTTTTCTTACACATGACAGCTAAATACATATGTGATGCTAGACTGGATGCTTAATGAGGGGAAAATACACTATAAAGGACATTTTTGGGTCAAGTGATAAAGCTAGAATACAAAAAGTAGGTTAGAGAAAAGTATTACATAAATGTTAAAATGTATTGAAGTTAGTAATGGAACTGAGATTACATAAAAGGATATTCTTATTTTTAGCAAATATATACGTAAATATTTAGGGGCAAAAAGCTACGATGTATATGCAACTTATTCTCATATGGTCCGGGAAAAAAAGCATACACACACACAGACACACACACACACACACGAGAATCTGTCCGTGTATCTGTATGTATGAGAACAATGACAAAGCAGATAGGGCAAAATGTTACCAATAGGTAAATATGGGCAAAAGATATATGCGGAGCCCTTTGTTACTATTCACATGTCTTTTCTGTAAGTTTGAAATTATTTCCAAATAAAAAGTTTTTAAAAAATCTTTCCTCCACTTGGAATTTGATAATCAAACGCAAAGGACTCTGCTTTCATTTCAAATCGTCTTCTAGGAGCCTGGTACAAAGGATCGCCATAATTACCCAAGAACGGCCAACCCCTGACTTGGGGGAAGAGCTCAGCCTTCCTGGTGAGTCACTGTCTCCCCCGTGTGCATCGCGTGTGGAGGGCATTGGAGAGACGGTGTGAGTCAGGCCTGGGGGGGCTTTGCTGTCTTCACATCTCTCCAGGAGGGTGTACCTTGGCACCTCTCAGTGCTGTGTCAGACTTGCAAATACCCAGGGTGCCAGGGAGCGACTCGCCAAATGCCTGCTGCCAAGAATCATGGTGCAGCTGTTGCCTGGCTGGGAACAGGAAGTGCACTGTCACCATGTGCTGTGACCCTCACTAAGCTCTGGCTCCATGTATCACTGGCCTGAACTTCTCTTGAGGACAGCCTGCCAGTCCTCACATGCCCTGCAGTGTGAACAGGCAGCAGCTGGGCAGGCAGCTAACATGTCTCTGCTCCTTCGGCCTGGAAAGAACACAAACGGCACAGCATCCAGAGGATCCGTAAGCTGTTCAAATACATTTTTTGTTCATGGGAATCTGAGGTCAAGGCTGGAAGAGGTAAAACGAATTCCCTCATTGAAACCTTCTCAGTTGACTATGTGCAAAAGGCTTATAATTTAAAAGTGGTTTCACCTTTTGTAATCTCAGATCTGGAATGGAGAAAAAGAGAAGCTTAAGATTAAGAGCCCGTTAGATGAGTTCAGTCCAACAGAAACAGGATGCGAGCCACATATGTACATTTAAATATTCTAGTAGCCACTTTAAAAGACACTAAAAGTTGTGAAATTAATATTAATAACATATTTTTTAAATTATTTATCTTTATTGTTGAGTTTCAGGAATTCTTTTTTTTTTTTTTGAGGAAGATTAGCCCTGAGCTAACATCTGCTGCCAATCCTCCTCTTTTTTTTTGCTGAGGAAGGCTGGCCCTGAGCTAACATCCATGCCCATCTTCCTCTTTTCTGTGTGGGACACCTACCACAACAGGGCTTGCCAAGCAGTGCCATGTCCGCACCCAGGATCCGAACCGGTGAACCCCGGGCCGCCAAAGCGGAACGTGCACACTTAACTGCTGCGCCACCGGGCCGGCCCCTAACACATTTTATTTAACCTAATATGTACCAGATTATTCATTTCAACATGTACACAATGTAAAAATCATTAATATTTTACATTCTTTTGTCATACTAAGTCTTCAAAACCAGTGTCATGTTACACTTGCAGCACATTTCGATTCAAGCTGGCCACATTTCAAGCGCTCAGAAGGCACACGTGCCTAGTGACTACTGTAGTGGACAGAGCAAGTACAGATTATAAACTATGAAAGCTCCTTGCAAATAAATGCTACCAGCCATCTTTTGAGTATTACTGAATTCAATGAATGCTTATCAATGAAGGAATAAACCCAATTATGCCCCAAAATTAAATATATTAGGAACTAGAGAAAAAGTCAGTCTTTAATCTCAGTGCAACACAGAAAACCAACAAGGGTATAGATACGTATAGCTATACAAGAAGGAACATTGCAACAGAGCTCCAAGAAGGCTTTTATTCTTTTTACCAAGTTCTCGAGGTGAGTAGGGTTCCTCTGGCAGAAAATGAAGCAGAGGCATTGCAGGTGGTGTGAGCCTCCATATCGAAGGCAGAGAGGAGAGAAACCGTGAAGAACTTTCAGAGAACACTAACAGCTTGGTGGCAAAAGGCAACACAGGTGGTTGGTAAAAAGGCTAGAGAGTGGAGGCCTGACCAATGCCGCAGCTCAGCCAAAGCGAGGCTGCATTCTGAGAACAGTGGGAAGCTCAGAGGAGTTAAGCGGGAGAATGGGATCAGATTGGACCACTCCTTTCTTGGGAAGCGAGAATGGAGACTGGAACTCCAGGAGCTGCCGCAGATGCAACCAAAGAATGCACAACAAGCCCGAATTCAGGCAGTGCTAGAGGGAGGCACCCGGAGAGAAAATCACCAGGACTTCATAGCAGAGGAAGGCGGGGAAAAGGAACTTACATCAAGTAAGCAGGAAAAAGATTACCAGGCTTATCCCCTTAACCTCTGCTCGACCAGACTCACAGCTCCTGACAACTCTGAAACCTGTGCGTAAAAGGCAGTGTTAGAAAAACAGAGGACACCCAGCCAAGAGGAATACGCTGACTTGATTCAAGAGATTGTGCGAGTGTGCCGGCTGGGCCCATATTTACGTCACTTGGCATCTGCACAGTACACGTGCACATGGGAACCAGCGGGTGATTCAGCGGTAGAGGTCTACGCAAAGGTGGAAAGGCCAAAGAAAACGTGCCAGGTCGAACGACTGCCTATGATTTAAATGTTTGAAACAAGTCCATGAGAAAAATACTGCTAGTCCCTTCATACCTCATACTATTCAAGAAATAAGCTCTAGTGTAATTGTTAACGCTAGCTCTTTACTTTCCTTGGAAAGTTTTTACTGTAATTAAGCAGGTAAGCAGTGGTAACCAGTGATAAAGAATTGCCGATTTCCATTATTGTGATGTTTAAATATATATATGTGTGTGTGTATAGATGATATATTTATATATCAGAAAAAAACTGATGGCACTGGAAAATAATCAAAAACTTTCTACAGAACTGCAAAAAATTCTCACTAGTCAAATTTAATAATCAATATGTTCTGGCACATTTCAGAACAATGGACTCCAAAATGACAATTGTGTTTTGATCACAACAGTGTGTTTCCTCCTTTCCTGGTCATAGAAGCAGGTTGTTATTTAAACAGTCCCCACATAAGGAATTTTTATTAATATTGAAATAAGGAGAAAAGCTTGGGCCAACTGAAGTGCTTTGTTAGGGACCCTTCATCAAATTTTTGTAAATTGAATTTGATTGTACCAATCTCAAATATCAAATAATTTCAGAGAATGGACTAGAATGTTCTAAGCCAGCACTATGCACAGAAATACAATGTGAGCCATATGTGCATTTTACGTCCCAAAACAGGCGACATTAACTTTAATAGTAGTACATATTATTATCGCAATATATCCAAAATATTTAGCACGTAATCAATATGAATGAGACAGCTCACTTTTTTTCATACTAAGCTTTCAAAATCTAGCGTGTATTTTCTACTTACAACACATCTCAATTTGGAGTAGCAACATTTCAAGTGCTCATTAGCTGCATGTAGTGAGTGGCTACACTGGAGAGCAGGTCTAGACCGACCATGTCATTCGATGGATAGAGACTGAACTGCAGAGGTTAAGGGACTTGGCAAACTGCTGAGCCAGGCCTAGAATTCATATTTTCTAACTCCCCATTGAATGCTCTTTGCACTTGATCAGACTGGCAGGCCTGTGTTATACACCCAGGAGACACGGAAGAATATCAAGTTACAGCAGGCCAAGGATGCCTGGGATGGAAGCAACTGTCAGGAGATCACATGAAACCGGAGCTCACTGTCAAACGAACACGGATGGCTGAGCCACAAGATGCCCAACAGTAAATCAATAGAATAGACATCATCTCAATCAATAAGCCTGAGTGTTTTGTTTTGACAAGTCCAGGAACATTACATATTGACACATGTATGATTACTGGTGACTAAATTAACCAAACTCAGAACAGTGAGTGCGAAAATAGAACAACAGGCACAAACTGAAACATATTTGAGAATTCAGCCTTGACAGAATTAATGAGATATTTTAATTAATGAGATATTTCAATTAATGAGATATTTCCCTAACCCCAGCCTCTACTTTACTGGCAATAATTAAATAATTGCAGCCAGCCCAGGTGGCCTAATGGTTAAGTTCTGCATGCTTCACTTCAGTGGCCAGGTTCAGTTTCCAGGTGTGGACCTACCCCACTCTTCTGTCAGTGACCATGCTGTGGTGGCAGCTCACATACAAAAAGAGGAAGATTGTCAGTGGATATTAGCTTCCTCAGCAAAAAAAGAAAAAAGGAAGTACTATGCATGGATAAGAAAAGATGTCTGGGGGCCAGCCTGGTGGCACAGCAGTTAAGTTCACACATTCCACTTTGGCGGCCCAGGGTTCGCCGGTTCAGATCCTGGGTGCATATGCACTGCTTGGCAAGCCATGCTGTGGCAGGCATCCCACATATAAAGTAGAGGAAGATGGAGACGGATGTTAGCTCAGGACCAGTCTTCCTCAGCAAAAAGAGGTGGATTGATGGCAGTTGTTAGCTCAGGGCTAATCTTCCCAAAAAAAGAAAAGATGTCTGGAACTTGCTTAAAATACTCCAGCAAAATGGGAGGAATTGGCAAATGTTAGTAATTGTTAAAGGCAGGTGAGTGGCACAAGGCGGTTATTGAACTATTCTTTCTGACTTTACATATGTTTAAAACTTTCCATAATAAAAAATTTTTTAAAAGTTGGAGTTGGGGGAGGGACGAAGCACAACCTCAGAAGGTTTTCTAGAGCCGTGTGACCAATAAATAAACTACGGCATTCTGGCAATAATTCCAAGAGTACTTGAAAAGGTGCAGACATTTCAACTTTTAGAAAGCAGACTGAAGAGGTATAGACAAGTAAAGAGTGAGAAAGGAAGGAGAAGGGGGAAAATATTTTTAACACACCTACAACCCCAATACCCTGAGAAAATCAGGGTCAGCAACTCAACAGGCATCCTTCTAGATCTTTTCCTGTTCATATATATTAAAATACATGCCATGTTTTCTAAACTAATAAAATGAGATAATATTCATGATGGTGTACTTGAGTCAGCATCCACGCATTTGGGAATGACTGCCTCCCATGTAGTTCTCTGAGGGTGAAACGCTGAGGGTTGGGCACATGACAGGCACTCTGCCAATCAGGTCCTCTCCTCGGGGGATTTAAATCCTGAACCAATACTCACAGGGACGGCGGTAGTTGGAACTGAATCATCAAGGGGGAGTGTCCGGACAGAAGGTCGACGAACTCCAGCAGCTGAGATCCCCAAACCCGAATGAAACCGAGTTTCCCTTTGTTTCCAACTTCTAGGAGCTACCACTACCCTTCTTCTAAACAGTTTTCTCATTTAAACTAGATGGAATTCATGTCTGCTGTTTGACGTGAAAGAACCCGAGAGTATTGTCATACTGCGACTAACAAGAAGAGCTAATAATAACGCATTACTTTGCCAGGCACTGTTCTAAAATTTTACATGCGTTCTCTCATCTAATCTTCACAACAATCCTATGAGGTAGATACTATTCTGAACTCCATTTTAGAACTGAGAAAACCAAGGTCCAGGCAGATTAAATAATATGCTGCAACTTACAGCTATTGGTTGTAAAGCCAGGATTTGAACCCCAGCTAGTAGATTTAGTCTGAAATTGTAAAACGTCCAATTAAGCTGCTTTTTTCATAAACAATACATTAAGAATGTCTTAACATGTTGTAAAGCATATCTTTTTATTTTTACTTATTTACTTATTTTTTTGGTGAGGAATAAAGGCCCTGTGCTAACACCTGTACCAATCTTCCTCCATTTTTTGGTCTATGGGATGCCACCTCAGTGTGGCTTGATGAGTGGTGTGTAGGTCCACACCCAGGATCCAAACCTGCGAACCCCAGGCCACCGAAGCAGCGTATGTGAAGTTAACGGTCATGCCACCAGGTTGGCCCCAAAATATATCTTTTTTTAACAGGCATATCAAATTTTATAATACAGATTTTCACACTTCAACCAATTATTTCCTACATTGGGATATTTAGGTTGTTTCTAGTTTTTTATTATCCTGACTAAGGCTATAATAACTGTCCTTTTAGTTTAACTTGAAGGCACATCTTAATCTATGTGGGGGTTAAATTTCTGGCATGGATTTGGAGGTCAAAGGATATGTACTTTTTTTCCCCATTCTTGATTATGTATTGTCAAATAATGGTATTTGTTTTCAAAGCTTGTTAAGAAATATAAAAGGGAACAAAGCTGGCTGTTCTTTGTAAAAGGCTGTTTCTGCCTTTGGGCACTCGTGTGTGTTTACATGCTCAGAAGGGAGACAATCTGCTCAGCTAAGAAAGAAGACTCTGTTTTTAAATGTTAATGGATGTAGGATAATCGGATTTCCCCATCAATACCAAATACAGTTCAAGCCCAGTGCTTAACGAGTTCTTGAGCCCAGCTTTTTATTGCATCATATTTTCTGAGGCAATTCTAAAGGGCATTCACTGAGGGATCAATTGTGAAAAAAGTAAGTTATCAGCGAACGTGTTTCTGTAACTTTTGGAATCTTTCCTTTGCACTGGCTGCCTCAAAAATCAAGATTTACATTGTTTTAGTCAAATCAACACAATGATATAACTATTAGTGTGTTTACTTCTTCTGTGAGATCAATGCTCTCTCTTTCCTTTTTCAGAAGGCTACTCCATGCAGTAACTTCCTGGGAAGATCACACTGTCTCCCTTTTTGCTCTATAAGTATTGAAATCCTCCCCAGCTGAACACAAAATAGAACTTCAGACTCGACCTTACACCATGCTAACCTTGAAGGCTGATGCTGCACAATTCGATATCAGCAGGAAGCTTGAGAAAAACATGTCAGAAAGAAGCCACCCACTTACAATGGCCAGGTGGAAAAAGCCACTTTAGAGAGAATGTTCTGCCCAGGGCTACGTCCTTACAATACGGGACAGTAAACTGAACAGACAGGCATTCTTTCGGAGACTGGATAACTGAAGGCCAAAAAGTAAGCATAATATTCCAAGATCCTTTATGAACCGGAATTTTAGTATCCAGGGAAAACAACCCATGAACTTTTAACTACTCAAACAAAATACAATTTAAAAAAAATTATCCTGAAACTAGTGTCGGGACAAGAACATATTAGCACAGTCACGTTGAGTAACTCTGGCAGAGTCTATCTTGCCATCCTGACAATGATTATCTTAAGGGAAGATAAAGTTGAAAGGGAAAACACAAGTAAACATTTACCAAACACAACCCCAATGAAGAAAGAGCTGCCAGATACAGGAAACTACAGAAGGGGAAGATAAAACGAAGCACTTTCAGAAAGTTCAGGGAATCAGAAAATGTAATAATAATAATAATAATTAGACAAAGAACCAGTTGGTTGAGGTTTCAACTCTGGCGGTCAAAGACCCTCAGCCCCCACCATAACGCAGCAGAACATGTTGTACATTATTTTAATGAGCTCAGTTGTCATATTTTGTCTTATGTGGCAATCCCCCAGTCGAACCCAGCTCTTGGGCGAACGGAGAACAGTCCGACAGGAGTCAGTGCAGACAGTGCAAGGTTTGTCTCTCACAAGAAGCCCTCCCCAGCAAATTCATCAGACTAAAGAGACTCTTTTGTTGTTGCCTCATACAGTGGTAAAGAGACTGCAAGTTTGGCTAATCCATGGAATTCAGTAAGTTAGAACTTTCAGGCAACAATGACGTTAGCATTTCCTTGAAGATTTATGAACTCACCTAGGGCATGGCTACAACTCCTGCAGGACTCCGTTAGACTGACGATGATTTGCTGCAGATCGGCTCTGGGGGGCGTGGGAGAAGGGTTGGGGTTTTTCCAGCCATTACATTTACAAGACTCCTCGGCCTAAAAAAGGAATAAGGAGAGAGACAAAACTATGTCACAGGCAGTGATAGGCTGAATGTTTTATGTGAGAACAATGCACACTAGTTATATGACAGCTACTCTCCCTGCTCCTGACTTCATAATTTTCTATAAACGCACAAGAAACAAAAACAGAGAAAAGGCAAAGAGGGTGTTTGATTTGAGAGTTTTGTTTTTTGTTGTTTTTTGTTCTCCGGAATGTGTGTAGTGCAGCTCAGACAGCAGATCCATACACTTCGGTACCACTGTCCCAAGCAAATGCCCATCGAGTGGCCAGTTCCAAGGGAAAGGCTCCCAAAGGGACAAGCCAGACTCTGAGGTTCCTGGAACCCAGCTGGGGCCCAGGCCACTGCTGAGCCTTACGGGCTCCAGAGCTCCAGCTGCAACTCTGCCCCAAGGACCAGAAGGGAAACCCACGAAACCAAAGAAGTTAGCAATCTTAGGGACCTGAGGAGGCACACATCCATCTGAAGCCACACTCACAGATTCCTCCAAGTCCTTTGTGGGCTCCGAGCTTCAGAAATGGAAAGGGCTTTATCACGTAGTCTGAGATTCCTACTTACGTATATTATTCCCCGGTTTCCGGTACTAGAACGCTATTATTTTAGCAACACTTGATAGAAATCTTCCTGAACTTTTTCCACGTACTCTTCACACCTCCCTACCTTCTTTGAGAATGGTGAATATGATTTAGCCTTTTTGTGGTGACTCGGGTTATGAGGTGGAGGACAAGCATGAAAAGATATCAATTATTTTCAATTACCAAGCTGCCACTTTGTGCATGTCAGAGGTCATAGGTGTGGAAAGCTAGTGTACTTCTACTGAATGACTCCAGCCACTTTTAATTCTTCTGCCCATTCCCTGCTATCCTTTACCACTCCATCGCTCTCATCATTTATTTACTGCTTTATCTGTTGTGGCTGGGAAACTAGAAAATTAACTGTTAGAATAACATGTAACATAGGCTGATTGATTCTGGATGAGAGCCTTCTATGTACACTGTCCAATATGACCACCAGCCGCATGTGGCTACTGGGCACTTGAAATGTGGCTAGTCCAAATTGAAAGGCGCTATGAATGTAAAATACATACAAGATTTAGAAGACTGGTGAAAAAATAAAATATCTCATTAATAATTTTCACATTGATTACATGTGAAACGTTAATATTTTAGATACACAGAGTTAAATAAAAGATATTAAAATTCATTTGACCTGTTTCTTTTTACTTTTTTAACGTGGCTACTGGAACATTTAAAATTACACATGTGGTTCACATTATACTTCTAGTGGACAACACTGGTCTATAAAACAAGTGGCAGAAATTTTCACTTGGGCTTTGTGCTAGATCTTTATTCCCTCAGAGGGCCTTTCTCCTTGATTTGGATTTTTTCCCCCGACTACCAGACAGCTGAAGTTAAGAGAACTCTGAATTGTCGAAAATTCCAGAATGCTTGTTGCCTTGACTTCATACATTCTCAAAATTCCCTCAAAATTCCCCAAGATAGGAATAGTTTCTGAAGTGTGTGTGTGTGTAGGAGAGTAAGAAAAGAAAGAATAAATAATTGGCAAGGCAAGAAAGGTCAAGGTGCAGGAAGGAAAATCTGCTTTTGAAGATAAGTTCTTTCCAGTGAGCCTGCGACTCTGGCAAGTCCAACCTGACTGCTTCTCACATTTCATCGCAATGAGGACGGAGAAGCCAGGACCAAAAGAAGGCCCTTACATCAGCAACCCCACCAGCACAACCCCCAATGAGTAGCTCATCACCTTCTTTTGTTTGGCTAGGTATCAGGCAGGACCTATTACCTCCACAGCTCGGTTACTAAGCTGAACTGGGCCTTGAAATTCTCTGCAATGAGCCGTTCACCTCCTCAGAGATTAGAAAGGTCTCAGGGGCTGTGTTCTTGAGGGGGACTCTCATGAGAACTTGCACCCAAGAAAGCATCTTTGTATTGATGGAAGGAACCACCCCGATTGCGGACCACTCCTCTCTTACCAGTGGTGGAGCCACTTCAAAGGACTCCTGCAACCTCTGGCTTTTCTGGGCAGTTGGTCTGATCCAGCTGCCCTTTCCAAAAAGGCCTTTGGTCAGAAAAAGAAAAATGATGACAAAACAGTCCCAACAAATCAATTAAGTACAGCAGGCCAAACCAAAAAGGACAAAACAGTAATGGCCAGAAACTTTTCAGTTTGGAGAACTGCATTCTAAGCCAAAGAACTACTATGCATATTGAGTCATTCATTCCAAAGTGGGCACTGAGGGCCTACTATGCGCCAGGTACTTTTGCTAGGTGTGTGAGGGAACAAACAAAGATCCTGCCTTCCGAGAGCTGACATCAGGGTAGGATGGGAGGGGGCAAATAGGCAACACTAATAAATAATTTATATGGTATATTTAAAATGATAGTGCTATGGAAAGAAAGATGAAGAGACAAGTCAAGGGGAGTTGGGAGAGGGTGGGAAAGAATGTGCAATTTTAGTGAGGCCTTTTTGAGAAGGTGGCATTAAAACAAAGACTTGAAGGCGCAGAGGGAGTTGACAGTTAGATATCTGGGGGAAGAGCATCCCAGGCAGAGGGAACAGCCGGTGCAGAGACAAGAGAGTGCCTGGCTTGCTCAACAAAGAGCAAAGGCCAGCATGGTGAGAGCACAGTGATAAAGGAAAGAGCTGCAGAAGTCAAGGTGAGTTGGGAATGGGAGGAGTCCTATAAGGCCTCACAGGCGACTAGAAGGACTTTAGCTTGGTTACTTGGATCTATTCTCTCCCTCTCAAACAGGATCCTCCAGGCTTGAAATACGGATAGAGACAGAACACAAGGACACGAGGCAGGAGGTCTCCAAACTCACTTCTTCTCTCTCACTCTTTCCTTTAGTCATTAGGTACAGAACCTCACTTTCTCTTTTAACAGCAGTCCTTGAGGCTAAAAAAATCCATCCCTTTTCCTGTCACTAATTTACATGAGAAAATCACACTACTTCCTTGTTTGTTTTTTGTTTAACTTCCAGGCCAGGATCAACTATGCAGTCTACACAAGGAAGAACACTAATTACTTAACAATCTAGAACTTATAAATCTCTCTGATATCTGGATGGAATGGAACATTAAAACCTTAACCAAAGCCCACAAGATTCTCCTTGAATTGTCATAAAGATGCCAAGTTGTCTAGTCAAGGGCTTCATTACTTATTAAGGCCCAAGATTTACTTTAGGGTTAGGAGTCAGGTAGAGAATGACTGAAGGTCAAAACTCCAAAGAATCACGTGATTTGGGAGTTGGTCCTCATTCGCCGCGGTAAGCACTTTAGCTTTGGACAAACATGATGGACTCGCATCTGGGCACACTAGCAACCAGAGCCCAAGTCTCCTTCTGTGGCAGTTGTCTATGAGCAGGAAGGAAAACTGGCAGGAACTTTGTATGGAACGGAATTAAACCAACCATAGCCAGCATCTGTCACTCCAGATTCTTAGAGAGGCAGTGACCTAGTTAAGCACGAAGTGCCTTCATTATAAGGAAGCTTGAGAAACCAACTTGCTCTGAATCAGTCCACCAGCTCTGCTGGCCTGTACACTCCCCCACTCCAAGAAGAGCCATCAACCCTGACAGAACGCCACTTTGTGGTTCAAAGGTACGAGTCCACAGGTAGAAGATCTCTCAGTACTGTGCTAGGGGTCAATGACCAGGAAACCACATCAATGCCTTTCACACAAAACAGTGTTTGGACTGGATAATCTCCGAAGACAATGCTAATGCGGAATGTTTTCTCTAGATGTGGAGGGCAGGTGGGAAGAACGCACAGGGAGGAGGGAGAAGAAGAGACAAAACACAAACAGTTCCCACTCTCTCGTGCACTGGCCACCTATTTCTTCTTCAGACACTAACTGAGCACCCACTACATGTCAATCATAGCACCAGAGACAGAGGACACAAGAAATCTCTGCAGAAATGAAAATCTGATCTAAAAGGAGGGGATACTTGTAATGGACCCATTAAAAAAGAACATGCTAACGGGGCTGTCAGGGAGATCTATACTCTCAAGTAGGATGAGAGGAAGGGAAGAGCAGCTCATTTCAGAAGGAAATAGCATGCGCGTGCTTCTGAACACACCTCATCCCACTTGTCTCATGTATAGTTAATTACGCAGGTGCTTGCTTCCCCTAGAACATTTTTATGCAGTATGAGACCAGTGATGTTCACCTAAAGCAGAGTGACAGAGGAGAAAAAGGAGGGGGTTAACTCCTCTGCGTCAGAATTTTCTAGAGTTTTTGCGACAGGGATAGAAGAGTATATGTAGTTTAAAATTCTAGAATTATCACTATAAACAATATATTACAAATAAAATTATCCTTGCCTTTTTTAGTCATGATATTTATCTTAAAAATTAAACCTAAATTAAAAACAAAAAGGTTGAGAACCACTGGCCTGGAGTAGATGAAACCCCGGGATTGAATCAAATGGGTGATGCTCACCTATTCCTCCCGAAGCTCTGCTTAGCCAATAGATTCCTGGAAATTTTCCCAGATAACCTTGTGGAAAGAGACTGAATCTTCCTGCAGCCAAGCCTAAGAACTAGAACGTTCTTTCAGGATATACTGCCTTCCTCAGACCCTGGAGGAGCAAAGAGGCCAAGGACAGAGAAAAGGAGCTGGAGGACGAGGGAGACATGAGATTAAGGCTATCCTCCATCACAAAACAGACTGGCAGGAGACTCTGGGAGAGGTGTCCTTTCTGAGCCTTCCTGCAAGGGTTCATGGCCTTCCTCCACTGCCCCTCAACACTCTGCCCTCGACCAACTCACAGAAACAACAGGAGAAGAAAAAGAGGCAAAGTCATGGCCAGCAAAATGTTTCATCTTGGGCTGAAGTTGGTAGAAAGGCCACAGTGACAGTATACAGAATCACTGCGATGGTCAAGTGGGAAGGACTTGTAGTTATATAAACACGGTTTCAAATCTCAGCTCCAGAATTTCCAAACTGTATGAACCCTGGGCAAATCACTTAACCTCTCCAAGTTTCCCAATTTATAAAATGGGTATAAAAATACCTGTCTTACAAGACTGTTGGGCGCATTAAGTACTTAATGCAGGTAGGTGTTGAATAAATAAAAGTGGTGATAAAGATGATGATGGCATTGACTGGCACTGATAAGGATAACATGCCAGGAGTGCCCGTGAGGTGAACGGTGAGATGGGGACAAGGGCTTTCTAAGTCATGATGAACTATGACAGTCGATACTTTAAAGCAAGGACTTGAAGAGGACGCAACCACTGAAAGTAGCTTGAGGATACCCCTGGGCCCAATCATCATGAAACAGGCCACAGCACGTACTGAACAAATGATTGGCCAGTTTACAAATGAAAAGCTATGCTCCCACAGAATAAATCGGCTCCATCCCCACTATTAGTAATAGAAATGGGAAGTCACTCAAAAGGCTCACTGAGTGATCATGGTGGAGATTTTTATAACAAAGCAGAAGTGAAGACAAAGAGATAGCCAGGTTACATACACACAATCACCTAGTGAGAACAAAATGTATCAAAATCTATGGGATATGGTCAAGGCAACAATTAAAGGAAAACATATGCCCTTAAATGCATTTATGGGAAAAACAGAAAGATTAAAAATAAATAAACTAGGGGCTGGCCCTGTCACAAAGTAGTTAAATTCAGCAGGTGCCACTTCACTGGTTGGAATCCTGGGCATGGACCTACACCACTCATCAGCCATGCTGTGTTGGCGACCCACATATAAAGCAGAGGAAGACTGGCACAGATGTTAGCTCAGGGCTAATCTTCCTCAGGCAAAAAATAAATAAATAAATAAATGAACTAATCATTCTACTCAATCATCTAGGAAAAGAGTAACAAAATAAACTCACAGAAAATAGACAAAAGGATTTAATGTAAAAAAAAAAAAAATTATGGAACCAGATAACAAAATCATATACCTAACCAGTATATTCAATGGTTAGTTTTTGAAAGATCATTAAAACAAAAACAAAAACTCTTTGCAAGTTTAACCAAGGGGCAAAAAAAAAAATCACATCCAAAAAAAGAAAAAGAGTGAAAAAGGAAACTGAACTATAGATTTATTTTATAACTATAAATAAGTACTCTGTAGAACTTTATTTATTTTTGAGGAAGATTAGCCCTGAGCTAACATCTGCTGCCAATCCTCCTCTTTTTGCTGAGGAAGACTGGCCCTGAGCTAACATCCGTGCCCATCTTCCTCTACTTTATATGTGGGATGGCTACCACAGCATGGCTTGCCAAGCGGCACCATGTCCGCACCAGGATCCAAACCGCGAACCCCGGGCTGCCAAAGCGGAATGTGCGCACTTAACTTCTGCACCACCAGGCAGCCCCTGTAGAACTTTATACCAACAAATTTGAAAAATTAGATGAAACAGATGACTTCCTAGGAAAATTATCAACACTGATTTAATAAGTAGTAAAGTTTTCTAACAACCTAGAAGAAAATTAAAAGGTAGTCAAAGATGTCCTAAGAAAGGCCCCAGGTCCAGATAATTTTTTTCTGCTTTATCTCCTCAAAGCCCCCAGTACACAGTTGTATATCTTAGTTGCAGGTCCTTCTAGTTGTGTCATGTGGGACGCCGCCTCAATGTGGCCTGACGAGCAGTGCCATGTCCACGCCCAGGATGCGAACCAGCGAAACCCCAGGCCACCGCAGTGGAGCGTGCAAACTTAACCACTCGGCCATGGGGCCAGCCCCATGGTCCAGATAATTTTATAGGAAAGTTCAAGTTAACTCTCAAGGGTTGGATCAGCACTGTCCAACACAAATATAATGTGAACCACATATAAAATTTTAAAATGTCTAGTAGCCAAATTTTTAAAAGTAAAAGAAATAGGTGAAATTAATTTTAATAATATATTTAACATAACACATCCAAAATATTATCATTTCAGCATGTAAAAAATTATCTTTTATAAAATAATAGAAAAGTATTATTAAGGCATTTTACATAGTTTTTACAGTCTTCAAAATCCAAGGGATTTCACACTTACAGCACATTTCAATTCAGACTAGCCATGTTTCAGCTGTTCAACAGTCATTGGCAGCTAGTGTCTACCACATTGGACAGCAGAATACCAGATAATTCCTTTGTATCGTAAATTGTTCCAGAGCATCAGAAAAAAATGAAAAACTCATGTCATCTTATGAATCCAATATAACTCTGACACTAAAGCAGAATACAGAGAGCAAAAAACACCAAAAAAGTTACTAGCCCAATCTCGCAAAAACTGAAATAAAATATTTGTAAATCAAATCCAACAGTACACAATTAAAATCATGCATCTTGACTGGTAAATAATAACTAAGTAAAGTTTATTACAGGAATGCAAAGATAGGTAATTTGAAAAAAAATTAATTACATTAACAAATTAAAGGGAGAAAAATAATTATAATTGATGCCAAAAGCTTTTCATAAAATTTAACGTTAATTTTTAATTGAAAAAATAGCAAATTCAGTATATCTTAACTTGAAAACAAACATTACACTAAATAGAGACATAAAAACCATTCCTATTAAATTTACCAAAAAAAAGAAGCCTTCACTATGTCTGCTGTTCAACATTGTACTGGAAGTACACAAAATGTATAAAAATTGACAATTCTTAGACATTATCAAAACTAAAAAAGAAATCAATAAATTGGCTGGATATAAGATCAACATATAAAACACTTTTCTCTATATCAGCAATAATCACTTAGAAAATATAATAGGAAAAAAAAATCCTAACAGCAAGAGTCATAAAATACTTAAATCTTTAAGGAGATAAGTAAGACCTATATACAGAAAACTACAACTTTCTACTAAAGACTGAATAAATGGAGAAATATGCACTGTTCTTGATTGGAAGACTCAATATTGTAAAGATATCAGTTCTCAAATTAATCTAAATTTTATAAGTGAGATCAGTTGAGAGTATACTTACAACATATAAATCAAAGTATTAATATTCAGAATACATAAAAATCATCTATAAAACAATAAGAAAATGGTACCATCTAATAGAAAAAAAAAGGCAAATGCAAGAGGTTCCAAGAAAAATGAATGCTACTGGCAAACAAACCCATACAAAATGGTCAAAGTAACTAGTAATGGAGAAATGAAAAGCCCTGTGAGCTATTTCCTCACAATAACTAGGTTGGCAAAAAACATATATATATAAAAGGTTGACATTGATAATATCTAAAGTTGACCAAGATGTGAGGAACATGTGCCCTCCTCCGTGGGAGGAGACACTAGCACAGCCTTTCAGATGCCAAATTGGAATATTCGTGCCCTTTGGCCCAACTGCGCTGCTAGAAATCTCTCCTATAGAAATACTCACATGTGCTCAATGATACTTGTATACCGTTTAGTAGAGACAAAGAAAAAAACACATCATCTAAAATTTGATCAGTAAGAGAAGAATTTATCAAATTACGTGGATTGGTACCACAGATTTACGCCATCTTTGTCAACAACAAGGCGAACTATTTGTACTGACATGAAACCTCTCTAGGTCCTAGTGAATGGCAGAAAAGGCAAAGTATAGTATACATGGCATAATCCGACGTATGTTTTTTAAAAATAAATGAATACACAATTTAAATATATATGTGTGAGGATATACAGAGGAACCAGATAGACACATACTTACACGGGTGGGGGAAGGTGGGGGAGGGGAAGGGACATTCACATCGTACTTTATATTTTTCTCTATGGCATTCATATCCATGGATTGCTTGCTAATTTTCCTTAACATTGACTCATGTGAGGGGAAAACACAATTCTAGAAAAATTCCAACACCAGTAACAGAGGCTCAGTATATATCAGCTGGGGGGAGGAATGGTGGAAAACCACATCCTTATCGCAAACCACATTTAAGAATTCAAGGATCCAAAACTTTTCTCCCTGTGGGGCTGCTTATAAAACCCCCTCCTCTCACTGCGGTTCAAGCCAAAAAGTAACAAGCTTGCAATTCTTGGAGAAGACAATACAGATTTTGAGAGATAGAAATCTTAACTTCACTATTGCAACAGTCTTAGAGGCCCAGAAAGAAAAGTTTATGCCCCTTCTTGTCTTAATACAACAGAGAATAATGGCCATGTTCATAGGATGCTAATTAATGGGTGGGTCACGAATCTCATGGCAGGGAGATTTGTAACAATAAATTCTTATATTCCCCCCACTCGATAAAAAATGTTACATCCCAAATATTAACCACACTTATCTAAGCCACTTGTGACAGACGCGCTCAGTGAATTCTACCAACAATAAACACTGATGCTTAAAAACGTAACTGAATAAAGGGCTTTTCTTTCAAAACTGGTTAACTTTGCTTCCTCCTCTGAGTCTTGGGATCCCAGTAACTTTTACAGAGTAGATTTTTATTTCTTTTGTTCAGAACAACTGCGACTTTTTCCAAATAAACAGAAAATTCCCTGAAAACTAAGAGGACGATGAAGGGAGGGGGAGAGGAATAGAGAGAGGGAGGAAACATAAGACAAAAAGTTGAGAAATACAAGCTTTGTCAGCCACACAGCACTCCAACTGTGTTGGCCAACACGTGGCAGCCAGCTACAAGTGGGTGTCCCGGCTTCTAAAGGTGGCAGGTCCAAGTTGAGATGCATTCTAAGTGTGCAATACACACTGGATTTCAAAGAGTTAGCATCCAAGAAAAAAAAAGAATGTTAAAATATCTCACCAAGAATTCTTTTACACTGATTACGTGTATAATGATATTTTGGAATATTAGGTTAAATAAAACACTAAAATTAATAAAATTCAGTTGTTGGTTTTCTCATTCTTTCACATGGTGTAACAGGTTGAATAGCGTCCCCCAAAGTTCATGTCCACCTGGAACCTCAGAATGGGATCTTATTCAGAAATAGAGTCTTTGTAGATAATGACAACTTAAAGATCTTGGGATGAAATTATCCTGGACTTAGACTGGGCCCTAAAACCAGTAACTGGTGCTTTTATAAAAGAAAAGAGAGGGAGATTTGGACTCCGAGTCACAGACACACATGGAAGGCCGCCATGTGAAGACAGAGGCAGCGATTGCAGTAACGCATCAATAAACCAAGCCACGCCAAGGATTGCCAGGAGCCACCAGATGCCAGGGAGACGCAAGGAACGATTCTTTCCAGAGCCTTCAGAGAAGGTATGGCCCTGCTGACACCTTGATTTCAGACCTCTGGCCTCCAAAACTGTGAATAAAAGAAGCTTCTGTTGCTTAACCCACCCTATTTGTGATCATTTATGGCAGCCCTGGAAAACTAATACATGTGGCTACTAGAAAAGGTTAAGTGACATGCGTGGCCACATTATATTTCTATTGGACATTGCTGCACTAAAGTTTAAGGGGATCCACCCCCTAAAACCCAAGTCTTCATTATGGACCCTAACAGCTTAGGCAAAGAATAGTCCCAAAATTTCCTAAGTGGTTCTAAGTGGTTCAAGTTATATCCCTTTGAGATATCTGGAAATCCCTTGAACTTTTGCTCACTTGTTTCAGGATTTTTTTTTTTTTTTTTGGTAGAATGAAAAGTACTTCCTACACATGCACATGCACCATGGGACACTTGGAAACCTAAGCGCACAAAAATTTTAATACGTGTGGGACTCATTGCCCAATTTACTAAAGACATACTAAGTCCTTTAGAAAACATTCAATGTCATTATCCCTAACTGCCAGCAAAGCATTTTCTGCCAAGTTTTCCAGGCTGCTGCCACCATGCCCTCTGCCTTGCCCTTCATATCTCCCTTCCAGATGTTCAGGCCCAGGCACTGTTGTTCCAGATAAAAGGCCTCCCTTCAAAACACCTTTCTCATATCTCTCCTTAATTAGGCAAGACAGCTGCTGTCTACGGGAACTCCCAAGGGCACTGGCCTTGCAGCTTTAACAAAGTACCCGCTGAAGGACAACCTTTTAGGGAGTGTGCTGCCAAGCCAATTACTGCAGCAGCTAGCACCCCGGGCCAAGGAGGGGAAGGCTACCCAGATGACTTCATCTCCCCCAAGAGAAGTCTCTGCAGACGTGGCAGAACTAAGAAAGAAGAAAAGCCCACTGCATCGCTTTCAACAGGTCTAGGATAAAAATGGTTTTACCCCAATAGAATCCAGGGTTAGAGGTCAAGCAAACACAACAGACTTTGTCATAGTATGCAGAAGCCAGGATGGATGATGAGAAGGAAGCTAAACTGGATAAACAAGTGATCATGACCCAGATGACAGACAGACAAGGGAGAAGGGAGCTCACGGTTCACTCAGTGTTGATGAATGAGGTGGGTGTGAAGATATGTGGGTCACATCCAGAGGAAAAGGAGAAAGACAGCCAAGCTGTCTAGCAGGATTCAGTCATGCTTAAAATACTGGAAAGTCATATTTGCTGGAAAACTGAAATCAGTGACAGGGATGTCCCACAGCAAGAACACAGTGAAGGGAAATTTATGGAATACTGTGAATACAATTTGTATTAAGCACCTAAAAGAGAAAAGCACGTTTGCTTGTTCTTATCTTACCCTGTGTGAGGAAGGTATTAATTAATCCCATTATTCAGAAGAGAAAGCTGAGGCTCTAAGATGTTAATAGACTTGCCTGAGCTTATTTGGTCTACCCTTCAGAAGTCCTGGTGTGTTCAGGCAGATAACTGGTCCTGTGGTTGTGTGGAGAGGTCCTCATTCTATTTTACTACCTCTCTGTTCCAGGTTGGACAAAGGCAGAAGGTTTAAAAGTCAAGGACCAAAATCATAAAGGGATACAACTTCATACCCACAAGGATGGCTATAATCAAAAGAGAAGATAATAACAAACATTGACACAGGTAGGAAATGGGAAGCTTCAAGATTGTTGGAGGGAATGTAAAATGGTACAGCTACCCTAGAAAACAATTTGGCAGTTTCTTAAAAGGTTAAACATAGACCAACAGATCAGAATAGAGAGCCCCAAAATAAATCCTCAAATATATGGTCAAATGACTTTTGACAAGGGTGCCAAGACCATTCAATGGGGAAAGGATAGTCTTTTCAACAGATGATGCTAGAAAAATGGGATATTCACATGTGAAAGAATGAAGTTGCCAGAATTTACCTTACACCATATAAAAAAATTAACTCCAAATAGGGCCGGCCAAGTGGCCTAGTGGTTAAGTCTGGCATGCTGTGCTTCAGTGGCTTGGGTTCACAGGTTTGGATCCCAGGCGTGGACATATACCACTCATCAGCCATGCTGTGGTGGCGACCCACATACAAAATGGAGGGACACTGGCACAGATATTAGCTCAGGGCTAATCTTCCTCAAGCAAAAAAAGAGGAAGATTGGCAACAGATGTTAGCTCAGAGCAAATCTTCCTTATCAAAAAACAAACAAACAAAAAATTAACTCCAAATCGATCAAAGACCTAAACATAAAACCTAAAACTATAAAACTCTTAAAACATAGGAGAAAAGGTTCATGACATTGGATTTGGCAATGATTTCTTGGATATGACAGCAAAAGCACAGACAACAAAAGAAAAAATAAATCAGACTTAATCAAAATTTAAAACTTCTGTACATCGAAGGACATAATCAACAGAGTGAAAAGGCAACCCATGGAATGGGGAAAAAATATTTGCCAGTCAAATAACTGATCAGGGGTTAATATCCAGAATATATAAAAAACTCCTACAACTCAACAACAACAAAAATAACCCATAAAAAAATGGGCAAAAGACTTGAACAGACATTTCTCCAAAGACATACAAATGGCCAATAAGCACATGAAAAGAAACACATCACTAATCATTATGGAAATGCAAATCAAAACCACAATGAGATACCACTTCATACCCATCAGGATGGCTATTACCAAAAACACAGAAAATAGCAAGTGTGGACAAGATGTGGAGAAATGGAAACCCTTGTGCACTCTTGGTGGAAAGGAAAATTGGTGCAGCCACTATGGAAAACAGTATGACAGTTCCTCAAAAAGTTAAAAATAGAAATACCATATGATCTAGCAATTCCACTTTTGGGTATATACCCAAAAGAATTGAAAGCAAGAATTTAAGGAGATATTTGTATGCCCATGTTCACAGAAGCATTATTTATAATAGCCAAAAGTTGGAAGCAACCCAAGTGTCCACTGACAGACAAAGGATAAACAAATTGTAGTATGTGCATACAATGGAATATTATTTAACCTTAAAGAAAAGGAAATTCTGACACACTCTCCAACATGGGTGAACCTTGAGGACATTATGCTAATTAAATAAATAAGGACAAATACCGCATGACTCCACTTTTATGAGGTACCTAGAGTAGTCAAGTCAGAGACAGAAAGTAGGATGGTGGCTGCCAGGAGTTGAGCAGAGTGAGGAATGGGAGTTATTGTGTAATGGTATAAAGGTTCAGTTTTGCAAGATAAAGAGTTCTGTGGATAGATAGTGGTGATGATTACACAACAACGTGAATTTCTTAATGCCACTGAAATTTTTTTGTGCTGTGTATTTTACCACAACTTAAAAAAGTAATAAATTTTTTTAAAAGTTAAACATAAATTTACCACATGACCTAGCAAACCCACTCCAAAGTAACTACCCAAGAGAAATAAAAACATGTATCTACACGAAAACTTGTACACACACGTCCATGGTAACATGATTCATATTAGGCAAAAGGTAGAAAGAATCCAAAGGTCCATCAACTGGGGAATACATAAACCAAATGTGGCATATCCTTATACTGGAATATTATTTGGCAATAAAAAAGAATGAGATGCTGTATGTGCCACAACATAGATGAACCTCAGAAACATTACGCTAAGTATAAGAAGTCAGTCAGAAAAGACTACGTATTGCATAATTCCATTTATATAATCGTCCAGAAAAGGCAAATTTATAGAAATAGAAAGTAGATTAGCAGCCTTGGGCTGGGGGTGTTAATCGGATTGACCGTAAATGGATGCAAGGATCTTTCTGGGGTGATGGAAACCTTCTGAAACTGGATTGGGATAATGATTACACAACTCAGTCAATTTCCTAAAAATCACTGAATTGTACACTTAAAACCAGAGAATTTTATGGTACACAAATTATACCTCAATAAGTTGTCTTTTCAAAGGCAAGAATTGCTAGAAACTATCACTTCAAATATAGGTCTTCTGCAAAGTTTCCCCAAAGCGCATCCAAAAACTGAGGCTTATTTTCTCTTCACAAATTAGAGCTCAATAAACTACGTTAAAAAAAAAAAAAACAAGACAGCACATGGGGATCTCCACCTCTGTCCTTTTCTGATCTAAAAAACCAAAAGAAGTTACAGTGTCTAGGTGACCACTCCTCCGCTGTCAGAAATTGTCTCTGCAAAAGAGAAACAGCAAACGACAGGAATAAGTGAGTCATTAAGTAGGTTGCCCTGTTTTTAAAATTACTGGAGAGTTTGAAACAATTAATAGTTGCTAATAATAAGGCCAAGTTACTAGTGTTCCATTTGGGCTCCTTCACTCAACACCTTTGACTTGGTGACACACAACTTTCTGGCATGTTCACAAGTTCATTCGAGCCTAATTGGAATCTAAAGTGGATTTCTGTACAGTAAATCTAATTCCCCTTCTTGACTGTCATATAAAATATAACATACAGCGCAGGAGAATTGGGTAGGGGACTACCAATTTCTGGAAAGGATTCAAAGCGAGTGAGGAGAGAGATGGGACAAGCAGGGTTGGGGTGAGAGGGTTTACACTGTCATTTGCTACCATTGTGAGCTGTGTGAAGTTTCCTCTTAACTGTGTGTGTGTATTACTTTGAAAAAAATCTTTTAATCCTATTTAAAACACCACCGCCAGCACCTGGACTCCACAGTATGCAGTTGTGAGGCCAATAAGTTTTCTCTTTGGAAGTGAACTGCTTTAGAAGCAGTTTGGATAATGCTCTTGTGATTTGGAGGGGTGCTTCTCAAACTTAAATCTGTTCACGAATCACCTGGACATCATGTTAAAATGCAGATTGAGATTCAATCAGTCTGAGGTGGGCCTGAAGATTCTGCATTTCTAAAAAGTTCCCAGGTGGGGACCACACTTTGAGTAGCAAAGATATGAAGGGGAAAAGATGGTGTGATGGGAGTGGGTGGCAATGCCTCTCTCTTCTTCCTGGGTTAACTTTAGCTTTCCACATACAGTTTAAATTTTAATGGCTAAGTCATCCCTTCTGGGACATAAACCTTTTCTCTTTCTCCATTATGTGGCAAACCTTCCAGTTCACACAGTTGTACAGGGAAGGCCAGCGGACACCATTAAACTATGACTCGAAACTGGGATTTTAAGAATCTAGGGACTTCCGGCACAAGAGGAAAAAAGAAAGCAGGAATGGGGGAGGGATACTTCCCTCAGGGCATCAAATTTGCCTGGAATTGAATGTGAAAACAGAGCTGGAAGAGGAGAAAAGATAACTGGTGAGGTAATTCAGCAGCAGAAGCGTCTCTGAAGACCTTAATTACGAGTGCCATTTTGGTCTGGAAAACCAAAAGGAACCACAAAAACAAATACTGAAGAGAGTGGTCAAGAACACAGAAGGAGGGCCGGCCCTGTGGCCAAGAGGTTAAAGTTCTGTGCGCTCCACTTTGGAGGCCTGGGTTGGCAGGTTCGGATCCCCAGTGTGGACCTATCTGCCCATCGGCCATGCTTTGGAGGCATACCACATACAAAGTAGAGGAAGACCAGCACAGGTGTTAGCTCAGGGCGAATCTTCCTCACACACACACAAAAAATGATTACAGAAGGAGAATGGAAATCACGTCATGAAGAAATAACCCAGGGCAAAACAACCCAGGTATAAACACCCAATTCAAACGCTTTTCTTCCATGCTATCCAAGATTATTCCAACATCAAACCAACAGAAAACCTTGGGGACATCCCTGTCTGGAAGAAGTCCTTGTGCCTGTGCTGGAGTTGAATAAGGAACTGCCCTCTTTAAGCAGGTCTGAATGAGTCAAAGGCCCAGGATCCTCAGGTATTGTCTCAGAAGCTGCTAGAATGACTCCAGTGCTACCAAATGGCCTAGGAGTGGGCCAGACTTCATTACATCTGAGTCACCTCTCCAGGACCAAACCCAAACATGCATCACCCTAGCAGCGGTCTCAAGAGGTCCTGAATGATACCAGGGCCAAGAAACTGGGGCTCCAGAACCCTAAATTCCAGACAATTCCTGGAATCTCTTTTAATACACACAAACCCAATCTCAGACGTTATCTGTGAACTTGGCAAAGCAGTCAGCTCAGTCTTCAACACAGTGGAAAGATCTGTCAAACTGTTTAGCTGACATTGAGCAGCCCAGACAACCAGCTGACTGACAGAATTTTTCACTCTGAGGTCTGTTGTTTTGGCACCAAGTCAACCGGGATGAGCAAAATAGTGCGATATATGTTGCTTCCTCGGACAGCTCACATCCTCATGGTATCAGTCACTATCTAGGCTGATGACTCGCAAATCCACATAACCAGCCCAACCTGCAAAGCAGAACTTCCAGCCCACATTCCCAACTGCCCACATCTGGCATCTCTGCCCAGTAAGTTTCACATTAAGGCTTGTCCTTAACTTCAACAACCCCTTTTCAATTATCCTATTCCCTCCCTTGGAATTTCCATTCTCCAAGCTGCTGAGGCTCATACAGCTACATTCAATTGGCTTCACCTCAATGCCATCTGATTCTTCTTTCAAAGTCTCTCCCAGATTTATACCTTCTCCATTCTCACTGCCCTAGGTCAGGCCCTTAATAGCCAATTAGAAAAACCAGCTTCCTCCCCACTTTCAATACATTCCCACTCCCAACTCTCCATCTAACACCCACTACACACATCATTCTACACTAAAATGCCATTTAATAATGTAGAACATTTCTGCCTGATAATTTCCAAGGCAATGTTGGCCTACATCATCTTATTTACCCCTCTCAATAACCCCGTAGGACAAGTAATTCAACGCTTAGAGAAAGGGTGTGGCTTGCCTGAGCTCACCCAGCTGGCAAAGAAGCAAAGAGCCAAGACCAAAACCTAGAACTCCTCGCTGGCACTCCAAGACCTTGTGTCTCCTCCTTAAAGTGCAAAGACTCACTATTATGAAGTGGATTCAATTCAAAATTCTACCTGAAATTCAAGACCTTCTGTCAAGTGACTTCTTGTTTACCCAGTGGATCCTACTTCTATCATTTCTGTTTACTTGTTTTTCCTTTTCTCCAATTTGGCTACTCTCTTTATTAAGATCAATAATTACGATTTAGCACTGCTTTTAACTGTAATAGTAGCCACCATTTACTGAACATTTAGAATGTTCCAGATACTATACCAAACTGCTAAATGGATTAACTCATTTTATCATCAAAACACTTGACTACTAAGAGATGTGCCTAATTTAACACATTTGAGAAAAAACTCTTGATTCTCACCCACCCAAACCTGCTTCCCCCATGGTCTTGCCCATCTTGGTAAACAGAACTACCGTCCTTTCAGTTGCTCAGGCCAACAACCTAGACATTAGGTTCATTTCTGTCTTTTCTTCACATGCCAGCTCCCAACAACAAATCAAGTCTCGTTGCCTCTACACTCACAATACAGTCCCAAACCGTCTACTTCTTGCCCCCTCCACTGCTACCACCTTGTCCAAGTCATCATCCAACTATACCAAGTCTGCAATAACGTCAACTGGTCCTCTTTTTCCATTCTTTCTCTTGTAAACTTAATTCTCCTCAGAGCAGCCAAACGAGACACTTTAAAATGCAAATCTGGGGGCTGCCCCCCGCCCCCATGGCCGAGTGGTTAAGTTCAGGCGCCCCGCGCTCCGCTTCAGCGGCCCAGGGTTTTGCTGGTTTGGATCCTGGGTGCGGACATGGCACCACTCATCAAGCTATGCTGAGGCAGCATCCCACATGCCACAACTAGAATGACGCACAACTAAAAAATATATATATACAACTATGTACCGGGGGGCTTTGGGGAGAAAAAGGAAAAACAAAATCTTCAAAAATAAATAAAATGCAAATCTTATCTGAATCCACTGGAAACAGCCCAGACGTCCATCAACAGATGAATGGAAAAACAAGCCATGCTATATCCATGCAACGGAATGCTTTTCAGCAATAAAAAGAAATTAACTACTAATACATGTAAGAACATGGATGAATCTCAAAAAATATTATGCTGAATGAAAGAAGAACAGTTATGTACTGTGTGGTTATCATTTATATGAAATTCTAGAATATCTAAACCAACTTATGGTGACACAAAGTAAATCAGTGGTTGCTTCTGGGGGAGAGAGACTGAATGGCAAGGAGCAGGAGGGAACTTTCCAGGGTGATGAAAATATCTATGTATTGATATGCATTTGTCGAAACTGATCAGAACTGGAGATCGAATCATTTCACTGTATGAAAAGCATGCTTTGGCAATCTGGGTCCATCGTCTTCCACCTCATCTACACCTGCTCCCCTGTCTAACCCCAGCTAGCCACAGTGGTTCCCTGGCCGCCGCGGATCATGCCAAGCCATTTCCTGCCCCAGAGTCTTCGCACTCCCCACCGGGCACCCTCTCCCCTCACCTCCCCCCAGAGAGCTGGCTTCTCACCAGCATTCAGGCCCCAGACTGTGTACCCTCCGCTGAGACCTTTCTGGGCACATATCTGAAGGAACTCCCCACGCACTCTCATTTACTTCTCTGTTTTCATTCTCTGTGTGGTATTTACCACTTTCTGTTAGTTTCTTGTTTACTGTCTGCTTCTGCAACCAGAAAGCAAGCTCTGCCAGAGTAAGGACCCATCTGTCACTGTATCCCCAGCATCTAAACCAACGCCTGGCATGTTAAACAACACTTGCTGAACGAATGGAAAAAGTTGACAATATCACTATCTCCATTTTACAGCTATGAAACCTGAGGCTTGTAAAGGTTAAGTAATCTGCCCAGAGTCACACGGTAAGAAAGCAGCACAGTGGGATTCACACCCAGGCCTTCTGTTGCCCAGGACCACGTACTAAACCACTCTGACGTCTTGCTCCCTTCAGTTTTGCTTCTCTGCTTCGTTTTATACTGTTCACTTCATTTGTGCTGGGCCTTTCTCCTACACTTCCACCTGCCCCCAGCTCTTGATGGGGATGGTTTCTCTCTGTGCTGACTCCATGCTTGATTTTTCACTTGAATTTTTCTTTCCTTCCGTATCTGTCTCCCACCAAGATGAGAGGCTCCTTGTGACTTTCACTTCCTTTTGTCACTCACCACACACCTAGGACAGAGCTGGGCACAGGGACCTAACCAAGCCTCGTGGACGTGTTCCCTTGGAGGTGGGGTGAGTGAGGGAGTCCTGTGGGTAGGTGCAAATCCTGAGTTACATGACTCACTTTGCTATTCCAAAGTATGCTGACCTTGGCTTCCTTGGCCTTCTGCCATCCAGTTTCAACACCAGCTTGTTAGAGCTGATGCAAATTAGGGCTGCGGCCATCAGTCACTATGCTCTTATTCAGGTCTCATCTCTGCACTTCTGGAATCTCCTGCATACCACAGAAGCCTCACAGAAGACTGCACAGGCCAAGAGCACACAATGAATGAGGAGTGAGTTAGACAGTGTAGAATTAATGGAAGCATCCCCACAGATCTTGCCCTGAGGTCACTGAAGAGATTACTCAAGGCCCCCTTCTAAGGTTAGGTGGTGTATTATTCCAAGGGGATCATTAGAGACATTATTCACACATTTTTCCAAAATAAATGCACTCATCTCCTGATTTAAAAAATAGTAAGCCCTGTGTCTAGGCCTCTGGGTACAAACAGAAGAACAAATTAAAGAAAGCTTATTGTAGCCTTTAGTTTAAGTGGGCAGCAGAGCAACAAAAAATATAAAAAGTATTTAGAAAACATGCCTTTATAGGCAATTTGATTTGCTTTTCTAGTTCACTAACATAATATAGATTTTTAGAATATATGGTAGGGCCTTTTTCTCACTTCATAGGTTTCAACTTGCTAGTCTTACAATACAATGCCCTAGGGAGAATTTAATTCTAATTTGCAGAAGAGGAAACGGGGGTCAGAGAAGTTCACATCATTTGCTCAAAGAAAGACTAAAAGTTGGTGCAACGTCTCCTTGCCCTGTCTTGTAGCAGAAGTCCAGGCCATGAGACAAGCACTGCAAGCTGTCAGGTCCACCGGGAGCTCACAGGAACCACCCTTAGCTATGAGTCAGAGATGCTGTTCCAGCCCCAGCCCCAGCTCAGGGCCGCCCAGCTGCTGACCACAGGACTTTGGGCAAGTTACCAAACCTCCCTGAGCCTCAGTTTCCTCATCTTTAAAACAGGATTCCTTTCTTCCAGTCTCACAAAGCCTGTGAATATGAAATTCACTGTAAATATGAAATGATCCATTTATTCAACAAATACGTACTAAGTGCCTACTATGTGCAAGGCATGGTCCATGGACCTGAGATACGGAATGAACCAAAGTCCCTGCTTCATGGAGCTTCTATTGTCATGAAGGAAACAGACAAGAAATTATTAAATATATATATATACACACATACATATATACACGATTTCCAAGTGTTGATAAATGCAGTAAAGGAAAGCAAAACAAGTTAAGATTATAGAGGGATGGGGTGCCGCTATTTTAGATATGTTGGGAGGTGGTCAGGAAGACTTCTCTGAGAAGCTGGCATTTGAGAACACATGGGAATGAAGCTTGACAACTTGACAACAAGCTATACCAATATCCGGAGGAGAAAAGTGTACCATCCAGTGGGTAACAGCATGCACAATTAGATGTGAGAGATGAAAGCAATTCAAAATTATAAAGGATTCAGTTCTATTTCAATTATAACTAAGTGATGAACTGTCATAAGGAGTTTGGACAGGAGCTACATGAGCAGAAATCTTCTATGGCAGCCCAAGGAAAGGAATGTTAAATGAATAAGTAAATGGCAATAGGTATGCCACCCTGTGTACAGGCAAACACATACTCTTCCAGTAAAAATAAATTAAAGTCCTGCTGTGTTAAATATATCAATTACGGAAAAGATTATCTTAAGTGGATGGTCCATATGATTCCATTAAATAATAAGCTTATCTTATATATTTAATATGAGTCTTCAAGGATGAGTTGTTACACAAAAACTGTGTGGGGCTGTGCAGTAATCGCATTCCTCCCTGCCACTCCTGGGGAGAAGGCGCCCTTTAGTGACCTCAGCACACAGTTCTGGAGAACATAGGGGATGAATCAGAACGTTCTCTTTCCTACACCTCCACCCCTAGGCCAGCATCACAGAGCTATCAATGCTCACTGGAGCTTTATGTACTGGGTTCTCCCAGCCTTCTAGGAACCCTGCCACAGCTCCCAACATGTACAGTTCTGTATGGCTTGCAGAATACAATGTACAACTCGACTCCTCTTCCAGAACCAAGGATGGGTGACAGGAGGACTTCGCGTGGATATTTACCACTAAGGACTCACCAACACAGACTCCAGGAGAGAAGGAACTGTGCAGCCTGCGCATTCCACCAGCTGTGACATCACAGGGCCCCCTGCTCCCACCTCCCCGTCATTCTGCCTCTCTTCCTCCCTTCCAATCCTTATCTACATCTGCTTGACCCAGTACACCTCCTTGATTTCTTGTCCATATTCCTGCCCTCAGGGGCTCTTCCCAGTATACCTGAATTTCAAATTCCCATCTTTCCTTTGGAAAGCCTAATTAAAATTCATTTTATGAAGTTGTCCACATCCAGTGACTTCCATCCTGAAAATAGTTGACAATTTTTAACTTGTTCTTTAGTTTAAAAACATGTGTCTTTGGGGCTGACCTGGTGGTATGGCAGTTAAGTTTCCACAGTTCGCTTTGCTGGCCCGGGGTTCACTGGTTGGGATGCTGGGTGCGGACCTATGCACCACTTCTCAAGCCATGCTGCGGCAGGCGTCCCACATACAGAGAAAGATGGGCACAGATGTTAGCTCAGGGCCAACCTTCCTCAAAAAATAAAATAAAATAGAATAAAAACTGCTATACGCAATGACATGGATGCAGCTGACAGACATCATGTTGAGTGACAGAAGCCAGAAGCAAAAGATTTCATACCGTATGATTTCAACCATGGGAACTTTAAGACAGGCAAAACTAATCTTCAGTAATAAAAGTCAGAATAAGAGTTAGCAGGAGTGGGGAGGGGGCACCAAGGAGCCCTCCGAGGTGCTGGAAATGCTCTACAGCTTTACCTGTGTGGTGGCTGCGTGGATGCACACATACTAAAAATTCATCCAGCTATAAACATACGATTTGAGCGCCGTACTGTCTGCATAATAAAATTGAAAGTTAAAAAATCTACTCTCCTCTGGATTGTGCTGAGACACTCTTACGTGTACAGTCTTATATAGAGTGGTTTGAGGACTTCGCAACATCCTGGACGGTCAATTCCTTACCTCTCTGGCACATCTGGCACCTTCGACAGCCTGAGAAGGTATCTCTTTCATCTTCCTTCAACAGGGAATTCTACTGGGGCAGCCCAGTGACCCTTCTTGATTGTCAGCTCTCAAATAATCAAGGGCACGCATCTGTCTGCCCTGGGCCGGTAATAGAGAACGCTCACTTTGTTTGCTTTACGGCCTGCACAGTTTCAATGAACTAGAAAAGCCTTTGAACATATCTCTCAATAGGAGAACAATAAACGTCAAATGAGAGCAGCAGAAAGCCCGAAACAAATGAAACCCTCTCTGTAGAGCGTTTGGAAGAAGAGCATCCCCTCCGCCCCATGAGAAAGTTTGGAAGAGGATGCAAAATGGAGCTATAGAAAGAGAACCTTCATGGGCCAGCTCTTCCCTGAGCAACCACTGCGGCTTGAGGAAGTTGATCAGCCTCTTTGGGTCTCAGCGCCCTGCTAGTAAAATGATCTTCCTTACCTTCCTCCACCCCAGACAGAAGAATCAAATGACATGACGCATAACAGTTCGGCAAAACACAAAGCTGATACCAATGGGAAGATTTAAAAAATAAAATAAAATCGATGTCTCTGGAATGCCTGTGTTCCAAGAACTTTCACATGTGCTAAGCTGTTTAATCTTCATGTTAGTCAATGAGGCGGCACCTTGACTCCCACTTGGCCAATGAGGAAACTGAAACTCGGGCAGTTGAGTGGCTGCCCAAGGTGCCCAGGGTGGAGGGAGAACGGGCAGGATGGATCCTCCAGGCAGCCAGGGAGCCAGCGAGCCTCCTACTCTGCCATAGGTCATTCTGCATCTGAATCAGGCCAGGAGTAGGAAACCATTAAGAGTAGGCAACCATTGACAACTGTCCCCACATAGCCACCGTCCTCTCATGGAGAGACAAACGGACTAAATCAGAGGCCACTGAGTCTTGGAAATCTAAGTTTTATTGGCATTGCACTGACTATCCAGATGTTTCACCTGAGAAGCAGAAGTTCTCATTGTCCCAAGGTGTCTCACGTGAAACTGTGTGTTGTACCCTCAACACTCGCTATGGCGGGTCAGACCTGTGGATTTACCTGAGAGACACAGAATTAAATCCTGCCAACGTGGACAGGTAACTAGGTTCAAATCTACTGTGTGGTAAAAAGAAAACACCACCCCCAGCAGCGCTGCATCACAGAATGCTATTCACGAGCACACGCCTCCTAAAACAAAACTGTCCTCAGCAGATTTTGTTCTGTTTTGCCCTATAAACTACTTTCTCAGTTACAGAAAACTGCAAATTGCAATCTGAAGGCTTTGTAGGCTTGAATTTCCATCTTCCCTGAGAGTTTATGAGGAAACAATTAAATTTGGTCATCTTTCTCTCGGGCTTTTTGCATTGTGCCTGCCAAATGAAACATTTTTCCTGTGTGTGCCTGGCCCCACGACACCGCCTTTCAGAGTCACCACACATAAAGTAATCATACGTTACAATTTATAGCTATCATGTGGCTAAACACTGATTTTTCCCCAAAACATTTTATCTATTCCCCCCTCCATGTTTTGTGCTTTACTATAATAATACTGCTTAACAGAAGAGTCTCCAAAAAGATATTTATTTGGTTTCTGTTTGCAAACCAACAGTCAATTGATACAAATATCACCTTAAAAACGTGCCCACAGTAGGAGGAAATTTGGGGGGAAATGAAAGAGTTATAAAACCGGACAGTGGTGATGAATGCACAACGGTACACATTTACTCAAAAGCATCTGACTGCACACTTACAGTTGGTGAGTTTTATGATCTATAAATTATACCACAAGAAAGCTGTTTAAAAACTTGCCCAGGATTCAACAAAGCGAGATTTTTCAGATTTCAAGTGTTATTCAAATGAACATTAAAAGCATTAATTTTTCCTATGTTGCAAACATGTTTATGGCATTATGGGACAATACAATTTTCCTCTAAAAGAGGGATTCTCAACTTTGGCACCATTGTCATTTGGGGACAGACGACTCTGCTGTGGAGGGCTGTCTAGGGCATCGTGGGATATTCAGCAACATCGCCAGTAGCACTACCTCCCCCCGGTTACAAAGACCAAAAACGTCTCCAGACATTGCCAAATATCCCCTGGAGGGCAAAACAGCTCCTGAGTGAGAGCCGCTGCTCTAGATGCTGAGAGTTGAAAAAGAAATCAGCTCTCTGGAGGTGGGACTGACACACACAAAGGTGTGCAGGGCTCTCTCCAACCTGAAGGCCGGTTGGAGGGTCCCATTCACCAGATCCTGCCAACGAGGGACACTTTTATAATGGCACCTCTGCCCCTGCTCTCTGCATATTCTACAGTCAGTGTTAGATCCAGATTATAAATCATTATTTTTTAAATTAAGACTAATTTTATAGCCCTGTGCCCATGTCACTCTCTAAGTATGGCACTCAGCCCAGAATTGAAGCAACTGGGTTCTCCATAAATGCTTGTGGTCACTGACTCTGACAGCCAATGAGCAAAGCATCAGGCAGTTGGGTTTCACCAGCATTAACCCAGCGCTTTCAGCTTCCAGGAACTCTGAGGGACCTTCTCTCTCTTAACTTCAAGGTTAGTTGAAGCGACGGTCTCCATTTTATAGATGAAGTCATGGAGGCTCAGAGAAAAATGAAGTGACTTGTGCCCAAGATCATACAAGCGGTAGAGCTGGGATTTGCGCCTCTCGATGTCCCATGTTCTCTCTTGCCTGCCACGTCAGGGGATCCCCTCCTCGGAGCTGCTCTGAGGCTCACCAGGGCCAGACAGCCTGCTGGGTGCCCCACGCCTATGGGCCTGTTTTAAATGCTCGCTCATGCCATGGGTTGGGGTCGTTATTCCTACTTTACAGACAAGGAGATGGAGGTGGAGGTGAGGTCCTTGTACAAGGTCAAACAGCTGGATATCCGAAATTTGGACTCAGGTTAGTCTGAACTGTAAAGCCACTATATCCTACTGCCTCCTCTCAAGTAAAAATAGCTTATTTCATTAGGTCAGTCAATGGTTTTTGCTTTTTTTTTTGTAGATAAATTACACCATAATTTAAGGAGATCTGGGTCAGGGCTACTCACACATCCACCCGGGGCTTCTTTTATAACACTAAAAACCCAGTCCTACAGACACCTGTGCAATACTTAGAAATGCCCTATGTGAAAAAATCCCCTCCACCCAACTGTCAAGAAGTAGGCTAAAATTTCACTGTGCTATTCTAACAGCTCCTCATTTCCTCCATTTTCTCTTCTCCAACTCCTTCATCCTGTCAATAACCACATCACTTAGAATCTGTTCAGAGACAAACACATATCAAATAATCACACAATTAAAAATGGTGATGAAGCACCAGGAAGGAAAGGTAAGTACAGAGGGGCTCAAAAAATCCATAATGAGAAGGCTGGCCAGGGAGGTGAAGGAAACGTAGGGAATCTGAGATTTGCAGGAAGAGTTGGGAGTTAATTTGAAAGTGAGGCAAGAAGAGTTTTAGATCCCAGTGAACAGTGTGTGCAAAGGCCCTGAAGTAGAAGGCAACCATGCATGCAAGGCTCTGAGAAAGCGCCAGAGATAGCAGTGGCCGCCCACGCAGGGCTTTGCAGACCCCAGCAAAGAGAAATTAAGGGTCCTAAGTAGGGGCATGACATGGTCAGATCTACATTTTTAATGATCACTCTGGTAGTGTCACACACAAGCAAAGTGACTCTCTGAAGCCACCTTTGCCAGAACACAGTTCAAAGAACTCTACCCTGGATCCTGCAAAACAAGTTTGTTTCTTTTTTTTCTTCTCTCCGGGGTGTGGTGCACCGCCCTGGCTGTGAACTAGCTCCCGTCTTTTTCTGTTTCATTTGTGAAGTTTAAAGGCCAGATCTTTCCTCAGGTCTGGGCCCTGTTGTTGTTTCAATAGCCCCCAGTAAAGTATCTCATCTCTTTCCAGGTCCCTCCTCTCTACTCTCTCCAACTTGCCGGTCAGTGACAAAAGGTAAAGAAACTGTCCTTTGGGGCTTTCTTATATGAAGGGTAGAAACAAGTTGAGAAAGAACCATAGAGTTTGCTTGCTCGCACCCCCTCACCACGATCAAGCACAGTTAAAAAAAAAAAGAGCTAATCTGAGATAATGTGACTCCCCAAGTTAGGATTACTGGATTCCCCAATGCCCTCTTGGCCACACACCCCCGCCAACCTGGTGGCCCCAGCCAATGGAGCTCCTGCTCCTGTTGGCCCAGCTCCAAGCTCTCAGAACTGCTTTCAGTTTCTCCACTACAAGAAGCTTCACTTCACCCAGCCCTGCGCTGCCAAGAGTCCTTAGCACCCACTGACACTTGTCCAGGCAGCCATTCCCACCCCTGCCGTGCTCCAGCCTGGGACCTGCCCTGCCCTGAGTTCTAAGCTGCTCCAACAAAGCAGGTTTCTGGAACTTCATTGTAATTGGTTCACTGCCCACCTCCCCAGGCCTGCAACACACACACACGTGCACGCGTACACACGCATGGTCAGCAGCTCCAGAAGGACAGATTCTGGGCGTCACAGGCCCAGCATCTAGCACAACGCCTGGCACCTACTTGGGACTCCTCTAAATATTTCCTGAATGAATGAGCAAATAAAAGTGGGCACTTTCAGAGTCTCCCAGGAGCAGGAAGAGAGGCCTGTAATAAGGGAGCTTTTCCCTTCCTGTAAGTTTAGTCATGAATGTGAACATGAAACACAAGTCTCAAACTTTAGAAAAGGTGCTACGTCTCACTCATGGAAATTTGAAAGCATCAAAAATAGCGCGGGGCACATATGCTCATGGTTTAGATAGGACCAAAACTTCAGGAGCGTTTTCAGATGTTAAGGCAACAGGGAAAGAAAGCGCTCATGATGGAAACCCAAGAGACAGCCGGGCCAGCAACCCTAAGCTCACGCAGTTCCTACAGGTGCCCACTCTGGCTGCACGATGCCAAGTCCATCCAGCAGCGGACTTTGCTCTCAAGTCTGTGCGGTTCTCCCTTCTGCCGACACTCCAGGTCTTGTCTAACGCCCTTCATAACCAACTCGTGGCCCTTCAGCTTTCTTACCAGCACACTCCCCACTTTATCTTTTTTGCATTTCTTCTTCAGAAATACCAGCCATGTGGCATTCTTGTCTCACAGTTTCCGTTTTCTTGGCTGAACTGAAAAGGGACTAACATATTGTCCGGTTCTGAACTGGGGTCTTGCAACTTGGAGCGTGGTCAGCGGACTAGCATCACATCATGGAGAGTTTGTTAGAAAGGCAGAATCTCAGCCCCACCCCAGACCTACTGAGTCAGGATCAGTATTTTAACTAGCTCCCCAGGTGACTCCTATGCACACTAAAGTTCAAGATGCAATGGGCTAGATCCTACATTCATTCAACAAATATTTATTGAATTGGTGTAGGGTACACAGTGGGCATTCAACATCCACATGAGGATGGGAATGGTGTTGAAAAAGGGTTAAGCACAGACATTCCTTGCGGTTGAGAAGCTCCTGTAAATACTAAAAACAGCATAACCCGGAGCGAGCTTCTAGCAGGATTAATCATCTTTACGCCAAAATTCAGAAGTGGCCGCTGCAGCTGAGTTGTGGGAATCTGAAACCTGGGAACTTGACCCTGTTGGCAGCAGGCGGGAGGAATACAGGGGAGGTGTGCGAGTGTGTCTCTTCCCCGCCTCAGCCACAGGCCTCAGGAGCTGACAAGGCCAAGTCCCCGCCCCCCTCAGCTGTCACCCTGTCAAAACAAAGCCGCTGCTGACAGCGCAGGGCCAGCCTGCCCCGGGGCCTCGGGCAGTCCTCCCAGCCCGGGAGCACGGCGCCCACATCTGGATCTGCAGCCGAGGGGCTACCAGGTGCCGAGTGCTGGGTCGGAGAGGGGATGGCAAGGAACGTGTGACCCCAAACTGAGCAGCAGCACCCGCCGTGCTGGCTGCCACCTTGCCAAATCCTGTTTACACCCCGAGCAGCTGGGACAGCGTTTTAACTAAACAAGTAATAATACAATCATGACGGGGCTGTCACCGAGCGCTGCAGCGCCTCCGCCCTCGGCGGCGGAGAGCGCCCGAGCTCCAAGACCCTTGCCTCGGGCTGTGCCCACCTTCCCACCCCGCGCCTTCCGCGCCTTCGATCTCCCGAAGCGCCGGGAGTCCGGGAGCCTATACCACCCTCCCTCCTCCCAGCTAGCTCCTTCCAATGGGGCACGGGAGAGGATGGGCGAAGATCCCCCAGGAGATTCTTCCTTGGCCCTGGGGCGCTAGCCACACAGTGAGCACTGCTCCACTCCCTGGCAGGCGCCTCGGGCGGGCTCCTACAGAGCAACAAAGCCCCAGGGCAACCCAGGAGCGCGGACGCAGAGGCAACTCCTTCCGAGGGGGAGGAATGAAAGGTTCTCGGTCTCGGTGATTCCCCTTCTTCCAACCCAACAGGACTCTGGTCCGAGAAGCAGCTAATTGGGCGCGGGCGACAGCAGCACTTCCGCGGTGCAGCGGCCCCAGGCGGGCGGCGGGGACGGGGGCGGGGGCATAGGGGGAGGGAGCGGGGGGCTCCCCGCTGGCCAGACCCCCCGCGGCGGCCCGGCGGCTGCGAGCGCGTACCTTGCAGGCGGAGTACACTCCGAGTTTCTCCAGTTTCTTGGCCCGCGGCGCGGAGCGCAGTTGCGCCTTCTTCACGGCGATCCGGGCCGAGCCGCCGCCTCCCGGTCCCTCGGCCGTGCCCGCCGCCGCCACGGCCGTCGCCGGTCCGCAGGCGCCCGAGCCCCCGGCGGCGGCGGCGCCCGGCGAGCCCTGCGGGGGCGCGGGGGGCTGCGCGGGCAGCGCCCCGAGCCCGGCCCCCGCCCCGCCGCCGCCCGGCCCGGCCCCGCCAGCCTCGGACATGCCGCCCCGGAGCGCGGCAGCAGGCGCCGAGTGTCAGGCGCCGCCGCCGCCGCCGCCGCCAGGGTCTCCCTCTCGGGCTGGTCGCCGGGCGCGCGGGGCCCTCCCCCCGGCCGCCCGCCCCTGCGCCCACCCCCCTCCCCGCCCCGCGCGCTCCGGCCGCGGCCCGCGCGCTGACGGCGGTGGCGGCGGCGGCGGCGGCAGCTGCTCCCCCAGGAGGGAGGGGACTAGCGGCTCCGCGGCCGCCACCGCCGCGGCACACGCCCTCCCCCTGTCCTCCTCCCCGGGGCTCCGCGCTGCGCCCTGGCCGCCGACATCTTCCTCCGGGCTGCGGCCGGGGGCGCGGCCGGGCGGGGGCCAGCCCCTCTGGGGTCGCCGGCGCAGAGGACCCCCCACCCCCTCCCGCGCCCCGCGCGCTTGGCGCCCCCCGCCCCCGCGCCCCCGCGCCCGGACACCTAGCGCTCGCCCGCCAGGGGGCGAGGCCCCACTCGGGGGGGTGTTAGGGGGCTGGAGCGCAGGCACCTGCTGGCCGCCTCCATCTCGCAGACCCCCCAGCCGCCCCCCGCTCTCCCGAGCCCCCCTAACCCCGGGGGCGGGGGCGGGGGCGACTCCCAGTTATTTGTTCTTCCCCTCTATTCCACCCTCTCTCGGAACCAAGACAACTTCCTCCACCCTAGCGGGAGCCGGAGGAAAAAAAATATTTTTGAAAAGTCCCCGTCGCTGCTAATCCTTTTCTTTGTTGCTAATTCACCAAAATAAAGGCGTGATGTTTCCTATTTCTCTTGTTAAATACTTTTCTGTCCAACTTTTTAAAAAATCCAGAATGCTTTTCTTCCTATAGTAATTTCTAGATCTCATCTGCCAGAGGAAGGAAAAGACCGTGAAGCAGTATTTTCTGTAAATTTTGTTTGAAAGTGCTGGTTGTGAAAAGAACGGATGTCTAAACGCCCTGTCAGAATGAAAACTATGCGCCCTGGGAAAAGTTTGAATACAGAAAGTTTGTTAATAGGGTTCATCTCTGCGTGGTGAGATTTGTAATCTTGCTATTTTCTTTTGTATAATGTTCCACAGTTTTCAAAATTGATATCACCAGCATGCATGTTAACCATGAAAAAAATTTAAGCAGCATCCAAAAGAATGAGTGTTGATTTTGGCCTCCAACTTATCAAAAAAAAAAAAAAAACCCTCAACTCAGCATTTTCATCTGTTGTTGAAACTGTTGAGCACTGTCGTTTTCATTGTTGATGACAATGAAGGTGGTGGTTAGTGGAGAGCACTTTTCGGGTTTTCATTTCAAAGTTGTACACCCTTGGTTGGCCTTTCTAAAGCAGTTTTCAAAAGCCCAGCGTTTTTTCCGAGACCCTTCGTAAGTGCCCTGCTTTTGTAATGTGAGTCATAATTTTTATGTAATATGGGTCATAATGTGAGTATTATCAAATTCTTTGCATGCCGCGTAGCTCTCGCCCAGCTCCGGCCAGAGACGCATTAAGGAATGTGCTTTTCCCTGGAAACATTCCCCCTTCCCATCCCATTTTTTCCAGTTAATTCTCTCTATCCTTTATCTAGTTTCTCGATGTTCTTTTGACTTTTAATGCGGAGTGATATGTAAAAATGATAAATAAAAAAATGTTTGTAGATCTAAACAATGGCATTAGACTGCCCAGAAGGGAGAGCCTCTCCTGACTTCAGCGCAGGCCGAGGGTCTGAAATAGCAGACTCAGGCTCCAGCAGGACAGTTGCCCGCCTGCTTCCTTTCTTGGCTTGGTGTGCTTCACTTTACCACTGCTACTCTGTCCCTGCTCTCCTGAGGTGTTTTGCGGGTTATTTTGCCATTCCGATCAAAGGAGTATGGGATTCTTAAAGGCTGATCAGAGTCTAACGTCGTGATGTTAGCAAATATGTGCATTTGTGCGTTTCACTAGATATCAATTTCCCTCAAATAGAAAAAAAATGATAAATATTAGTTGTAGTTGATGTTTGTCCTGCTGAAAGCATAGGAGTGCAGCATCCTAATATCTGCAGGTGCTTCAACGTGCAGAAATAGGATGGATTGATGCATCTGTAAACAGGCCAATAGGCGGATGAACAGATATGTGATAAAGCAAATAGAGTGAAATGTTAGTAGTTGAATCTAGGGAGCAGGCATAGGGGCGGTCACTGTGCAGAGTTTTCAACTTTTCTGTATGTTTGAAATTTTCCATAATAAAATGTTGGGGAAGGAAATCCAGCTTTAATATTAACACACCCATCACCTCCCCCTCCCAAGCTGTCACCAGTATTCAGGAGGCAAGCTATTTCCAGGATGTTTTGAAGCAGAAGAAAACAACCTCATTTCAGTCCACCCTGAAAACCATCACTGTCTGAATGGCGAATGGCTTGTGACATCAACTGAACATTATTTTTCATTATTTTCCTGTTCTGAGCACCCAGATGACATACTGCCTTAGGCAGAAGGCCCACAGTTTCAAAGCCTATTCAAAGCGTTATGAGCACCAGGCAGGGACATTTCAAGGGCAAAGGATTCAGGAGGCTTGTTGCCTCTTCGTAGTCAGGCTGTTGTGAGCATTTCTTTAGTAAGCTCCTGTGTGCAGAGCTCTTTTACAAAGTGAGTACCAAGAAAATAAAAGGCAATGTTTTCGCTTACAAAGTATTTACAACTGTGAAAGGATTTCCATCTACAACGGAACTGGAGGATATGAAATGAAGAATCTCATGCTCAGAAGAACAGAAGTGACGATCTGAGAGACTGATTTCCCATAAGTGCCTGATTTACAGAAGACTAGGCTCATCTCCTGACCAGTGAACAGCAGCCAAGAATCTCTCCCATCCTCACGCCAATGAACTCACCGCGGATTCTGGCCGGACGTCCCTCTCTTTGCCCTTGAATCCAGCCCGCCCCAAACCTTCAGTGGGCTCGCCTGTTGCTTGCTACACCATGGGTTTCCAGAATTGCAATTCCTTGCCTATTACCAAATACACTCAATTTCTGGTAATTCAAGCTTGCCTCGGTTTACCTCTTTGTCTTGCTTGACACAACTTACTGAGGTAACAAAGCCACAATTAGAAAATAAAGGGCTTGCTAACGAAGCCACAATTAGAAAATAAAGAGCTGGGGGAGTAGGAATTGTAGGGGGCAGGTTGACCACTGGAGGTTACTTCTCGACTATTCATCCTATAGAATATTATGCGTCTGTTACAAAGAATGACTTTTATACAAATGTAATAGCATAGACAGATCTCCAAGAAACACTTATGTTAAAAGCAAATTCACATTGACATATAAGCACAATTCTGTACGTGTTCAATGAGTGCATACAAAAATACAAAAGCAAGAGTGAGTTTGGAAAGAAACACAGCAAACTCAAATGTGTTACCTGTCACCAGGCACCCTTGAGAGTGAAACTGATTTTTCTCATATTTACTTTCCCAGTTCCTCACTCAAAGAAAGCTCTCATTAAATACTAGTTGTCATTTCTGCCTGTAAACTCTGTTTTCGGTCTGTTCGTATCTGTCTCCATTGCCATCACCTCTCGCCCAGACTACCAGTGACAACCTCCTACTGGCCTCTGCTTTTACTCTTGCTCTACCACAATCCCCTCTTCACAGTATAGAGTTTTACAACTGTAAATGCAAACTGTAAATGCAAACCTGAACCCTCCAACGGCTTCTCATAACATTTAAAATGCAATCTCAGTTCCACAACCTGGTTGGCAAGGCCCGCCTCTCCTGGCCCTTCTCCCTGGTGTGTGGTACACTCCAGCCAAACTCAGGAAGCTCTTTCCTGCCTCAGGAGCTTTGGATTTGCTTATTGCCTGACACCCTCCCTGAAACAGCATGGCTGGCCCCTATTCATGTAGTTTCCCCTGCTCAGAGATCCCTTCCCACCTAAGAAAGCCAAGTTTTGTGATCATCTGTTGTTACTCCAACATCTAGCACCTTTCAGCCATAGTCCTTCCTTACAAGCCTATTCAGCTTCTGTAACGCACCTGAACCGCACAGGTGCATTGACATTGTCCCCAGTGAGGGCCCAGACTGGCTGAGTCTGGATCAGGTAGTATCATAGCAGGTTTGGCCCGGTGTGTGGCCAACAGCTGACATCCTTCCCAGCGCAGCCATCTGTTTTTAGGGACAGTGACTTGACATGAGTGTAAAATAAAGACATGTGAGGTAGATGTCTTGGTGTGGAGCTCCTTGGGCCAACTTCCCACTGGAGAAAGTGGCTGTGAATAGCGGACACATTTTAATAATCTCTAAAATAAAATCTATACTTCTAAAGAAAAATTACTGAAAAGCAATTATAAAATGAATCCTAGGACGGGGAGACATAAAATCTTCTCTCGTTTTCAAGCATTTATCCAATTAAATGGTCATTTCCAAAGTGAGTCTTAATCATGCTCCAAATCCCATTAGTGATATTTTATTCATTTTTGTTTTCAGTTGTTCTTAATAACAATTTTCCGTGTTTAATATGGATGGGCCTAAATGTGTTTGGCAGAGCATTGCCCTTGTAAAGAAAGAGGGTTGTTTCTGTTTTAAACACTAACATGGTTGTTTTACCAGCCTACCTACTATTTACAATGAAGGTACAAAGAAAGTAAAAGAAATGATGTCTTCTTTCTTCTGAACTCAGGCTAAATGGCTGACTGCTTTTCTAAAGCAATATGAGAGCATTTATCTCTTTGAGCAACTTGAAAATTATGTAAGAAAATCAAATTTCCAAAGAACCAAACTTCGCTGTGACCTAGATTTTCTGTAGCAATCTGAATATGATGGATTTTATTCTTGCTAGTGCCAGATAATTGTTTAAAATAGACCTAAGAGGGTTTCTAATTCCTAACTCGGTGAAAATGTTCATACACATAATTTCACAGATTAAGAAAACAAATTTTATCAGGATAGGTTTTCTAGTTTAGGGTCCCCTTGTAAGGGAAACCATCTTCCTCAGTTCCTTAATCTTAAATCCTGGTTGGCTGAGCACACTGCGGCTGACCCTTCAGGCCTAAAATCAAAGTTCAGAACAGTGTGTTTCAACTTATGAAATAGGTCCTATACATCAGCGACCACTTTGGGTAAAAAAGCCAAAGAAGAAAAATAGAAAGTGTTCAGCATAGTAACATGATATCCTCCCAAAGCACAAAAATTTGTATGTTGTTATAAAATATTTCAAACATATAGAAAAGTACAATGAGTGGTATATCTGTATATTCACCAACTAGATTTTCTTAGTATTTTCATTTGCCAGATAGATATATTATTAATTTAAGAAATCCTCCTTCATATTTCTCTGTATCTCATTTCCCAAGTGCCTGCCCGCCACAGAAGTAAACACTCTAAGGAAGTTTGTATCCTTCTCATTCATCTTTTTTAACATTTATAAAATAAACCCTGTAGAGAAAGGAGGGTGAACTTTTACTGTAAAGAGCTAGGTCGTAGATATTTTAGGCTTTGCGGGTCACAGTAGTCTCTATCGCAGCTACTCAACTCGGCCAAGGTATAGTGGTCTTCTGGGAAAGAACATCTCTTTCTCTTACATGGTCGAAAACCAAGCAGGATATTGGCGTGTTACAACTCCCAGCCAAACATTCCCATCTTTCTTATTCTTCTTGTCTAGGATTTTCGGTTTACATTTTTTATGACACGAAGCAAATTCTTATTTTACTGTGATACATTAGTTTGCTACAGCTGCCATAACAAAAAAGCCCACAAACTGGGGGGCTTAAACAGCAGAAATTTATTTCTTCACAGTTCTGAAGGCTACAAGTCCAAGATCAAAGTGTTGGCAGGAGAGATTTTTTCTAAGCCGTCTCTCCTTGGCTTGTAGATGGCCATTTTCCGCCAACATCTTCATAGGTCTTCCCTCTGTGTGTGTCTGTGTCCTCATCTCCTCTTCTCATAAGGACACCAGTCCCATTGGATTAAGGCCCGCTCTAATAACCTCATTTAATTACCTCTTTAAAGATGCTTTCTCCAAGTATAATCACATCTGAGGTACTAGGGTTTAGGACTTCAACATATGAATTTGGGGCAATGGGACACAATTCAGTCCATAACATGCAGTAAATAGTTAATTAATATATTTAACATATTTATGCCGACATATTTTAACAATTCCCATGTTCACTGTTTCTTGCACTATACTCCTTCAATATAGATTTGCTTTTTTCCTTGCTGAACCTATCCTTTAGTAGTTCTTTCAGAGAGGATCTAAACCACTACTTATCCAGTCTTCTACTTAGGGAAGGCCTTAAATCTATAGGAGGTGAAACATTTGCAACAAATGTGTTATATCTAGTCTGGATGAGTTTAATATGTTCTAAAAACCTATAAAGAAAAACAACATCTTCTACATTGAAATGGTATTTTACGTCAATTTTTAAAAATAGCATTTGTGTATCTTCCACATCAAAAGAAAAAAGGAAAGAAAGAAAAGAGTCAGGGTCCAGCATATCTGTATCTCCAGCTGCTTTTACTCCTTTGTCTCTCTGTTCTGGGATATTTATTCCATTTTTTTTGTAGACTTTATTTTTAAAGATGTAACATGCATTTAGTTAAGTACACTCATTTTAATTGTCTAGCTCAAGAATTTTTGTATACACGTATACTTGGCCACTCACTATCCAGATCAATATCTGGAACATTCCCAACACCCAAGAAGGCTTCCTCTTGCCCTTTCTAGTCATTATGCTAAGGTAATAGTTATTCTGGCTTTATCATCATAGATTAGTCTTGCTTGTCCTTCAACTGCATATAAATATAATCATACAGCATGGACTCTTGTTGCTGGACTCCTTTTTCAATACCATTATGTTTATGACATCCACGTGTCGTTCCATGTAGCCATACGTCACTTCTTTTTATTGTTGTGTAGTATTCTATTATATGACAATACCATAGTTTATTTACCCATTCTCTTATTGATGAACGTTTCCAGTTTTTTACTACTATGAATCAAGTTGCTATGAATCTTCTATAATGCCTTTTTGTGGTCATATACAGCCATTTCTCCAGCATATATATCTAGGAGTATGGTTGCTGGATCATAGAGAAAGTGTACATTGAGCTTTTATAGACACTGCCAGTTTTCCAAAGTAACTGTACCAATTTATACTACTATAAATTGTGTGAAAATGACATTGCTGTGCATCCTCATCAAACTTAGGTATCATCAATCTCCTTAATTTTCACCATTTTGGTGGTTGTATAGTGGTATCTCTTTGTGGTTTTAATTAGCATTTACAACATGCTCAATAACATTGACCACATTTTCATTTGCTTATTGGCATTTTGGATATCTTCTTTTGTGAAATAAATGCCTGTTTAAGTCTTTTGCCCATTTTAAACTTAGCCTTATTTTTCTTACTGATTTGTGGTAGATTTTTAACATATGTTTTGGATTTTAATCCTTCGGTGGATATGTGTTGGAAATGTCTTCTCTTAGTCTGTGGCTGTTAATAGTGTCCTTTGATGAACAGAAGCTTACTCTTTTTGGTCTGATTTATCAATATTTTCTTTTACGTTTAGTACTTTTGTGTCCCATTTAAAAACTCTTTGCCTAACCCACATTTGTGAAGATATTCTCCTACATATTCTTTGAGTTTTATTTTTCTTATCTTTCACAGTTAGGTCCCTGTTGCACCTCGGTCAGTTACTGAGTATCGTGTGAGGTAGCAGTCACCATCTTATTAAGACTTGCTTCTTATATTTCGTTTTTAAACTATCGTTGTTAAATGTTTCGAGCAGGAGTGCCTTAAAGCATGGTCTTATAGTTCAGTCTTTACTGAAAGTTCACAGTTGTGCTTTTAAAGAATAGTCTTGTGCCCCATTAATGGCTGCATGTTCTTTAATTAGTTTGTAAAACAGCAGCATCTTTGGCCTCAGGCTAGAGGAACCCCTACTCTGGACCCGTAATTTAGAGAGTTCCTCATGTCATAAATACTCAGAGGCAGAATGGGGGCCGGGCAGGGTGGGGGAGAGCATCTCTGTCACTTGTCACTTGCTATGAACTCCAGACGGGGTGACCCTGTAAACCCAGACATTCACCCTTCTACCTAACAGTATCAAACCCCAGGGAGAGACACGTCCTTGCATCTCTTGTCCTAGATCCTGAGAACAGAAGGCACTCGTGTTGGGATCCGGAGAAGCTTTGCATGTGAGAGAGGCACAGTTTTGGAGCGCAGGAAGGATTTGAGTGGCAGGAATGCTTAGGTAGGAGAAAAGACAAATTAATTAACTTGTCAAATCCTCCTTCTTAGCATGAATGCGAAAGATTCTTGCATAACAAAGTACTGTTTCCCAGAGCTGAGCAGCCGCTTTCTGGCTTCTTTGTGTTCCAATTCATGGTTCTGAGGACCCTCATAAATTAGCACAGTATTCACTAACAGTGCACAGTGTCTGAGGAACGTTCTGTAATATTTAACAATTCATTTTACCCTCAAACTTATATGTATATAGATCTAAATATTACATATGGGAAGCGTGAGGTAGATTTTTTCATTGGTCAGTGGATGAAGATTGAATGCAAAGATTGTGAACAGTTTCATAAAATTATTTTAAAAGACAATTAAATTTTCTAAAATGCTAATCAAACATTCAGTGTATTTTACTGTCTTTGACTAAAAATTTGATAATGATTAACTATAATTTCATTTTTCCTTTTATTTTTGATAGGTCATTTTAAATATTTTAGAGGAAAGGTAACATTTTTAAAAACGTGAAAAATAATTTTAATTTTTTAATCTTTCTACATTTACTGTCATTCACATTTTGGGGATGAAAATACATTCAAAATTTGTACATTTTAAATATAATTACATTTTGATTATGTACATGTATTACTTTGAATTAAAAATTAAATAAAAAAGAAGGAAAAAGAAAGTTTGTAAGAAAAAATAAAGTGCTTAGGACATTGTCTGGCAAATGGTGGGTGCTGGATAAATATGAGGGGTTTCCTTCTGCCACCCCAACTTTCCCTCTCTTGGTTTTAACTTGACATCAGATTAAACATCACTTGCCTCCCTCCTTTCTCACACTCGACCCTCCAAATACAAACATACATATCCTGTTTGGAATTTGGTTGCCTTACGGAAACAAATCTAAAGTTTGGAAGAAAACAGAGCCAGCAGAATTGACAGGAGATATTAGAGGAACCTAGTTGAGGCCAAATAGAAAATTAGATGAAAGTTCACTTGTTGAAGGGGACCAATTGTTTTCTGCAGAATTCTGACATACAGCATATGTCAGGCACTTCTTGGCCTAGTGAGAAGTCATGGGCAACCCAGAAATATGAGTGTGACCAGAGGAAATTTAACTGACTCTTACTCACCGTTTGACTTACAGGTTGTGCTGCCAGCCCTCAGCAAAACCCAATGAAAGCTTCAGGAAGTTAGCACAACTAGCCACATCCACTCGTCTTCAGACACACACCTGGAATGTTTTAACAGCTGGAATCCAATTTCTGAGATGATTCATGAGAAGCTCAAATCTGTCATAGTGCTCAACAATAATAAAAGAAGAATAGCTAACAGTTAGGGTTAGGTACTTAACTACGTGCTAGGCACTGTGCTAACCCTGCAAAATATCCTATCTAATCTTTACCAGGGTGTTGAGGCTACCATCTCCACCTTAGAGATGAGGAACTCAAGGCCCAGAGAAGTTCAGTAACTTGCCCCAGAATCTCTTCTGCTCTTAGCCACTTTAACTTTCAGCCAGTAACGATAGTGGCTACCATTTATTGAGAACTGACTAAGGGCCTGAACATGTGTTATAACGAGTTTAATCTTCATAACAATCCTATTGGGGAGCACTTAGAGGCCCCACGTACAGATGAAGGACCTTCAGCTGCAGCACCTAGAATACAGGTCATAGAGGCAATAATATAGTAATGGGTGCAGGGGCTCTCCCCTACCTCCTGCTTTGAAAGCAGAAGGGAAGGTGGGCTTTCTTCTTTCACCCTGCTGAGAATCCTGTTTTCTGTGCAAAAGAGGATAGTTTTCATTCTAGAGCGGCACTATTCAATATAACTTTTTGTCATAATAGAAATGTTCTACATCAACACTGTCCAATATGGTAGCTACTGACCACGTGTGGTCGTTGAGCATGTAAAATGTGGTGGGTGACATTGATGAACTGAAATTTTAATTTTATTTAATTTTAGCTGGTTAAATTTAAATAGCACATGTGGCTCGTGGCTACCATGTTGAACAGCACAGTTGTAGCGGGTAAGACTGCTTAGTCGCCAAGTTCCCAGCAGAGTCGAATTTCTGATCCTCTACTCTCTTTTTTCTTGGCTCTACTATCGGCCAGCTTCTGAGGCATGTATCTTCAGACTAAGGCACGGCAAAGAACTGCGGAAGAGGAAAAGAATCAGGATCTTTCTTACTCCCTTCATTAAAAACAAAATATTTAAAGGCCGGCCCTGTTGGCCTAGTGGTTAAGTTCGGTGTGCTCTGCTTTGGAGGCCCAGGCTCAGTTCCTGGGTGGACCTACACCACTCATCGGCAGCCATGATGTGGTGGCAGCTCACATACAAGACAGAGGAAGATTGGCAACAGATGCCAGCTCAGGGTGAATCTTCCTCAGCAAAAAAACCCAAAAAACCCCAAAAATATTTAAGTGCTCAAATACTTATTTAATTTTTCCATTTATTTATTTAACAAATATTTATGGAACTTTTCCTACATGGCAGGCATATCTACTATAAGTCTATGCAGTGGCTCTGGGGTTAAAATGGCGAGCAAGACGGGACTGGAGAGACAGATGTTAATTAAATAATCTCACAAAAACATCATTAGAAACTCAAATAAAGGAAAAGAAAAAGAGTTGTGAAGACATTTGATGAGGATGGAGGATTCGCTGAGGCATTGAGAAACACCTTCTGCTGATGCTAAAGTCTAGCTTGTGGAAGTGATGTTTTAGTTGAGAAACTAATGAGTTAGAATTAACTGAGTGACAGTGGAAGGAAAAGCATTCAAGGTGGAGGGAATAGCACGTACAGGCCTGAGGCTGGCAGTGTGTAGACATATCTGAGGAACTTTAAAGAAAGGGAAAATGGAGAGAGATGAGGCTGAAGAGGCAGGCTCTACAGAGCCTTGTCTGCCATATCAGGGCTTTTGACCTTTATCCTAAAAGCAGTGGCTAGCTACTGAAAGGTTTTAAGCAGAGGAGTGACATGATTCGAAAATAAACTTAAAAAACAAAACCAAAAGAAAAAAAACTTGGCTTTTAACAAGGGCGTCATTGTTCCCTGTTCCTTCCTTCCTTCCTCCGCTAGCAGCCAGGCAGGTGACTTCCCCAGACACAGGGCTGCAGCTGGCTCCAGAGGCAGATCCCCAGAACAGACTGAAAGTGCTTGGTCCTGGGCCCAGAGGATGAATGGAGCTAAGCTGTGTTCTTTCCTCTAATGCTCTGTGTGTGCTCTCTGTGTGTTTCTGCCATTAAATAAATACTGGGGTATTTATAAAAACTGTCAGCAAACCACCCACTCCATTTTCTCTGCCTCGGGCCCAGAAGCCCTCAAACAGTAACAGGCTGTACTAGAATCTTTGTGATATCCAAAGAGACAGCTCCTACGGGACTATTAAATATAACTGTCTTCCATTGAGCTGGTGCCTGCTGCCCTGACTTTTACAACCATAATCGTGGAACATCTAGGAAACTTGAATTTGACGCGCAGTTTTCAGCTAAACAAAGCAGCCTGCTAGAGAGACTGACTTGCAATATTTTCTAGTCTGGCCACCTCTCCATTGAGCCACGTGTAGTTGATTGATCTTCAGTTGGGAGAATGACAAGGCAAAGAATTTATTCCAATGGGAGAAAGGCAAGAAAAGAAGAGTGAAAATGAGAGAAAAGACTCGTGAATGTATTTGAACTTCAAAAGTTTCAAATAGTGAGAGTTCAACTTCCTTGAGCAAAATGAATCACTATTTGTTCTCCCCACGTGAATTGATTTTACCTCTGTCCCCGGCATGATAGAAAAGTCATCCTTTTTGCTGGTCAACATACTGGAGCTTGATTCTCAACCCTGCCACTTACTACAGGCAAGTTAACTCACCTTCCAGAGCTTCAGTGGCCTTGTCTGTAAAATGGGTTATTAGTGCCTGTTTGCAGGTTGTATGATGTGAGATAATGTGGATGGTATGCTTAGAAGTAGTCCCTGCACTTGGTAAGCACTGGCATTGTTATTATCCAGTAATGCGTCTATGTGTTCTCTTCCCCATGACCCTGAGCTCCTCAAGCATGGAGAACTGCCATTCGCCTTTATGTCTGATGCCTACTCCTGTAGGTGCTCCATATATGAACTGAATAGTTGACACAGCCGTCTTACAGTAAAGAAATTCTTCTCTTGCATTGTCAGCCTTCCCAAGATGGTCAATCTCCTAATTTCCTACAATCTTTACTGTTTCTTTGCATCTGCTTTAGACATGAATTAGGAAAACAAAATTATTCATTTCACTTCCCAAAAGGTATCTTCCTAGAATGCTTCTATTTACATATATGTATTTCTTAATTAATAAACTTAATTTTTTTAGCAGTTTTAGGATTACAGAAAAATTGAGCAAAGAGTACAGAGATTTCCCATATGCCCCCTCACTCCCTTCCCTCCATGTTATTACCATCTTGCATTAGTCTGGCACATTTGTTACAACTGATGAACCAATACGGATACATTATTATTAACTAAATCCAGAGTTTACATTCAAGTTTAGTCTTTGTGTTATAGATTCTGTAAGTTTTGACGTATGTATAATGACATGTATCCACCATTACAATATCATACAGAATATTTTACTGCTCTAAAAATCCCCTGTGCTCCACCCATTCACCCCTCGCTGCTCCCAACCTCTTGCAAACACTGACACTTTATTGTCTCCATGGTTTGGACTTTTCCAGAGTGTCATGGAGCTGGAATCATACAATATGCAGCCTTTTAGACTGGCATCTTTCACCTAGTAATATGCATTTAAGATTCATTCATATCTTTTCCTGGCTTGATAGCTCATTTCTTTTTATCACTGAACAATAGTCTGTTGTCTAGATGTACCCAGTTTACTTATCCATTCACTTACTCAAGGATGTCTTTGTGCTTCCAAGTTTTGGCAATTATGAATAAAGCTGCTGTAAACTTTCATGTGCAGTTTTTTCTGTGGGTGTCAGTTTTTGACTCATTTGGGTAAATAACAAGGGGCATAACTGCTGGATCATATAGCAAACATGCTTTCAACTTGGTAAGAAACTGCCGAACTGTCTTTCAAAGTGGCCGAACCATTTAAATTCCCACCAGTAAGGAATGAGAGTTCCTGCTGCTCTTCATCTTCTCCAGCATTTGCTGTTGTCAGCGTTTTGCACTTTAGCTGTTCTAATAGTTTCGTAGTGGTATCTCATTGTCTTAATTTGCAATTCTCTAATGATGTATGATATTGAGCATTGTTTCATATACTTATTTTTCATCTGTGTGTTTTCTTTGGTGAGTGTCTGTTCAGGTCTTAGGCCCATTTTTAAATTGGGTTGTTTGGGGTTTTTTTATTGTTGAGTTTTAAGAGTTCTTTGTATATTTTGAATACCAGTCGTTTGTCAGATATATGTTTTGCAAATATTTTCTCCAAAATTTGGCTTGTCTTTTCATTCTGTTAGTATCTTTTGCAGAGCAGAAATGTTTAGTTTTAATGAAGTTCAACTTATCAATCTTTCTTCCATGGATCATGCTTTTATAGATCAAAAGTCATTGCCAAACCCAAGGTCACCAGATTTTCTCCTATATTGGCTTTTAGGAGTTTTATAGTTTTGCATTTACATTTAGGTACTTGAACCATTTTGAGTTCATTTTTGTGAAAAGCGTAAGATCTATGTCTAGATTGTTTTTTCTTTTCTTTTCTTTTTGCATGAAGACGTTCAGTTGTTCTAGCTTCATTTGTTGAGATCATCCTTTCTCCATTGAATCGCCTTTGCTCCTTGTCAAAGGTCAGTTGACTATATCTGTATAGGGTGGTTTCTAGGCTCCCTCTTCTGCTCCACTGATCTATTTGCCCGTTCTCTCACCAGTACCACACTGTCTTAATCCCTGTAGCTCTGTGGTCAGTCTTGATGTTAGGTAGTGTCAGTCCTCCAACTTTGTTCTTCTCCTTCAATATTGTGTTGGCTACTTATATATTTTAAAGCAGCCTTATTGTTTTCAGAAAAATTATGCGTGCTTATAAAGAAAAAACTCAGAAAACTAAAACATACATTAAAAGTTTAACTTACTGTGGAAGACGGGTTCCTAATCAATGAGGAAAAGCACCAGCAACGCAATTGGAAAAAAAAAAGAAAAGCTATCTGAATCATCAGTTTCAGAGAAAAAGAAAACCTAATGCCCTACAAATATTTGCAAAAATATCAACTTCTCTTTCAGTTTAAAATGCAAAAGAAATAGCAGCAAACTCCCATTTTTCTTTTATGCCCATTATTAATCAGGATAAAGGAAATATAAAACTCAAAAATGGAGTAAATTGGTATAAAAAATATAGATGACTATTTGGCCATCCTTGGAACTTGTGCTCCTTGCAAGAAGGTATTTATTTTCTTCACATGGAATCTCTAGTGCTAAAAACAGTGCCTGGCATGTTCATACGTCTTCAATAAAATATTGTTGAATAAATTTGAAAAATTCAAAGTGCACTTAGTCACTGACAGAGGAATTCTCCTACGAGAAAGTTACCTTACGGATACACACACGAGGATTTTATTGCTGCAGCATTGTTTGTAAAAATCAAACACTATTAATGGGCTAAATGTCCATCAACAGAGAAAACATTGAGTAACTTTTTGTACACTCATACAATGGGATATTATGTAGTTATTGAAAAATAATAAGGCAGATCTATGTGAAGTAATATGGAACAGTGTTAACAATATTATTGTTAAGTGAAAAAGCAAATTATACAACAGTATCTATAAAATGAGAATAGGTAAAATATAATCAACTCATTTTCTGACCTATATTGGAAGGATTCACGTCATCCACTGAGTCTATCTTTGGGTGAAGGATTGAGGAAGGAGGAAAAGAAAACTTTCACCTCAGAGCCCACTTACTTGCTTACTTTTTCCACATTAATAAGAGGCAGGTACAATTTTCATGAATTTTTCTTTTAAATTGATTTATTTTTTAATAAAAATGTGTGAAAGTTTTCATGTGACTATATAAAAAGGGCATAGATTTATTTATTTGAAAATGCATTAATTTGGGGGAAATAATGCATTCTTATTTAAAAATTTATATACAAAAGCAAAAAGAAGACAGTAAAAATCTCTTACAAGGATAAAACTCATATTAGTAGTTTGGTAAACATCGTTCTAGCTATTTCTTTATGCATCTATAGAATTTTACGTAGAAGTCCTCATCCTATTTATACTGCTCTGTCGTCTGCTTTTTTCATCAAACAATATTCAGTGGACTTCTTTCTAAATAAATCAGATGGTTTGTATAAGTTTTATGCCTGTATGCCTTTGTATTTGCAACTCATTTAGTAAACAAATCACTTATTTTTGAGCACTATAAACAATGCTGCATTCATTTTTAAAATAATGAATAGGCACAAAGTAGCATTTTAAGTGTACATGTAAGATATGATAGCAACACTATGAAGAGAATGTCTCCATCCTCCAGTCAGCCTTGAAGACCTCAATTCCATTTCTTTTCCTGGCCTTTCCGAGATAAGTGCTATTTTAGATTTTGGTTTATCATTACTTTGCTTGTCTTTATCATTTTATCATATATGTTTGAATGCTAAAAAATGCATTGTTTAGTTTGCAAGTTTATGCACTTTCCATGAATGGAATCTTCCTCTATAAACCATTTGCAATTGGCAGTTCTTTCCGTCAATATATACTTCCTGACATTCTTCCACGTTGTGGGTAGTTGGAGTGGTTCTTTCCATTGAGGTGTGATATTCCATTGTATGAATACGCCACGATTTATTTGTCCATTCTCCTTATGGTAACCACCCAAAATTGACCTCCAAAGATCACCACCTTCTGGTAGTCACACCTTTGTGAATTTGCCTCCCCTTGAGTGTGGGTGGGACCTGTGACTTGCTTCTCACCATTAGAATATGTCAAAGATGATGTGATGCCATTTCCATGATTATATTCCATAAAACCCAGTCTTGTTTGCATACTCTTTTCTCTGGCCAGCTTTAAAGAAATAAAGCAGTGTTGGGAGGCCCACATGACAAGGAGATGAGGCCAGCCTCTAGGACCTGAGGGTGTCCTCCAGTAAACAGCCAGCAAGAAGCCAGGGTCCTCAGTCCTAGAAAGGCAAAGAAATGAACTCTGCCACCAACCTGAATGAACTTGTAAGTGTATCCTCCTCCAGATGAGCCTCCAGATGTCAACCCAGCCCTGACCAATAATATCTTATTGCAGCCTTGCAGAGGACCCACCTAAGCTGTGCCTGCACTCCTGACCCACAGAAATTGTGAGATAATAAACATATGTTGTTTTAAGTTACTGAGTTTGTGGTAGTTTACTATGCAGCAATAGATAACTAATATACTCTTGTTGATAGCTACTTGGGATGTTCCCAGTTTTTCGCGATTATCAGCCATACTCATATAACTGCTCTGACGCACATCTCCTGGTGCCTACACACAATAGTTTCTATAGAATAAATAACTCTAAAGGGACTTGCTAAGGCAAAGTGTAGGACAGAGGTTAGCAAATTCTTTCTGTAATGAGTCAGATAGTAAATGTTTTAAGCTCTGTGGGCCCTGTAATCTCTGTTGCAGCTATTCAATTCTGCTCTTGTATTACAAAAGCAGACACAGACAACACACACATGAATGAGCATGGTTGTGTTCCAATACAACTTTAGTTATGAACACTGATATGTAAATTTTGAATAATTTTCACGTCACGAAATACTATACTTCTGGTTTATTTCAACCAATTAAAAATGTAAAAACAATACTTAGCTTGCAGGCTATACAAAAACAAGTGGCAGGACATACTGGCCCACAGGCCATAGTTTTCAGACCCTTGGAATAGGTGCATCTTCAACTTACACGACAGGGCAATGTTGTTTTCTGAAGTGATAGTACCGATTTTTCCTTCCACCAGTAGTGTAGTGTATAATAGTTCTTCTCATGGCTCCACAGCCTCACCAATATTTGGGATGGTCAGACTGTAGTGCATTGTGCCAATATGGTGGATATGAAATATTAACTCATTATGATTTAAATCTGCATCTTCATGGTTATTACTGAGGTGGAGTAATTTTCATGTTTATTAATTAATCACATTTCCTCTTGTGAAATTTCTCTGAAGTCTTCTGCCTTTTGGGGAGAAGGGAATGTTGGCTTTTCCATTATTGATTTGTTTGAGTTATTTATATTTTTACACATTCTGGATTTAAATACTTTGCCAATTATATGTGTTGCAAATATCTTCCCCCTGTGGATGGTTTGCCTTCCTCTCTTTTAGGGTGACATCCATGCAATATCGAGTTTTTCAATCCAAAACCAAAATGTGCCTTTGCCTTTTATTCATATTTTCTTTTATGTTCTTGGTGGAGTTTTATAGTTTTTTCATATGAATGTTTTTCCTTATACATTTTTTGTTTATTCCCAGTTAAATTATTTTCTTGTTGTAGTATCTAATGGGTTCTTTTTTCTTCTGTATTCTCAAATTAGTTGTTGTACTTTAATTTTGTAATCTTCCACTTTACTAAGTTACCTTTTTCTTTCTTTATATTTGGGCACATCTAGTTCAAGTTGCCACTTTAGCGGACATGTGATATTCTCAAGAATATGAAAGGCTTCAGACTCTGAAATAGCCTACATCATGTTTTCTCCTACTCTCTCTTTCAAGTTGCTTTTTCAACATGTGTGTATGTAAGCATATGTGTGTGTGTGCATACATATTTATATATGTGTGTGTGTATGGCTAAGGGTGATACAGAGCTAGGGTGGTGAGGATAGACATAGACATAAGGAGGGCCAAAAGTGAGCAGAAAGAGACAGACAGATGAAAGCAGATTGGGGAAGAGAATTTAGTAGAAATATATTGCAAAAATGGTTGTGGAAAGTGGGGAATACTAAATAACATTACTAAGTTAATATTAATAACAATTATGTGGGGAGCATCTATCCTGTACACTGTGCTCAGTATTTGACAGATGTTTCTCATTTCACACCAACCCAGCAAGGCTACTATTATTTTCTTGATTTCACAGTTGACAAAACCATGGCCCAAACTGGTTAAATAATCTAAAAGTGCTCAGCAAGCTGAGATTTGAGTCCAGTCTGCCCGTCCCCAAGCTCTTGCTCCTTCCACTCAGTCATTTAGACTTTCTGTGGTTTGGGCATCCAGCAAGCACCAGCATCTGCATGAAGAGGCCTGTACATGTTCATGTTCATTGAAATGTTGAGGATTATAGCAAAAAAAAAAAAAAAAATTCCATTATAGGTAGATGGTTAGGTAATCAATGTATCTTTACATTTACTATGGACTATAATACAATGGTTCAAAAGAATGGGGTAGTTTGATAGCTACTGAACTGAAAAATCCCCACCCCATACTAGTAAGTGACAGAAATCATTTACAGAATAATATTATGATTATGTTGCCAAGTTATTTTTAAAAATACAGAAAACAAGATTTAATGGAGTCTACAAGTGTATTCCTATGTAAAAATTTATCCAGCTGTACATTTAGAATTCGTGCAATTAACTGTATGCAAACTAAACCTAAATTTAAAAATAGACTGTGTCTATGTTTTTGTGTATATATAAATGTACATAGAATCCAGTCTGGAACAGTACATACCCGATTTATGTCAGTGGTTACCTTGGGGAAAGGGAGACGTCTGCTTTCCGTCTACATACTTCTGTGTTGTTTAAATATTTTAAAAAAGAGAATGCATTAATTGGATATCTAATAAATAAATAAAAGTGCAATATGTTTTTATTTAAGTCAATAAAATAACACAAATAAAATAATGAATCAATTAATAGATGAAATTAGCAGACAACAAATACACTTTGGAAGAAAACGAGCTACTGAGAACCCATGTAGAGATACACCCATCTTCTCCCTTGGGAAGCATTTCAGGAATATATTTTCTCTGTTTTTGCCTCTCTGGAAAGAAGCTAACATTAAGTCACCAATTAACTTCTGTAAGGGGATTTTCTTAGTACCCTAATCACCAGCTGGCCTGAGGGCTGCATGTGGAGGTGAGATACGAGACGATGGCTGCTCTGCAAGACGCCTGAGCCCACGGCAGGGAGCGAGGGCCTACAGGAAACTCAGTACTCACTTGAAGGAGCCATCTCATTAACCTTCTCCTACTTCCGGTGGCATGGGGATGATGGAGCTGCTGGAAAAGAATACGCAATACCTGCATACCTGGTGTGAATTAAAGAGCAATTGAATAGTAAGAAATTCAGATTGAACCAATCAAATGCTATTTCCTACCAAACTGGCAAAGATTTATTTAATGACTCTACACAGTCAGCAATGATGAGAGGTGAGGCCAGACAGTTATGGGAAGCCATGGGAGGCAGACACATTAAGGAGTTTGTCCCAAGAACAAGGGCAAGCCAGTGACAAGCTTTAGGCAGCTGGACCACCTCTGGCTGCTCCACGGGGAATACACTGAGAGACAACTAGGCTGGAAGTGGGTAGAGCAGCTAGGAGGCCGGTGCAGTAATCCAGGCATAATATTTTGGTACCCTAGAACAGTGTGGTAGCAGTGGGGAAGGCAACAAATGAATGAGTACAGGGATATTAAAGAGAGAGATCTGACAGGTCTTGGGAATCGATTGCATATATCCTGGAAGAGAGGACAGGGTGGTGGTGGTGGTGGTGGTGCCGGTGTCACCCAGGGTTCGATCAGGAAAGCCAAACCCAAGGAGTTATGAAAAGAAGAATTCTTTGTTGAAATTAGACCTTACACAGTTTGTGGGAGGAGCTGGGCAATTGAACATCTGGGATGGGGAGTTGGAGGACCAGAGAAGTCCCCAGCCAGTCAGGCGGAGAAGGCAAGGATGTCCAGCCACCAAAGTAGGACCACAAAGGAAGGGCCGATGGAGAAGTCTAGAGGAAGCATTTGCCTTTGTGGGTCTATAGGCAGAAGCCTGCTGAAGGATCTGGGGCTGCTGTTGGTCAGTGGGGCCTGCAGTCTGGAGGAAACAGTGGGAGCAGAGTAGAGGAAGCAAGGACAAGCTGGAAGCTTCCAGGTACCTCTGCACCTGTAGGTCATCTCTCTGAACCATAAAGGCATTAAGATGTAGTGCTCCCAAATTCCTTTCTTGGCCAACTCTAACCTGGAACCACACAGGGAAAGGGATTCTGGGAAACATAGTTTTCAGCCTAACCAGGTTAATGGTAGAAGAAGATTCTGGAGGAAAGGTGGTGAGTTCCATTTTGGACATGTTGACTGAGTTGACTATGATACATGCCCATTGAGATGTCCAGTAAGCAGTTGGTTTTGTCCTTCAACGTGCAAACAAGCTGCTTTAGGACTTCAATTCTAATCCAGCCCGGGGTGAGAGAGTGGAATGCAGCTGTGAATTAAGAACTTAAGAACTAAAGATATTGGCCAGAAGTGAAGGCAGGCTCAAGAATCAAAAAGACAGTCCAAACAAGGTCTATAACTTTCAAGCAGTGACTTGGGGCAGCAAGATGGAGTGGGCAGGCTCCACAGGGCTGGCTGGAGGGGGTGTCCTGGAAAGATGGCCTGAGACACATTACCACTGAGTGGAAGGTAACTCATCTGTACATTAAGGATGGCCTCCTGGAATCACTAGTTTGAAAGTGCCAGAACTTATAAGAAAAAAAACTTACTTGATAGTCACTCCTCTTTATTTATTTTTTTTACCCTATTATACAGGCATAAGACAGTATATTTAATGAGCGATCCTTCTTTCAGAAATTTCAAAGACCAGTTTGCTACTTAATACAATTTGTGACGTTATTACTTCACAGTGCTTCAGAATCATAAAGTGAGTTCTGACTGAAGTTCCAGGTGATGCAGTGAACATTCCACACAAAGAGGTCTTCCATCAGGTCAGTGGGACCCCCACCACTGCCATCACCACCATCGCCACCATCACCACCACCTCCACTACTGCCATCTCCATCTCTACCCAAGTTGGAGGAACAGAGGCTGGGGAAAAGTGGTAACAAGAGAAGGCAAAAGAAGGTAACAATCCCAAGGAAACATGGAAATTAATAGTGCCTTAAGGTAAATTTTCTTCATTTTTATTGGATTACAAATGTAGTCAATGAACAATTGTAATTGCAGTCTTCTTTCACCCCACTTTCTTGGTAATCAAATGAAATCACGGCTTCCTGTTGGACTATGTCCACTGAGGAGTGATGCATTCCTCTGAACACTGTATACCCGAGAGCGCCTCCGTCCCTCTCTGTACTCTGCTATATTCTTTGTGATAGTACTTCTCTCTATCAGATGTTATATGTTGACATCTTTCCTTTATTTATGGTCTATTTTTCATATCACAATATGAATATCAGACCATGCCTGTTTTGTTCACTGCTTATGCCCAGCAAATAAACAGTACCTGGCATATTGCAGATGCTCAAGTATGTGTTGAATGAATGAATGAATGAATGGACATATGAATGATGCATTACATTCTAAGGATGGTTCCATATGAGAGAGAGCTGTATTTTGGCTTTCCCTTATATACAGAAAAATAAAGTTCTGACGTAAGGGGTTCTACTCTAGGTCAAATCATAGTATTAGGGTGCCTTTTATATTGTTCCAACAGTTCATCAAGCCTCAGAAAAACTATATCTTTTACGTGAATATTACCAAATAATAACAATTAAAAATATTTGATATACATTTTGGTCAGAAGAGCTTAAAAGCTTTGCCAGCACCCCTTTTCTTTCCCAACTTCTCTGCTTGCCCATCCATTTCCTTTGCTGGGTCCACTTCCTCCTTCCGCCTGCTAACTGGTCATTCCCCTGGATTTTCCTTGGACCTCTTGCTGATATCTCTCAACTGTGAGTTTTTCTGGGTCAGCTTCTAAGGTCTCAGGATACCATTCCTAGCTAGGTGAAGGGTCAGGTCCCCAGCTGGATAGTGTGATGGGGCTCTGTCCTGGGCTCCCTTCTGACCTGTTTAATGCTTTGTATGAGCATATAGGTGACACTGCAAACTCCTCCCCCTCATAGTTTCAAAGGCAGGAAACAAACTTTATCTGTCTCTGCATCTTCAGCACCATGTACAGTAGCTGGCTTATTGTAGGTACCGAAGAAGTGAATAGATACTGATCAAATCTGTTGATGAGACTGAAGCATTTATGAGTGTAATTGATATAATTTGGGGATTTGCCTTAAAATACTCCAGCAAAAAATAAATAAAATAAAGTGGCTAAGCACACAGATGAAATGAAAGTGAAAAATGTTGATAATGGCTGTGGTGTAGTGGTTAAGTTCAGCATGCTCTGCTTTGGCTGCCGGGTTTGTGGGTTTGGATCCTGGGTGCAGACCCGCACCACACAGCCATGCTGCGGTGGTGACCCATGTACAAAAAATAAAGGAAGATTGGCACAGATGTTAGCTTAGGGCAAATCTTCCTCAGCAAAAAATAAATTAATTAAAAAAAATGTTGATAATAGTTGAAGTTGATGATGGCTATATGGAGGCTCATTATACTCTTCTCTCTATTTTTGTGTAATTTTTAAATTTTCCATTAAAAAAAGAGAGACAAAAATTTGTTGGTGAGGCAAAACCAGGAAAGCTTGCTAACGTGCTAGTAGTTCTAGAAGCATTTAGGAGGTGGAAATTTGTAAATAAAACTTTACTGTATGGACAAGGAGCTATATCCAATACAATGTGTGCTTCAAGGAACTGAATACAAATAAGGAGAATGACAGAACACTTCAAACTTCTCAGAGCTTTACTTTTTTAATTTTTAATTACATCGCCATGTGTAAACCATATGTGCAGATTGCTAAAGCCCTTTTGCCTGTCACATAATACATCATTTCATTTATCATTTATCAGTCTTTCCTTTCTAGAAATAAGATTTTTGCATAGTTTATAGGATGAAAATTTTACTGACAAGAATCTTAAAGATATTTACCTATTTTCTAAAGCTGTTATATTATTTTACTTATACATTAATTTTTTGTTACTGTTTTCTAACCATTCATTCATTCATTTTTTTTTTTTTTTGAGGAAGATTAGCCCTGAGCTAACATCCACTGCCACTCCTCCTCTTTTTGCCTAGGAAGACTGGCCCTGAGCTAACATCCGTGACCATCTTTCTCTACTTTATATGTGGGACGCTTACCACAGCATGACTTGCCAAGCAGTGCCATGTCCGCCCCCGGGATCTGAACCGGTGAACCCTGGGCAGCTGAAGGGAAATGTGTGCACTTGATCGCTGCACCACTGGGCCGGTCCCCCATTCATTTTTAATTTACATACATTTCTCAAAGTTTGTTCTATTTTATTTGTCCAGTTTATTATTATTTGTTAACTGAGTAAGATAACCGTAACCAAGTGATAATATATACAATTCACCACATTATATTAATAAATGCACGTTACATAATTCTGAAATACTCAGATTCAGGTTCTGCTGTTAAAAAAAGCCCTCTGCCATTGGTTTACTGATGTTTTCCTAATTTAGTTTTATATGGAACACATTTCTCGGTAAGTGTTACAATTTCATGCCCTAATGTAACATGTTTTCATTTGATACAGTTTTCAGTGGCCTTTTCACTTAGGGTAGAAGGAGCAGGCATTTTTTGAGCTTCCCTGATTGCCAGTTGCTTCACCGTTTATCTCATTTGATGCTAAGAACAACCCTATTTGCTTTACAGATGAGAAAGCAAATGCTCAGAGAAATACTTGACTAAGGTCATACAGTTAGTAAGTGAAGGCAGGGTTTTTTTTAATCCAAAGTCTACATTGTTCACAGTATATTGTTTCATCTCTCAGAATTCAAACTTTTGATACTTGGACTTTCAATACTAAGCGGTGACATAGTATTGAGTGAAAATGGCAGATTCTGAGATATATGCAAAATACGACTCCACTTACATTTCAGAAAAGATTACATATACAAATATATTTATGAAATTAATATATTGATATATATTAATAATATATTTTTATTTTAAACTAATAATATTGCTATATTATATTAATTAATATAATTTATATGTATGGAAAAATAAGTAACAAGCTATTAATTACTACTGGGATTTGGCAGTTGGGAGTAGGATGGGGAGACAAGGAGAACATTCTTTCATTTCTACTGTGTATCCTTCTGTATTGAACTGCAAAGGAAATGATTACATATGACTTTTATGCTAAAAGGTATTATTACCATTTTGTCATTGTTACTAAATGGGCTCATTTCTTGTTTCAAAAATCATCAACATTCGTGAACATCTATTATTATGCCTGGATGTTTTCAGTGCCTGTAGGGTCCAGGAATTCTTATAGTTGTAGGCCCCACGGCTTATCACATCTAACACATTAAATGTACCCATATTAAATACAATTTATATATGAGTTGAGTTGAAGTTAACTGGTTTTCAAAATGTTACATTTCATAAGCATTTAAAGCTATTAACTTTGATTTTTCCAGTTTTAAAATATTTTATAAGCAAACCATTTTTTTTCAGGTCTCTAACATTTCCAAAGGCCCTTGCAAAAACCTCATGCCCTAGGAATTGTGCATAAAATGAATAAAAATGGACCCATGTGCTGAGTACTAGTCTAGATCCCTGTGATAGGAAGGAGTATAAGAAATGCTCCCTGCTCTCCAGATATTTATCATCCAGCTCCACATCTTTCTTTCCTCAGCCCACACCTCTTTCCCATTGTAGTCCTAAAAAATTGTGACCTTACTATCAATTCTTTTCATTATTCTGCTTGGTTTTGGCATCTCCCATTCATTTTCTTGTTAACTCTTTAATTAGGACAAAAATTGATATCGAACCTGAAGTGAGTTTGCTCACCCATTGCGCAGTAAGCCAATCTCTGACACACAGGGGGCAGTGGAAAAAAGTAGGAATTTTATTATTGCACAGCGCTCAGCAAGGAGAGAGGGCAGCTAATGCTGAAATCCCAAACTCCCTGAAAAGCTAAAAGGAAGGGTTTTTATTGGGGGGTTTAGATAGGAGAGGGGCAGCATGTGGCCCTGCTAGTCGGAGCTTTCCCACCAGCCTGTCTTTGGCCTTGAGACTACTTGCAGAGAGAAGGGAGCCCATGACCTTGCTGGTCAGCAGCTTTCCCACAAGCCTATATCTCTCTGCAGGGAGGAGATAGTGAATCCAGGTGCTTGTCATTGGCAGTGTCTGTCTGCACGGATGATAGTGGATTCTGGAGCCAGGAAGCCAGGGAGTAAGCAGGGAATGAGTGTTTTGGTTTTAACCCCATATATGCCGGGTTTATTGTAGGGAAAATGATAGGGTTGGTATCAAAGTGTTTTAAACAGGATAAAATGGATTACAAAAATAATTATGCTCATATTTGAAATAAAATTCCTAGGTCTCAAGTATATACTTTCACTTGCCTGAGATAAAATATTGTGCTTATTTCTCTGAGTATTTGTTCTTAGATGTCTAGCTGACTTTAAGGAGATTTTTGCCTAATTTCATTCAGGCATGCACAGATCAATCACCAATTCATTGAGTATTTACTATGTGTTTTCTGAGGAATCACAGAAAGATGCATCAGAATATTCAATTCTGGGCTATATAAAATTGTGAGGAGCCAAAGCAAATTGCAAAGTTCAGGGCCTGCTTGAAGTGATTTTCATTGTATCATGCCTGGCGTGTAAATATCTTTCATCCCATTTGCAGAGTGTTTTGGAAATCAAGGGAATGGAATATGAGAAAAACAGCCATTCATTCAGACATAGACATTCCACTTTCATGGAAAAGAAAGTCTTTTAGAAAGAAGACGAGACTATCCGGAGATTCTGAAGACCAGGATGAGCAGGTCTGTTTTGAAGCAATCACATTTCCCTGTTCCATATGCAAGCATGAAATTGAGCCATCTGGAACTTTCTTCCATAAAAAGCAACACATAGCTCTGGCCACTTTGGGTTTTCACTGGATGGGTAGAAAGAAACCAGGGCCTTCAGTAATTGCTATTCAGAGACAGTTTGTAATTACTAAAGTATTGTCATTTTCCTTATTCAGTGAAAGAGTCCTACAGAGCATTAATAATGCTTTCGAGCTACTTTGGAACAAAGAAATACCACAATACTATAAGATTGTTGATAACATTCATATGAGTTCCACATATTCTCAAAAAGTCTGCCATCTATTAATTAAAGGAGTAGCCATTTGTGAAGACAGGAATTCTACATGGAAAGCTAACATGAACGATAAATTCACTGTAGTGAATCGTTTTGGCAATAAACCCAATGTGTGTTTTTTTGGTTTGTTTGATGGGCATCATGGTGCTTCAGCGGCAGACTTGTCTTCAGTGGAACTCCCAGTTTTACTTCTCCATCAACTTTCCAGACTTGATCCTTCCTACCAAATGACCCCTAAAGAGCAAAAAGTAATCGATTCCTTTCACACAGTGTTTAGGGAAGAATACACAGCTATAGAAGACTTTTTCTCTGCCATAAAGAAAAGAGCAAAAGTGTTGACGTGTGAGCATGAGAACATACACAGAGCCTTTGCAAAAGCATTTTGGAGAATGGATAGGCTTTTACGTCTCGGAAGGAAAGAAGTATCCAGGGTTCGATGGAGTGGCTGTTCTGCAGTTACTTGTATATTGGAAGGCAACACTGAAAATCCCCTTGCCAAGAACTGGAGAAGAACCAATGACTATGGTGGTTTGGCAGAGAAGTTCTCTTCCCCAATAATGCCACAAATAATTTCTGGAGTACTACATATTGCAAACACTGGTATGTACATTGAGTAGTGCCAGGTTATACCTTAACATGTTTTATTCCTGGCAGCAAAGCCTCTCATGCTTCCAGAATTATTTAGTGACCTATTATTTAGCGACGACTTAATGCCTAGAATTTCATTGACCAATTTAAGAAATGATCAATAATTACAGTTTAAATGCAGATTGTAGGTACAAAAATAATTGTAATTATTTTTCAAGGAAGCACATATATGAAATAATGTGACCAAAACATTAAATTTCTTTTCTTTTTTTTTTGAGGAAGATTAGCCCTGAGCTAACATCTGTGCCATCTTCCTCTATTTTATATGCGGGACACCTGCTACAGCATGGTGTGATAAGCGATGCGTAGGTCTGTGCCCAGGATCTGAACCACTGAACCCATGGCCGCCAAAGCGGAGCACATGAACTTAATCTCTATGCCACTGGGCTGGCCCCCAAACCATTAAATTTTCTAAATGGAATAGCAATACAGCTGTTGATAAAGGCCAAACAAATACATTACATTTGTTCAGATCTCAATGAAACAAAAAACATTTCCCACACTTCCCTTTTTCAGGAGAATGGAAAGTTCTTTGAGCATTGTTAGTATAGGTGTTCAAACTGGTCAGTTATTCTGATAACTAATCCATTTGCAATAGATTATGCTTGTGCTCACTTGCCAAGTAGCATCAGTTTCACCTTAGAGAAAACAATAGTTCATGCCTCAGTTTTATGGGCATATATTCTCTTCTCCACAAATTTGGCTGTGTTCTTTTCATTTTATTTCAGGAAGCAATTCTTTTGACCTTCAGTGCTAAAGTTCTAGCTTAGGACCTTGCCAATATGGAAAGCACAGAGGTAAAACAGTTTTAGCAAAGTTAACATGAGTTCCATGCTAAGTTCCATAAGATGGTTAACTAGGGTCCCAGTACCTCTTTCGTGGATAGAATTATTATTAATGATAGTGGTCACTTATTGACTATTGAATACAAAGTAATTTCTCATTTAGTTCTAGAAGAACCCTGATATCTAATGATATCTAAGCATCATTTTTAAAGTATACTTGGCATATAACAATGCATAAGCTTAAGGTGTACATGTTAATTTGATACATTTCTATCTTGTAATATGATTGCCACTGTAGCAATAATTAGCATCTCTGTCAGGTTACATAATTATCATTTTATTTTTGAGGAGGATAGCCCTGAGCTAAGTGCTGCCAATCCTCTTTTCGCTGGGGAAGATTGTCCCTGAGCTCACATCCATGCCCATGTTTCTCTATATGTGGGATGCCTACCACAGCATGGCGTACCAAGTGGTGCCATGCCCCCACCCGAGATCCTAACCAGTGAAACCCAGGCCGCCGAAGTGGAACATGCGTGCTTAACCGATACACCACTGGGCCGGCCCCTCATTTCTTTATAGTGGTTGGAATAATTAAGGTCTAGTCTCTTAGCAATTTTGACAATTATAATACAGTATTGTTCTCTATGTTCCCTATGCTGTGCGTTAGAACTCTAGGACTTATTTACTGATTGTTGCAAGTTTGGACGCTTAAAAATCATCTCTTCTATCCCTCCACCTCCTTCTATCTGCGTTGTTAAGCCAGTTTTCCAGATGAGAAAATGGAGGCTCAGAGAGGGGAGATAATTTGTTCAAGGTCTCAGCGATCATAGGAATTGGAGCTGGAAACCCAGCTGACTGGGTCGTGCTGCCTAGGAGGGAGATTGCTTCTAGAGCCCAAGGAGGCTGGGCCTCGGGGGGTAGGACTGTAGCAGAGATGGCTCCAAACCAGGGCCAGATAATCACAAAGACCGTTCCAATGTCAAGGGCCCAGGAAGTCAGCCTGTTTCTGATCTAGCTCTGATTCTGAGCCCCAAATGATGAGAACTTCAGATGAAGCGATACCAAGAAGCCAAGCGCAATGCCAATTTCCTCGGAGTCTTTGACGTCGTTCAGGCTCTATGGGGAGGTTACGGAGTGCTTCAGAACAGGCCTACTTCATGGACGGACAGTGTTCAGATTTCAGACCAATCTGGGAACTGCCCCATATTCTTGGACTTGGAACCTTTATTAGAAAATATCATTAGGTATCACGATTCTTGTAAACGTAAAGGAGAAATTACGAGATATTCAATAAGTAGACATTATCATTAAATGTCTAATTTACCTGATTCTCTACTTCACAGCTCACTGCTGTTTGGTTGGTTCTAATCTCCAGATCAAACATTTGTTGGATCTAATTTCTAGGCTTACATAATTGTGTCAAACTGTTTTCATTTAAGCATCCTTCATTTTAACAGAAACAAATATGTAGGGAAAAAAAATCCAACTTGTGAAAGGGAGGTCATGATTTATGGTACAAAATTGCTCTTGAAAGAAAGCAATTTAAATGGGTTACCAAAAGTAAATTTTCACACAGATTTATCAAGAGCATATTTTGTATTTTGTAAAACTAGACCAATGATAGCAAGGGAATTCATTTTTCTTGTCTGAAATTTATAAAATACCAGAGTCATCACAACTCTGGAATTTAAAACAAAAAACAAAACCCGCATTTTATAATGAAACATGAGTGCAATGATGAAGTCCTTGAATGTTGAATTTGTGCATATGGAAAAAAATACTTCCAAGCTGACATTCTTGACTTTTTATTCTTAGAACTTCTCATTTATATTGCATTTTATAACTTCTTTTCTTTTTTTTTTTTAAAGATTTTATTTTTTTCTTTTTCTCCCCAAAGTCCCCCCCGGTACATAGTTGTATATTCTTCGTTGTGGGTCCTTCTAGTTGTGGCATGTGGGACGCTGCCTCAGCGTGGTTTGATGAGCAGCGCCATGTCCGCGCCCAGGATTCGAACCAACGAAACACTGGGCCGCCTGCCGCGGAGCGCGGGAACTTAATCACTCGGCCACGGGGCCAGCCCCTACATTTTATAATTTCTTTTGGTGCTCTCGTACTTCAATTAATCCTCACAGGATAAAACATTAACAAATGTATTTCTGTAGAATACATAATTACCACAAATAAACCACAAATTTTCCATTTCTAATTAACCACACTAGCTCCTTATAAATGTAAGGGATTCTTATTTGATTCCGTTAAACATATTCCCCAGTACTTTTATTTTTAATAGTTTTATTGAGATATAATTCACAAAGCACATAACTCACCGACGTAAAGTGTACAGCGGTTTTTAGTATATTCACTGATAGATGTAACCATCATCACAGTCCATTTCAGAACATTTTGTCATCTCAAAAAGAAACCCAGAACCTTTTAGCCATCAGCTTCCTATCCTCCTGTTTCTCCAGGTTTAAGTAAACGCTAATCTACATCTTGTAACTATACACTTCCCTATGCTGGACATTTCATATAAATAGAATCATCACATTCTTTTGTGACCAGCTTCTTTCACTTAGTATAATGTTTTGAAGATTCATCTATGTTGTAATATGCATCAGGACTTCTTCCCTTTTTAGTGATAAATAATATTCCCTTGTACGGATATACCACATATTGTTTATCCATTTTCCAGTTGACAGACATTTGAGTTGTTTTTACTTTTTGGCTATTATGAGGAATGCTGGTGTGAACATTTTACACAAGTTTTTCTGTGGACCTATGTTTTCACCTCTCTTGAGTATATATCCAGGAGTGGAATTGCTGGATTGTAACGTAACTCTGTTTAACCACTTGAAGAACTGCCAAACTATTTTCCAGAGTAGCTGCACCGTTTCACTGTCTTGCTCATAATGTATAATGGTTCTATTTTTTCCACATTCTCCCAACACTGTCTTTTTTAATTCTAGCAATCTTAGTGGGTATAAAGCAGTATCTCACTGTGATTTTGATTTGCATTTTTCTGATGATGAATGACGTCAAATACCTCTTCGCATGTTTATTAGTCATTTGAATATTTTCCTTTGAGCAATGTCTATTCAAATCTGTCGTCCAGTTTTTAATTGGGCTACTTGTCTATTGTTGAGTTGTAAAGGTTCTTTTTATATTCTGGATACAAATCCCTTATCAGATATATGATAAGGAGATGTTATATTTTCTTTAATTCCATGTGTTGTTTTTTTCTCTTTCTTGATGTCTTTTGAAACAAAAGGATTTTAATTTTGATGAAGTCTAATGTATCAACTTGTTGTTGCTTGTACTTTTGGTGTCAAATCCAAGAGACCATTGTCAAATCTAAGGTCACACAAATTGACACCAGTGTTTTCTTCTATGAGATTTTTGGTTTTATCTCTTACATTCAGATCTATGATCTGTTTTGAGTTAATTTTGTACGTGTCATGGGGTAGAGGTCCAACTTCATTCTTTTGTATGTGGATATACAGTTCTTCTTTTCCCATTGAATTATCCTGTCATTCTCATTGAAAATCAATGAGCAGTGTAAACGTTTACAGCTGAGATCGTGATTCTATTCCATTGACCTTTATGTCTATCCTCATGCCAGTACCATACTGTCTTGATTACTGGAGCTTTGTAGTAGGTTTTGAAATTGTGAAGTGTGAGCCTCTAACTTTGTTTTCTTTTTCAATTGTGTTTTGCCTGTTTTGGGTCCCTTGCTTTTCCATATGAATTTTAAGATCAGCATGTCAATTTCTCAAAAAGTTCCAGCTGATATTTTGATAGAGATTGTGTGGACTCTGTAGACCAATTTGGGGGAATATAGTCATCCTAACAATATTAAGTTGTGTGATTAAAGGGACGTATTTCCATTAATGTTTTCATTAATTCTTTCAGTGATTTGTAGTTTCCAGTGTACAAGTCTTGAATTTATTTTGTTAAATTTATCCTTAAGCATTTTATTCATATGATGTTATTTTAAATGGAATTGTTTTCTTAACTTCATTTTTGGATTGTTTATTGCTAGTGTACAGAAATACAATTGATTTTTGTGTATTGATCTTGTATCCTGAAACCTTGCTGATCTTGTTTAGTAGTTCTAACAGATTTTTTGTTGTTGTTGTTGGGGGAGGGTTCTGTAGGATTTTCTATGTACAAGATCACGTCATCTACAAATAGACATAGTTCTAATTCTTCCTTTCTAAGTTGGACGGCTTTAATTTCTTTTTATTGCCTAATTTCCTAGGGTAAAATTTTCAGTATAATCTTAAATGGAAGTGTTGTGAGCAGACATCCTTGTTTTGTTCCTGATCTTAACGGAAAACCATCTCGTCTTTCATCATTACCTATGATGCTGGTTTTGATTTTTTTGTAGATTGAGGAAGTTCCTTTTTATTTTTAGTTTGTTTAATGTTTTCATGAAGGGGTGTTGGATTTTGTCAAATATGCTGTCTGCATCTGTTAAGATGATCATGTAGATTTTTTTCCATTTTTATATTAACCTAGTGTATTACATTGACTGATATTCATATATTAAATCAACCTTGCCCTTCTGGGATAAATCCCACTTGATCACAGTGTACAGTCCCTTTATATATTGCTAGATTTGGTTTGCTAGCATTTTGTTGAGGATTTTTACATCTATTCATAAGTGATATTAGTCTGTGCTTTTCTGGTGAAATATTTGGTTTTGATATCGAGGAGATACTGGACTCACAGAATGAGTTAAAAAGTGTTCCCTCATCTTCTATTTTTTGGAAAAATTTGTGAATAATTGGTATTAATTCTTCCTTAAATGTTAGGCAAGATTCACCAACAAAGCCATCTGGGCCTGAGGGATTTTTTGGGGTATGTTTTTGATTACTAAATCAACCTTTTTATCTGTAAGAAGTCTATTCAGATCTTCTGTTTCTATGAGTCAGTGTCAATAGTTTTTGTCTTTTTTGGAGTTTTTCCATTTCATCTAGGTTATCTAATTTGTTGGCATGCACTCATTCAGAGTATTACCTTATACTTTTCTGTAAGGTTGGTATTAATATCCCTTATTTCATTCTTGATTTTAGTAATTCCAGGATTCTTTTTTGTTGTTGTTGATCTTTTCAAAGAACCAGCTTGTGTTTTTGCTGATTTTCTCTATTGTTTTCCTTTTGTCTGCTTCATCTATTTCCACTCTAATTTTTATTATTCCTTTCCTTCTACTTGCTTTAGGTTTTCTGCTTATTCATTTTCTAGTATCTTAAGGTGAAAACTCAGATTATCAATTTGCGATCTTTTCTCTTTTTTAATAAAAACATTTATAGCAATACATTTCCCTGTGACCACTGCTTTAGCCGTATCCCATAAGTATTATTTATGTTGCCTTAATTTTCATTTATTTCAAAGATTTTGATTTCCTCTTTGACCCATTGGTTGTTCATGAGTATGTTTAATTTTAAAATATCTGTGAATTTCCCAAATAGTCTTCTGTTATTGATTTCTAATTTCATTTCTTTTTGGTCAAGGAACATGCTTTGTATAATTCCAGACCTTTAAAATGTATTGAGACTTATTTAATGGCCTAATATGTGGTCTACCTTGGAGAAGGTTTCATGTACACTTAAGAAGAAAGTATATTATACTGTTGTTTAGGTAGAATATTCTTTAGATATCTGTTAGGTCTACTCGTTTTATAGTGTTCAAGTTTTCTATTTCCTTATTGATCTTCTGCCTGGCTGTTCTATCCATTATTTTTATTTTTATTTTTTTTACTTCTTCTCCCCAAAGCTCCCCAGTACATAGTTGTATATTTTAGTTGTGGGTCCTTCTAGCTGTGGCATGTGGGACGCCGCCTCAGCATGGCTTGATGAGTGGTGCTAGCTCTGTGCCCAGGATCTGAACCAGTGAAACCCTGGGCAGCTGAAGCAGAGTGAGTGAACTTAACCACTCAGCCACGGGGCCAACCCTGTTCTATCAATTACTGAAAATGAGGTTTTATATCTACAACTATGATTGTTGAATTGTCTCTTTCTATCTTCAAGTCTGTCAGTTTTTGCTTCGTGCATTTTGAGACTTTGTTCTTGGGTGTTTATAATTATTATCTTTTCCTGCTGGGTTGACTCTTATTGTTATAAAATGCTCTTGATCTGTAGTATCATTTTCTGTATTAAAGTCTAATATTAGTATAGCTGTTCCAGCTCTCTTTTGCTTACTATTTGCATGGTATAGGCTTTTTCCTCTTTCCTTTTACTTTCAACTTATTTGCCTTTGAATCAAGAACGTATCTTCTTAAACAGCATATAGTTGGATCTTGTTATATAGTTGGATCTTGTTGTAAGACCTTGACTGGTCTTACAAATTTACCATAAATTTAGTGGCTTAAATAACAGAAATTGATTCTCTCACAGTTCAGGAAGTTCTAAATCAGCACAACCGGGCTGAAAGCAAGGTGCCACCAAGGCAGCACTCCCTCCAGAGGATCTAGGAGGTAATCTGTTACTTGCTTCTTCCAGCTTCTGTTGGCTGCCAGCATTCCTTGGGTTGTAGCCATTCACTCCAATCTCTCCGATCTCCATATCACTCCAATCTCAAAAGTGCTTCTGTAGGCACATTTCCTTTTCTCCTCCTGTGTGTATAGCCAAATCTTCCCCTTATGATTGCATCAGGTTCATCAATCACATTTGCAAAGACTTTGCCATATAAGGTAACATTTACAGGCTCTAGGCATTAGGTCCTGTTATCTTTGGGGCCTTTATTCAGCATGCTACCATGTTTGTTTGTTTATTTGTTTTTCCATTCTGCCAATCTTTGCCTTTTGATTCAAGTATTTATTTCATTTACGTTTAATGTGGTTACTTATAGGGTAGGATTTATGTCAGACATTTTGCTGTTTGCATTCCGCGTGTCTTATATTTTCTTTTATTTCTCTATTCCTCCATTACTGCTTCCTTTCATGTTAAATAGATATTTTCTGGTATACCATTTTAATTCCTGTGTTTCTCTTACTGTATATTTTTAGAATTTATTTTCTTACTGGTTGTGCTGAGGATTATAACATCTTAACTTAAAAATAATTTGGTTTGGATTAATGTCAACTTAATTTCAAAAAATTTATTCAAAATCTTTGCTCCAAATTTCCTCCACTCTCCTCTATATCCATATAATCATACCATTACACAATTACAAGCTTATAAAGTTTCATAAGTTGTTTCATAATTATTGTTTCATGCAGCTTTTTTTTTTACTTTTTATTAAGATTATAATAGTTTACAACCCTGTGAAATTTCAGTTGTACATTATTCTTTGTCAGTCATGTTGTAGGTGCACCACTTCACACTTTGTGCCCACCCCCCACCCCCTCTTTCCCCTGGTAACTACTAATCTGTTCTCTTTGTTTACATGTTTAACTTCCGCCTATGAGTGGAGTCATACAGAGATTGTCTTTCTCTATCTGGCTTATTTCACTTAACATAATATCCTCAAGGTCTATCCATGTTGTTGTGAATGGGATGATTTTATCCTTTTTTATGGCTGAGTAGTATTCCATTGTATATATACCATATCTTCTTTATCCAATCATCAGTTGATGGCACTAAGGTTGCTTCCACATCTTGGCTATTGTAAATAATGCTGCAAGGAGCATAGGGGTGCATGCGACTTTTGGAATTGCTGATTTCAAGTTCTTTGGATAGATACCCAGTAGTGGGATGGCTGGGTCATAAGGTATTTCTATTTTTAATTTTTTGAGAAATCTCCATGCTGTTTTCCATAGTGGCTGAACCAGTTTTCATTCCCACCAGAAGTGTATGAGGGTTCCTTTTTCTCTACAACCTCTCCAACATGTTACTTTTTGTTTTGGTTATTTTTTCCATTCTAACAGGTGTAAGGTGATAATCTTAGTGTAGTTTTGATTTGCATTTTCCTGATGATCAGTGATGATGAGCATCTTTTCATGTGTCTATTGGCCATCCGTATATCTTCTTTGGAGAAATGTCTGTTCATGTCCCCTGCCCATTTTTCGATTGGGTTGTTCGATTTTTTTTGTTGTTGAGTTGTGGGAGTTCTTTATATAGTATAGAGATTAACCCTTTATCAGATATATGACTTGCAAATATTTTTTCCCAATTGGTGGGTTGATTCTTTGTTTCAGTCCTGTTTTCCCTTGCCTTGAAGAAGCTCTTTAGTCTGATGAAGTCCCATTTGTTTATTCTTTCTACTGTTTCCCTTGTCTGAGAAGACATGGTGTCCAAAAAGATCCTTTTGATACTGATGTCAAAGAGTGTACTGCCTATATTTTCTTCTAGAAGCCTTATGGTTTCAAGTCTTACCTTAGGTCTTTGATCCATTTTGAGTTTATTTTGGTGAATGGTGAAAAAGAATGGTCAATTTTCATTCTTTTACATGTGACTGTCCAGTTTTCCCAGCACCATTTGCTGAAGAGACTTTCTTTTCTCCATTGTATGCCCTCAGCTCCTTTGTCAAAGATTAGCTGTCCATAGGTGTGTGGTTTTATTTCTGGGCTTTCAATTCTGTTCCATTGATCTGTGCGCCTGTTTTTGTACCAGTACCATGCTGTTTTGGTTACTGTAGCTTTGTAGTATGTTTTGAAGTCAGGGATTGTGATGCCTCCAGCTTTGTTCTTTTTTCTCAGGATTGCTTTAGCGATTCAGGGTCTTTTGTTGCCCCATATGAATTTTAGGATTCTTTGCTCTAATTCTGTAAAGAACGTCCTTGGGATTCTTATTGGGATAACGTTGAATCTGTAGATTGCTTTGGGTAGTATGGACATTTTAACTATGTCTATTCTTCCAGTCCATGTGCATGGAATGTCTTTCCATCTCTTTATGTCATCATCAATTTCTTTCAGGAAAGTCTTGTAGTTTTCGTTGTATAGGTCTTTCACTTCACTAGTTAAATTTACCCAAAGGTATTTTATTCTTTTTGTTGTGATTGTGAATGGGTCATGCAGCTTTTTTCTAAATCAGACAGGAGAAGAAAAGCATTAAAAATGAAAATACATTTTTACTGTTTTATATTTACCTATATAAATTACCTTTCTTTCTTTGTATGGATTTGAGTTACAACCTAGTGTTTTCATGTTAGCCTCAAGGACTCTCTTTAGTATTTCTTGTATGGCAAGCCTGCTACTGATGAATTCTCTGAGTCTTTGTTTTCCTGGGAATGTCTAAATGTCTTCTTTATTTTTAAAAGGATAGTTCTGCACTTTGAATATGTCATCCTATTGCGATCTAGGCTCCATTGTTTCTGATGAGACATAAAAACTGTTAATCTTATTGAGTAGCCCTTATATGGTGAGTCATTTTGTCATGCTACTTCCAAGATTCTCTTTGTCTTTGTCTTTTGATATTTTGACTATGATGTGTTTAAGTACTGATCTCTTTTAGTTTATCCTACTTAGAGTTTGTTGAGCTTTTTGATGTATAATGTTTTTCCTCAAATTTGGATAGTTTTTGGCTATTTCTTAAAGTATCCTTTTTGCTTACTTCTCTCTCTCCTCTCCTTCTTAGACTCCCATTATGTGTATGTTGGTATGCTTGGTGGTGTCCCACAGGTCTCTGAGACTTTGCTCATTTTTCTTTTCTATTTTTCAGACTGGATAATTTCAATTTATCAATCTTCAATTTTCTGATTCTTCTGCCAGTTCAAATTTGATGCTGAGCTTGTTATAGTGAATTTTTCATTTAAATTATTGTACTTTTCAACTCCAGAATTTCTATTTGCTTCTTTGTTATAATTTGTATCTCTTTATTGATGTTCTCTATTTGGTGAATTATTGTTCTCATGCTTGCCTTTAATTTTTAGGCACATTTCCCTTTAAATAAATGTATAAGTTTTAAAAAATTTTTGTCCAGTAAGTCCAATGCCTGAACTTCCTCAGGGATGCTTTCTATTGACTTATTTTTTCCTGTACATGGGACTAACCTTCATGTTTCTTTGCCTGTCTCATAATTTTTTCTGTTGAAAATTGGACATTTAAAATAATATACATGCCCTCCCTTTCCAGGGTTTGTTGTTGCCCCTGTTTGTTTTGTGACTTTCATGGACTAATTCTGTAAAGTCTATTCTATGTCATGTGCAGACACAAAGTCTCTGATTGTTTGGGTATCTTAGTGGTCAGCTAATGACTAGGTGGATATTTCCTTAAATGCCTTGAACTAATCAGTTTTCTGATCTTTGTTGAGGTGCTCTGTGTCTTTGTTGAGGCGTAACTTGTAAGAAATGGCAGGCAATTACAAACTGCCTTAGCTTTTACTTTATGCTTGGGTAGAGCCTCAAGATCAGTCATAGGTGAGAATTTAAGGCCTTTTCAGGTCCTGGGTTCATGTTGAGCCTGCACATGTGCATGTTCATCTTTTTTTCTAGGAATATGTCTGAGCTTTTCAAAACACCCTACAGATTCTCATTCCTCAGCTTTTTCCTATACATTTTTTTGGTCAGCCTCTTGTCAGCCCCAAACACTTTCACTGCCTCAGGCAGCTGTGATTTTGAACAATTGTTGATCATTGTTTTTGACGAACACCCTGAGGATAGTTTGTTTGCACTGAGAAAACTCTGAATTAGGTCAAATAATGACAAGGTTTGAGAATGAAGGTCATTTCAGGGAGTTGCAAGATAGTTTGAATAGTGACAATTCTCTGGGAGTGGATTCTTTTAGAGAGGTCCAAAACCACCCTGTCTCCTGTAGTAGCTACCAGACTGTTGGTTTTCATGGCTAGCATTGTTATGAAGCTTTTGGTTTTCAAGACTACTGCAGAGCTGGAGAGAAGTGATTGGGAGTAGATCAAGATACAAGACCACAAACTCTTCTTATTTTACCTAGTTTAAGTTGTTTTCCTTCAATAATGCTCAGATTTTTGCAAGCCTTTGGTTAATTTCCAGGATTCTGAAAATGTTGACTATAACAATTTTTGCCAGTGCTCTCACTGATTTTATTGAGGAATAGATTGTCAGAGATCCTTACTCTGTTGTTCCACGATATGTTTTAAAAAAAATCTGTGCACCCCCACTTACTCCCCAATTGCATTCTTGACTTATCACACTCTAAGGTTAACCATTATCTTTACCCTAATTCCAAGCAATACAAGGACTCTAAAATACTTTACTTTGTCTCCTAACTTGTATTATATTGTGGTTTATTTTAATTCTATTTAAAAAACTTTACAAGACATTATTATTGGTTTATACATTTAATATTTGTTTATCTTTAAGCATACATTCACTACTGTCTGTGTCCTTCCTTCTGTCATCTGGAATATTTTCCCTCCTGACTGAAATACAACCTTCATTATTTCTGTTAGTGAGTGCCTGTTGGTGGCAAATTCAGACCATGTGAAACGTTTTTATTTCACTCTTTTTCTTGAAAAACATTCTTCTTGAGCAAAGAACTCTAAATTGACAGGTATTTTCTCTCTTTCTAATCTTTTCTGTAGTCTATTGTTGCTGATAAAAAGATAGATCTTTTTGAAAGTACTCCTTTTCGTTTCTGGATGCATTTAATATCTCTTTGTCTTTAACTGCACAATTTCACTATGATGTGTCTGCAGGTGGATTTTTTTGAATCCTATTTGTGATTTTTTTTTTTTTGGCTTCTTGACTTTGTCTGTTGGTATCAGCAACCACCTCTTCAAATGTTACCTCTGTCTCATTCTTTCTTCACATTCTGGAGTCCTGATTAAGCTTATATTAGACCTTCTCTAGCATTAATATCATTTAACATCCCTTATTTTCCCACTTTTGTGCTAAATTTTGGAAAATTTCTTCACATTGTTCTTCCAGTTCACTAATTCTCTCTTCATATGTGCAAGCCCTTCCATTTTCCTAATTTTTTTTTTTGCTGGTTGTTAATTGAATACTTTTTTTCTACATCTTTTAGTCATTTTTCCCTTGCTCAATATATATATTTATGAGTTTGCTTTATTTAAAAAATATATTACACATTTACTTAATATATTGTATGTCTGATGATTCGAGAATCTAATATCTTTGTAGGTTTGTTTCTGCTCTCTGATTTCTATTGGTTCTTGCTTATGGTGTTTTTTTCATTTTGTTAATTCATTTCCCCTAAAAGTTGACTTAATTATATTATAGTCAGAGAACATATGTTGTATGACTTCAACTCTTCTAAATTTAATGAGACTTGTTTTATGGTGTATCTTGCTAAATGTTCTGTGTGCACTTAGAAAAGAATATGTACTCTGCTATTTTGGGGAGGAGGGTTGTATTAATCTCAATTAGGCCAAATGTTGGCATTAGTGTTCGAGTCTTCAATGTCCTTACTGACTTCCTACTATGTCCTTACTGACTTCTTACTCTATCAATTATTGAGAGGGCTACTGAAGTCTTTGATTATACTTGTGGATTTTTCTATTTTCTCTTGAAGCTCTATTGGTTTTTGCTTCCAGTATTTTGAAGCTTTATCATCATGAAATATTCTTCTTTACCCCTGGAAATTTTTCTTGTTCTGATGTCTACTTTGTCTGATATACTATAGACACTCCAGCTGTTGATCATTGTTATCATGGTATGTCTTTTTTCCATTCATTTACTTTTAACCTATTTTTGTCTTCATATGTATAATGCCCTTATTGTAAGTAGCATAAATTTGGACTTTGCATTTTTATCCACTCTGATGGTCTCTGCCTTTTAATTGGGTATTTATTCCATTTATATTTAATATGATTATTGGTATGATTAGGTGTACATCTATCATCTTGGTTTTCTTTTTTTCCTATTTGTTCCATCTATTTGTTCTATTCTCCTCCCCCCCCCCCCCCACCTTTTACTATGTTCTTTAGATTTTTTTATGGTTCCATTCTATCTCCTCTGTTGGATTATTAGTTATTACTCTTTGTTATATTATTTTAGGAGTTTATAGTATACATCTTTAACTACTCACAGTCTACCTTCAGGTGATATTATACCACTTTACATAGAGAATAAAATTCCTACAACAGTATACTTTTATTTCTTCCCTCCTAGAGTTTATACTATTTTGATCACATAATTTATATGTACACAATAAAGAAGTTTGTGTTTATATATATAAAACTTCTATGTATACAATATATAACATATATGTATAATACATATTTTTTAAACATTTGATTATCTTTTAAATAGATTTCAGTAAGAAAAAGTGATACATTTACCCATGTAGTTACCATTCTTGGTGCTTTTTATTCCTTTGTGTAGATCTATATTTGTCTAGTATCATTTTCCTTCTGCTTGAAAACTTCCTTTAATAGTTTTTGTAATGTTTCTTCTGGTGATAAATTCTTAAGACTTTATTTACACCTTTGTTTTGAAAGATATGTTCATTTGGTACAAAATTCTAGGTTGATAGATTCTTTTCCTTTCAGGTTGTTAAAAATATTGCTCCATTGTCTTCTGGCTTGCATCATTTATGATTAGAAATCTGTTGTCACCATTATCTGTGTTTCTTTGTCCATGTTATGGGTTTTCCCCTTTGGCTGGTTTAAAGATGTTATCACTAGTTTTAAGCAATTTGATGTGATTTACCTCTACTTTTTTTCTCCTCACCTTTTTCCTCTTCCTAAGGCATTTCAGTTATGTACTTTAGACCAACTTAAATTGTCTCGTGGCTCCTTAATGCTCTTTTCATGTTTTAAAACTTCTTTTTCTCTCTATGCTTTGTTTTAGACAGTTTCTATTGTTGTGTCTTCAAGATGACTAATCTTTTCTTCTGCAATGTCTCATCTGCCAAATTCACACCCATCATATTTTTTATTTCTAACGTATTTTTCATCTTCAAAAGTTTTATTTTTAAGGTTATCTTCCATGTGTATACTTAACTTTTTGAATATATGGAACGTAGCTATAACTTTTGATGTTCTTGCCTACTAATTCCAACATCTGTGTCAGTTTGGGGTTGGTTTCAATTGATTGATTTTTCATTTTATTGTGGGTAGTATTTTCCTGCTTATTTGCATGCCTGGCATTCTAGTTTCCTAGGACTGCCATAACAAATTATCACAAACTTGGCAGCTTAAATAACAAAAATCCATTTTCTCACAGTTCTGAAAGCCAGAGCCCCAAATCAAGGTGTTGGCAAGGTCCTCTGAAGTCTCTATGGGAGAATCTTTTCTTGCTTCTTTCAGCTTCTACTGGCTCCATGCACTCCTTGGCCTGTGGCTGCAAAACTCCAATCTCCGCTTCCATCTTCACATGGCTTTCTACTCCTTTCTCTGTGTGTCTCTTCTCTAAGACTGCTCCTTGGATTTAGGACCAACTTCGATAATCCAGGATGATCTCATCTCTCAAGACCCTCAATTACATTTGCAAAGACATTTTTTACAAATAAGATCATATTCACAGGTTATAGAGGTTAGCATGCAAACATTTTTTATTTTGAATTTATCTTCTTGAGCTTTGTTCTTGAATGAAGTTACTTAGAAACAGTTTGATCCTTTCAGATCTTGCTTTTCTGATTTGTCAGGTATGTCAAGAACAGTGCCCAATTGGATTGCGATATCTCCCATTACTGAGGCAAGGCCTTCCTCCGTATGCTACCCAATGACCCATGAAATATATTTTTCCAGTCTGACTGGTTGGAACAAGCATTGATTTTTCCTCGTGTAAGCACTGGGCAATGTTCTCTCTAATCCTTTTCAAATAGTTCATCCACAATGTTGGGGGCTTTCCTCATACAAACTCATTGATCAGTACCCTATTGAATACTTGAGGAAGCTTCTCTGCAGATCTCTGGGGTTCTCTATGCAGCTCTCTTCCTTCTGGTACTCTGTCCTAGGGGAACTCTAGCTGCCTTGGTCTCCTTGGACTCTCAGTCTGTCTCATCAACACAGATGAAAGGGTAAATCCAGTCAATGTTATTGCATCTTGGCTAGAAGCAGAAGAAATTCCCTAGAATTTATATTTTGGGGAATTATTTGAGGGCTGTGTCATCCAGAGTATGCATTTACTACTGCCTGATGTTCTCCTGTTAACAGTATCAATCTGAATTAAATGACTAAGTTGAGGTTTTCCAGACTAAAAATACATGAAGGTTGGTGGTTCCAAACTCCTTGTGGTTCCCTTTCTTTCCTCTGCTGTTCAGCATCAGTTTGAAGTACTCCATTTTTTCTGGCAGTCTGGGTGTAAGGGGCATATGTTTATTTTGGGTTCACTGTTTCAGTGAGGGCACGGTCCTTTGGGGTCCTAGCTTTGTTGGGGAGAACCATTAGTCTTCTCCACTTTGGACAAGCCCTAGTTTTTGTTTCCTTTTCCACAACCCTGTGAAAATTCAAAGCTTATTTATTCAGCTCAATAAATGCTCTCAGGTAAAAGCTGGCTTTTGTTCTTGGCAAACTCTGGGATTCAGCCATTACTTTTTTGACCTGAGAATTCTTTACTTTCTTGCTAGCTCATAAATGCGTATGCCAAAGTATATATATTAATCTGGATGTTTTGTTCCCTGTGAGACAGTCAATCCAAGACCCAGATTGCCACATTACTGCTCCTTTGTAATATTTTTTACACCTAGATTGTACATATTCTTAATAATTCTTTTTAATGAGGACCCATAAACTTGTTTCCTATTTCCTAGTGTCCTAGTTTTCTATCCCATGAGCTCACTCTAGATCCAGAGACCAAGCATGACTTTACTGTTTCTCTATTATTCACAATTTCATAATTGTTGGCCACTTCAAACTCTCTTCCTTCTCTTCTTCTCAAGTTTACGAAGTGATTCTTTTATCAAAACCTCCCAACGTCTGAGGTATGGATAATCACGTTCTAATACATGAGAAGATTGAGGCTCACCAGAGTATTATATAAGGTTACGTACCTAGTGAGTGAGCCAGGACTCATATCCTTTAGACTCGAAGTTCCGCTAGTTCAAACGAACACCTATAGCTTTCTTCTGTTTTTATGGTGTTATCTTCATTCTTATGTAGTCTTCACTTTCTTCATTCATGATTGATGCTGTATTTGCAGATCTCATTTAACTTTTTGTGATTTTCCTGTCTCAATGCAATTGTCCTTATAGATGTGAATATTTCTGCTCACTCATAGTGGTCTTAATAAGTTGCTTTTAAAATTATTTCCAGCCCTATCCTTTTCCCCCAAAACTTAATTCAACTCCAAAAGCGCCTTACTTTGTACAGGAAAGAAACCATCTTAACATTGGCCATTTATATACTTTACCTTCTTCCTCTCCCTTTTTTGGGGGGATGTTGGTGGTGGACTCACATTCATACAAACCTGATTCTAAGGATACATTCAACAAATACTTGACAACTAGTTGAGACCAATGTGTAAAGTATTGTTAGGCTCCAGATGTACAATGATGAGCATGAATTTCATGCTCACACATCTTACAAAACAAAGGGATCTTTTGAACGTCCAATGAAAACAAGCTCCCCATTAGTAAGGTTCTCATGCTAATCATCAGTAGGAAGAGTCATAAACCTGGTGTCCATGCACAGAAGCAAATTCAGTCTCTTTTGCCAAAACTAGAGTCCTGAAGAAAACTGGTTATGAGTTGTTTCCCTCATCTCATTTACACGCATTTCCATTATGCTTCCAATACTTCACTGTTTACATTTCCTTAATTTATTTCTGCTTCTTTTTAATTGCTCCTTTTTCTTGCCCTCACAGTTTCCTCATTTCCTAACTTCTAAGTTACTACTCCCTACTCCCTTAAGCCTGTAATTCTACTTCATAAAGATTTTCTTACACTTCTTTTTACAAAGAGGTCTGAAATGCAACAGTTATAGCTTTGTCTCAATCTGTTTTGGATAGCCTCTCTTCGCCTGCTTTCCTCTTCATGGAACACAAAGGAAAATATCCTTTATCAAGTGTCTACTTATTAAACTACCTTCTTAAATCTTCACAAGAACCTTGACAAAAAATAACATTGCAGGTAGAAAATTGTTACTCAGGGAAATAAAGTGACTTAATGAAGGTCACACAGACACAAAACTGGCATTGAAGTCCTAGTATGTCAGGCTCCCAGTCGTTCTACTTCCTCATGCTGCTTCTTCTAAATCATGTCATCTTTTTATCCCAGGGCACTCATGCATCCTAAGTATATTTTCTTTTCTTAACACCACATAAAATTTCTCTTCTTCTTTCCTCCAGTCCTTTCTTAAAGCTTTCCTGTTAACTTCAACAGTAAGTGACTTTTCTGGCTTTATCTGAAAAGAAATCTTGAGCTTGCCCTTTCAGTTTTACAGGGATACTCTTTCTTTTCACAAGCTGGAGATAACCCAGCCATTGAAGGAGGCAGTTACATCACTGCCCTGTGCATAAGGACACTTTGCTTGACCATACACGTCACCTTAAAAAAGCTTGAGTATCATCTCAGTTTTCTTTAATCCCCATATGATTAACGTCCCTAAACATGTTGCTCTTGGAGTAACCCTGTTCCATTTTTGTTCGAACATTTTCTGAAGAGCACAATCTCTCCAGCTACTGAAAGCTCGTAACTTTATGTCTTTATGCTCAGATTCATTCACATTTTTGCATAAGGGTCTTCATCACACAGTTCACTGCTTATTCTCATTTCCTCCAAACAGATGTTACTGGAGCCTTTCTTTAAAGCAAATCCATCCTCCCTCTTAAACTGTGATGACTTGCTCCTCTCTCTTCCTTCAGTTCTCCAAACAAATGGTCGTACAGTGTAATTTTTATATCTTCCTCCAAATTCCCATTTTCCTTGGGCTTTTTGTTCATTATTCTAGCTTTCAGGTGAATGTAGTCAACTGCTTTCAATAAACAACCCCATTTACAGTTAACAGCATGTGTAACCCTAAGTTCAGGAAACAAAACTATTAACTGTACATCCAATGTTTCTTCATGTCTGTTTCATAATGATCTTCCATGGTCTGAATCTTTCTTATCCTCTACTTCCTGGGCTATGCATGAATAGTTGAGAAATGCTGAGCACCTCCCTTCACTTTCTCTTTCCTTCATGCACCATTCACACAGGTACGGATGTGAGTTATTCAGAAGGCACTATCTCCCTTTTTATCAGGATGAATAAACTGTCAAATAAATTAATTCACTTAAAGTCAGACAGTAAGTCAATGGTAGAGCAAAAACTGCAACCATGATTTAAAGTTCCTTTTTCCAGAATATTTTATTGTGCCGAGCCCAAGGGATGTTCACAATAGTAAAATCAGCCAAAATGGCCTTTTCTACTCTTTAGCCAGGCAATTAAAAAAAGGGCAAATAGTGCATAAGGCTATGTTTACCAAGCTCTCTGCAGAGACAACTAAAATCAAAATACCAGTTTTCCACCCTTCCATTGTAACGACATAATTGTATTAAATTCTTTTCAAATCACCCAGCAGAGAAACAAAGCTGTTTCTTTTTGCTGAGTGGGCTTTTGCTTGTTACATGCAAATAAACATTTAGGAAGTGAGTGGATTTGACTATTCTGAGCACAATTGTCCCCTGTGTTTTCAGAGCTAGGGTTGCACTATTTACATGTGAACGTACACACATACAAATTTTCTAATTTAAAAGAGGTATTGAATCATACGTCCCCCTAATAGAACAATTCAGTTTTACCCGGTTGGCACGTTCATTCAATACCAACCCATGCTGCTTTGCTCCTACAGTAATAATTTACAACTCAGCAAAAGTCAAGAATTATTTTACTGATTTATCTTCTGCAGAGTGTAAGTAGAGTCACCAACAGCAAAGACAATAAAAAAATACTAATAACCAAACTACAAATAAAAGAAGTCATGTAGTTTGAGGATCATCATTTATAGTCAAGTTTCCAAAGCATTTTCCACATACATCATCATCTTTTGATTCCATCCATTAGCTCAGATATTAACAATTCCCATTAAGTAAATCAGCCAATAGGCTCAGTCTACACCTGACGCTAACACTTCACCAATTTATGCTCCTTCTGTCCAACAATACTAGTTGTGTGGACCTCAGAATTTTGAAACCTAAATTCCTTTACCTAAAAAATTGGAGGATTGGAATTGAACCCCAGCACCAACAAAATTTTGATTCCAGGTACAGCACGTTGTTTGAAAACAGAATATTCTAATGTAAATTGTGCATGATTCCAGAAATTTTAATTCTCATAGATATAATAATACTCAAACATCATTAACTCCATCTCAGAATAATTTAGATATCCTTTTGTAAATAAGCGATTCTACATCAAGAAAAACTATAGCCTATGCTTGAATATACAATTATGTCCCTAGAAACTTTGGGAAAATCATTTCTTTCCTAACAAACTAAAAAAATTTTGAGTCTCTTCTTTATAAACCAAAGAAAGCCTTGGAAATACAACCATCCTTCAATCTGTTCAGAGGATTATATTTGGATTTCCCTGAGACTTCAATAAAGCACACATCACAAGTTCATCTGAACCAAGAGCAAAACACAATCAACTTTTAGGATTTCCATTTTCAAACAAAGGGTTTAACTTAATGTTGGCTAGCTATTACCCACTTAACACATTAATAATACATACTACTTTTTCTTCACAGGGCTAGTTGACTTAATTTCTTTTTAACCACATATACCATAAACCACCTAAGACCAACATTAACAGGGGCGATCTAATCTTTTCATTACCCAGACTTATATGTTCAGGTTTTAACTATGTAAGTTACAAAATTATCAAACTCCACTTAAAAAAAAATCAGTTTGTGCTTTTAATTGAAAAGGCATTTATTTAAACATTTTTAAAATGGTCTATGGAATATAGCTTAGTTATAAAGTGCAATTCTTGGCTCTACAAAATAATTCTTGGAAGGTGTTTCATAAAATATTTAATTATTTTTCATTATCTGCAGTTTTAGTTAGTTTAATATTAAATGAAGTATTTTAAAGACTAACTTGCTTAAAAATGAGGAAAAAACTGGCCTCTCAGTTCAAAATCTGAATTACTATAAATCTTCCAGTAATGCTATCAATATTATACATATTTTAAAAATATTTTTTAAATGGCCTTTCTGTTTATGCACTGAAACAGAAGTAATGAAGTTAACAGTATACTTTGATACAAATGGTTTTCATTAAATCTCGGTTTTTTAAAATAATCTTTTAGGCAGTGTGCAAGCGGTCTTATGCAGAAATGGGAAAAGCTTTTGCCTAACCAAAGAACACACTACGCGAAACATAAGTGAAAGAAGAAGAGTACTTCAGAGGGGAGCAATGATTAGTTCAAGTGAACCATACGGGCTCCTGGAAGGGCAAACAAGAGTCACACGAGGACTTGGATTTCATGGGAGTCTCAAACTGAAAAAATTCATTATTCCAGCACCTCAAACGCTATCTGTCCCTATAGATGACTTATGTCAATTCCTTATCTTGGCTACTAATGGACTCTGGGAAGTTCTGGATAAAAAGGAAGTCACTGCACTAGCAATTACAATGTTTCAAGCGTATCAAGAAACATACTGTTCTAGCTCACAAAAAACACCTTCACCATCCCCAGGGCCTTCGTTTTGCCCAATCAATGAACCAAGTGTTTCTAAGTCAGAAAGTAATATTCACATACTGTTTCAGTACAAACCTGAATCTGAAGAATGTATGTCAAATATAAATTCAAAAGAAAATCTGACTGATTCAAAATATTCTAAATATTGCACTTTTAACCCTAAAAATGAACAAACATTTCCACCAGAAATGACTAACCATGATCCTTGCAGTGAGAAAGAAACTGATGGACCAACCAGTGTAGATGGTGTGCCAAAAGAGTCAAGTGAAAAAGAAAAAGAGACATGTACCAAGAGTTTCTATGAAAGTGCAGCTGAGTATATTAGCCATGAACTTGTAAATGCTGCTTTAGCTGCTGGCTCCAGAGACAACATTACAGTTATGGTAATTCTCCTCAGTGGAAGTGAATATGTTTCTGACATAAAAGATAAAGTTCCCATTATCCAGAGTACAAAAATATAAAGATAATTCTTCAATGAACCAGGTATTAGGATAATATATCAATACCATGCAAATCATATTTTAAGAATGGAGTAAAGAAAATATAAAAGCAGATTTTAGGTTACATAATACCATTCATATATGTTCACTCTTCCATGCCAAAAAAGAGAGAAAAACCAGTACTGGCTTTTTATACCACTTTATTCCAACCTGAGCACCTCAATATAAAACTAAACACTGGTGAACTGTTTTCCTTACTAATTCTGAATTACTGTAAATGTACAAGTTCTGCTAGCAGTTCAACACTTAAATAGATTAAATCATCTCTGACACATGGTAGATTTCATATAATGAAAATACCTAAAACAATTAGTGCAATATACTGATCAGAATAAAATGAACTTTGGAAAACAAGGCTGCAAGATTGTTACTAACATATTGCAATACTTAAGTTACAAATTACTGGTACATTGTTTATTATGGTTCTAGCCAGGTAGGAACAACTGAAGCCCCTTCCTTTCAAAGGAGGAGAGAAGGAAAAAATTAGCTGTTTTTAGTAACTGTACATTTTGTATACTTTAAGCAACTCTTAAATATTACAGAAAAGTAATAAACATATATGGAGACTACAATGCAGTACCCTATTTACAGTACAGCCGAAGATCGAATTTAAAATAATCAAGTTTGAATGTACATAATTGTTAGTGCATTGACTATATTACGTCCAAAGGGAACAAAAGCCCCCTCCCTGCCCCCAAACAACAAAACCTATGTAATGGCCAGCAGTGATTAAACGGAATCACAGACACCTGGTTCGTTTCAGTTTTGTTGAAGACCTCACATGTTTGAAGGGAACACTATCCATTAAGATGCATTTATCAGTTTTCATATTCTTAAAACAAGGTGGGTTTACATCTGATTTTTTTTACCCCATTTAAAAAATAACAGGACTGGCTATAATTTAGATGCCACTATTATTCATTTCTTCCCCCTGAATATGTGGGACTGTTTTCCTGTGGCTCATTTGTTAAAATATGGAATGTACACTTTAAATATGGATACTAAGAGAAATTACCAGTTGCCTGAATACTATAGCTAAGCACAAGTATCTTTAGAATTCCCTTCTAAAAAAAGAATCTTTGAAAAGCCCAAACGAGTAAGTTCCAAATCTTTCTCATATTATTGGCTGGTTAACTGTGGGTTCAAATAGTCATTTGTCGACATCCCTGGTGATGAGAAATGATTCCCCCTAACCTTCCAAGGAAAAACCAGCGTACACACAGCTCTCCTTTTCCCCTTCTACTGCTGAAACATTATTCAGAGGGTCACATGCATGTTATTAAAAATTAAGTTCAAAACACTTAAAATAATTCTGTATTAGAAACTTGACTCTATCATAAGTCTCTTCCTTTTGGAAGTCATACTGGGCTGGTTAAATGCTCCAATTCCACTGTTATTAACATTTAGGAAGCAGAAGAATATTCCAGCTAGTTCAAACTGGAGGTTTAGTTACTACAACACTGACTCCTGGTTGGCTGTGTGGGTTCAGTAAGGTCTACTCCTCTTCCTCTGGCAGAATTTGCTCCGGGATTCTGTGGTTCATTCTTTGGCAACTTTTTAGCTGAGAGATACATTATCAAAATAAACACAATTAGAATATTCATATTAGAATAACTTTCATCTGCTTACTTATAATCTTTCTTTCCAGTTGAATTGAAGGAATGGTAAAATGGGGACCAAGTGCAGACACGTAATTAAAACTTAACTTCACTCGAGTTAGATTTAATTCTTTAGACACATTAACTTAATAACCAGAGTAGTACTTTATTTCATAATTATTAATACTTCTATTATTCAAAGAAAATCGAAGTTAATAAAGATGATGGCCAGACACTCTGGTTAAGAAGTTCGGTTCATATCAATGTTCTTTGGACAGTCACAACACTTTTTGGAACAAGTCGGGATGTAAACAAATACCACCACCATCACCCCAGCAACTTGTCCTGCAGGGTGCAACCTAATTATTACCCTAAATTATGATGGACCGCAGCTTCTATTTAATTCCTAGTTTACACAGACTTCACCCTTCCAACATCTACCATTTTTCTCTCAAATGGCTAATTAAGATCTCTAATCTGATTCACCAGTAGCTCTGCCTAATATAAGGAGACTTAATCCTGAATGTTCTCTCTCAAAAATCTATTTCCCAATTTTGAGTCAGATGAGCATGACTTGCCACATGCAGACAAAGCTCCTCAACCATCAGCTATGACTTTAACTTTGCTAAGCACTAAGCTCTATACAGCTAATAGTTGTTCTCTGGAGCGTGACTCCCCCAAGTAAAAAATTTACCTGCTAGATGTAGTCTGCTTGGATCCCTAAAATCCTTGATGTGGTGGATTCATTAAACATCTCTAAAAGTGCTGATTTTAAGGATGGCTAGACACACTGGTTTCTATCATCCATCCAGTCTATGGTAAGACTCTAGCTTTACCTTAGTGCCTTGGCTACATAAAAGATGAACATGCTCTACTTCAAAATCTAAAGGCCTAGCTGAGTTTTGGATCTTTTATCTTTTATCTATTCTATTATTCCACATCAGCGTTAATCATCTTTAGAATCCTAGATGCTGGGCTGACAGGAGCATTGAAGTTTGGGAAGAAAAGCCTTCACCTTGGGTCATTGCTCTAGGAATGGCTCTAGGAATGGTAGTATAAATGGTAATACAATGGTAAATTTCCAGTCAAATGTATTTACAAACAAAGCCCTGTAGGGACAAAGAGTAGGCTAGTATTATAAGCTTTATTATAATTTACAATAAGGTTTTGGACTGAGTGATCATTTCTCCCTTTAGCACACTTCTCAAAGGGTTGGTTTTCTGTTAATTAGATCTGAGTGAAATTAGGAGGTTGAAGGAAATAACCTGAAATTAGGAACTTTTCGCTTCTATTGGTTAATTTTTACTGTGTGGGGATAAACTAAAACATATGTTAGGGGTCAAAAGAAGAGGTCTCCTGTTTTATATCTTATTGAATGTTATCCAAGTGAAGCTGGTACCCATGTTTTGTATATGGTATATGGTAATTGCAGCTTATCAATTTGTCCTTGAATTAATTAGAATTGCTGAGAAGCCAAAAATCCTGGATCAAGTTAATGAAGATGTGCAATAAAAGAAGCCACTCAAGATCTTATCAAATTAAAAGCAGATAAATAAATTTATTATGCTCTCACTACTCCCTTTGGAAAGTCATCAATAGTGAAAATAAGAGTGCACTGGGTGATTTATTTAAGTTACTAATCTGGTAAAATAAATAGAAAGGCCACAATTCAATTTACACTTGCGATTTCTTTCAAGGAAAGACATTCTAATTTCAGACAAAAGCTCTAATACGTAGGCTACTGTCTGACTGGAAAAATGACTTTATTAGCACATCTGAATAAAACGTACAAATGAAATGAAGCTCATATGGGGACTCTTCATACCATCGGAAAGGTTTAAAGTTCATTCTGATTTGAGGGACTTATTATCTCCTGTTTCCTGTTATTAATTTTTCACATGTGGTTCTTGGTTTAATCTGTCCCATTTATAAAAAGAACATATTGTTGCATAATCCTTCACAATTGTGCTAGTATTTCCCTAATAAATTGCAAGCTTGAGGTTCTCAGGAAAATATTTCACACAAACAGGCAAGTTTTTTCCTAAATGAGCCACCATTATCTCTCTCACCTAATGAAAGACATTCTAACAGTATCTGCAGGTTTAACTGGGTTTTCTTTAGCCTCTGAATCAGTTGTTAATTGGTTACTTTGTATGACTTCAATATAAAAGAGTATTTCTTATTTGGGGATAGAAAGGTGGAGACCCTAGTTGTTAATCACTGCTGTATAATAAAAGATGTTATAGGACGAGAAGAGTGCTTGGCACATGAACAAGAGTGTGGAGGCAGTAAACTGTGAGAGCCACCAAAGACGACCTTCCCATAGAATCTGCATCTTAAAACTATTGGAAAGAGGTTAGTCAATAGAAATACTTTTATTTTTGTCATAGAAAAAAGGAAGCTTCCTTATTACTACTACATCTATATTATCTACAATCAACAACTGTGGAAGAGCAATGATCATCAGTTAAAAGCACCTTAAAGGAAAGGTCAAGAGCACTGTGCACTGTCAAATGACCACTGAGGTCATCTAAAGCATGGAGGTCGCTCTGCTTTCCCTCCTTCTCTCTGTGCCTCAATGCTTTGAAACTTTTCCCATTACAATAATTGCAGTAAAATAATTTGTGAATCTGTATACTTATGTATCATGTACTTTATGTTATATTTGTCAATAATAAATGATTTAAAACTTGAGAAACAAAAACAGTGTTCTGTTCATGGCAAAGAAGAGATGAAGACAGCTACTCATCAGTGAAGAGAAAAAAATCTCATTATGCCTACATGCTGCATTCAAAAATACTGCTCTGAGTTTATCATCCTTTTATATAAAAAGTATAATCTAATAGGAAAACACATTTATCCAAATTTCTAAGTGAAATCTTTAGAAAATCTATCTGCCTAAACTATCACCTCAAAGTTCAGGCTTTCAACTCACCTAGAAGAAACTTAACTAAACTGAAAGTGTTACAAACTAATAGGTAATAATCTCTCAAATTTAATAGTATTCCTAACAAAGTAATGTTTGGTAGAAGGCATCTAGAATAGTAATATAATCATTAAAAAAGGGAGAAAACCCAAGAGCTTTTTAAAGGAAGACAGTACGTAAAAGAAAACCAAGTATGTCCCAGTATAACTTGTTTTGCCTATATTTATTGTTTGGGAAAAAAACGTTAATCTTACCTATTGCCATGAATATTTCATTCACATTCATTGATGTTTTAGCTGATGTCTCCATGAATAATAAACTGTTGTCATCTGCATAGGACTGTGCTTCCTGTTAATAGAAGAAAAAAAATAATACATATCTTTTGCACATCCTATACCTGCCTTATGTTTGTTAGAAAAAAAAGAGGCTCCTTTATTACTACTCCAATTTGATTACTTATACCCAATAAATGTGTAATAAGCAATTATTTCTAGTCAAAAGTAAAAGGGAAGTGCACTATGTAGGATATCTTTATAATTTTCTTTTTCCTTTACCTTCTTGAACTATCCCATCCTGATTAATCTGGTCTCACATTAAATCTGCTTTCAAATGAGGAGGTCGGGGGTTAGGGGGGTGGTGAATTATCCTATTCTAAACATAAAACCCTCTTTGATCTCTATGGCAAATTTTACTTATGTTCATTATCTGCAATGAAGACAAATGGAAATCAAATATCCAACACTGGCTTCAACCACTAAATGGTACCTTTATATTCAATTCTGAATGACTTCTACGAGCAACATGTTGATTTTGAATATATCATGAATCATTCCTTTGAAAATTATATTACTACTCTACATTTTTCTCATGCTTTACAGTTTACACGTATTATGCCTTTAATCCTCACAGCTGTTGTGAAGAGCAACCAATTATCTTTCCCATTTGACAAAAGAAGAAAATGAGATTCCTTTGAACTGTATGTGACGGGGCTACTTTTGACTATAATTTAAGTGCTCTATCTACCATTCTATGCTGGGGAGGTAACTACTTTAGAAAGAGTAATAGATACTATACCTCACATGGCTGTCACTAGAATTAAATAAAACCGCATGTGCAACATGCTCAGCTTACTACCTAATGGTGCAAGAAATATCAGTTCTCTTTCTCTCAGTACATGGACTCTACATCTAGAGCGATTATCCAGAAAGAAAATTATCCTATCACTGAAATTATTTATATAACAGCCACAAACAAACTTCTCTGGTAGAGAAGCTGAAGAGCAAGAGAACAGGAGAAGTTTATAAATGTCTAACTAGAGACATTTCCTTTGTTTTAAATGATTGCACTTGCTCTATTTTGCAGCAGGGAACATTCTTTGTTAGCTAGCTTTTCTGAGTCTTTTATTTTTGAAGGCCCTTTAAGAACAAACACATGAGTCTAAATGTATATGTACATATGGGTATGTGTATATGTTGATATATATATTGGTAGATAAACAGGAAACGGTTAGGAAGAATACTAATGTATGTGTGTGGGGGGGATTAGGGTAGGAGGCAATCACTTTTGCTTTCTATTATTTCTGCGTTGTTTGTGAACAATAACTTCTTTTGTAACTGTTTCAGGTCAACAAAATCTTTGAATCAATTTATACATTACAATTATGTAAAGATGTTTAAAAATTCAGGTTTATAATGAGAAGCATTTCACTGCATACAGTACATAACATTTGTTAAAAAAATTTGTATTTTCTATTTTTGCATGGTTTTAAAATTATAACTGTAATTCAAGTGTGGATACAGAAAAACAATTTACAATAAATATGTGCCTTCAAGTGAAAGTTAAATTCAACATACCTGGAAATCGACAGCTCTTTTATTTGCAAGGTCAGCCTTGTTTCCTGATAAAGCTATTACAATGTTAGGACTGGCTTGCCTCTGAAGTTCTTTAACCCAGTTTTTGGCTCTGGCAAAGGACTCCTGGGAAACAAAGAAATGACTATTTGGCACAGGCTGAAAAAATGGTTAGGGAGCATCTTTGTGAGACAAGCCTTTAAAGACTATCCAATGTGACTCTTGGAAAGAAATTCTTAGGACTATTGTATTATTTGAGACACTTTCAAATCAGCTTTTGTAACTCATAAAAGCTTTGGCAGAAATGTCATGCTTGACTATCAAAAAGATTTTAAAAAATCTTTTCTCTAATTGAAATTCTGAATACCAAAAATGGATATTCAAACTAGTTTCACTGTAGAATGCATTTCTACTTACCTCATTTGTGATATCATAAACAACTATGGCAGCTTGTGCTCCTCTGTAGTACATTGGTGCTAGGCTATGGTATCGTTCTTGACCAGCTGTATCCCATATTTCAAACTTTACTGTTGTGTCATCAAGACACACAGTTTGGGTTAGAAAAGCAGCTGCAAGAAGAAGATGTCTGCAATAAGTTTATCATTTTCCCCCTAAAATTTTCATAATATAGAAAACACCTGGAAACCTGATATATTGCACACCCGTAGTTAACAGTGGCTTTAAATACTAAAAGATCTGTGCTTCAAAGCTAGATAATATATATACGGCTTACCTATAAGATCTTCATATTTAAATCACAGATTGCAAGTTTCTTCTACTTTCTTAAAGCTTGATGTAATATTAAATATTTACTATTTCTTAAATTGTTTTACAAAGTGTAATTTAAAAATTTAAAATTGTAAACCAATTTAAGAATTATACAGATATTCTGGAAAAATAGCGGGAGAATCAGCATATCTATAACTGCCATCTACACTGCCAACACCATGATTTCTGCTCCATTTTCTTGGTTTTTATTGGCGTACTCTGCGGATTTAGTCCATTACCACTAAATTAATATTTCTGTTATGATATTATTCCTTCAAAACATTATGACACTTTAATTTCTGTAATCATTCTCTCAACCTAGACTTAATTTGTCAAACATAGGTTCAACATTAACTCCTAGCTCTTTCATTCCCTGCCATAAAAATTTTCTGGATTTGTACTTTTTCATCTGTTCTTTTCTCAGATTTTAACTTTAACAATAAGAAAATATCATTTCACAATATTTTTGCTTTTAAAATTAAGAGGTTGTCAAATCTTGCAAAGAATTACTCTATCACATTTTCTGAATTGCTTCATGAGAGCGGTAAAAAGTAAAATCTCTATTATAAATCTAATTCTTCTCCAGGAATAAACATCGGGAAAGACACCACAATGTATACTTAAGAAAAATGAAAAACAAGAAATTGGTTCATAAAAAGTAGGTTATAATCAAGTGAATTGAACTTCAAAATATCAACTAATAGATGGGGCTGGCCCCGTGGCTGAGTGGTTAAGTTTGCCCACTCCGCTGCAGGCAGCCCAGTGTTTCGTTGGTTTGAATCCTGGGTGTGGACGTGGCACTGCTCATCAAACCACGCTGAGGCAGCATCCCACCTGCCACAACTAGAAGGACCCACAACGAAGAATATACAACTATGTACAGGGGGGCAAAAAAATCAACTAATAGAGTAAGTTTCTAATCGTAGCTAGCTGCACTAAAAATACTTATGAACAAGACCTACAACACAGCCATTTCTAGCAGAATGCTGGCCAACAGTAACCAGACCTCACAGTTTCTTTTGTTCATTGGCTTTGGTAGTTAAACCCCTACGGCTCTATCACTCATCATTAATTGGTATGCTCTTCCCTTTTCCTTTCAGCTCAGGCTGTGGTATGCAACTCCTTCTCCCAAATTGGCACAGAATTAAGTTATAAAATTTTCCAGAACTCTGTCCTATGATGCAAAAGAATTAGGATCTATTTCTGTAAATAGCAGTTTATCTAGTGACGTCAATATTTCATAAGAGATTCACTAGTTAACATGACATGTGCAGAATAAGCCAAGTCTAATTAAATATTATATCTCTTCTATATTAGATATAATATTTTTCATGCCATTGTTATTAGGCCAACTGGTTGCTGGCTTTAATATTAGCAACTATAATCTCAATTTTGCAAAAATCACAAGTGGAAATGTTTTTCTTTTGAGCTAAATTCTAATTAATAGTTCTGTGAATTCTCTGAATTCTCACAAGGGGCTAGTCACTTCTTTTACTATACATCATTAGCAGAAATACCCATTTTCTAAAATCCTATATTTATGGTAAAGAATACCAAGAAAGCATTATGTCACTTTTTCCCTCTTTCCATGAAAAGTTCTCCTGTAGAATCAAAAAATATTTTTAAACAAATAAAATTAAGCCTCTAAGACAGTACTCCTTTTTCAATAAAAGGGAAAACAGTAAAGGAATGGATCACAAAACATAAGCCTGTCTTCTCAAGTATATTTTGATGCAACTTGAAAAAATGTGTATTATAATTTGCATTTAGTGTTTGCTTTATCTCTTCTACGGTCACAAAGTACACCGCTAGTAAAACCAATCATTTACACTTCCACAGATCATCTAGGCTCAGGGAAGTAACTATTAGTTATGCTGCCTTAAAATAAATACAATCTAATTCTCAAACCAGTTCAAGATACCGCAAAAGGCCATCAATCTTTTTAATAAATGCATGTACAAAAATGATAAATACAGGTAAAGAAATCCCAACAAATATATTAAAAAAACAACAGCCCATGTCAAGTAGAGATTCTCTCAGAAATACAAAGCTATTACACCAGTAGGCTAAAAAAGAAAAATCAAGTATTATTTAAATAAATTACAAAAGGGCATTTGAGTCAATATCCATTCCTAATATACACATAGGATTACTCCTTAAAATTTATCAAGTGTCCGTTCCATCCTTAAGTCTAAAATCAGCATTTTGCTTATTAATAGCAAAGCTCTTAGGCAGTCTCTCTAAATCTAGAAACCAAATAAGAACATCCACTATCACCATAATTTAGTATCATTTCAGATATCCTTAAAATAAAAGTAATAAAATATTGGAAAAAGCCCTATTTGGAAACAAAGACTGACATGAAAATCCAAAGGCATCAGCTAAAATAAAGCAGATAATAATGAGTTCTTTAAATTGGTTGGAACAGATCAAAGTCAACAGCCTTACAATACACTGGCAATAACCAGGTTTTCAGCCTTATGATGGGGGAGAATGGATTCCAATCATATCAACAAAAAACAAGAACAATCAATTCACTCCTCAACCTCTTAGAAACCATCCTCCATCATACTCTATTTAGTAGCTCCTACTTCTCTGCTCCCGGAGTTTCCTGTGCAATAACATGTTTCACACTGTACAATCACTGGCTTATATTATCTTTTTATTCTCCTAGAGTGGGAGTTCCTCGAAAGATTACTATTATCTATTCTTCTCCACACCCAACATCTAATATAAACCCAAGTTCATAAAAATGTTCAAAATGTTTGCTCAAAGAAATTCATAAAAGATAAGTGTATTGGACTACTTTAGACAATATTTGAAAAGACAGACAGTTCCCAAATGGAAAAAAATAGGTATCTCAAAAGGCCTCTACTCAAGTTATTATATAACTAACAAAATCTCAAACAAAATACCATCAAGATTTTTTTAACTTGATAACATTGTACTGTTGCTCATCTGGTATGATAAACAGAGCATAATTTTGGAAGAGGAGAAAAAGACCAATATTAGAGACCAGGGGAACGAATTTAAGGCTACATCAATAACACACTAAAACAATTAAAAGTGTTGTAATGCCACAAGGAAAGAAACATTATGGGAATAGGATAACTATTGTTATAAACATTATATACCAAAAGACCTTCGTGATTCCCCAAAGTTCTCAAGTTCTCAAATACTACGACAGCTTTTAACTTCCCCCATAAAATTCAGTGAAGTATAGCTGACACCTTCAAATCCTTAGTGCTTCTAAAAATACATTATTAGTTATTAATAAAGTTATAAAAATAAATTGTGGCACTCAAAATATAAACTACCACATCAATACAACATTAACCAACCACAAACTTACCTGAATCTGCAAAACCACTTTAATTTATCCAAAACGTCTATTTTCTGGCTAAGAACCATCACTTTCTTAGACCTCTTCATTTTCTCTTCACTTCCATCACCAGCACTAGCAGTTGGTTTTCTTTTCGGGCCCATATTTCACAAAGAAACAGCTTTTATCACTTCGAGAGTTACTGTGTACGCGACGACAAGTAGAGAAAAACAAAGCTGCGTTGAGATGCGGGTGCTGGCCTGTCTAATAGGGTCCCTCTTTGAGCTACATGATCAATTCCTATTTGCAAGCCTGGCAGCAAGCAAGTAACATTTCAGTCTCAGCAAGACTGCAAATTACTGAATCACAGACCTTGGGGTCAGCTGAGAAGAGCTGAAACTGTAAATGTTAAATCTGCACATCCGAAGGCCTACAATGTTTAAGACCTTAATAATAACAAGCAAGGAGAAGACACTGCAATACACAAGGCAAGGGCAAGAATATCCAAGTCAACAGCATTAACCAAAGGTTAACAACTGAGAAAAAAAAAAGGTTAAACTATCAACTAAAATGATTCTACATGAATTAAACAGAAGGGTGAAAAAGAGAAAAACCAAGGAAGCAATACCACCCCAACCCTCAACTTATTTATAAAATTGGATAGGAAAGAATTACTTTATTAGAACTGACCAAAAACCCTACATAAGACAACTAGGTTTGATTACACAAAAATTTGAGACTTTAAGTCTGCAAAACGTGTACCATATACTCAAAACACAGGGGTGAACACATTTAAGAAAATTTCTACAGTGGATGTTCAGAGATTAATTTTCAGCATGTAGAAAGTTCATATAAATCTTAAGAAAACTACAAAAGCATCAAGGATAAATGTGTAAAGAAAATTCACAAAAGGAATATAACATTAAAAAAAAGCCAACATCACAAGGAATCAACAAAATCATCCTCAGAGCAAAAATATTCGTTTTACCTTCTAACTTAGCAAAATGAAAAAATAAAAAAGAGAGTGTGGCAAACACTCACTCACTGCTGGTGATATTTTATAACTGTTTTGGAAATAATTTTGCCAACGTGGCAAAGCCATGAAAATGCTGATACCTGTTAACATAATACCTCAGAGAATCTCCAAAAGATGGAAGGGGGGGCGGGGGCAAGAAAATGGGGAGAACAAATCTTCATGCTCAAAGAATTTTTGTATTTAACAATTAGAAACAACCTACATGTATAAATGAAAAGGTACCGGTGGCCTGGCAAGTTATTAATTAACAATTAAATTAAAAATGGTTATAAAATGACCTATTTAATTGCCAAAAAGTAAAAAAAGTATATAAATTCAGGGTGGGGAAAAGGTACATCTATGTAAAAACGTGAATAGAAAAGACAGAAGAAACTAAAACAACAGTAGTGTCCCCACAGTAGGATCATGACTGAGTATTCTCCCTTACATAAAACTCCCAGAAGTAGTGGATTTGAGGCCCTATTAAAACTGAAAGGTAAAGGATATAGTTGCTAGAGAAGGAAAGGGCCTTGTTCAAGATCTCAGAAGTAGATCAGGGTCACTTATGATCATAAAATCCAAGTCAGAGATTGTTTGGAAGTGATGTGTACGGGAAGCAAGTTTTTAGAGCCAGAATTCAATGAATGAGTTCAGTGAATCTTGATTAAACTTCAAGATGAATATCCAATCAGGGAAAAGGACAGCAGGAATCAACCAAGTAGCATCAAGAACCAGGTACCAAAGCTATCAGTGAAGCTAGACATTTGTTTGCTGGAAAAATGAGTGTCAACAGCAGTAATCTAACATAACAGATTTTCTCAGACAGATGAGCACTGACTTCAAATGATAAAACTGTAGACAGAGAAGAATATATGGATGGTCTAGAGCTGACAACAGGCAAAATACAAACTGAGGCCATTTTCATTTCTCATTAAAATTGTGTATGTGTACGGGGGGAATACCCAGTAGACTATGGCAGCAAAAAACACCACACATACAGGGAAGAGTTATATTTCAATTAATACAAGGAAGAAGAGAAAAAAGGGGATAAAAATAGATTAGGGCAGAGAGGAAAGCATACACAGTGACTAAAGCCAAACAGAAAATATTCCAAAAGCCTGGCAACAAGGTAAAAAAATTTACTATATAGCTAACATCTAAAAAGATGGCAATATTCCCAAAAGTAAATCCATCATGACATGATCTATAAACATTAATCATATAGTATTTCTTAAAAAGCTATGCACATCTCATAAAGGATTGATATCCAGAATATACAAAGAACTCCAAATTAGCTACACCAAAAAACCAAACAACCCAATTAAAAAATGGGCAAAGGATTTTAATAGATATTTCTCCAGAGAAAATATACAAATGGCCAAGAAGCACATGAAAAGATGTTCAACATAACTAATCATTAGGAAAATGTAAATCAATTACACAATGAGATACCACTTCACACCCATTAAGATAGCTATTATTAAAACAACAGAAAACAACAAGAGTTGGCAAGGATGTGGAGGAATTGGAACCCTTGTGCATTGATGGTGGGAATGTAAAATGGTGCAGTTGCTGTGGAAAATGGTATAGAGACTTCAAAGTTATTAAACACAGAATTACTATATGATCCAGCAATTCCATTTCTGATATATACCTAAAAGATTTGAAAGCAGAAACTTGAACAGATTATTTGTAAATCACTGTTCACAGCAGAATCACAATAGCCAAAAGATGGAAGAAACCCAAGAGTCTAATGAAGGAAAAATGGATAAGCAAAATGTGGTACATATAGATGATGGAATATTATTCTGCCTTAAAAAAGAATGAATGACATGTTACAATATGGATGAACCTTGGTGACATAATAAGTGAAATAAGCCAGTCACAAAAGGACAAATATTGTATAATTTCTCTTTTATGAGGTTCCTAGAGTAGTCAAATTCATAGAGACAAAAAGTAAAATAGTATTTACCATAGGTGGTGGTGGGGGGGGGAAATAGGGAGTGATTGTTTAATGAGCAGAGTTTCAGCCGGAAAAGATGAAAAAGTTCTGAAGACAGACAGTGGTAATAGTTGCACAACTACGTGAGTGTTTTTAATGCCACAGAACTGTACACTTAAAAATGGTTAAAACCGTAAATTTTATATTATGCATATTTTACCACAACAAAAAACATTCAGCAACATCTAAAGGTAATTATTGTCAAACGAACTACAATCTTGGAAAATACTAATGATACAAAGGGAATAGTCTGCATGAAGTCAAGCAAAATGAAGCAAAGAATAAAAATCAGTATTTCTCCAACATTGTCTAGGGGAAAGGTATTATTTTAAAAAGACTAATTCATGTAATTTGTTCAGAAATAATAAGTCAATATGCTTTTTTTACTATCATAGCTTGACCGTTACTCATAAAGAACATCAACTCTCCTTAAGGGAATCCACTGCTAGGACATAAGCTAGTCACATGTCACCAGCTGATCATACTACTATTTCTGATAATACACTAATGCATTGTTTTAAAATTAGTCTTAGGAATTTGGTTAGTATTAAGTTAGTACCCCAAACCTGATCACCCTAGAATGAACTAATAAAACCACTATTTGAGCCTTCAAGGCTAACAGCCTGTGGTTACTCCATCAAGGGCACAATCCTTATAAAGTCTTTACTCACTACACTAGATTTATACAACATAGATGTATCAAATACTGAATTGGGAAGCAGAATGAAGGCACACAGTACAGGAAAGGTAAAGAAATGGGAGAGAGGGGAGAGTTTGTTACAAGTTATTAACTAGTACCAGACAAATCTCCCAAACAAATATCAGAGAAAAGGTTAACGAAATTAATTTGGCTTTAAGTGATATATGTCTATGAAAGACATTTTATCTATGGACAAGAGATACTTTATTAAATAGTTTAAATAGTACTTTATTAAATTTCTATACTGTGCCAGGAAAAGATGACTTCCAGTTTCTAGTTCTGCATGTAAGGAGCTTAGAAGTCACCACTCCATCCTGACAAGTAAAAAGCTGAACAAACTGAAAAATTAACAACTATTCTTAGATCTGTAAGAGAAGTGAGGTCACAAGACAATCTGCTGCCCCAAAATTGGAGAGACAGACAGATACAGAAAAATCACATCTCAGAGCAGAAACCTGAAGAAACTAGTGCCAGAGTAGGAAAATCCAAACTGTAAGAGACAAATTGCTGGAGATTAGGTATGGACAAGTCTGAGTTAAAAACTCCAAGGGAACCCAGTGATAGGCAGGTCATCATGCTTTTGTTGAGTTTTACCTCCAGGAACTTGACCAGGTTCTCACAGTAAATACCACAGAAAAATGCCCTTGTGCTTCCAGCAGGGTGAGGCAAAAAGAAACCATTTTGAAATAACACAGACCACTCTCTTCTTAATAAGGCCCGCCCTCAGAAGCAACTAGTTAATCTGAGCATAACCTACTGGGATTATCAGAGTCTAAATGACCTGGGGGAAGGAATATCCAACTCCAACCAGCTGTAGCCTTCCATATGGGAGAAGGGAAATATCGAACTCCAGTCACTCTAGCCTCCCTCTCTCATCTAAGGGGGTTGAAAAAATCTGACAAGCACTTTTGAAGCTCACTGTCCAGACACACAGGCTCACTCAAAGTCAGACCTAAGCATGGAACTATAGAATGCTTCCTCTCATCCTACAACTCTCCACCACATTACTAAAGGCCTATTTACTGCAGCCACACTAGCAAGAAAAATTACAAGGCATACTAAAAAGAAAAAAGCAGTGTGAAAACAAAGAGCAAGCAAGAGAACCAGATACGGCAGGGATGTTGGAATTATCAGACTGGGATTTTAAAACAACTGGGATTAATGTGCTAAGGGCCTTAATGGATAAAGAAAACAACGTGCAAAAATAGATGGGCAACGTCAGCAGAGATGAAAATCCTAAGGAAGAACCAAAAAGAAATGCCAGAGATCAAAAACACTGTAAGATAAATGAAGAATGCCTTTGATGGGCTTATTAGAAGACTGGACATGGCTGAGGAAAGAATCTCAAACCTTGAGGACGTATCAATAGAAACCTCCAAAACTGAAATATGAAGAGAACAAAGATAAAAAAGGAAAAAAAAAAAAACAGAACAGAATATCAAGACTGTGGGCCAACAACAAAAGCTGTAATATATTCTAATGGGAATACCAGAAGGAGAGGAAAGGAGACAGAAGAAATATCTGAAACAACAGTGACTGAGAATATCCCCAAATTAATGCCAGACACCAAACTACAGATCAAGGAAGCTCAGAGAACACCAGTAAGATAAATGCTGAAAAATCTACACCTAAGCATATCATTTTCAAACTACAGGAAAGCAAAGATAATGTGCAAGGATAGTGCCCAGGCTATTTTGCAAAGAAGTTGCTTCCCTCTTCTCATTAGTGATACCCCTTTCTCCTTCTGGTTCAAGAACCCAGAACTTAATGCTTCCCAGGCCTCAAGGGAATCTCCCAGACCTTTAAAACATTACAGGCCTTGAAAGTGACTCTTTAATGCTTAGCAATAAGCCTATCCACTAAGTGGACTTAAAAGTTCTAATATCTGAGAATTTTACGATGCAGGAATAGAAAAGGGCAAGTCAAAACAGAAAGAAGTGACAGGGAAGACTCTAACCTGCAGAGTATCAGTTACGGGAAACCCGTAATCCCAGAATATATTTATCTATGCCAAGCAATGCCCAAAGATATTAGCAGCAACTCTAAAGGAGGAAAAAAGTGATGAAAAGACTGGAATCCTTTTAATCCCATAATCATTAGATAAAATTACTTTCAGTTTAATAACCACATCTAGAAACTGAACTTACAGAAATAAGTCCAGAGGGAAAAAAGTTCCAAGAAAATATCCACCATTACATGTTAACCTAAAACAGCATACAAAACTGCAAACATTAAATGTCCAACAATAAGGGTATGATTGAAAAATAAGACGAGATTACCAATTACTAAAATAAACATGAATACAATACAGAGGTATTGAGAATGATTATCATTAATAAATGAAACGGAACACAATAGTTTGACCATTATAAATGAATCTATATACAAATATTATGAAGTTATAGTTTGCAGAGAAAGTAAACAATAAGAAAAGATGCTTGACTTTGCTCATAATATGAGAAAAAACATAAAAAACGCAAGGAACCATTCATATAAGAATGGCAAAGATCTACAAGTATGCTAACACCTTGAGTGCAGGGTAACAGGTTTTCTATGCATTGCTGGTTGGAGGAAGTCTGGAAAAATTTATCAGATTTACAAAACTATATACCCTTTGAACTAGCAATCAAGTTAAGGAATTTATACTACACAAATACTTAAAATACGTGAGAAATGACTATGAATTAAATTATTCACTGCAGCACTGTTAACAGTCAAAAATACAAAACAATGTGCAAATCCAAAACTAGAGAACTGATTAAAATATATATCGATGTGTTCCATGTATGGAATACTGATAAAACCAAGAAAAAAGACGATGCTCTTCATAACACGATATAGACAAAACTTCAGCAGATTGTATTTTCCAAGATGGCTGCAATAAGATCTCCCACACCACATTCTTCTTACAATATGACATTGACACTTCTCCCTCAAATCTGTGCGAGCCTGTGACTAGATTGTAATCGATGCTACTTATATGACTTCTGAGGCGAGGTCATCAAAGGCCACCCAGCTTCCACCTGGTACTTTTGGGACACTGATCCTTGAACCCAGTCATCATGCTGTGAGGAAACCCAAGCCAGGTAGCAAGGCCACATGTAGGTGTCGTGCCTGACAGCCCTAGGTGAAGTCCCAACCAAGAGCCAGCATCAGCTGCCAGATATACTGAGATGATTCTAGTCCCATGCTGACTGCAACTCATGAGAGATCAGAAAACCACCTACTAAGCCTACTCAACTCCCAGAACCATGAGAGATCATAAAATGATTTTGTTTTAAATCATTACGTTTTAGGGTCACTTGTTTCTGAGCAACAGATAACTGGAACAGTATTAAAGTAAAAAATATAAGACATATTACAGTAGGTCTGATATGCTTCAACTTGCATAAAAAGGGGGAGAGAACATATAGATTTGAATGTAATAGTAACTTTGCAAGGATATACGACAAAATAACATTGTCTCTGGGGAAAAGAACTGAGTGGGGTAGGAGAAGATGGGAGGGAGACTTTTCAATGTAAATCTTTTAAATTTGAATTTTGACACACAAGAACAAATTAATGAAATAATAAAAATTTTAAAAGTACACATGTATATGGCATAAAAATGAACACAGTGGTGGTAATTTTGGCATATGGGTGATCTGAATGTTTATTTCAAAATACTTTCATATTCTTTTCCTTGTAATCTCTATGGGGGTCCATATCTATCAAGTACTACACATTTTATAACAGAATGCTTCTGTCATGCATACATTAACTCTAACTTTGAACCAGATTTTCTAGTCTGATAGTCTCTCTAGCAATTTGGGAAAAAAATCTATATACATACACATTCACACACACAAAATCAATTCCAGAATACAAGAGGCATCGAAGAAAGATCTCTTTAATCCCAGCTGCCATTTAGTTGCAAAACCTCAGGCAAATCACTTTTCTTGCCTTAGTTTCCTCATCTGTAAAATCAGTATTTCCTCATATAGCCATGGTAAGGTCCAGATGAAACTTGTAAAAATGCCATATAAGTTCTAAGACTGCACCACATAACATGCAACCATTTAAAAATTATCTTACAAACTGCCTTAAAATTACCCTGTATTTCCTAGAAGTCATATTTTTCTAAAATTACAAATTATTTATGAATGCAATAGATGAGAAAGTTAGGATTTGTTAAATTCAAGCCCTCTAATATTAAAGTCACTTACATGTCCAAGATACATTCACATTGCACCTCAAATAGAACTGATAACAACTAAGTGGAACACCTTCTGGCTCCAGTTTTATGCAAAGATGAACTATTTTTTTTACTGAGAAATGCTGAAGGTGTCCAATAATTACATAGTGACTAGAGTCCCATATCATCAGATTATTATTATTATTTTTTTTGGTGAGGAAGACTGGCCAGTCTCTTTTTGCTTGAGGAAGATTGTCCCTGAGCTAACATCTGTGCCAATCTTCCTCCATATGTGGGACACCACCACAGCATGGCTTGATAAGCAATGTGTAGGTCAGCTCCTGGGATCCAAACCTGTGAACCCCGGGCCGCCAAAGCGAAGAGTGCAAACTTAACCACTACACCACTGGGCCAGCCCCTACTCTCTTCTTTTTGAGTCCAAAGAGCACTTGCTATCTTCAATTGTGGAAACAAGAGGCTAAAAATACATGAATGACTGGTTCCTCTTCTTACTTGTACCATTCCTCACCTATATTACGTTGAAAAGAGAGTGAATGCTCTTCATCAACACTTACTTCAAATACTGTTTCGCAACACTTGTAAAACACTAAAGATTATTTCTTATTTTCAAAACTCAATATGCAACTTCAGTAACATTCAGTCTCATCTTGAGGAATTTAGCAATTTGGTAGCTAGAGTTCACGTTTACATCAAGATAGCCAATGATGAAAACTCAAAAACCTCTGGAATTACTCCTATTGCTTTTCTCACTCTTATGTATTCCCATTCTCTTCTGCCAAGAGGCTTGCTAACAAAAGGTTCTCTCAATGATGAATCCAAAAGATGTTATCCTATGATAAATTAATTCAGCATGCATCATAAGCAAGATCACGTATAAGAAACATCAAACTACTACGGCATAAGACCCAAAAGGGGAGAAGAAACATTTTTCAAAAACATAGCTCCTTGTATTTTTATCGTCAGAATTCTTACTCTATTAAAAGCAAATTTTAAAAAAGCTTCCCACCCCACTATACTCCCCAAATATCCTTCAAAACCAAGTGTCTTTTATGTGCCTCTCACTGTGTCTATGAAAAGGTCAATTATCCGGAAACCTTAAATATTCAGAACAGAGCAAAGAACAGGAAGGCAGCCAAAACAGATGTCATAAGGTCCATGTACCAAAACTTATGTGAACTTAACAGATTTCTTCAGTATGTAATTGAGAATACACTTCTTTTTTCTGTATATCCTCTTTTGGGATATATATAATAAACAAAAACAGTAAGATCAGTTGGAAATTTAGGATTAATTTAAAAAGTGGTATATTATCACCTTTCATACTTTATGTGTACTCAGTCTGTCTCCGATCCTAAACCATGAGATCATCTTTGGTTTCTAGTACTCAGCACAGTGTTAGGAGCTTGGTAAATCTGTTGATTAAATGAATTTTAGAGAAGCTTGATAATCTTATTTCCCAGTATATAAAAGAATAAAAGCACATTAGTGAATTGATAGAGGCAGTTGTTATAGTTAGAGCTAACCGGCAAAATCATTCTACTCAACAGCTCTGAACATTTTGGCAGCACCAGAGGGCATCAATGAATTAAGTTAGATAGAGCAAAAACTGATGCTCATGATCCCAAATTGTGAAAAAATTTTAAGAGGCAAAAAGTTAAATTGTATTGATTGCACTGTTTAACGTGGAGGCGAGCACACACTTTAAAAGAAAGTCTGCTCTAGAAGAATCCTTACTTAGCTCAATCCTCTCATTTTACAAATGTGTAAACAGGGCTCTCATAAGTGTTTATAAAAGGGTGCCAGGATTAGGACTTAACTTAGTGACTCCTAATTCACAGCAATGCTTAAGTAGCCACAAATAACATTTTAAACTAGCACATTGGAGAATAATTGATGTGAAGATTATTAGAGAATTTTTTAGGTCATAACTGGTATAAACTGACATAAAATATCAAATCTCTACCAACTTCTCTGAGTAATATAACCTATCTCAACACTGAGATGGAACTACTATCTATCTCAACTACTTTTTACATGGAAATATTATCATGCATAAAGATAATATTCTTTCGCTTTGCCTCTAGGTCTTCTGTCCTTTCTCAAAAGTATTTTTAACTGAAAACAATGTGCAGATGCAAAAAGATAAAGGCATATAAACAAATGCACAGATTACAATTATACAAATAAGTCTTTATAAAGGCTAACAAGGGGCAACAGTAGAAAGTTTACTACTAGAGGAAGAACTTTCGACTTAAATTTTAACTTCAAGTTAACTTTTAACTTCAGATGTAAATTTTCTGGCTGCCTTTATGCTTTGAAATTTAGGAAGCAACTTTAATATCTACATACAGGTAGTATTCTATTTAACTGTTTAATTTCTCCCTCTGAGAAAACTTCCACAAATAACTTAGCTGATGTTGGTGGCATGCATTTAATGTAATATACATGACTAACCACTTTTGTGAAAACCAATAAACAGGGGGAAATTAGTAAGAATTTGTCATAAAAAATTTTAAGAAAGTTGTAAATGCACATGCTATCTACTTGAATGAATCACAAAAACTTTTCAGAAAGACTCAATTTTAGGAAGTATTTGCTTATAAATTTTTTTGAATACTATTTCTTTCTATAATTTTTAATGAGAAATTTTACCTTCTAAGAGAAGAAAATTTGGACATAAAATTCTTTAACATTGTCAAATCCTAAATCAAATACTATACCCTAGGTAGAACAGTCATGATTCCAAAATAACACAATGTCATGACAATACAATAAAAATATCAACAGTGATAAAAATGACTCAGCAAAAAAATGATGATGGTGATGGTAGTGGCAATAGCTAACATTTAATAAGCATTTTACCCTGTGTTGGCATTGTGTTAAGAAATTTATATACACTTTTACTTAATCCTTACCAAAACACCTTTCAAGTTAGGTACTATTATTTCCATTTCATATAAGAGGAAAATAAAGCTGGGTATGACTTGCCCAAACCATGCAGCTGGTATGTGCTGGACCTAGAATTTAAAATCAAACAATGTAGACATACAGCCCCCTTTCTTAACACAATGCTTAACTCTTGAGAAAGGCCTGGCCACAAATTGGTAAGGTAAAACACAGTGTTAATATAACTTTGAAACCAGTCTCCCTTTCCTTAACTTTAACAATAATTTTTCCCCATCAGGTGTTTTTGAGTCTGAATAGAAAAACAAGTCCTGCTAGCCCCCTGAAAGGAAACTGGATGGACGTTAAATGTAGTAGAATGAACTTTGCTGTTCTGGTAAAAACATCCCTGAAATAATTACTTTAGGCACTCTACTTAGGGTTAATAATTGCTGAAAGTAGCTTAAAAAACAAGGCACTTATTTCTTTAATTAATTTAGTATATAGTCAGCGCTTCATTACTTGGGGTGATAAAGGGGAGCAGCACTGGTACAGACGAATGAAAACAACAGATAATCCCTTAGTAAAGATAAGGCAGAGGAGAGATGGGACAAAGAAGGGGCCATCTTCTCTCAGAGGCCTAGAAGGTTAACAGATTCGTAGGAAGGTAATATGCAATGTAAGCAGTACATAATATCTGTAATTCTCAAACTGGAGCAGTTGGATGAATATATTTTTCAAAATCCTAAAAAGCAATCATACTATTTATGGGAGAACAACTTTAGTGTAAATGTAATACTGACTACTTAGAACACACAAAGCAGTGGTTCTCAAACTTGAGCATGCCTCAGAATCACCTGGAAGACTTGTTAAAACTTAAGATTACTGGCCCTACCCAGTGTTTTTGTTTCAATATAGAAATCTGCTTTTTTTTTTTTTTTTTTGCAGGAGAAGATTCACCCTAAGCTAACATCTGCTGCCAATCTTCCTCCTTTTTTCCCCCCTACCAAAGCCCCATCACACAGTTGTATATAATTCTAAATTCTTCTATGTGAGACACTGCCACGGCATGGTTACTGACAGATGAGTGGTGTGGTTCCACTCCTGGGAACTGAACCCAGGCCACGGAAGGGGAGCGCATTGAACCTTAACAACCAGGCCACGAAGGCTGGTTCAGGAATTTGCATTTTAACAAGTTCCCAGGTAATGCAGATGCTTCTGGAAGAGGGAACCCTTTGAAAACCATTCCTCTAAACTAAAGCTCAAAAGTTACAGTACCAGCAAGGGGAATGTTGTTAATATTCTCCTACATAGCTCCATAACCTAAATTTGAGAGTATGTAGTACATTTCTTTGATGACCAGTACATACAAAATTAAACTGTGGTGTCAAACATTTATCTCTCAAAAGAAAAAAAAGGGTTGAATGACTGCATGCTATTTTCATTGTACATTCTAATTTTGCTCTGACTTACACTGAGGATCTATTTGTTTATAAATATCATGTAAATGTCTTAAAAAACAAACACTGTTTTTCTTGACAACAGGAACTCACTGGAAATCTTTAGGTATTCAAGGTGCTAAGTGAAAGATGGCCAGCCTTATTACCCAACATTTACTGAAGACCTACTGAACCTCCACATGTAATAGCAAATAAAGAAGACTATGCTCTGAGCCTAATGCTCCTTGCTAACCTTCTGGGCTAGTCTTAAAGAACAGGAACAAAAATGTCATGCAGACTTTAAACCCCTACAAATAAACTAGAAGTCCCCAAAGTGCTCAACCCACCACCTAATTACCTAATCTCATTATGAGTGCTATAGGATCAAGGAGCAAGGTGCCCTGTACAATGAGACAACACAGATTCTTAAATGAAACTATCAAGTAGTATAGGAAGAACCACACAAACTAAAGAAACTGTGATATTCTTGATGAATATAAGGTTCTAGAAAACACAAACTCAAGAGTGCAGCATATGATTTCCATCTTAAAACACAATCAAACAGAAATGAAAATTTTAAGTGAGATCTTCAGACCATAACCAACATTACTAGATATAAATAGTCAAATAAAAAATAAAGAATAGATGAAATACAAAACATTTGGCCAGGTTCATTTGTTAGCTAACTCTTACCACACACCAGCCGAAACAAAAATACATATTACTTACAAGTTATAGACCTTTGGTGTTGATCATTAAATAGCTCAAACCTTGAAATCCTTGAATGATTAGACTCTATTATAGTCCCTAAGGGTGAAGAGCTGTTAGCAAAGAGCATAAAAGAATAGTGCTCACTATATAGACATATCAAATCAACATGTCTACTCCTTAAACTTACACAATGTTATATCACTTATATCTCTAAGAAAACCCCCAAAAAAGTGCTTATAGCTGTAATTATAATGGCACTGTCATACCTCCTAAAGATAGTAATATGTGGTCAACATGGTAAAAGTGCCGAATAAGCATTAACTCAGAAATGTGGATGTAAATTCTTTTTAAAGTTGGTTTTAAAAGCTAGACTTGATCTGTACAAGTAAAAAATATTAAGGAAGCTTTACACGTAGGAAAGAAAACCTTTTGAAAAATTCATTAATGAAACGTAGACAATCTAACTGATATTAAATGGAAATGGAGATTATACGTATCCATACGCAGATATCAGAGGATATGTATATTTATGATGCACTAATATGGGGTTAAATTTTTCTTTCAAGTATCCTTCTAATTGAGTATTATTAAGAAAATATTAAGAAACTTAGAAGACGATCAACATATCCAAAACAAAAACAAAAATTCTAGTCTTAGGCTCCTGAGGCTCTGACAAAGTTTCCCAAGAATTATGTTCTTTACTACAATACTGCAGTGTTTTCACTACTTTAATATGTACTGTGAATGGGGAGCAGGGTGAGGATAGCATACAGCAAGCCCTAAACCCATTTGGCCCAGGTATTTAGCCTAGAATGTACATGTACTTTGGGAAATGCTGCCACTGACAATCACTTGTCAAGAAGTAGTTACAACAACTAACTTTTTGCTCCAGTTTAATGTGGGTGGACATGACCTACCAGTCTTTAAAACTCTTCCTACCACGTGGGCCAGTTAGCTTTGACCCAATTTGCTTTCTGGAGGCCAAACCCTGAGAGGTAGTATTTCATTACTAAACCAGATATATATGTAAATGTATCAAGAGAGAAACCACAAAGAATGTGTAATATATTGTTCATTAAAATTTTTTAAAACACCAAGATTTCTGACTCAAAATAAAAGCTCCATGATATGGACCACATTTTTGATGCTCATCCATTATAAAAAACATAAAGCACTGAAACAGTAACGCTGTAACACAATACACAAATGTTAGCAGTTGACAATCAGCATTATACTGAAGTGGAGACACCACTTAACATACACTAAATGCACTGCATGAAGTCATGCTTCTGAAAGATGGATTCTAATCAGCTACTACATGCCAGTGGGGATCTGTCTTACGAATTTCAAAAGTTTGACTTTTTAAATGTATGAGGTTAAAATATATTCATATATACATAAAAAAATATAGTACTGCTTTAACTACACACCCCTTGCAAAATACTGTGAATCTTAAAGCTGTGTGTTTCTCCTGATATTATCTAATTCAAAAGCTTCATCTGACACATGAAACTGAGGCCCAGAGAAGGGCTGGTGTGCCCCACTATATAATTATATAGCGATATAGTTGTGGATTTCCTTGACTAAATTCAGTCATCTAATTTCCCATCTCCTATCCCCAACACTGCACCGTTGGCTGTGTCCTCTCTCCTACGTCTTGCCTTCCCCTCACCTCAGTCCTACCACAAGCACTGTGCGCAGTGCTTACTTTACTTCTTCCCCCTTTATTTCACCTTTCTCTCTAGGTCCCATTTTCCTTTCATGTCCTTCTCCACTAATCACTAACCTTTTCTCTTTCCTTATCCTAGGAGCATTCTTAAACAAGTTTAATACAATTTAGTTAATTCTGCAAATCAGTATAATTTACTAATAGTCCAGTTATTTAGAATTAGAATTTTAAGGTTAACTCTTTTACTATTTTTACTATTCATTCTAAAGTCAATGCAATTCAGGACAAATATGTATTAATTTGAAGAAGCTTCTAATCATTATCAAGAAATAGACACCAGATCAAATCCTATCACTTGGGACATTGATTCTACTCATATTTGCATCTGTATTTTCCTTTCATACAACCATCTTGGGGATAACTAGGAAATCAAAATGCAAAAAGATGTTTTCTTAACAAAAATCAAGAAAAATTTTAAAGCTTGAGGTCGGCTGAACAGCTCTTTCCTTCACTTTGTGACCTATTTAAATATTCATCATCACACAATGGGAACTGTAAAATCTTTTTTACCAATGTATGATCGAATTAAATGAAAAAGGGGAAAAAAAAAATCTCACCCCCGATGGTACTCTCTTGAAATTCATGAAATTGGCCCTTCACAAAACGAAGCACTAGGCTTGATTTGCCAACAGCAGACTCTCCCAGAAGTACTAGTTTGAACTGGCATATTTTATTCCCAGTATTTGGCCCGTTGGGTCTTGTTGCTCCTCGATTAGCCATGTCCAAATTTGAAAGAAGTCCCTAATTTCAGTCTCTTAAATGAACTTCCAGGATGCAAGGTGTCAAATGTTTTTCTCTCTAGAGGGAAAAAAACCTGTAAAGAAACAAATATGAACTAATTAAATATGCAAATCAGTAAAACAAAAATCTAATATTAATCGCCTTAGTAAATTTTGCCTATAACATTACTGTATGACAATTATAAGCTTTATTGGACATTGAATGCCATTTAGTTTAATTCACTACCTTTGTCACGAAATAATGTAAAGGGATGAGATTTAAGCCTAAAATCATGCTGTAATTTTTAGGGCTTTTTTTTTTATTTTTTAAAGCTAACATTTACTAAGGATTCAACTTTGCGCCAGGTAGTTTTAAATACTTAACACAGCCACTGAACAAAAGTCTATGAAGTTAGATTATTACAATCCTAAAAATAAGGAAACAGGCAGAGACCTTGATTGAGGTCATATAGTTACTGTGACAGAACTACAACAGAGCTGAGTTTTAAACCCAGGCAACCTGAGAGGTGACTCAGGAGTTCAGGTTTTGGAGCCAGATGACTTGGGTTAAAATAGTTTTGAGGAAAATTAAGTTAATAAATGGAAAGCTCTTAGAACAGATCCTAGAATATAGTAAAAACTCAATAAATGTTGCCTATTATTATTTGAAGGCCTCTGTTAAATGCTACATGTTTTTGTTTAATTAATGGTAATTTTGGAGCAACAAATATTTTAGGCCTCCAAGTTTGTGTGTCTAGGGGTTAAAAAACTTCAAACTGTTTCCTTATGTGCTTAAGTACATTTTACACGTAAGTGTTAACATGGTTCTCTATGCGGTGAGCTTATTAGTGTCACACTTTTCTGCAGTTTGGGGGCTAACAACTAACTATGTCATTATTTTCTATTTAACACATTCAGGAAAAACTAGCCTGAATGGCAACTTCTATGTCTTCTCTTATCATTACCTAACAATGCTAATTTTCAATCTCAAAGAAATTAGTTAACGTTTAAAGAACTCTTTTCAAATCTATTTACAAATCAATCACAATAGTTTTTGCCCATCTTTAATCAAAACCTGATCATAGGCTTCCTAATATTAAATCTGATGATTCCCTCCCTAATATCACTGTCATGTTTCATTTAGGTACCTCATACAAGAAATTTGACTTCCCCATGAAATGAGTTTATACAAGAATCCCTCTTGACAATGAATTCATTGATAAACATATCCATGAGATCTTACATTCTCCCAGACAATAAAATCACCTCTGCCTTATCTACATAGCAGCTTTGAAGAGTCCTTATCTTTTAGTAATACACAGTGAAATATTTACGGATGCAATAAGTCTGAGTTGCTTCCAAACAATGGAGATATAAATAAAACAAGACTGGCCATAAGATAATTAAAGTCAGGTGATAGGTTAATTATAGTATCCTCCCTACCTCTGAATATTTAAAAAATTCTCTGTAATGAAAAAATGCTACAATCCTCATATCCATCCTGCCACCTCCTTAAAAACATACCAGATCTAGGGATATAATCCTGGCTGGCTATACCAATTTCTGTTGGAGCAAATTCTTTAATTTCCAAGTCTCTATTTCTGGAATACCTAACTTACATAGCTGCTGTAAGAATTAAATGAGAGAACATATGTAAAAGATCTCTAATACAGTGGCCAACACATTGTAGGTCTTGAAAATTGGCAATTAAATGGACCTTTGCTGAGATAATGAGCAACTACCAATAGAATATCATGTAGACTGAAAATGCACCAACACACCTTTGGAACACAAACAGCAATTGAAATACTTCCCAATTGTCTGGTTACCAACAAAACCGTTGTAAACTGAATTACTCATCAAGGACAATATACTCCGAATTTCCATGGTACTTCCAAAATTCCAGGGAAAAGATGAGATTCCCATTAAAAAATTACAATGTAGCTTTGCCTTTTATATTTAATTATAAATATACAGTTAGCATACCATTGAGATTAAAAAACATTTATTTGTATTCACTACTAAAACTTGAATAAAAAGATTTCTCATAAATATGCAGTTTTAATCTTTTGAAAATAACTGGTATTCCACAGTTAAAGTCCTTTTGGGTGCTCTTTGATCACAATTGTATTAATAACAGCAGAAGCTAACATTTCTTGGGCACTTTTGTGCCAAGCACCATTCTACGAATTTTGTCTACAGCAACCCTATGAGCTTCTATGATTATCCCCATTTTACGTGAGGAATAGTTTCTGAGCTGTCCTAAATTATCACAGTGGCGTACACGTTTTTTTCCTAATAGTTACGTGAAAGGCAACTGATTCAACACTGTGACTCCACTTAAGCAAAACACAAAAACCAAATATGTGAATTATGACGTTCAGAGCTTAAAAAACCTGCAAGTCTCAGAGGGGCAAGCAGCTTCCAGGAAACAGAACGGCAGTGCAGGTTAATGGTCTCTGCCCACGGAGGGCGTTCAGCGGCCTAGCTGTCCCGAGTTCTTTAAAGCTGCGGTTCACCACCTTCCAGAGATGAGACAAGAGTCTCTAGACAGCTATTTCGACCGGCCGCCTCCTCCCCCCATTACCCGTCTCTGGAAGTCGAAGGTAGGCGGAGCTCCCCAAATGCACACCTGCCGTAGGCCCCGCTTCCTCCTCGGAGAGCACCTGAGCACCTGACAGCCGACGCCGACCGCCAGAACAAGCAGCACCCGCCAGGCCCCCGCCCATCCTTCCCGTCCTCCGCCCTCAACCTGGCCAGGTCTTGGCTGGGACCCCCCAGGACTGCCAGGATAGGGGCCAGGCGGGACCGCGGCCTCCAGTGCTCTCTCACGGCGCCATCTTGAGAAGGGAAGAGGGTGACACCCGTCGTTCCCTCAGCCAGTCCCCAAATCCTGGTCTCCAGAGCCCCTGGGAGGATGAGTCACCAGGCCGGCGGGACGAGACGCCGGGTTCCACAGCTCTCCATCCCGGGCACTGGCGCACGCGACAGAGAGGGGCGGGGGGCTCGAGGCCGCACACAGAGAGCCCTGGGGTCCCGGCCCGCTCTGGGCTGGGGAGGGACGCTTTGCTAACCTGGGGCCGCAACGCACGGAGCCGCGGGCCTGGAGCTTCCCAGCAGTAGGTCCCAGGCGTGTCCGAGACGAGGCTGAGGCTGAGGCTGGGGCTTTGACGGCGGCGGCGGCGCGTCTCCTCCTCGCGCTGCTCCCCTCAGTCTGGACGGTGCGGGGCTCTTGCAGTGGTGCCGCCCCCGTCGGGCTCCGTCTCCGCCTCTCGCCGCTCCGCCTTCCTCTTTCTTTTCTCCTCCTCCGCCGCCGCCGGCGCTCGAGTTCCGACTGATTCTTCCTCCTCCTCCCTCCTCCGCCTCCTCCCCTCAGGCCGGCCGCCGGCTCCCTCGCGAACCAAAACACAAACACTCAAGTCCCAGTGCCGGAGCCACTTCCGCCGCCCGGCGCCGGCCTCGCCGCCACGTCGCTGCACGTAGCCAGCTACGCCTCTTCGTCACTTCCGTTCGTCGCCGGTCCGACCGCTCCATCCGCTCCCCCGCCCCTTCCCGAAGCCTTCCCACCCTGGGCGAGTTCGCGGGGCGGGGCAGGGAGTGTCACGTGACTCCCGAGCGGTGGGCTCGGGTTCCGCCGCCTTCCCCCTCCCTTCTTCCCTCCTCGAGGCGCGGGCGGTCCCGCCCCCATCGGCGCCATTGTTATCTGGGCGGCGGTCACGGGCTTCTGGAGGGAGGGGTGGTGGGAAACTCTATTGCCGCCCAGCTCTCGGGGAAGCCCCGCAGATCTTGGGTTTGTTCCTAGCCCCCTGTGTGGGGCGGCGAAGTTCCCTCTGTGCGTATGAGCTCACAGTTCCCCTTACCCCACCTGCTAGCACCCCAACCGTGGCTACTCGCTAGGGGGCTTTTTTGAGGGAACTTTTCTACCGTAAGAGAGCCCGCCAACATGTCCCTGGGGATGGTTGGGTCGGTAAAGGCGACCTGGTGCAATTTACTGCAGGGAAGAGGATGAGACCCTCCGCATCCCCAAAGTTGTCTTTAGGCGGGGAAATTTTCAAATAACAACTTGCTTTTATTGAGCGTTTACCTGTTTCTGGTGGGGAGGGGCAAATCCTAAAATAATAGCTAGGGTTTATTCAGTGTCCCTTTTAATTTTACAGGAATTATTCCATTTTATTCTTACACTAAGGCTTTCGCTCTGAAACTAACTTCATCGTCTGCCTCCCTGTATTAGAATATTAACTCCCCAAAGTGGCCCTCATCGCTGTCGGTTTAGCACAGTGCCTGGCAGCCAGCAGTCTTAAGTCATGGTTGTGCAATTAATGAGTTTGGCGTGCATGTTTTACAGGTAAAGAATATGAGGCACAGATTGAGAAACTTGTGCAAAATCACCGTGGAGTTGGTCGTGAAATTATATTCTAACCTGCAGGCTGGTTCCAGAATGAGTGCTTAAGCAGGAGTGCAGTGAAAGACAAGCCAAGACATTAATTATCTTCCACTGCAGACCTACATAAGACAGTCTTCTTTGGTTAAATCTCACACAATAGACAGTCTCTGGCCAGGCATCTGAAACAAAACAAAACAAAACAAAAATTCCTTCTGTAATTTGGTAGAATGTTAAATTGATTTTCCCACAGGATAAGAGCTACTTTTCAGTTTGCAGTGTACCATTTATAGCCCCGTTGTGAGAACGTCAATAATGATTGCCTACTATGTGTACTTGGGGTAAGGTATCCTGTGGGTGCTCAGTCAATATTATGTAACGAAGATGATTTGAACCCTTGAGTAGGCAGTCTTTCCAATCAACTCCCCAGTTACTAACCAGAAGAGCATGATGTGTCATACGTAAATGGTATCTGTGGCACTTTATCCCCAAGGGATGGTTCCAATATGATATGTTAGTCATGGTGATACCTCTTGGACAATCCCAGGAAGAATCAGGAAATAGGATATGTTGCATCAGTTTTGGCATGTCAACAGTATGCCCAAAACCAAACCTATTCCACCCTAAACCTGCTTCTGCTTGGTGACTGGTATTAATAGCCTCCCAGTCACCTGGACTTGAAAGAGCAAAATTGTCTTCAACTCCTTTCTCTCATAAACAATTGTCCATTCTATGGCCCCAAATTCTCTAATCCCTAAATCTGAGATGTAATCCCAAAGCCTGAGCCCTGGTAGTACTCATTTAAACTGGAGTTAATACACACTTCCTGCCTTTTCAATCCTTTCTTTACACTTTAGCCAGTCACTCTGCTACTCGAAAATGTTCAGTGGTATCTCCTTACTTGCTAAATAGAGTCCAAAGTTCTTCAGCTCTAGTCCCAGCCCACATTTCTTTCATTCTATTTCTATAGCCTCCGTGTATCCCAAACTCTTGCTTTGTGCCCTAATCATACCAATGTACTCTGTGTTCCCAGAATGTTACCTGTCTGTTCTCATTTTGACGTCTTTGTTCCCTTTTTTTCTCCACCTGTAACACCATTACTGCCTGTCTGGACTGCATTTGAGGGTACTTCTACTGGCTTTAGTTAACTTTTTCCTTTAGTTTCATGATACTTTGCTTTACCGTCTATAATAGTTCTAATATCTGCCTTATTTTAAGGTTAGAGAGTGCCTAGACTTTCTACTCAGACTTTTATTCCCATCAGGATTTTGAAGTTCTTAAGGGCTTGGACCATAATTTAATCATCATTTCCTCACAGAGGACCGTTGATTGATAAATAGGACCCCAAAAATATTTGTGAACTTAATTACATATAGAAGGTGAACGTATGACTTAAGAAGATCTCACAGATAACACATGGATGCTGAAATTTATAAATTGCTGGGAACTCCCCATTTCGTCATTCTAGGATTTTGCTTCCCCGTTTATTTATTTCTACGAATTGTGTCTTTTAATTCACCTCCTTCGTGAATACATTCCACAATATTTTATAATTTAGTCATAATGTTTGCCTGGGAGAGTGCTGCCCCGGTGGCCAGCACTTCTAAAATCCAGTGGTAATTTTGGAGAGATTGAAATGCCACAGTAAGCTTTGCTCTCATATTGTCAGTCACAATATGCCTGTGTTTTTTCCTAACTCCAGATAACTGAGGAGGACTGATAATTCTTTACATTTTAGTGTCAAATGTAGGATCCTACTAGTTGATAGAATGGCTATAAAATGGGTGGGCCCTAAATAAAGTCATAAGGACTTGAACACTGTCCTTAGTGCTTCTTTTGCCTTCAAATCTCTAAACACCCACCCAGGAATTCCCAGCATTTTGCGTCTCTCCATCACCCATTAGCACACCATATCTCCTACCTTCCCTTCCAGGAACTCTTTCCTCCATTGTGTAGTTGAAGAATGAATCTTTGCATAGGTGGTAATGATGGTAACATTTTAACTGGCACTGTCTGGAGACCACCCAAAAGGTAATTCTAACATAAAGAATTGTAGGCATGATGACAAGGCAGTGAGAAAAAGGCTATGGAAACTTAAGCTAGTCATGTTTAAAAAGCTCGTGTCTCTGCAGGGCATCATGCAAGCCTCAGCTCAAATGTCACCTACCTAAGGAACTTCTAAGCCCACTAATTCTAAAGTGGCTTCCCTCCACATCAAAGCATTCTTTTCTTCATAACACTTATCACCATGTGAAATGATCTTATTTATTGGTTTACTTGATGGTTATTTATACCCACTAGAATATAAATTCCATGAGATAGGGATTGGCTTATATTCCATTGTATTCCCAGCACTGACACAAAGTGGGGATTCAATACATATTCGTAAAATGAAAGAATTGAATGAACCCTTATACAAACATACCTTGATTTATACACTATCTAGTCATTTAAAGTGCTTAAGATGAGAACAATATATTAACTATCTAGAAAACTACAGTACAGAGTCTTTACAAATATGAAATAGTATCCCCTATCACTTTTAAAAAAATATTTGGATTTTACAAGTTTTTCATAGAGTTCTTAAAGATTGGAATCCTATAAATTCCATTCAACTTCTAAGCTACATGTTCTATATCCTTTATATGTATAGAACATTACAAATATTCACCAAATACACTTTCATTGAAACCTGCCAGAGGGCCAGCCCCAGTGGCCTAGTGGTTAAGTTCCATGCGCTCCACTTCTACGGCTAGGGTTCGGTTCCCCAGCACAGACCTACACCACACATCTGTCAGTGGCCATGCTGTTGCAGCGACTCACATACAAAAAAGAGGAAGATTAGGAACAGATGTTAGCTCAGGGCAATCTTCCTCAGCAAAAACACAACAAAACAAAAGAAAATAAACCTGACAGAGGTTAAAGAAAATGTCAGGGGCTGGCCCTGTGGCTGAGTGGTTAAGTTCACACGCTGTGCTTCAGCAGCCCAGGGTTTCACAGGTTCGGATCCTGGGCATGGACCTAGCACTGCTCATCAAGCCATGCTGAGGCAGCGTCCCATATGCCACAACTAGACGGACCCACAACTAAAAATATATACAACTATGTACTGGGGAGCTTTGGAGAGAGGAAGGAAAAATGGAATCTTTAAAAAAAATCTCACACTTAGAAACAGTTTTAATTTGCCATAATATTTTAAAAATTCAGTATGCATTATTATTATGTAACACATCTCATTTTTTTTTTTTTTGAGGAAGACTGGCCCTGAGCTAACATCTGTGCCCATCTTCATCCACTTTCTATGTGGGATGCCTGCCACTGCATGGCTTGCGGAGCAGTGCCATGTCCGCAACCTGGATCCGAACTGCCTGAACCCCAGTCACTGAAGCAGAACGTGCACGCTTAATGCTACGCCACCGGGCTGGCCCCTCAAACTTTAATGTATTTACTTTAAATGCTATTTAAAGCCTGGTTATTAAAGTAGTGTTCTGAAAGACTTGAAAATGTTTCTATACCGCAGCTGCCAAATATAACTTTACAGAATTTAAAGTAGTTCTTTAGCGCTAAAAGAACTACATGCAGTGTGCACGTGCTTGCCCAAAGAAAGACCTAAAGTTTGTGGTCACCACCAGAAGGAGGGTTATTTACTCCCTAATCACCAGTAAAATTAATAGGCCGCTAGCCAGGAGGAGGTCCATGGATGAACCCATCCTAAGACGTCATTGCTTGGGAAACTGGAGAGAAGTTGGGGAGCCTTTGCTCTAGTGCCCAAAACCACATCCTTCAAGTTTTCTTGTCCTCCAAATCTAGTAAAGAAGGGGGAAAAAAGTGAGAGAATGAGAGAGAGGGAGAGGAAGAAAGTAGGGAGAGGGAGAGGAAGAGAAACGGACCCAGGAGAAAGAGGGAGAGATGGGCGGAGACCTGCTCGGGAAAGAATTGCGCGCCAAACCACGCCCATGTTTCCTAGGTAACCGGGTAAACAGACCTCCATCTCCTTTTCCCCTGTGAACTCCGCTAGGTGTTAGGTGGTGGGCAGGATATCCGAGTGGAGTCTCCCAAACGGTTGGGCCCCCCCCAAGGAAGTGGGAACTTCCCTCGAGCCAGGTACAGCTTTGCCCTTAGAGATGAATGCCCTTGGAGGAATGAGGGTGTCTGAAAGGAAATCTCCCCTGAGCATGAAGGGCGGACTCACCTACGAAGGAAAGGATGATTTAGGAGAGAGGAGGGGCTTCATGGGAACAAAATCTCCCACGGAGTTGGGGCTCAGAGTGGGATTAAGAAAAGAAGATTCCGCATGGAATGAGAGCCCCTTGGGTAATAATAAATATGAAGAGAGAATGGCATCCCAAGAAACAAAATCTCCATTGAGCAAAGGGCTTGAAATGAGATTCAAAAGACAGAATATTTCTAGAACCCTCACGGAGAATAATAATTTAGAAGTCAACAGGGTCTCAGCCTCACAGGAAAGAAAACCTTCTCTGGGTATGTTGCCGGGAAGAGTGGGTTTAGAAAATGAGTGTCTTCTGGCGGATTGTTCTGGAAGGATAACACGGTCTTCTTTGGGCATGGTGTGTGAAGGTTCACAGGCTCTGGGGAGCAGGAGAGGTCCTGTGGCTGGTGCCTCTGAAGGGTTAGAGGCTTCAAGATGGAAGCAGCCTGCTTTGGGTATGGAACCTGGAGAGGAGCTGGAAAAAGAGTCGACCTGTGTGGTGATGAAGCCCAGTGCAGAGATGAAGCCTCCTGTGGAGGTGGACATTGGGCTACCCCAAGCAGAGGAGCCAGATGAAACTAAGAATACAGAGCCCCAAACGGGCTTGGTGATAGAACCTTCTGACTGCCAGTTTGCCCAACAACCTGAAGAGAAAACGGAGGCTGAAAACACTGAACCAGGAGTAGAACCTCCAGATCGCATCAGACCCATATACTCTGGGAAATTTTTTGATCGGATGCCTTGCTGGCCAAGTGTAAGTTTTTTTGTAGTATTTTCCCTAGGAATTATGTATAGCCATATTGAGATGATAAACTAATGAGACTTGTTGGATTTGTGGAGTCAAATTGCAAAGACTTCTTTGGGATTCTGATATCCCTTGTCCCATTGGACTCTTTCCAGCTGCTTTTTTGTCTCATCTCCTTTGATTCTCTGCTGCCTTTCTAGATGTCAGCTTTGTTTTCTGTGTGCACCAGTGGGTTCTTCCTGATTTCTCCCTCCTTTCTCCTTTGACCTTATTTCATTCCTCAACCTGCATTTTCTCTGCCCTCTCACTGAGATATGTGTTGTATCCTAATATTATTTATGCTATGAGTTACTCATTCCTTCAGCAAAGACTTGTGGTGGCCATTATGCTGGGTACAGGATGATATAAAATGAAAAGTACATGATCCCTACCCTCTGGGTTTAGGCGCTCACCCCAATGTTGGAGAGAGATAACTAAACAAATATTAAATAGGTGTCTAAATAGAAAACAGACGTGATTCTTCTGTCATAGAAGTACATTCTAAGCACTGAACTCAGTGGAAAGATTGGACAACTCTGTTTGGAGATGGGAAAGGCTTTTCAGAGCAAGTAATATTGGAGCTAATTTAGAAAGGTGTCAGTGTTTGGCAGATGGAAAAAAGAGAGCATCTTGGGCAAAGAAAGACATAGAGCATGACTAAAACTTCTTGTGTTTGGGAGATATGTGTTGGAACAAATAATCAATAACCAATCTATAGATAAGGAAGACAGAGAGACATTTAATGAGCTTAATGTGAGTACTAGTCTGGAAGCAGTCCCTTCCACAGGGAAGAAAGCACTCTGGGGCGGCATGGTTTACAGCGTGGTTGTATACCGCTTCAGAACAAAGAACATACATGACAGGAACACAGCTCCCCCCCAACCCCTCACCAAATCACAAGGAGATGTTTTGCTGCAGTTTTACAGCAGGTCAACTTGACCTTAATTCTCTGGGAAGAAAAGCTTGTCTTCGCGGACGTACTGGTATTGGCATCAGAGAGAGGGAGACCTTACATTCCTATCTTTAAAGGGTGCATTCTTTGTTTTGAGAAAATGTTTGAAGCAGATGTACAATGTGTATTTGGTGGGCCATAAGTCAGGCTTCTCTGGGAAAAACAAGTTTTAGGCCAAATCCGATTTAAAAGAGTGGCTTCCCCATATACCTCAATATGTGAAAACTTATTATTATTATTTTCATCACATATATAAGCAATGCTGTTTACTCATCATGGTGTTAAAAGATAAAGCTGAAGAAGAAATATGTGGAAGAAATCTAAAGGTCCAGAATTCAGGGGTAAAACATATAGATACAGGAAAAATGGTGGATCTTAACGAAAGAAGGAATACATAAATTTGACTTTTAGAAATAATTCTGATATCAGAAGTAATGATGGACTGGAAGGGGGAGATATTGGATTGCAGGAAAAAGTTAGAAGGCTATTCCAAAGTAATGACAGCCTGAAATGAATGTAGAGTTAGAAGGAATAGACAGCAAAGTGCCATTATGAGAGCTTTTTAGGAGATGATATTGTTAAGAATTGCCATCCAGTTGTGGATCTATGTGGTGTAAGAGAGGGAGATTGGTGGATGACTTAGGAGTTTCTAAGTTCATAATGATCTCTTCTGGTTTGGTAGCAAATGAATACCTGGTGTTGGCCATCTTGAGTTTGAGATATCTACAAGATATCAAAAGAAGCCAGGGAGATAGTTGGTAATGTGAGACCATTAGAGCCACGGGTGGGGATGGTAGAAGGTCTAAGCAAGAACCTGGGGAAACACATTTATAAGATGGTCACAGAAAGAAATGTCAATTAGGTGAATTCTTGAGGACAAAGACTTTATCTTATTTATTGTGTAGTTTCATGGCAGATCACAATACCTGGCATACAGTGGTCATTCAGTAAATATATCTGAAAATGGAAAGAAGGCTGGATGATTAAACGGGAGAAAGAACAGTCAGAGAAGAAAGAGGTGAGTCTGAGAGGGTAGTATTGAGGAACATAAAGGAGGCATCCTTAAGGCATTCTGGAAATAAAGATTCCACACACTGAGATTTGAGAACAGAATTCAGCTGAAGTGCTCACAGGAATTCTGCAGAATTTTATCTGGGTCTGCAGACTTTTGTTCCCCTTGGGACTCAGGGTGTACTTTTGTCTTTGACCCACTTTGCTTTCTGGTTCCCTTATTGAATTTCCCCAGCCACTTTCTTCTCACTTGACCACTCCTGCTTCTTCTTTCTGGATTGGTTCTGCAGTCTATGGATTCAGACCTGATCTCACACACAAGCAGATAGCAGCTTCCGGTTTCTAACACAGGCAATTCTAAACCCTCTGCTTCCTCCTACCTCTCACATCCTCCTTTCTAAATGTGACAGAACAGGGGAGGGAGTTTCAAGGAGAAAGTGAATAGCAGTGTTAAAACTTCTCTGATAGGGTAAGTAGAAGAAAGATTAATTAGCTTTGGCAATGAAGTAAATTAGCTGCATTGTTAGAGTGGCATAATGGATGGAGAATTCCAGTTGCAATATGCTGAAGAGCAAATGGGAAATTAGAATTGGAGAAAGTTACTGTGAATCTGTTTTTCCTTAAGAAGTGTGACACTGAATAGAAGGGAGTAAAGATTCTGTTTAGGAATTTTTTTATTTAGTCAGTCTGTAGAGGAGTTTGAGATAACACGAAGGAGATAATGGGTGGAACCAGCTCCTAGATAAGCAAGAGGGAGTGGAATTAGGACCATAGGTGAGAAGAGAGGTTAGCCTTGCCTAGAAACAAGACTCCTTTTAAAAAAGTGGGTTTTTTTTTTTGTATATTAAAATATCTATTGTTACTATAAAACAAAAATAATAACATTATAGAAAATTTAGAAAATAGAAATGAAAATACTCACAATCTTACCACCCTAATACAATGCCTACAAGCAATATGCTGCATTCACATTAACATTTATTGGAGGCTAACTGTATCAACACCACTGTTCATGGAGCTTCGCAGATATTAGCTCATTGGCTCTCATAACAAACCTATGAGGCAGCTTCTACTAGCAAATTCCATTTTACAGGTGAGAATACTGAGGCAAATCAGATAAATTGGCCAAGGTCATACAGCTAGGCAGTGATAGCCCAGAGTTTGGTGTCACAACTTCTGGCTCAAGAGTCTGAGTTCTTGATTATAGTTATCCCTCAGTATCCACAGGAGGATTGGTTCCAGGACCCCCCATGGATACCGAAATCTGAAGATGCTCAAGTCCTTTATATAAAGTGGCATACTATTTGCATATAACCTATGCGTATCCTCCCATATACTTTAAATCATCTCTAGATTACTTATAATACGTAATACAATGTAAATGCTACATAAATAGTTGTTATACTGTGTTGTTTAGGGAATAATGACATGGAAAAAAAAGTCTGTACATGTTCAGTACAGATGTAACTATCGTAGGCCTTTCCATCCAAGGTTGACTGACCCACGGATGCAAAACCCACTGATACAGAGGGCCGACTGTGTACTACACTTCCTGTGACACTTTTCTCCAAATGCATTTTTATGTAGTTGTAACATCAAGTATAAAAATGTGTCTTGTTTTTCACATATTATTTACTAAGCACTTACTACAGAGACTTTAAGAGATCTTTTAATGATAAAAAACAATATTTCTGTAAGTTATATGATTCTTTAGTTAACTCATTCCCCCTCTTTTTGGGAATTAAATTTTTTTCCAGATTTTTCTATAAAAATCATCTGTGAACATCTTTATGCATATGTCTTTTTATATGTCTTGGAATATTTCCTTAGGATAGAGTTTCAGCAGAAGTCAAAGGATTGATCTTTTTCTAGTTCCTGTTGCCAAATTCTTTCCTAACACGTTGTATCACTAAATTTAAAACATTGATAATGATTTGTTAGGCATTGTTTTAATTCATGTTTATTTGATTTACAATGAAATTGAGAAATTGCATCATATGTTTGTTTTCATTGTTTTTCTTATTTTTATATCTGGTCACCTTGATGAACTCTTATTAGTCTTAATTATTTATCATTATTTCTTTTGAAAGTAAGGTCTTTTTTCTGACTTTAATGGGAATAATTCTAGTGCTTCACTGTTAAGTAGTATTTTTGCTGAAGATTTCTGATATATCAAGTTAAGGACAGCTGTATCCATTCCCAGTTTTCTAAGAATGTTTAAAAATTAAGAATAGGCCTTGAACTATGAAAAGCTTTTTTCACGTTTGTTGAAACATATCTTTTCCAAATTAAAGTGGTTAATTTTCTAATAGTGGATCATCTTCATATTTTTGAGCTAAGCCCTACTTGGTTGTGATATATTATTATTATTATAATATATTCCTGGACTTGAATTGCCAGTATTTTACTGGGATTTTTGCATCTATGATCCTATGTAAGATTAGACAGTAGTTTTCCTTTTCGTGCTATCTTTCTCTGAGTTTGGTATTAGGATAATGCTAGTATATAAAAAGAATTGGGAAGCCTTTCATTTTTTCAATTTTCTTTATGCTTGTCACAGTATATATATTATGCATATTTTCTACACATGATATATAATTTGGTAGATAAGCTGAAAGCGGAAGGACAAGAGATCCGCCATATCCTGACCAAGGGATGGGATGGTAAAGTATTTGATGCTCCGAGTTCATCCACTTTTAGAGGGGGAAAGAAATGCATTTGAGTGACATCAAAACCCAGATTCGAACTTGGCTGTGAGGAGAGTTTAGAGGAAAATTCCTCTTGTGAAAAGCCTGCGAAGATCAGTCCCTGAGGACAATTGCTTTGTTCAGGGTGCATTCAGGGAACTGGGGGAGCTCATCTCAGTGAGAGGCCTTTCTAGTGTTGGAGGAAGAGGGGCAGATACATCTCACTGTGTGGACACTCGTCCTGTGGTTTGAAGGTGCTGCCCGGAGTTGGGGTTGAGCTGCAAGTGAAGGTGTACTCTAAGGGACTTATGAGACCCCCTCAGGCCTTCTAGTCCTTCTGGCAAAACAGTTTTTGGTATGACAGCAAGGACCTGTATTCAGGAAAAATTTCCAAGAAAAAGTGGCTTGAGGAGAGATTTTTAGAGTATCCGTCAAAATCCAAAATGATTCAGGGAACAATAGGTCCTTTCCATGTGAAGGCCTAGTGGCCCTTGAAAAGTTCTTGGTTCCTGGAAAGCATTTTGGTTGAGATGAAAATTGCTATAATGGTCATTTCTCCAAGACATCCTAAGCCTGTCCCCTGACGGCCATTAGTGCACTGACTATGGCAGAAACCCTGGTGTTATTACAGCAAAACAACTGAACCATATAAAGGGCATTGGTAAACAGTATTAAGCCGTGAAGTACAAAGAGAAGGAAGGAAGGAAAGGTTCAAAAAAAGGATAAGAAAAAAATGATAGTATCTACGATGACTAGACCGTATGTTAGGCACTGGGGCTACGAAGATGAAAAATGATACACTACCTACTTTCAGGAAACTTAGAGTCTAGAGGCTTGAGACCAATAGACAAATAATTTTATAATATGGTAAATGTCATGCAGAGGGATGCCTTATTTTTTTCCCTATTCTACGCTAAGAGAACCTGATAGCTATTGGGGGAATGGGGAGAGGCAAAGGGGTCACCCATTTGTAAATCTTGTGAGAACTTGCTACTTATGCAAGCTCTAGTACTGAAAAAAAAAGTACAAAGACTCATTTTGTCTTAATTTGCAAAAAGCCAATCTTTGCAGAATTCTGAGAAGTGGGTGGTTTCATTTGCATAATGGGTTCAGAGCCTTCTGGGCAGAAAGGAATTGATGCTATCACATTTAACTTGTCTTCTGAGATATTCAGATTTAAGGATACAAATGGGTAAAACAGAGTGATCTTGACCAAGGCCCAGTGGGAGATACGGGACCGTTATGCTAGCCCACACTGAGTTTGGAGAGTGGAAGGCAGCATGATGATTATGGGTCTCTGAGCTAAAAATGATCTTGTATCAACTTTCCTGAGTTGATCTGAATCTTGGAAACCAATTGTGTGAGAAATGAAAATGGTACTTGGTCACAGAAAGCTGTAATATTGGGGACTGATTGAGGAGCTGGCCAAGTGAGGTGGCACTGGTATGGTTAGGAACCAAGTAAGGAGGTGGCTGAGCGAGGAGGTAATCAGTGCAGCTGGGATTTTGGTTACATAAAGAGGGCCTGAGCAGATAAGTAAGTTTATTGAGGACAATAGAAGCCAGAATTCTCACTAATGGAGAAAAGAGTTACAAATATGAAAAGGAGAAGGATAGAACGAATTCTGTTGTGTTGGACTATAATTGGAGGTATCAGTGGCATATCTATATTTATATCTATATCTGGTCTATGTCCGTGTCAAAATTCATATCTGTGTATTTGTACACATTTAACTAAATAGAAAGTTGTAAAATTGATGTAGATGCTAGTGTATCAGGTGTGTCTACATACACACACTTCCTAACTCTATCCTCTAAGAGGACCTAGAAGTGATGTTTATCTAGCAGCAATGAGTACACCAAAACCAAGATCTTGATTTCCAAATACCATTCTCTATTAAAAGGAATCAGGACTCTTTGGAGGAATGGCTGACTGTAGGGCTGATGCAGTACGATAGGAACTTGGAACACCTTTGGGAGCCAAAAAGTAAGAAAATTTTCAAAGAATGGTGCAGATATGTCTAAGGGGCACAGAAACAAACTCGAAGGGGCTCCTAATAGCCCAACTGTTACATTTTGAGCATTGAATAAAATTACCATTGAATAAAATAGAAATCCATGAGCACATACTGAATAACTACATGAATGATTGAATAAGTAGCAAGAAAAGAAAGCTTCCTTGCAGTATAACGCCAATTAATAAATGCAGGTGGAATGATGGAATTAGGTCATCATTTGGCAACCATCACAGTACTAATGATTTAGGCAAGAGTCATCAATGGCTATTAAAACAGTAGTTGAAAGTTTAATGAGGAAGTGGATATTTATGTAGAATAATTATTAATTACAAAGGAAAAATAACTTTATGGTGGAGAAACCTAGCAGACATTACTTTGATTACCTTCATTAGTGATCAAAGTTAACACTGCTAGTAACAGGACAAGTTGACAGTGTATGTTCCCTGACAGAACACAGCATTGTGTCTGTGATATCTCTGACAAAAATGTATAACTTTAATCATAAGAAAACACTAGTCAAACCTAAACTGAGAGACATTTTACAAAATAACTGGCCTCTGCTCAAAAAATGTTAAGGTCATGAAAGACAAGGAAACATTAGGAACTGTTCCTGACAGAAGGAGACAAAGAGACATGACAACTAAATTCTGTGCATGTGTGGTGGCTGTGGTGGTGCCTTGCTCATATGTCCCTTCAGGAGGACCTGCTATGAGGAGTGTAGGTGATTGACAGCGTCTACCTGCTGCCCCATAGATATACTACAGTGTTCACCAGGCCATGCTCCCAATGCCTGAGCATGGCAGGGCTACCACAACTGGACCCTTTTTGCCCAACAACATGGGATTCCTTTAATAGGAAACTTAGTCTCAGAGACCACACATTGGCCTGGCCAAAATTTTCTCAAAACTGTGCTGTAGTCTGAAGCTCTTCCTTCTTAATACTTCCTTCTCTCTCACCTTTCACAGGTGTCATGGTCTGAGAGCTCTCCCTGCTTACTCTTCCCCCTTTATCTTTCATGGGTGTTTTCCGGAGTAAATCTCTTACATGTCTAATCATAGTGTCTGCTGAGGAACCAAACAATCACACCGTGATCTTGGATTTGCTCCTTTTCCTATAAAGGATAGTATTGGGGCAACTGCTGATATTTTAATGGGGTCCTTATATTAGATACTAGTATTAGATTAATGTTAATTTCCTGATTTTTGAGACCTGTAATAGTTTTTTTTTAAGATAATAAACCACGAGGAAAAAGAAAATAGAAGAGGACACACAGTTAAGAAATTTCAATGGACTTTAGAAAATAGGAAGACAGAGATATGGCAACCGATTTTGCAGAGCAAGGAAAAATGATATTTGAGGGAAATCAGACAGTGATTGCCACCAGAAATGCTTCAATTTCCCTGAAATAATCCTTGAGAAGCTCAGCCCTTGGAAGATGTGTTAAAGCTTGGATCTGAAAATCAAAGGATTGGTTGAAAGCCCATATTCAGCATAGTTGGGTTTCCAGTACCTTCTCCATCCTATGCTACCCTGACTCCCTACTTCTCTGTACCAATTCCCCCTCCCTTCCACCAAAACTGTAGATTTATTTTCCTTAAGTGGTTTTTGGAGTCAAAGACACCAAGTTGAAGATAAGGCGGTGGGGGAGGAGTGGGAAGAGGTGTGAGGTGGGGAGGCGAGGAAGCTCCATGGGGCATTAACAAGTAAAGAGTACCCTCCTTTTTTGGGCAGAGATTGGGCGTCCCTGTAATGTACAGAGGCAAAGGGAAAGGGCTCCAGCCACCTGGGCGTCATGTCTTCAGTGCCACCAGCTTCCAGTCCGCTGGTTCTATCATCAAGCGCCGGGATATGAGAAAGAGAAAAAGTGAAAAATAAGTAAAAACGTACTTTCTGTAAAGCAGTTTCCCTAGCTTCCTCTCCCAAGGGGCCCCTGAGAGCCAGCAGCCAGGAGTAAAGCCAGACCTCTCCAGTAGGCAGTGCATAGAGAGGCAGTAGTGCATGATGAGTAAGAGTAGAGATTTGAAAGCCAGCCTGCTTGGGTTCAGATATCTGCCAATATATAAGCAGGGTAACCTTGTTACTCAGTGGAGATGGTGATGGTTATAGTACCTACCTCATAGAAATAATTATGAGTATTAAATGAATTAACACACATCAAACGCTTAGAACTGTGTTCAGTACATGCTGTGTGCTTTGTAATTGTCAACTATTATTATTATTCTCTGGAAAGTCTGAGTAGTCTAGAGGAAAAATATTCTTACTGGGGACTCTACCAAAATAAAGACTGCCTCATCATCTCATCAGCTTATAGGGAAGCCCAAGGGCCAACAAACCCTGCAATATACACAGAACTACTAATCATCTTTGTAGGGCCTACCTTTTTAATAAGATGATCAGACTCCAGCTTGAAAGGGAAAGGTCAAAACAAGCTAAGAGAAAATATAGATACAAACATAGAAGGAACAGAGAGAAATGTGAACAAACCAAAAAGATTATCTGAGAGAGAAAAGATGTTGCATCCATAAAACAAGGTTGAAACTTTGAGCTAACGTCTGTTGCCAGTCTACCACTTTTTTTTCTCCCCAAAGCCCCAGTACGTAGTTGCATATCCTAGTTGTAAGTTCTTCCAGTTCTTCTATGTGGGATGCCACCACAGCATGGCTTGATGAGTGATGTATAGGTCTGCACCCAGGATCAGAACTGGAGAACCCGAGGCTGCTGAAGTGGAGCCTGTGAACTTAACCACTGTGCCGCCAGGCCAGCCCAAGGTTAAAAGTTTTAAGAGAAAAACCAGAGAAGAAGGAAGAATCTTTTAGAACTTAAATATGATAACTTAAATAAAAATTCAATAGAAGATTGGAGGATGAAGTCAAAGACATTTTTCAGGCATTGAAACAAAAAGAAAAAGATTAGAAAACATTTGATTAATGGTAGTTCCAGAAAGAGAGAATAGATAAAGCAGAAAAATGTTATCCAAGAAATATGGCAAAATTTCCTTGAAGGATACAAATCAAGAATCCAAGGAGTTAACTGAGGATCAAGTCAAGTGAAAGAAAGTAGACCCATTACACGGAACATTATTGTGAAATTCTGAAAACTAGGAATACAGAGATGATTCTAAATACTTCCATAGGGGGGAAAAAAGTCACATACAGTGGAGCAAAATTCAAAACTGCATCAGACTTGTCCATAGCAAGTCCGTCTTTTAAAGGACAGTGGCATAATGCCTTCAATTCAGAAACAAAATTATTTGCTACCTTGTATTCTATACCTAGCCAAACTATTAACCAAAGGTAAGAGTGGGATAAAGACATTTTCAAGGATGTAAGGAAACAGAAGTTGGCTTTTTATGCATAAAGCCATAAAGTCTTAGGAAATGACTAAAGAATTTATTTCAGTGAAATGGGAGCATAGACCCAAAAGGAGGAATAGATGGAATCCAGGGAATGGGCAATCCAGTAGTAAAGTATGGCAAAGGAACCATTCTGAAGACAAGGACTCTGCACCAGACCTAAAGAGCAACCAGCTGGGGTTGAAGCAGGAAGAGGAAGCGTTGTAGGAGGGAGTTTATAATAAAAAGAATACACCCTTAAAGTTAAACAGATCAGATGGATCACTTGGAAAAATATAGAAATAGGCACATCAAACAAAAAGCAGGGGCCAGCCCCATGGCTGAATGGTTAAGTTCGAGCGCTCTGCTTTAGCAGCCGGGGGTTTCGCCAGTTCAGATCCTGGGCACGAACATGGCATCGCTCATCAGGTGATGCTGAGGCGGCATCCCACATGCCACAACTAGAAGGACCCACAACTAAAAATATACAACTGTGTACCGGGGGTGCTTTGGGGAGAAAAAGGAAAAATAAAATCTTTAAAAAAAAAGCAAACCAAAGGTGATGATTATGAAAAAATAACATACACATTCTTGGTTCAGCAGGGAACAGTAATCCAATTATGATAATGGCAACACTATTGGCTTTATACAAAATTGTGATGTAACCTTATTGAGAGGATGGGAGAGCGGAAGTAGTGATGGTATGAGAGAGCTATAGCCTTCTAGACCGTAAAAGGGAGTCAGTGGATGATGTCTGAAACTAATTAATCAATACATAGCACTATAAGGAGATTGTATAGAAATGTCAAGATAAATACCAGAAAAAATAGCTGCAAGTGAAGAAGACACTTATCTCTAGAAAGCGGGACTACGTATGAATGGGGCAGAGAAATGCTGTTTTTTATTACAACTCTGATTTTTAAATGGAGTACACATGTTGCTTAGACAAAAATTAATTTTGAAAGATAGAGAAAACAAAGAAAGAAAGAAAATAATGACAGGCATTCGTTCTTTTAACACTTGAATGCGGCGGCCATATGGCCTCCTTGCCTTATCTGTCCTGTATAAATGACTTGAACTTGGAGGAGCATAGGCTTGTCCTTCTGGGGGATGGGTGCTAAAACAATACTGCGTGGAGGTGAGTGACGAATTGGGTAGGGAGTCCTTGCTGCGGGAGCCGCAAAGATGTAGATGCATATACCTTGTAAAATAGATTATTTGGTTTCATTTTTCCTCCTTGGATTTGAGACTTTATCTTCTTCTCCCTCTCTCCTTTGAAATAATCTACTGGCCATTATTGAAGTGTTTTTTCCAGGCTGGGCTTAGTTGTGTTGTGGGGAATTAATGTAAGTTTGAGCCTGAGAATTAAGGGGGCAGCACTTCTTTCTCTAAAACCAATCTGTGGTTGAGAATGGTAACTGGAAAGAAGTCTTTAAGAGAAAGGAGAAAAGATTTATGTTATTAAAAACTCACTGTCTTACCTATATGGAAATTTTCCTTTGATTGCCAACCTTGGAAAATAGGACTTTTATTTTATAAATGAAGTCAGTAGTAGAAACAGAGAAATGAAACTTCTGGCTAGGTTTTCCTATAGGGCTTTACATGCAAGGCTAGTCTAGTGTCACAAAAAACAAACAAAGCCTTCAAGGCTGAATTAATGGGAAATCACTAAACGATCCTCCCTTTTGAGATTCAAAATGTACATTGGTGTGTTAAAGATCCAGCATTTCCCAAGTTTTTGCCAGCAGAATTTTGTTTTTGTTTTTGTTTTTTTTACTATGTCTATTAACTGTAAGTGATCGTGGGACTAAAGTTTGGGGAACAGCGCTAAGGAGCTCCACCCAGGCCTGGTGGTGGAGGAAGGGGTCCCTGCTAGGAGTTCACAGTACTGCCAGAGTGTTTTAGGGCCTGTTGGAGGATGGGTTACACCTAATGTTTGTCTATGTTTCTTGGCCGGATTCTAACACCAAAGCCCCTGAGGCAAAAGGAAGTCTCAGGGAACGTCACTTTTCTCTTTCTCAGGTTAGGGAGGTCATTGGATCACCCTAGGCCACCTTTTAGAGTTCAGGACCGTTAAAGCTGCTTTTAAATTCTGTCATGGGTCTGCAGATGCTTGATTATTATTCCTAGTTTCTAGTGCTCTTGCTTTTCCTTCTGTTTGATGTTGTTTACAGACTTTTTGATACCTGTTGCTTTCTTTTGCTTAATAAAGCAATGCATAGTAGAAAATATTAAGACGGATAGGACAAAGAAGAAAATAAAAGTCACTTGTAATCTTGCCACTCAGAAATAGATTCACAACTAACAACTTTTTGTCTGTGTTCTGTGTGTACTGCGTATAGAGATGTGATTCTGTGTATTTGTCTGATGCAAATGTACGTCTTTGTTTTAATTCACATTATCTCATGAAAATTTCCCTATACCATTAAAAATTATTTGTATACATCATTTAAAATGATTCCACAGTAGCATATCATTGGACAGCACCATAGTTCATTTAGCCATTTGCCCATTGCTGCATATTTAGTGTGTTTAATTTATATCTATATAATAAAACACAATTTCATTTGGTTTGTCTCTTACTGAGCCACATGAAAAGTGACACAATAGATTTTCACCAAACTTGGAGAGTATGTTTGGGATAGCCAGATTCAAAGTGTAGGCTATGAAGAAAAGAGTGTATTTAATGTTGTGGGAATTGGTGGAAAAACTGTAGGGGAGGAAAAATAATTTTCCCTCTACCCTTCTGAGTTCTTGGCTAAGACTCCCTATCATAAAAGACAGATTAGCAAGAGGAAAACAAACAGAAATTTATTAGCATGTACGCCTCATTTATAAGTGGGAGATATGCAGGAAAACTGAGTAACTCCCCAGTATGGCCCAAGCCATCACCTTAAATACTATCATTAGCCAAAGACAAAAGAAAGATGTTGGGGCAAGGACAAGGCCAGTTATGGGAGGTTACCAGGGAAAGCATGATAAACAAGGGTAAGATTTGTTATGCAGATTTAATTCAGTGCCTTCTCCATTGATAAGAGTTTCTGGAGTTTTGGAGTCATCCTTCTTTTCCTGGTACAGAGAGGGAGACATCTTTACAAGTGATTTCCTTTGTAAAATATAAATGTCCCTTACAAAAGGATAGCTTATACTCTGTTTTCAGAGCTTCTCTCACATCTGCTGTTTCTTAAAATATCAGCCCTAGATAATCCTTATGCCAAAGAGGCATATTTTGGGGTGGCATATTCTGCTACCCTTCACACCTCAGATTGATGAACGGGCATCCTTGAGAACAACTGAAATAAAAAGAGAGCTCCATGACTGGGGTGGGGTAGGGGAGACTTTCAAATATATTATGAGACTATAGATAGAAATCCAACATAATGGCTTTCATTTTTGTGTCTCCAATCAAATGGCATGAGGACATCAAAACCTAATCACAGCTACTGATTTGCAATCAAATTGCTTTTACTCTGGGCAACTCTATGAGGAATACCAAGGGTATTTCTGTCCAATAGACTATTTACAATGCTGGAAAACTAGAATATCTGCTGTCAGGCACTTGGAAAGGAAGTAGATGAGAGACAAGTAGAATTATCTGTCCAGCCATGGACTGATTGATCCAACTATCAATCCATTCTTCCTTCTATCTCTCTAACCACCTATGACACAGAGAGTAGCTGCCTTGGTATCTCTGTGTTCTTCAGCCTCATGAGGTCATCTTTCCTCTGACTATTTAAAAGAATGACTGGAGCTCCTATAACATGTATAGCAAAAAAGATTATGTTCCCTGATATCTATGAGATTCTTATAATTTCCAGCTGAATTACAAATCACTTGTATCTCTCCTCCCTTTCCTCCACCCTGCCTTCACCCCAAGCTGGAACACAGCCTTTTCTTTTTTCCACAAGGTTCTCCTCACATAACGTAGCTGTGTGAGTAGAAGTTACTTAAGATTTGGCATTAAGGCTGGGCTGCTTCTTCATGGCCAGTTTCTCATCTTGGCCCTGCTCATCTTCTTGCTAGATCTTGCCTTCCTTTCACTTTCTTCTCAATCTATCTATCATCTCCTTTAATTCTTCCTTCCTTAGTCTATCCTGTCAATAGTTCACATTTTCTCCCATTTTTTAGCAAAGCAATTAACTTTTCTGTCTGGCCATGTCTGTGGGCTTCTCAATTTTTAAAATTTTTTTGAGGAAGATTAGCCCTGAGCTAACATCTGCTGCCAATTCTCCTCTTTTTGCTTAGGAAGACTGGCCCTGAGCCAACATCCATGCCTATCTTCCTCTACGTTTTATACATGGGACGCATGCCACAGCATGGCTTGACAAGCGGTGCGTAGTTCTGCACCTGGGATCCAAACTGCTAAACCCTGGGCTGCTGAAGTGGAATGTGTGAACTTAACCACTGTGCCACTGGGCCCGCTCTGGGCTTCTTTTTTTATACACAGAGATGTCATCAAGATACTCTCTTAAACCTTGTTGGTTCTCCTCCAAAGAGGAATTCTGCACTCGATATTTGACATAATAAAAACCCTTCACCTATCCGTCTATATCTGTCTGTCTATATTTTCATCCAGCCGTCCCTATATTTATCTAATGTAGCCATCCCTCCGCCAGCATCTACCATTCATCCATCCACCCAACTCTCAATCTCTCTGCTTTTCTGTGTCCTAACTGATTCCCGCCATGGCCCTCCAGAGGCCCAGAACGCTCTTTATGGGCAGTTTCTTTCTCTCAGGTTTTTTTTTTTTAAGTTTTTCTTTCTTTCTTTATTTTGGTGAGGAAGATTGGCCCTAAGCTAACATCTGGTGCCAATATTCCTTTTTTTGCTTGAGGAGGATTGTCCCTGAGCTAACATCTGTGCCAAGCTTCCTCTATTTTGTATGTGGGATGCTGCCACAGCACGGCTTGATGAATGGTGTGTAGGTCCATGCCTAGGATCCTAACCCATGAATCCCGGGCTGCTGAAGTGGAGTGTGGGAACTTAACTACTACGTGACTGGGCCGGCCCCTCTCTCAGTTTTTTTAAAGAAAAACTTATGCTTTGCAGAAATAACTATCAGCTGTCTTGAAATGATAAAGGGGAAATAGATAAGAGGCACATTGCTGGGAATGAACAGTTATAATCTTTGCTTTGGGCAAAGAAAGGACAGATCAGACCCAAGTTAGAATTAAGTGAACAAAGGCAAGTGAGATTTGGGCCATTCACTGAAGGCACTTGGCAAGACGTGACATGTTTGCACATGTCAAAAGTTAGGGTGTTGATGGAAATACACCCACACGCAAACACACTCATACTTACACAGAAACACCTAACACTTTATCTTGAGTTTAGCTTGAGTGCAGCCATACTCCTATAATTAGCCTGTGAACTATGACAAGATTATTTCTGAAAGTTGAATCACTCAGCATGTGACAGAGGTCCTGGAATCGGGTAGATCACTGACAATGCTAGCAGAGTAAAAAGGTATACATATATATATTTAGCATTTAGTGTTTATGTTTTATCTCAATTGCTTTAGATTTGCTATTTGTCCTTACTTTTGTTCTTAATTGTGTTAAGTAGTAGAAAGTAACCTTGTAGCATTAAGACTGTACGTCAAATTTGAAATAAATTCCATTCTTCATAATGCTCCCCCTCTACTCTGACAATGCTAACTACTGCGTTTTTTTCTTAGGCAGGGAAAGTTTTTCCCGTTGGATACAGAGTTGCAGCCTGCTTGACTGAAAAACTTCCCAGGGTGAGCATTTTCCATATGCATTTGTGTGAACATGCAATAGACGACTCTCAACATTCCTCATGAAACTTGTATAAATTGAACGTGGTCAATCGGATTCTTTACTGTATTTTGACGTCTTCTATTGAGTTTGTCCAAGGAAGTGAAAATTCCAGGCTTAGAATTTACAACTCTCCAAAACTACTGGAGATTCCATTTATTTCAATAGGAAATTGTCATTTATGGTATGCTTTCTAATTTGGATACTTCCTGATTGTTTTCTAAACATAACTTTTAAAATATGTTGTTTATTTCCATTAAAAAAACATAAATTTTGGGAAGTTTCATGATTTGGGGCTGTAGCTCACCATGTACTTACTGCATGCATGCAATGAAGGGTGTTCATTGATTGGTATAGATCAGTCCTGCTAATATTTAAAAAACTATACTTAATAATTCTATTTTCTTGTCTCACTGTTTGTAGCTACTTACTCCACCTGAGGCAAAAAAATTTTTCAACTTCAGATATCCACCTGCTGGAGCCGAAAGGGTGTTTTACGGCAGAGCGAATGATCCTCAAATTGCACCTTATTTGACACATGGAATAAGATCTGAAATTTCAATACCGGTAACTTCTTTTCTTTTTTTACCTGTACATTATTAATTTACTGAGGTGAAATGCACAAATGAGGTATTAGTGAAATCATCAGTTCCAATCTCCTTCCCACTCTTCATCTTGAGCAGTGAAAAAAATCCCAAAGCAGCAAAGAGAGTACAGAGAAAATTAATGGTTTGAGCCACAAACTATATATTCTCCTCTTAGATAATAAAAGCTGAATTGTGCTCTATTTTCTTGCAGTAAAGAGAAATGCTGTCCGGCTTTGTTAGGAACAGAGAGGACAAAGACTGGGCGATATTGTCTGGAGGCACTGCAGAGTGCTTTTATGTACATTGAGTGGAGGCGGGGCCTGACTCTTACCTGCTATTGATCGAATGGCCAGTCTAGATTCAGAAGACCTGATCTATATACCTAGAGAGAGCTTGTGGAAATCACATGGTTTTTATGCTTGACATTCTCACTTTTCTGGAATATTTGAGTTGAGTAACTGGGGAGCTCCCCTCATAAAACTTTTTAGCCACATGGAAACCTTTTGACTCCATTGAAAATTAATGTTTAAGCTTCATAGCCCCAATTCTGACAGTTCATTTGAAGATGAGCAAAGGCAATGATAATGAAATGTTTTTCCAAAATCATATTCTCTTCTCCCCAGCTATTGATTAGAATTTCAGTTTTCAGATTTTTACTTTTTCTGTTGTTATATCTGTGCTTTGTTTGATTTCTTTAGGCAAAGGTGTTGATAAACCCACAGCCTATTACAACATTTCAACAGAAAATTAAAGACAAAAAGGAATCAGTATATTTTAGCCATCAACGGGCACCATTAGGAAAATCTCATGATCAAACACCAGGATTACCCAAAGGCCTGGATATACTCAATACAACATTTGGGACAGCAGTCGTCAGAGGTAGTAAAAAAATAATGAGTGGTAAATTAAGTTTTCTTAGAAAATAGGACTGAATATCCCGTTGGTGTGATCTTCAGTGGTGGTATAAATGATGATTCAAGATGAAAGATGGGATCATAGCAAGAAAGTTACTCTCAGACTCAGAATCCTTAAAGTTTATGTGTGCCAAGGCAGTAAAACTTCAGGTTTTGGAGTGGAGACTCAGTGAGCGTAGAAGAGATAGTATAAAGACAGGGAAGAGACTCAGGAAAGTTGACGTGAGGGCCAGCTGTGAAGGCTGCAATCCTTTTCCCTGGATGTCCATGTGTGTGTTTTATTTCCATCAGTGCCTCTAATGTGTTCATAACTCTTAAGTCTTTACGAAACTCTGTTTCATAAAGTAGACCATGGAGCAAATGAGTTTGGTAAATGCTGTGTACTGCTCCATTCATGCGGATCCACCATGTCTACTTGCGTATTAACCAAACACAGGCGGTATGTAGAGCAGACTTTCATTCTCGTTTTGAGTGGGAGTGGAGCACATCTTTCAACAAACAACAACTTATAACAGAATTGGTCACAAGCCATTGTTTCTTATGAAACCCTAGCCTCCGGCATGTTGTTGGGTGACTTTCTTTATACTTTTCTCACATTTATCTCCTACTGTCCTTTTCAGTCTCTTACCTCCTTTCTCCGGGGGTCTTAACACAGGAAACCTCAAAATCTATCTTTCTTTACCCTGCAGAGAAATTCTGTTCTCTCTTTGTCTTTCTGCACCCATTAAGTCTCTGCTCCAGGAACTTTATCTTTTTTTCACCAGAAGGCCCATTAGATTATTTTCCTTAACATAGTAACATCCACTCTGGAGTTAAATTATGCCTCTCTTGGAATGCAAAATCTGCAGTTGTACTATTTTGTATCAGATCTAAAGTTAAAATTTGTTAAAATTTGAAACATGAAAAAATGTTTTAGAACAGGTAAAATATCTTTTTCTCTTTTTCATAGGATTAAAAAATTGTATTTATGTAGACATGCATTATAGCATTACAGTAATTATATCATAACTGATCTCTGGGATTAGTCCATTTATTGTGGAAAGTACTGTCTAAGTGTGCCTCAGTTAAATATGTAATAGACAGAATGCTCCAAAACATGTATATTTGTATTAATAGGTGTAATGCTTCATGTATCAAAAGATGTGCTGCTTTACAGGGTTGTTTTGAATAGGACCACCTTCTGGTACGCTTAACGGCTTGTTTACAGTTCCCAATTCTTGGCAGAAAGTCCAAAAGGAAGGAAACATCTTCATCTATGTTGTTAGGTTGAAAGGGAAGCGTGAAATTGTAAATGGAATTATATTTAAAAATTATTACATAAGACAATAAAAACAAACTAATTCACTGTATACAAAACTGGGGACCACCAGTCATGGGAAAGTAGCTGTTAAGCGAACATCCTAAAGCTCTAGATTTGGGACCAGTTGGAAGAATTTCTTCCTGATTCCAGTGATTTCCCTGCACTTTGGCTGCTTTGAAGACGGATATTCAGATCAAAACAGACTCAGGATGTGCGCTCCAGTCTACAGCTGTGAAAATTTGCACCAAGGCACCACAGGGCATCAGGTTTCTGAAACGGATTGTGATTCAAATTTGCTTAGATCATTCTGGGAAGTTTGGAGCAAGCTAAAATCAAAATTGTCCTGAGATTCTCAGAATCAGGATTTTAACCAGGCTTGGAATACGGCTCAGGACAACCTGAATGGTTAACCAATACAGAGTTCTGGTATTCTTCAAAATTCTGGGAGTGAGCCCAGTCAAGTAGGGGTCCCTAGATCAGTGGTCCCTAGGCTCTAGCCTCTCTCTTGATAAATCTTCATTTATGTCAGCTTTGTGTTCTTCCGGGGTGCCCACGTAACTTATGCAATCAGCATTTGTCATTTGTTTTAGGTGATTTAAATATGTTATAAATAGGTGAAAAATACCTTAAAACTGATTTCACTAATTCTTCCTTCAGAGTTATCTGCTAGAGACGTGGTGAATCCTCCAAAACCCTTTGAAGAAGTGTTTAAAGAAGGAAAGGAAGGACATGATCTGTATATTGTTTCTCACAATGATTACTATGTGGGTAAGTGTCCTCCCATATAAAATTGGCCTGAGGATATAGGATTTTCAGATTTGTGAAGAGGAATAGAGGAGATAATGTGCATTAAGTTAAATGCCTGGCCTATAATAGGTGATCAATAGATAATAACTTACTATTCGTAAGATCATAAACCCTGAGAACTGGGAAAACATACCATTACACATTTTGTAAAGTGTAGAAATATATGTATCAGTAAAGTGAAAAAATTAAGAAACAGCTAAGAAAGATTGTGTTAGACAGTCTTATCTCATTTTAGTGGTTTTAGGCTTAAAAAAGGCTGTTCATTTAGTCGGGTAATGGTCAAATGCACAAATTTTTGAGTCAGATAGATCAGGTTCAAATCCTAGCTCGTCCATTTACTAATTTTTGTACATTGGATATTTTACTTATCCTATAGTCATCTAATCTAATCTCTTCAATGGGGATAATAACATTCTGAGGATTAACTGAGTGCCTGCAAAATACTTAGCATAGTGCCTGGTACATAGTAAAGGCTCAATAACTATTAGCTATTGTTAGTAGTAGTAGTGGTAAGTGATTTTGTCTAATGGTAGCCTATTACTAGAATTATTCTATAGCACAACTGAAAGGCATTAGATGTTTATGGTGCTGTAAAATACAACTTAATTGTTGACAAGTTGATGCTCAGTAGTGTCTTGATACAATCAAGGATTGAGAATTAGCCTGTCATTTGTGTCCTGAGAAAGTCAATGGATTGTGCAGACTCATGAACTCAGTCTTCATTAGCTAGAAGCAAGACTTGTCCTTCACTGCAGTGCAAGGCCCCTCTCTCCCCCACTCCCTCTTTATTTCTTTACTCTCTCTTCTCAACCACCCTCTCGCACCATACTCCCTCTCTATGCTCTTCCTCCTAGACTTCTTCTCACAGCTGGGGCTTGTCTCCTATGCCCATTGCTCCACTGTCTGGAATCTGCCATTCTCTTCTTGCATGACCAGTCTCTGCTGGTTCCATACACTTTCTAACATGATCCCAGTCCTGAGATTGTCTCTACCCTCTCATTCGACTGCCACTACTTCCACCCACTTGGTCACCGGTCACCATCTTCTTTCTCACAACCTTGACTTCTTTCCTTATCTCCACCTTCTCTTCTTCTCTGGCTCTCTCCTTTCCTTTCTTCCTTTTCTCTCTCTGGTCCTCCCTTCCTTTAGTCTTCCTTCCCTTTCTTGGGAAAATATTTTATTCGTTTTTTGGAAAAGTTTAGCACCTATCACACAATCTAATCCAATGTCTTTTAATTGTTTTAAAAAGGAACTATAGCAATGAATATATATATATGCATATATATATACAACCTATAATGAAATATCTTACATGCATTTATTAATTGGAGGAAAATGAGTGTAGTTTTTTTTTATGTTTACAAGAGTTCTAATGGGCTATAGAATTACTGAAATTACCTTCATTTGCTGATTTGTACAGAAGTTTCGTTGGCTTCTTGGAAAGTCATAGAATCTGATCTTTTTAATATTGTCCTTATTTTTTTCTCAATTAAAGTAGCTTTATTTTTTATTATAAAAATATATAATAATTGTAAAGAATTTAAATATTATGAAAAAATGAAGAAAAAGTAAATGTAATCTTGAAATCGCATTAGCCAGAGATAACTACAGTTGATATATTGAGCATCTTTCTCACCTCCATCCACTGAGCCCTCTCTCTTTAGTTAAATGGCAGAATACTCTCCATGCTTTTGGGGAACCTGCCATATACATGTAAAATTTTTTATTTAAAATAATACGTCAAGGACGCCATTCAGTAACAATAAATATATATCTACATCTTTTAAATATACTTAATTTAATCATTACTAAAGTAATAGGTATTTCTTTTATAAAATGCAAGTCACAAAGAAATATATAAAGTACAAAGAAAATCTCCCACAATTCCCAATCTTCCACAGATGATACTTTCGTAGATGTTTTTCTTTGCACACTCATGTACAAGTACGTGTGTCTGCTTTGTTCCCTACTCTATAAACTTTTTTTATTTGCTTTTCTCTCCCATTTTATGAAATATCTTGGTTGTGTTTTCACATCAGCATCTGTATTGTACTTTTCAGTATTACAGAAATATATTGTTTATATATCTTTGTCAATGTGATCTATTTCCTTAGGATATATTCCTAGATTTCTGAGCATTTGAAATATTCACTCTTAGAGCCAAACTGTCACTTGAATAGCTGCCCCAATTTGCACTCACACCTGCAGTGTATGAGAATTTCCATTTCCCTTCATTCTCCCCAGTAGTGAACTTTGCCAGTCTTCTTTATTTTGACTTAACTGAGAGACAAATTACAATTTCACATTATTGTTTTTATTTACATTATTTGGGTTGCTAGTGAGGCTGAAAATCTTTTCTCCATCATTTCTTAACCTTTTAGCTGATCTCTAGTTTTAGCCTTGCTTTATTGTCTAGAAATAGAAAACTAGCACCACATCATGACTTGAAAAAAGTACAGTATTAGATCTTATTTATAAAGAAACTCTGTTGGGTTCTCAGTCCTCAATCACCTTTTGAATGTTTCTAATATGAGATAAGTGATGATAATGAAATGCAAGGGTTGCAATGTTCTGCTGATATCGCCAAATCTCAGTGAGAGCAAGTACAAAGCACCAACCTCTCAAATCTGAGCACAGTGGAAATGACTGCTGGGCTCCCGAAGCATTGCAGTGCCTCCCTTGAGCGTCAGGATTTCTGTAACATTAATGGGGCCTACACTTTTCATCATTTATATCTGTCTTTTCTCCTACATCATTTCCCTAAGTACTTTCCAAGTATCAACGCGAGGCACTCTTGTCCCACCAGGCTCCCAGCTCAGGTGGGAGAATGCTTCTGTCATCTGTAGCCAAATCTGTGCAATGCCTGTACTGTTACAATTTCATTCTTTTTCCCACTCTCATTTTCATTGTCAATGAGAACATAATGTGCTTCTTGCAAGATAAGATTATTTGTGTTGCTTAAGTCAGAAGTCTTCCTTTGTTCCCACAGGAGAAGCAAAGAACCGAAAGTATAACCCTTCAAGTTTCCATAGGTTTAACTTGTTTGGGGTTCCAACATCACATTCTAATGATGGACGAGCCATGGCGAAAACTTTATATTGGCTCCATGAACTACAAATGTAAGTTTGATTAATTCTGTTCTGCGACCAGTGTTAGATATATGGCCTATGGACTTAAAAGAAAAGTTTATTAAATTTATTTTTTGAAGAGATAATGCATCGGCATGGTTCAAACTTAAAATTAATAGAAAAAGATATACAGTGATATGTATTCCAAACTGTCTAGTTTCCCCAGAGATAACCATGATACTGTTTGTGTGTGTGTGTATCTGTGTATCATTCTAAAGTTACTTCATGTACAAGCAGATCTGAAGATATATATGCATGTTTTAAATCTATGAGATCAACCCTATGTATGTTTCTTCAAGATAACGGGCTTTCAAATCTTTACAAAGACAATCATGTCACATATAATTGACCTGTCATTTATCTTTCAGCTTTGTTTAATAGTTGTTTGGGCACCTGAGCATCTTGGCTTAACTCTTGCAAACTGTGACCTTTTTACATCTTCATTCTATATATATGACAACTAACCTAGAAAATTAAAATAAGATTCTTTAGTTTTTCATTTCAATAATGTTATAACAATATTGTTATATATTACATATCTAAACCAACACTTAAATGCTGGGAAATTACTCATAAAAATCCATATTTCCTACTATGCTTATAAAACCAGAAGATTGGAAATACTGGTGTCGTGGATTGAATGATGGCCCCCCCAAAAGATATGTCCATGTTCTAATTCCAAGAATTTATGAATGTGACCTTATGTGGGAAAGTGGTCTTTGTAAATGTAATTAAGAATCTTGAGATGAAGAGATCATTCTGGATTACAGCGTGGGCCCTAAATTCAAAGACACATGTCCTTATAAGGGAAAGGCAGAGGGAGATTTGAGACAGAAGAGGAGAAGACACAGAGGAGAAGGTGATATGAAGATGGAGGAGATTAGAGTGATGGGGTCTCAAGCCAAGGAAGGCCAAAGAATGCCAACAGCCTCTAGATGTTGGAAGAAGCAGTGAATAGTTTCTCCCCTAGAGCCTTTGGAAGGAATGTGGCTTTGCTGATACCTTGATTTCAGACTCTAGCCTCCAGAACTGTGAGATAATACATTTCTGTTGTTTTAAGCTGCGGGTTTGTGGTAATTTGTGGTAACCACAGGAAACTAATATACCGGGCCTGCATTTCTACACATCAGTGGTGGGAGTGGATTTGCTTTACCCTCTGCCCTCTTTAATGGAGACACTGGTCCTCCAAGTTTCCATAGGCCCGAGCGTGCACACAGTTGCACTCCACAGACACCCAACCCGCCTCACTCATTTGCCTGTTTGGTCCCTGTTAACAGCTCCCAACTGTAGAGGCAAAGTGCCAAGTGCTTTATATATTATTAATTTAATTCTACCAACAATTCCATGAGGTAGGTATACTGTAATTTTTATTCTTTACATTTTACAGGTGAAGAGACTGAGATACAGAGAAGTTAAGTCATTTGCCTAAAATCATGCAGCTAAGAAGTAGTAGGAATAGGGATGAAACCCAGGCAGTGTGGCTCCGGAGGCCGCCCTTAACCCCCATACCAGGTTTATAGGTGCTTGACTCTGTGATTGTGATTACAGGCCTGAAATACTGATTTCCATTCCACTTCCACTCCTTTTTATGTGAGTTTCTGATACTTGAATTATTCAAAACAGTAATGGTAAAACACAAACACAAAAGAAATTCTTACAATATTATAGTAAACCCACATGAGACAGTTTTCTTTAGGGTATAGAAGAAGAGCTCATACAACAAATATTCATGCATTTATCATTTTTAAAGTATTACATAAAACACAACATGAAGAAATGATTCAAATATTTAAGAACTATAGATATTTATAATTAAATATGGAAATTGATAAAAGGAGATCACAAATACAGTTTATCCATTTTTGAAAGCTTAAAAGTATAAACATGCTGTTAATTTATAAAAGGCATGAAATAAAAACATTAACAACAATGTGGTATTTAAGAACGTCCTAAGAGCAGAGCCTTTGGGTCATTAACAAGGATATATTTACCCATGATTTGAGATAGTTATAGAAACATACACTGAGTACACCTAAAACTAATACAGTGTTATATGTCAATTATATCTCAATTGAAAAAACCCTACTGAATTTATAAAAGCAGGCAATATGCAGGGTACATGTCCCTCCACTTGTCTCCATCCTCAAGGACATCTTTTATGAACCAATGATGGTACTTTTCCTATTTCGAAACTTAATTGGAAAATTTTTGCTGAAACAATAGAGAGATTCTTTATTCCTTTGGTTTGTCGGATTTTAAAAAGAACTCACTCCTTCAGTCTTTAGGATAGTTTCTGTTATAAACTTGGAGTTAAGCAAGTTTTTCACATTTTAAGGCATCTCAATGTTATATGCACTATTTTAGCGTAAGTTTGGTTTACTCTTAACTTTTAAGGGGTATATTTCCTGTGTAAAACTACCTCTATCTATATTCTGTTTATAACGTTTTGTTTGAAGAATCAGTTCAAACCAACTGATTCTTGGTTGCTTTGCACGCGCACGTGTGTATATATGCATGTGTGTGTGTGTCTGTGTCTGAATAAAAAAATTCACTGGTACACAAAGAACTTTATTCTGAGTTGGTTAGTGAATGCCTTAGGTCGCGTAATGACATTGCAGTAATCTACATTCTGATATACATGGCTACTTACAGGTATTTCCTGATTCTCTCAGAAACATAATCCAGGCACTTTTAGACTGAAAAGAGTAGGCTCCATAATTTATAATCCTTACCCTTATCATCCCTGCATATTCCTAATTATGTTCCCTTGGAGCTGTTTTTCAGATTGTCAATTTTCTTTGTTCAAATTATGGCCCTTAAACTGCCACTGATTTATTCTAACTTTACCCGTATTATTCTATTTTTTTCCTTTTTGAACTGATGGAAGTAATGAAGAAGTAAGAGATGAATTACTTTCTATTTCATCTATTGTTTCTCCACAGAGTGTCACTCTTCTCCAGAAATTTACTCAGCTCAATATTTCTATAGTACAGGAAATAGTTTTAAAAGCAAATGGAGTTTAAGAATTTAATGTTCATTGTTTTTAGTCTTAGCAAAACAATAGAAAATTTATTAATTTTAATGTTATTAAATAGTAGTATTGTAATTTTACAGTTCTCAAAAGGAATCTTATTCATTTAATCATAATGATAGAAGTAATGAAATTATATTACAGAAAATTGGCAAAATAAAATCGCTCATAATCCTGTCACCTTAAATCAACCATTCTTATCTTTTTAATGCATTTCTTTCTAGTGTGGCTTCCTGTTTAGATTTTTACATAGCTTTAAACAATCCCATTTTATAGCCTGATTTTTCACTTAACATAAAATAACTTTATATTGCTGTGTTTTCTTAATAGTCAACATTTAAAATGCAGGCAGAGTGTATTCTTGTTAATGTGACATAATTTAATCACCCTCCATGATTGAACATTTAGATTCTTTTTTCCATTATAGTCAATGAGGCAACAAACATTTTTATAAATATAACTTTTCCACATTTTTAATTATGTGGATTATCTCCTTATGATTGGTTCCCAGATGTAGATAAAAGGGAATGAACATTTTTATGCTTTTTAAGTAGTATTACCAAATTATTTCCAAAACGATTATAACGATTTGCACTAGCAATCCACAAGTGTTTGGCTATACTTTTTGCCAGTGTTGGATATTGTGTCTCTCTCTCTGTGTATATTTGCTTATGTGCTATGTTAAAAGTGGCACTTTGTTGTTCTCTTTTATTTTACATTTCTTTTATTACTAGAGAGTGTTGTAATTTCTCCATATATTTGCTTACTAGATGTGAATTATCTGTTTATATCCTTTGGTTATTTATTTATTAGATGCTTAATTTTATCAATTTTAGGAGTTACACATAATAGTGATATTAACACTTTGATTTTGTTTACTGAAAAAAATTTTGCACCTGTTTCTCTTAAACTTTAACCCAAATTTTGTATTCTATTATAAACTTACCTTTATAGTAGAATATAAATGATAGAAGAATGAACACATAAAGCTTTCTTTTTAGTGTAGAATTTCTTTGAAACTGGACTTATTTATTTATTTATTTTTTAAAGATTGGCACCTGAGCTAAGAACTGTGGCCAATCTTTTCTTTTTTTTCCTGCTATATCTCCCCAAATTCCCCCAGTACATAGTTGTATATCTTAGTTGCAGGTCCTTCTGGTTGTGGCATGTGAGACGCCGCCTCAACGTGGCCTGATGAGCGGTGCCGTGTCCGCGCCCGGGATCTGAAACAGTGAAAGCCTGGGCCGCCAGAGCGGAGCATGCAAACTTAACCACTCGGCCACGGGGCTGGCCCCTGGGATTTATTTTTTGATGGCCCGAATGACCCTATAGTTTTCCTCACCATAAGTATATTTGGCAGCCAAGAACACTTTAGGTAATATAGACCCTGACAATTTTCTAATTTTTTAGGAAAAGAGGAGCTAAGATTGTATCCAAGAGAGTTGATGATTTCAAAGAAAAGTTTCAACATAAACTTGGAAGAGTTTTAGATCCGTAAGTTAATGATTAACTTCAAATTGATAGTGTCTTTGGGTCTAACTAAAAGAGTACTCTTCTGGTCAATGTTGGTTTGTATTCTGTTAAATTCTCTCTCTTAAATAAGAAACGTCGTTTTGTGTTAATCAGGAAATTCTATTAGCTTCTATAGAGCTTAGGATTCCAGGAAAGTGCTAAGTTCTCCAAGATGGAGAGGGCATTTGGAGAAGAGGGAGGGAGAATTTTGTGTAAAGCTTTATTTCTGGGATATCCAAAATTTAACTTATTCTGTTAGATTTTTCTCTCTATTCTCTGTCTTTCTCTATATATACTTCCATAATTCTGCTTTGAATATGTTCTGTTTTTTCTTTTTAAATCTGGGCTACTGAAAGCCAGTGAAAACATTCAACCACTGTTAATGCAAGTGGAAGATTAGACAAAAGATCTGTTGGAGAACTTCTGTTTGATCTTCATAGTTTGGTTTTAGGAGAAAATATAGGCTATTAAAAACATATGGCAAACATATTTTAAATTCCAGGGATGCTGTGTGGTGGGTATTTTAACTAAAGGATTTGTTTTCTTTGATAGCATTGCAGAAACTATGAATGTTCCCCCAGACCACACATTTGGAGCTTGTCTCCGTCCTGAGGAGTATGGTAAATATACAAACTTTCTTCTTAAAAAACAAACAGAAACAAAATCCCCACAAAGTTATGCAGTTAAGTTCACTATCTCCTCTCCAGGCTTCTAATTTTAAAGGCTTAATATTATATTCACATTAATGAGAACAATTTGTAGCACAAGAGAGAAAAAATTTCTCATATTATGTTTGAAATAGGTACAGTTTAAAGCCCTTGTAATGAATACCTTAAGTGTAATTAAAGCTCGGAATTTTGTTTAGAAAATAAATATGACCTGTATTAAACAAGCAAAAGTGAAGTGAGGCAGCTTTTTAATGAATTCGAATATTGTCCTAGGCCCTTGTTACTCAAACTGTGGTCTGCAGACTGGCAGTGTTGACATGCCCTGCCGGCTTCCTGGAAGTACTGAATCTTGGGCTTCACCCTCGACCTGCTGAATCAGAAACCACATTTTAACAATATTCCCAGATGAACTGGAGGCACATTCAAGTCTGAGAAAGCTGTACTCTACAATCATGTCATTAAGAACCACTCTCTTCCCACCACCCAATCAATCAATCCATCAGTCCATGAAGTGGCAGAAAAATCTTACCAGGATTTCATCTTTATTTCTAAGCGATCTAAACAGCAGCCATCCAAAGGGAAAGCTATGCTAAAGTTTATTGGGATTGGGTTGTATATCAGTGGTTTTCAAAATATAGTCTCTAGTCTACCGGCATTACAATCACCCAGGGAGTTTGTTAAAGACACAGGTTCCTGGGACCCATGCCCAGATATTGTGATTCCTTAGGATCTTATACACACTAAAGTTTAAGTGTGAAACTTAACTACTGAAAATGTTTTAGCTGAAGTCTACTCACTGACAAATAAAATAAATATTTATTGAGCTTATGCAACAGTGTTTTGGAGCATCAGAAATCGCCACATTAGAAGATTATATGTTGGCTCTGTTTTTATGTGAACTGTTATCTTAATGGATGCCTGTTCATCTTAAAGGCCCTTCATACCTGTAGAAGGGGGAAAGGGATGATTTAGGAAACCCATCAATTAGCCTGAAAAACATGGTCAGCATGGTAAACTCTGCCTACTTGAGGGCTGGCTTCATGCTGGTGGGTGCTCTGCCTTACTGTCTGTTGGATCCTTGGGGTCTAGCACACAGGACATTTTTCACCAATATTTATTGCATGAATTGATGGATCCAACACATAGTTTATCATTTTGACAATTTGACAACGTTGACAAATTTCCTAACAGTTGATCGACATTATTCTTATAAATTGAATGATAAGATAGTGTTATAAAATGAAAAGGAAGAACACTGACATCAATAATTTAAAAAATATGTAAGTATCGGTACCAGCCTGGGTGGTACATAGTGTAACTGTGAAAGGAGAGTGTAAGTCCTCTCTGGAATTTTTCTGGAGTTCATGGATGGACACAGATTAACTCTAAGTTCTCACCTTTGGGACTGTTATTGGAGTTACTAGTAGCATCTATTCTGTGGAAAGCTTCAGGTTATGTCTGCTTCCAGGGACATCAGTTTCTTTACTGGGCCTGGATTTCTCCCTTACCCTTACTTAGGGAAATGAAGGCAGCTGCACAAAAAATGCCTCCTCTCTGGGGCCTGGAGTTACTGCTTATCTTAATATGCCTCCAGGAAGGGTGCAAGGGCTGTGCTCAGCTCCAGAATGCACAAGGGTGGAGGCAGTCTGAAGGCAAATCCAGGGCAAGTGGACAGTGGTGCATTGTGGGAATTGGTTGCAGGCAGAGTACAACTTAGGAGCTCACTTAGCTTTTCTCACGGTCATGGTGTGGTAGCTAGGTCATGGGTCTCTTTCAGAGGGCCAGAGCTTGTCTTCCTGATTACAGCTCTTTAGAGCTCTCGAGTAATTAGGAGTGATTTGACACGAGGTTTGTAAATATTCTTTCAGGGCCAGGCAGAAGAAGGTATCAGCATACGTCACACTCACTAGGCAGTTACACCTGTGGTGGGGAAGCCAGGTGGAATCGGAAAAACAACATTCAAACGGTTATTTTTGGATGTTAATGGAGAGGGAAGACCTCTGAAGATAAAAAACTCAACGAGAGCCATTTTGTGGAAGAGGGAGGACCTCCATTATACAGAACAGCCACCCAAAGGGTTTCCCTCAGGGAAGGAATGTGGAGGAGGAAAGGAGGCCATGCTTACTTGTGAAAAATCGCCCCTAACCGTCTTGATTTCCTCTCACAGAGCCTTGTGTTTTGCTCATTTTAGGCTGGTTTGACGGCAGCTGATCCCATTTCAGGGGACCTTGGTCTAAGTACTTGCCCAGTTCCTGGAACCAGCAATAGTTGTGGGCTTCTCACTCATGTGCAGGGTTTACCATTAGAAACAAAGTTTTTATCAGAGTGTGTGAGATTAGCTCCTGATTTTATAATAAGTAAGAAACTTACAGGTGATATGAGTATGTATTAAAAGAGACCCTTGACAGAGTCTAGTGGAGGACCTTATACAGGCTAGGTGTAAATATCAGTTGCCTTGAACTGCAACCTATGTTGTAATTTAAATTAATCCATCCAGGATATCACAGCCAACTGCCAGCATGACCCTGCCCCAAGAAAGCAGGAGGGGAAGGGGTACAGGCCAGGTGAAAATGAACAGAGGCAGAAGATTTTTTCTGGTGACATCCACCAAGCCATCACATCTGAAGCAACGTGGTCAACTCTAGCCTGATTCCTGTCACCATTAACATCCAAACAATGGTTCCCAAAAGGGAATGGCAAAGAGTGGGGTTTACAGGCAACGTATGTGTGTGTACTTTCTTTGTGTCATAATTCAGGGAAGTTCCTTTAAGTCATGAAGGATAAATGAAAGAGAGGGCCAGGTCTAGGGGGATGTAGCAGGTGGACTGGAGAGTTCATTACTTCCAGATAACTGAGGGGGTTGTGGGTCAGGACTCAGTTGATGGAGCTGTGGATGGGGGCAGGTCTCCTGTGCTCATGGTGGTGTAGGGGCAAACAGCGCTGAGAAATGAGAACTTGACATGCAGACCAAGGAAGACTGGAAACTCATATTAGCAGAGAGTAGGGAGTTTCAGTCCAATTTTTACAAGGGCTCCCAGAGGTTTAGTTAGCTCTGAGGCACACAGAGGGTCCCCCACGTGGAATCAACCCCAGCTTTCAGATCCTCAGCATTGTAGACAAATGTCTGCCTCTTAGCAAGGGCTCCACTGTCTTAGGAAAGGATTTGACAGTTGAGTGGGGCTGGATTTCCCTACAAAATTCCTTTGTTCAGATTTTTTTCATTAAGCAAAGAAAGTCACATAAAACAGAAATACTAATTTTTTTTTCTTTTGGTGAGGAAGATTAGCCTTGAGCTAAGTCTGTTGCCAATCTTCCTCTTTTTGTTTGAGGAAGACTCACCCCAAGCTAAAGTCCTGATCTGTGCCAATCATCCTCCATTTTATATGTGGGATGCCACTACAGCATGGTCTGAGAGCCGTGTGTAGGTCCGCATCTGGGATCCAAACCTGTGAACCCCAGGCGCCAAAGTGGAGCATGCGAACCTAACCACAATGGCACTGGGCTGGCCCCAGAAATATTAATTTTAACAATTACTTTCTGTACTTTTTTATGCACAAGGATTTTCTGTCATGCTGTATAATAGCGTTGGAGTTAGGTGTGAGGTTTTTTCCATTCACAGAAGTTGCTCGATCTCTCTCTGTCTCTCTTTTTTAGGAGGGGAATAATATTGACAGACTTTAAATTCAGATAAAAGACTTTTTTCCCCCCTCTTCAATAGGAGTGGATGATCTCATCTATAACAGACTTCCGGGTGAATACCTTCGAGGCAAGGATAGACAGCGAAGCATGGTTGCAGCAGTTCGGCATCACTTGAAGAAAGTTAACTACCAAAACTTTGACACTTTGCTGGCAGCCTTCAGGCATTATGACAAGGCCAGTACTAGAGCAGAGCTTTCTGTGGGCTTACGGATCCCGGCAGGTTGGGGTAGACAAGGGGTCAGCAGACGATGGCCTGTGGGTCAAATCTGGTCCACCACTGGTTTTTGTAAATAGTTTTACATGCCCATTTGTTTTAAGTATTGTCTGTGGCTGTGTTTTGCACTACAAATGCAGAGTGGTGCATCAGAGATTGAATGGCCTGCAAAACCTGAAATATTTACTTCTTGGCCCTTAATAGAAAAAGTTTGCCGACCCCTGGGGCAGATCAGTGGTTGTCACAGTGTGGTTCTTTTGCCATCATCAGCATCACTTGGCAAGGTGTAGAAATGCACATTCTAAGGCCCGCCCCAGACCTACTGAATTAGCAACTTGGGGTTGCGGCCTAGCAATTGTGTTTTAATAAGCCCTTCAGGTGATTCTGATGCAGATTCAAGTCCGAGACCCACTGTTGTAGATGCTTAAACTGTGGTGTGCTGGGAGCAAGGGGAGGGACAGCGCTGTGGATTCCTGGAAAGACTCCTGGAGTATAGACGATCTATACTTGAACCTGAATATGGACACATGGTACTGTCAGTCTAGGTCCAAGTCAAGCTTAGAACATCTCTCCCCTGGGGGAGCAGGGTCTAGTTTCAGTTTTGAGAGAGGAAGATCATTCAGTTTTCAAGCTACTCTAAATTTTATCCTTTGATATAGTCAGATCAGTCTTTGTTGTTAGTGACGTCGAGTCAATTCCAACTCCAGTGACCCAGCGTACAGCAGTCGGAACCCTGCCCCGTCTTTTTGCACCATCCTCTCACTTTTTTTTTTTTTTTGAGGAAGATTAGCCCTAAGCTAACTTCTGCCACCAATCCTCTTCTTTTTGCTGAGGAAGACCGGCCCTGAGCTAACACCCATGGCCATCTTCCTCTACTTTATATGTGGGAGGCCGGCTGCAGCATGGCCTGACAAACAGTGATAGGTCTGTACCTGGGATCTGAACCAGTGAACCCTGGGCTGCTGAAGTGGAATATGCAAACTTAGCCGCTGCGCCACCAGGCTGGCCCCCATCCTCTCACTTCTAGCGCTTCATCAGACAATGCTCTACTGCTATTCATAGGGTTTTCATGGCCAGTTTTTTTGGAAGTGGGTGGCCAGGTCCTTCTTCCTACAGATCAATTTGTGGCTGCATAATTACCCCTCATCATTTTAGGCCATCACAAGGTTGCTTTTACCAAGGTGCACTGCCTTTAGCTTACACTAAGGAGCACTGTTATACCAATTGCTTGTGAAATGGCATATTTTTGTTAGTATGCCCATGAGGCTGTTATTTATTTTTGTCATATGCATCCTCTTTATAAGGAAACCCAGTATCCCTAAAGGAAATAACTGTGCTTCATCTAAGTATCTGGTTTGTTTTTACCTCGTGAACAGAATGAACTTTGTACTGATTATGCATACCTTTTTGACTTGGCTGCCAGGAAGCTCAGAGCTAATTCCATGAAACACATCTAGTTTGTGAACATGATCTTACAGAATACATTTTGTGTGCTCTTGTTATTCCAAGTTTCATCTTGTTTTATTCCATCTTTGTTTTCTCTTTGCTCTGGTTTCTTCACTTTTTGGGCTCTGTTTAATTGTACTTATTTTTCTAGGCAGCCTCAATACCATTTTAGAATGAGTCTAATATAAACAAATAAAAGCTCATGAATCTGTGATGATGCAGTGTATCGTAATCTTGACATGAGAAGAATAAAAGGAGCAGAATAATTTTGGTTTATCTCCAAAGGAAAAGATAATATTTCTATCTCCCTTCCAGTGTTGAGTACAGTTTTGGAAAAGTTACATTTCACACTTGTTATCTTAAAAAAATCTTGATCACTCATTGCCTAATTCATTTTGAGCCCATTCATTTTATTTGTTTATAGGTTAGGGGCTTGTGTGCCTGTGTCATACTGATGAATAAAAAGTGGGTTAAATATCTCATTTAAGTTTGTACTAATTATGTGGGGACAAGCACCAATCAGTCATCAACTACATTTCTCACAAAGTTGTGTTTAAAGAAAATGTAAGTATTCAACTTTTTCTCTGGTTTTTAATAGAGACTGATTACTATTTACAGGTAATTTAAAAATGATTCTTCAGAATTAAAATATGTAAGCTAAAACAAGTACATTTTAAACTTTGCTCACATCCAAGTATCTTACAAAGATGATATTGGGGGAAATTTATGTCGTAGTGACATGAATAAGAGAACTTATCGCAATGCATAGTGCTCTGCTTTTTAAAAATTTTTCATCTTAAATGTAATTATAGGCAAGATGATCATCTTAATAGCTGTTGATTATCTTAGTGAACCACCAGGCACATTCTTTATGACAAAATTAAATTAACCAGGGAGAACATTACTGACAATTATTTAATGCTGATATACCTTTTAAATAGTTAACTTTTAATGTGCACGATGTAGCGCTCAGTGTCCTTGAGGAGCTTTTTTCCGAGAGGGTAATAAGATGTGGGTCTTCCTAAGTACAGCTGTAGGATAATTTTTGATTATTCAAATCTTACACTGTTGAATGCCCAGATTTAATTTAATGGAAAAACAAAACAAAACAGAACAAATAAAGTGTGATTTCCTAAATGAATCTTCTCGGCTTAAAGGATTAATTCTGCTATTTATTGAACACTCACAATACATCAAACATTATTCTGGATAATGTGTAGACTTTCTATTAAGGGAACTTAAAATCTCGAAGGGGAAAAAAAAAGACATGTCATGTCCAGGATTGGTCATAGCAGAGTCCCAAATTTTCAAAATAGGTCTATATAATTTCCACTCCTTTTATTCTAATTATTATCCAGAAAGCTGCTGAGATGGGATGACTCCTTTTTTGGGGACAGCCACATTCAGCGACAAAACTGCTCTACTCAGATGTGTGAACAGGAGCCGGTAGGAAGGGAGACAGAGCTCAGGAATACCAGATGGCTGTGGATGGTTGGGAGTAGGAAAGCTTCCTTGACAACCTTGACTGCCAGTTCATTGTTGAGTAGTTTTTGAGCTAGAAGGCACTCCATGGTTAGACTGAAAATGGTCCAAAAAAGCAAAACACACGACCCAGATTAATTTCTTGGGCTATACTGTTGTGACTGGAGCTGGTTGATTGGTCTGGAATAGCAATTCCATAACTTGAAAATGTGTCAATAGTGGTGAGGCCCCACCAATAGCTCTGCAAGGGGACAAAGGTTCGATGCAGTCAATCTGCCAGGAGCACGGGGGCAATTCCTTGTTTGTGATATGTCTTCTCTGACCATGAGATAAATGAGTTGACTTTTGGCAGGAGTCACAAGTTTGGCATGAGGTGGTAGCCTCTGCATCAGAAATGTAGAGTGCTTTATTTTGTGCCCTGTCTGGAATGGTGGGTGTGTTGCCATGTCTGGCACAAAGATGGATCCAGGCAGCAATGGTGGCAATCTGGATGGTTCAGCCTTAGTCAGAAGCTTGATTCCAGTCATTCTTATCAGAGAATGGACCCTCATCATGGGCATCTATATGATTTACCCAGGTGGTTCAATCAGCAGCCGTGATTTGTTTCCATAGTTTCCAGACTCAAAAAGTGGTGCCTTTAATCCTCCAGTCTGTAGCATTCCAAGTGGCAAACCAAATGGGGAGTTCATTGGCAACAGTACAAAAGTCAGTAAAAATATAACAGGTTCATCAAGGGGAGTATTGGTTGGAGCCATGAGAATAGCCTTGAGTTCCGCTCACTGAGTAGAGTGACGAAGTCCATTTTTGGTCCTTCATAGCTCTCATTGAGGTTGAAAGTCACTGCAGCCCAGTGAAGACCACTGGGTTTCAGGTTAGTGAACCAGGCCCAGGCACTTAGGGAAGCCTCTGTGAACTGAGGGTCCAGTTGAACCAGTGGCTTTGCTTTAGGTGGCAAAGAGGTAAATAAAGTTTTTCCCAAAAGTTTTTTATGTAAAGCTGAGATGTTACTGGGGCCAGGCTGGCTGCCTTCTTGAATATACCTATTTCACATTGAAGCTTGCTGGGCCCTTTCCACCTTGTTAGTCATTGAATCCAAGTTGGCTCACCTCAAAATGACTATCAGACTGGAGAGTCACAAGGCCTCCAAGGGTCAAACATTCAGTTTCATAAAGAGCTCAGGAAGTGGCTACTAGCTACTTTTCAAAAGGTATCCACTTGGTACCGGGTTAGGAGGCAATGAATCCTAAACCCCAAGGGGCATCTCCAAGTGGAGGTTGCCTCTCTTTTCCAGAGGCTTTAAGTGTCAAAATCATTGGTCATGGAGATTTGTAGCTCAAAGGGGTCATTAGGATTGAGGGGCCCCAAAGGTACCAGCAATTCTCTACATGTGGCTCTTCTTGAGAGTAAGTGGCCTCTGGCACTTAACGAACATTCACAATACGGGCACGTAAAGTATCAATACCAACTCTATATTCAGCAGTGGAAGCCACAGAAATACTATGTTGTTAGCCTTCCTTCTCCACTTCAGACAAACCCTGCCCAAATCCCGCTAGCTGAGTCCGGATCTTTTCTCCCCCTACAGATTGAGTAGGATGATGACTTTGGCACCCATATCCAAAGAAGCCATGAAAGTTGGAATCTCTGCCCCCCTGAAGCTCCATAGCATACTTGAGCAGATGCATGTGCCTTTTGATCCTCCTTGGGGACTGGGAGACCTTGGTCCTGCATCTAGTCATCTTTCTCCTTAGAGCAGCTGAGGCAGGGGTCTGAGGAAGGGAGAGATCAAGGGTACAGAAGGAGAGAGTAGCTTGGTACCTGGGCAGTAAGAAACATTTCCTTTGAGTTTTGAGGGGTATGGTGCTGGCGTGCAGCTTGATGAAACAAATCACCAATTTGTGTTTGCAGTCCACACAAAGCCCTATTTGGGGCAGCAAAGTCGTCGTTATTGACACTATCTATTTCAGTTTCAGAGACCTCTTGATTCAACAGCCACACCCCACATTGCTTTTCATCTAGGGCTGAGGGGTTTGCGTTTTTGGTTGATTTGGGCTTGCAGCAGAGACTTTTATAAAGGAGTCTACTTTAATCCAGGGCGTTTGTAGCTCTCTTGTCAAGATAATCTGTTTTAAATTCTCATTCTGTTTTACATAAGGGTAGGGATATTTTTCAGGGTCTGACTGCAGGAATTTGTCTAGAATTCATTGGGTCAGTTTCTCGTTCTCCAGAGGATTACCTTCATCAGCATTGTAAATCCAATCCTGGTCATAAGAGCTAAATACTAGTCAATTAGTCATTTGTAGTTTCCCTTGGGAGTTTGTCTGTCTCAGAGAAATCTGAGATGGCCAAAGCTCCCTTGTAGCAGCTAGGACACACTGCAAAAATCCTCTTTCACTGTCATCCCTGAATGGATTTCAGATTGGCTTGATAGACTGCAGGAGGGGCTGAGCAGTAAGATGTCCCAGCTCTTGCCATTCTTCATTAACGAGAATTGTGTGCTCCACTCCCTCATCTCCCAAGTGAACCAGCCAGTTCCGCTCAGAGCCTTCATAAATTTCCCTCCTTGCACACTCAGCGTAGGCACTCCTGTCTTTAACTATTGTCTGAAAGAGGGTGGAAACTTGCCCTCCTCCCCCTATCAGGATGAATCTTAGTGCTGATTGTTACAGTGGGGGCTGAATGCTGGGTGGTGGCATGTCCCTCTTGCCCCTAGGAGTGTCAGCAGGAAGCAGGCAACAGTCTTTGAATCCACCTCCCTGCACTTGGCCAGCAACTACCTCCCCGGTTTCTTCTCATTACCAGGCAATGGAGTGGAGGACTATTTACTGTCCAAGTGGAACACCACAGGGGTTAGAAACTTTGAAAGTATGAAAAATTGTAGAGAGCCGTCAAGAGTACACCACATTGATCAAATGAGATGTGAAGCACAAACCATGGTTATACCTGCTCTACCACAGTGTAAGCAGCATGATTTAAAGAAAACATATTAAAATAGAATGAACAAAGATTCTAAGCCATACCCACTCCAACCAGGGTTCAAATTACTGTGCATGTATCACGTCAATGCAATGAGGACCAATCTCGCTTAATATATGATTTCTCTTATGTGAAAATTGAGACAAATTCTTTGAGTTTATGTGATAGAGCTCTTTTTTCTTAAATAAAATAATAGATGTTGCATACTTTGCTCTTAAAGGCAATGCTCATTTCATCTTGTTTTGCTTTGTGTCTAACAGAAGGGAGATGGGGTGATAGATAAAGCCGAGCTTCGGGAAGCTTGTGAAGAGGTCAACTTGCACTTAGATGAGAAGCTCCTGGACCAGCTATTTGACTACTGTGATGTGGATAATGATGGACTGATTAACTACCTAGAATTTGCAAATTTTCTTAACTGGAAAGATAAAGTGCCTCTTAAAGAATATGAAAAGAGGGTTATTATTAAAGGTATTTACATTTCGAAGGTTTGCTTAAGTCTTAAATGGACTTTTATATTTTCATTTTTCTAGGAGCTCAACTCTTGTCAACTTTAATATTATATATTTAAAAATATGCATATATACATATTTATTTGTTTGTTCTTGCATAGAATATCTGTGGAAGGATAAGAAAGAATTTGATAACATTTATTATTTCCGCTGGGGGGGGGGAACTGGGCAGCTGAGGGACAGGGTGGCAGCAACACTCACTTTTTAATCTATCTTTTTGTATCTTTTGAATCTGGAACCACGTATTACTCATTCAAAAGGAAAAAAATAAAAAGCAAAACAATTCACAGAGAAGCCCAAAATATGAAAGACAGTTCCTCAGAAAGTTCTTGAAAACCATTGTCTTAGAGTAGTTAGCTCCCCTCCCCCAGGAAAGTCAATATTCAGATAGAATTTGACATAGGAAAATTTGATCTTTTAAATTTTGTAAGAAAAGGAAAAACATAATCTTTACCTTTATTCAAATACTTTCGTGTTCACATATTCTCCTCCTGCCTCACTAACCACATATAGACAGATGCACATCCATACCTATGTATGTGCATTGGCACATATTTTAAATGTAGCTCAAATCACGAGTGTCCCATTTTTATTTGGCGTTTTAAAATGTAGCTTTCCACTTTCTATGGAATGAAGAGATACTTTTATGGTTTCTGTAAATTTCATTTTCAGTTCCCTTATGGTGATGTATTATGAATTACTAAACCATTTCCTCACTTTTTGAAATTTAGGTTATTTCCAGATATTTTTAAAGTTATATGGGTAACATTATAATGATTATCATCTCTCAAAAAGCTTCCTGTTTCTAATTACATCTCATTTCTTATGAATGTTATTATCATCCCAGAAGTAACTCTATATGTTTTCATTTTCTTTTTCTAAATGATTGTACCAATTTGCAACTTTATCAGCCAAGGCTGTGAGAAGATTTTATTCCAACCTTGCTACCATTGAGTGTTATTTCAAACATTCTTGTAATTTAGTTGGCACATAATGATACATCGTTTGCTTTAATTTTCAGATCTTGATTATTGGAAAGGATTAACTTTTTAGAAAGGTTATTTACATTTTTATTTCCTCTTCGAATATCTCTCGTCTAAAAAGTGAAGATACTACCGTTTTCTCTTTTATTCCTGGGTCATGCCGTTCTGCAAGGCCATAACCAAATTTTGGACTTTATTGATGATACGAGCCCTTAGAAGTTTGTGGGATGGCCTTTCTCTCTATCTACTAGGAAAGCAGGAGAATCTTCTCTACCTAAAGAAGCTTTTTATAGAAGACAACTCTACCTCAATCCTTTCAGAAATGAAGAGGGAATGTTTTTTCTTCTTGGCACAACTCATTAAGTAGGGGAAGCAGAAGCCTGGTTTCAAACCAGATAGTTCCTCATATGGTTCCTGGTTTTGGGCTCCTGACTTCATCAGCCCTTTTCAGTGTTCTCGAGGTTTTTCTTCCTCTAAGATAGTGGCCAGCAGATCAGAAGGGGTTGAGGATTGTTTTACCAGGAATTTTCTTACATCAGATTCTATCTTACTGTTGACTTTTGGAGGAAAGTGGGGTAAGTACTCTAAGACGGTGTCTTTCAGTTTTCTGAGGAACTGGTTTTCATTCTTTCGACAGATTTCCGCTTTTTTGGTGGGTGCGGAGGGGATTAGAGAATCTGAAATACTGGGCCTGAACACGTTCATGGCAACGATTCGCAAGAGCCGAATAGAGGGTGCAGACTTTAGAGAGGCGGGTCTTTCCGGTTTCCGCAGTTCCCAGCCCTTTCCGATGCTGGGGCACCATTTGCCTTTGCCACCCTTGCTTGGGCTTTCCAGACCTTGCGTTCTTCTGGAGGTTGAAAGACCACAGCGCCCTCTAGCTGTGGAATTACCAGCTCTGTGAAAAAAATGTGTCAAGAATTCATGCCTCAATTTCAGAATTGCCTCAGCAAAGCAAATCTGCAAAAGAGGATAAAGTCTTCCAATTTCAGTTCTACCTCGGGGTTTTCTTTTATATAGTGATTTGAAGGGAGACATTTGTATAATGGGTTCCTGATCTCACAGTGAGTTTTCATTGCCTCTTCAAATGTTGCAATACGCGAGGCTCCTCCTGTGATCAGGTATGTGCGGAATTTACAACTCCAAATATATCTTCTGTCTCTGGCTAGGGCACAGTGCTAGGAACGACTCTGGTAAACCTGTAGTTCCAGTTAAATATGAAAATAAGCTCTAGTTTAAAAAAAGTGGAAAGAAAAATAATAGGTTCTAAGTTTGCAGTTGGTCTTTCAGATTTAAAAGCTTTATTCTAAAGTGAGTGGAGTCGTAAAAAGAAACATTAGACCACGTTCAAATTTCCTGGTATTTGACACTGGCCTGAACTTGCTTTTCCACAGTGGGGTGCTGGCATCAGTGGAGCGTTTACACCAGCCAGTCTCGCTTCCCACTAGCAAGAAGAGACTAAATGGAAAACCAAGTTTTTTGCAGAGCAGCAAGCACCAAGTAGTAATTTCTTCCTGTACTTCCCCCCCCCCCCCATTTCCCTCTTTCCTTAAAGATAGAAAACCAGATTGTGCAAACCCTGCTGAAGCTAATGTTGATGAATCTGAACCAACTCTCCTGATAAAGCCTGAAGATATTGTCTTAAAAGAACCAGGGAGCTCAGAAAACACTCTCCGGACACTTCTGAGGCCAAGTGATAAAGTTTCTAATCACTATAAGACAACTTCTTCTGAGATCTGTGCAGTTGCAGGAGCCGTTCCTTCTACTTGTGAGTATGTCATGTTATTTGTTGTTGTTGTTTTCTTCAGTTAAGTCAACAGAAGAGATGATTTACTGTACACATGATATATTCAGCCACAACTGAAAACAGAGCCAGTCCAGAATGTCATAGGTCCATGGCAAAGGACCAAAAGGGCCTGTTTTGGTATGAGCAAGGTGGATCTCTTAAAGGTGGTGACGGTGATCATGTGATGATGAATGTTCTGGATCCATTGAGACAAGTTCTAGACAGAGGGCACGCAGTCCAACAATTTGTGCCAGTGTCTCTGGACACTGGCTTTCCTTATTTCTGCTCCTGTGGCTTCCATGGGTGCACAAGCTACCGGTTTACTTGGATCTCTGTCTCATCTTTCTTCTTTTGCGCTTCAGCCTGCGTATTCATTTCTTCCTCCACTTGGATCTCATGGCATGGAGGTTTCTAGGAAGATGGGGCTAAGGCCAGGAGAACTGTTGAGTTTTAAAAGGATCAGCAAATGTAGAAGCAAAGTGTCCTTTGTCTGTCCTTGCATTGTCCCCAACCTTTATCTCCATTAGACTAAGTTTCTGAAAACCTACGACCTTCTATTCAATTCTGTGTTATAAACACCCAACAGGTCGCAGGATATGTAGGCTGAACTGAACTATTGTTTGTAATGACCCAAGTAAAATGATTCTCTCTGTATTAATGAAATTGAAACCATCATAGTTAAGAACACTGAATGTTATACATTGTAGTAATTCAGACTTCTCCAAGTGTTAGGGGACTTTTAAACCAGAGGATTCTTAGCTACAAACAGACTTGCCTTCAAATGTTTGAAGAGCTCTTACAAACAATTCTTTATATCTTTGTCCACCATCTATTACTTTGCTAAGGCTGCCACAACAAGTACCACAAACTGGGGGGCTTAAACAACAGAAAATTATCATCTCACAGTTCTGGAGGCTGAACGTCAGAGATCAAGGTGTTGGCTGGGTGGTTCCTTCTGAGAGCCGTGAGGGAGAATCTATTCCAAGCCCCTCTCCTAGCTTCTAGTGGTTTCCTGGCAATCTTTGGGGCTGTTTGACTTCTGCTGCATCACCCTGATCTCTGCCTTTATCTTCACATGGTGTTCTCCTGTGTGAGTGTCTATATTCAAATGTTCCCTTTTTATAAGGACTCCAGTCATATTGGGGGCCCACTCTACTCCAGTATGATCTCATCTTAACTAATTACATCTGCAATGATCTTAATTCCAAATAAGTTCACCTTATTTGGGAGGATACAGTTCAATCCATAACAACCCATTTCTCAATATCGAGCATGACGAATATTGGTTATTTAGAAAGACTATTTTATGTTGGTCAAGATAATTTTCTTGGACTAAGGACATGATTAAGGATTTCCATGTTTTTCTTAACTGGATTTTATAGACATTCTGTACATTCTGGTATAATGAGATCTTGCTACTCCCTTAGAATAGTGTGTCCAATAGAAATATAATTGGAGTTATATGTATTTTTAAATTTTTAGTAGCCACATTATGAAAAAGAAAGAGGTGAAATTAATTTTAATAATATTTATATTTTAAATATAATATATATCTCCAAAATATTATCATTTCAACAAATAACCAATATAAAATGATTAAATATTTAACCTTCTTTTTATGGCACTCAATCTTTGAAATTCAGTATGTATTTTATACTTACAGTACATCTCAGTTCAGAGTAGGCACATTTCAAGTGCTCAATAGGCACATGCGGCTGGTGGCTACTGTACTGTACAGCTCAGTTTTAGAATGTCTGTTTTCTTTCCTCATTGATGGCCTCCTAGGTTATCCCATCTATGGTGTTCCAACCATTCGATCTGATCTTCCTGCCCCCCGAATTCGTCGCGTCAGTGATAGAACTAATTATGGCGAAGAGGGCAATGCCTATTCTCTACTACATCCTAGCATCTTTGCCCAGAAAGGAGTGTTTGAAAGAGACTTCTTCAAGACCAGATCAAAAAAAGAGGTACAGCATATTATTTCAAAAGGGTTGAAAGAAATGTCAACTTTATAAACACGCAAAGAGAAAATGCTTATTTATCAACAGCTACTATTTCAGACTGTTTAAAACTTGAGCTTTTATATTACAGAAGTCATCAGGGTCCCCAAATAGAGGATTCTTGAGAGTCCTCTATTGTTCAATTTGGTTGTAACATTTTGGTACAAGTCTTGAAGTAGAATTTACTTTATGATAGGAAGCATTACATTCATGTCATGTAGTCACTATGACCTATGTATAGAAAGAAAAGTGTTTTCCTAAGACATTCAACACTATTATTAGTTGAGAAAAAGCAGAAAAGATCAATCCTTTCCTTGTGTAACTATCCTTATGGTCTTGGGTCTCCAAAACCAAAGAGTAAGTATGAGGAGGGCCACTCTGCCACCTTCCTTATGTACTGCTGTCACATGTCTCAGGGTATTTGCAACAAGCACTGATTTAAACTGTTCTGTCCTGTTGCCAAACCATATGTCAGCTATGTTCTTGTTTTATTTTTGACTCAGAAAATATGGTCCTCACATCCCAGGTGATTTTCTTCCTAGGTGGGTTATAAAGCAGAAGCAACCTGCTAGGTTAGAATAGCCACTGGGGTTCTGAGGGCCAAGGATTAATAGCAGTGCTTGGTCAGACCAGCCTGTCTCCCTCTCTACTCGTGGAAAGCAGTGTGTGATCTAGGGAGCAAGTGCTTCCGAACTTTCATATCCAGAACTAGAAATGATGTGAATCGATATATGATGCCTTCTGGGACTACAGATGGCTTGAAAACTTACTGAATACCAACTTAATTAATAACAGATTCATTCTAATTCATTCTAATGATTCATTCCTGCTGAGGTAGAGGAGAAAGGAAGGGAGAAACTCAGAGGATAATGCCTGCTGGCTTGTCCCCAAGAAAGAACCCAGGATCCTCCCCAGGACATCAGAGAAGAGACGTTTCCAGACTGTGTTTTCACTTCCCTCAGTTGCTCCAAAGGGCCTATGAAATACAAGCTCAGTGTTGCCAAAAGAAGCAAAAATCTCCTTGTTTCATGATGCCTAAAATTCTTTTAACTAGGAAGTCATCCTTTATCTCACAATTCTAGATAAAAAGTAAGTACCCAAAGGCCTGGTTGGAGTAATAGTGTTAAGTTGAGAATAGATGCGTTTCTGTAAAAGTGTTAGCTAATCAATACACTACCATGGCATGCTGAACTAGGGGAGGAATGCCTCTTGAGGAGTGGGAAGGAAGCAGAAGAGGAGGCCTGGGACGCCCAAGACTGACTTGGATCCCTTCATGAGTTCACTCTTTGGGGACATTCTTTTTAAGATTTTATTTTTTCCTTTTTCTCCCCAAAGCCACCCGGTACATAGTTGCATATTCTTCGTTGTGGGTCCTTCTAGTTGTGGCATGTGGGACGCTGCCTCAGCGTGGTCTGATGAGCAGTGCCATGTCCGCGCCCAGGATTATTCGAACCAACGAAACACTGGGCCGCCTGCTTCGGAGCGCGCGAACTTAACCACTCGGCCACGGGGGCAGCCCCTCTTTGGGGACATTCTTGACCTGCCACTGGGTGGGGGAAAAATAGCAGCTATTATGCCTGGGGGCATTGAGGTGTTCTTCTGTACAGCTGCAGCTGCTGGCAGCACAGCTCTTCTGAGTTTCAAGTTTACTTGATTATACTGTTAATTTCCCGCAAGAGCCCGTCATTTCTAGGGGATCTATTAATTGTATTCTGCAGCTATTCTATTTCTTTGGCTTTTCTATTCACTGTCTACCCTTTCTTTCCATTTCCCTCTTGGCTTTCTCTCTGTATGCTTCATAGTAAATGTTTTTCCTCTTTTAAATTTAGTTTCATTTTCCCCCCACATTTTTTCTTCCTTCTACTCATTCTAACATTTCTTCCCATTACTAGTTCTTATCTTTCCTTTCTTATATTTTCCCTGGGACATAAGAAGCATATTTTCCCTCTTCATCTCTTTTAATAATTATCATTGCAGAGAGATTATTAATAACACCGTTTTCTGGGTTTCAGTGTACTCAGATTTTAGTCTGCTTAGTTGCTTGTGCTTGCGCCGTCTCTCTGGCATTTGCACGCCCACAACTCTAGTTAAAGTTTACGAGGCCAAGTAGAGACATTTTATAAACGTTCATATTTTAAAGAGGAGAAACTAATATTCAAGGGGTTTACATGACATCCATAAGGTCATGGTGACCACGAAGTAACTGAGAAGGAACACAAGTCCAACAAGTCTTCTATCTTTAGCTCTTTTACTCTTTCTACTTGAATTTTGCTACCTCTCTTTAAAATAACAGAAACACTTAGAGTTGGAAGGAATATTATGTATTGGCTAATATAGGTGAACACCTTCCTGTTCATATTAGCAAAATTATTCCTGGACTGAAAACACTGGAATTGTGGTATTTGCTCCGTTATATGCAATGAGCACATACGCACATGCAAACATCCTCCCTCCCTCTACACAGACTATTTTAGGATAAATATCCATAGTCTTAGATGTTATAAAGATATTTTTAAAATACAGATTTACAAACATATCAATCTTGGTCTGAGTGCCAATGTTGTTTTCTAGATTGCAGAGATTTTATGTAACATTGGTGTCAAACTTTCTGATGAAGAATTTGAGCATGTTTGGAATCTTGCATCAAAAAAACATCACAGAGGAGAAGTTTGTGTCGAGAACATCAGAAATGTTCTAGATGAGCTACAGCACGCAGACCGGATCAAGTGTAAAACAACCATGTGATATTTTGAGAGTTCATTCATTTAAACAAAAGAATTGTTAAAACTATGTTCATCTGAAAAATGTTCAGTCCATTCTGGTTTTAAATATTCTGTTACAATTCAGCAGTCACTGTGGTGGGACTCGTATACCTGTATGTGTTGCTAATAAATTAGATTTTGGATTTTAAAATTTTATTGTTTTCTAGAAAGCATCAAAGAACTTGACAAACACTTGGAGTTAACCTTTAACCTCATCAAAGACATAGTTCAGAATGACATTAGAAGTTTGTGATGTTTAGTATGCCTAAGAATTCTACCCATTTTAGTTGGTTGTCTGAAATTCAAAGTCTGGTTTGTGATGCCAGGTTCAGAAAATTTTGCTTTCGACATTTTGTTTTTTTTCTCTTTAGGTGTCACTATGGCACGAGTCAGCCTTAGTGGACTTTTAGTTTCTAATAGTGTCTAAAGAAGACAAATTTAATCACAAGGAGCAGAATTTAGAGAGCGAACACTTGAGTTCCAACAATGACATAATGGCCATTAGTTTTTAATATCTTTCTCTGACCAGAAAAGCATATTGTCCTTGAAGTATCTGAAGAGGACAAAGCTGACCCACCCTTAGATGTAACTTTAGAGAGTTATTAGTAGCAAATTGTGCTGAGTCATTCCCTCCCTCAGCCCTTGGCTCTTGGATAAACAAATGTGATGGCCTGGCCTGGATCTGATAGGGACGGTGCGGGTGAGTGTTTCCAATACAGTGTGCTCTTTCTGTATCAAAAGAGTACCGGTGTCGGTTAAATCCACGACTGAAGCTTTATCAGTAATATAACTTGATTAATGGAAAGATCAATAATGTGCATTCTATCAGTATTTCTTGGTGATAGACCTTGACCTTTTGTTGTTTGTTTGTTGTCTATTAGTATAAAAATTGCTGTTTAATTTACATATTGTGGTTATACTGTAGTATACCATGTAGTCTACCATTACTTAAAAAAAAAGAGAGAGACTAAGGTTTAAAAAATTGCTTTACCCAGTCTCTAGAAAAAATAATTTTATGATACATTTCTTGTCTCTAGAAAAAATAATTTTATGATACATTTCTTGTATAGATAATTTATGTTAAAGATTTTAACTTTTTATTTTCAAATAATTTCACACTTACAGAAGATTTGCAAAAGTAGTACAAAGAATTATGCAGTGGTGTGTTGGAACCTGGTTTTAATGGTTCTTTCAAGTCAATTGTGAGTATTCCCAGCACTGTGTCCAGTGACCCCACACTGGTATCTTGAAACCAGCTATAGTGGGAATATTTACACTAAGGAAACCAACAAATGCTACAGATCAGGGATTTTTCCTCCCAAAGAGCCAATTGTTAAACATTTACAAGAATATCTCTACCTATCCATCTATCTATCTATCTATCTATCTATCTATCTATCTATCTATCTATCTTTCTATCTATCTACCTACCTACCTATCTGTGTAATAGCTATCCATCCATTTATTGACAAAGACAGACTCCTGACCAAACTTTGGTCAGGCTCCTCTGAGCCCTTTTCTCAACTAGGCCTTGACTTTGGGTTTCTGTGTTTGTCCCTATTGGGGCTGCATTGCCCAGTTTTAGCAAGAATTCTACTAAGTCAGTTTAGGGCAAATCCTCTCACCCTTGATATCTGATTACCCTTCACATCTGATCAAATTCTTCATCTGCCATATTTGAGGTATAAAACCTTGGCCTGCCTTTAAAAAGAACTCCTATTAAGTCAGTTTAGCAAGAATTCCCCCTACCCTTGATGTCTCTTCTTAATAATTTTCCATCCACCAACCTCCCACAACCTGCTCTGTGGCTATAAATCCTCATATTTCCTTGTTGTATTTGGAATTGAGCCCAGTTCTATACTGAGGTCTCTTTTCCCCTATTGCAATAGTTCCTCAATAACATCTGTCTTTTACTGCTATAACTACTGTCCAGCACTGTTTTCTTTAACTCTATCTATCCATCCTCCATCCATCCATCCATCCATTCATCCGTCCATCTACCTATCCACCCATCCACACATATGCACATGCACACTTCACTTCTAAATACTTTGGTATGTATTTTCTGAAAACAAGGACATTCTATTACCCAACCATAGTGCAATATTCAAAATCAGGAAATTAGTGTTGTTATGGCATTATTATCTAACCTACAGACTTTATTCAAATTTCTCCAATAATCCTTTATAGTAATAATATCCTTTATAGCACATAGAAAAAGTATAAATTTTTTCTTGGTTTAGGTTGGATCCAGTCTACAATGACATGCTACATTTAGTTGTCATGTCTCTTTAGTTTCCATTAATCTGAAACAATTCTTCTATCTTTGAGCTTCATGGCCCTTGATGTTATCCAATGCTCTAAGGACCGAACTGAGTGTAGGTGCTGCATCACAGCCTACTGTCAATATTCTCTTGTGAGTAGGCCCCTTCAATCTTGTGCCCAGGAACTGTGTCCACTGCTTCTTGCTTTGGAATTGCTTAGGATTCAGAAACCTACCTCTTATGAAAGTTTCTTTCTCCTATGATTTAAACCATCTAGAGTCAAAGTGCGGCATGTCGTGGGGTGATCCTTGTGCCGCATAAATCCAGGTTAAGCTGATAGATAGATTGCTCCTTGCCCTGAAAGTGGGATGGCTTTGGGGTGATGGATCTAGTGATGCCTATTTGGGTAAGCCCTGTTTAAAAGCTAGAGCCTCACTAACAAGCTCTGTAGCATAAAGGCATCTGAATTGACTTACTGTTTAAAAGTTTCATATCCTAATATCTAAAAGATTCAGGTACATGAAAAGACATTTTCTTCTAGAATTGAATTCTTGCCTTAGCTACTTCTTTTTTTTCTGAGGAATAATAGCCCTGAGCTAACTTCTGCCAATCCTCCTCTTTTTACTGAGGAAGACTGGCCCTGAGCTAACATCCATGCCCATCTTCCTCCTCTTTATACGTGGGACGCCTACCACAGCATGGCTTTTGCCAAGCAGTGCCATGTCTGCATCCGGGATCCGAACTGACGAACCCTGGGCCGCCAAGAAGCGGAACGTGAGAACTTAACCGCTGCTCCACTGGGCCTGTCCCCCTTAGCTACTTCTTACTGGGTCTTGGCCATCCGCTATCAGCCAAGGTCACTGCCCCCTACAACTATACCGAGTGTTCTAACTGGCATGTACAGTCAAGTTGCATCAGGCTGCACCCTGAAGCCACCTCTGCCTATTATAAGCCTGCTGGCTGGTGTTGGCCTGCCAGAAATCTGGCTGCAAACACCTCCGTGGTCTGTGGTGTGACCAAGACCCCCTCATAGCTTTATAAAGGTGGTTTTCCCTAACATCTGAGCAGTTGGAGACTTTCCAGTTTATCTTTAGTTAAGGTCAGCATCTCCGCCTTTTGCTTGATGTCATTTCCATATGTAGACCTGTCACTCGAGAAGCAGCCTTTAACCTGTGCACCAAGCTGCCGTAAGCTGCAGTCATCTCTGACCAGTGCTCCAAAAAGCGGTGGCCCAACCATGAAACCAGCTGCATTTTACCATATAGAAATCAGACAGTTGTATGGCTGTTCCTGGTGCTCAGGCTGCTGTAAGATACATGATATTAGAAATTTTCTTTTCATGTAGCATATGAACATCTTGTGATTTATATTTCTTACCTTTGGCTGTATTAATAGAGGATGAAGAACTGTAATCTCAATCAAGTTTCATGCCTTCACTGATTTCTAATTCATCATTTAGTTTTTTCCTACTTTTTCTACAATGACACCCTTTTCCCCAAATTGTGTGGCATCAGCTACATAGTGCTGGTTTCTTGATTCTCACTTGCAGGAATCGTAGCCCGTAGCATGACACAGTCTTCAGGCCTTCATGCTTCACTAAGTCTGACTGTGAAGTGTTATAAAGCTTAGCAATTTTGGTTCATTAGTCACACCCCTCCTGAGGAACAAACTGGGAGCAATAGATGTGCATAATAAATCTGTCATTCACTGGATTTGTGACCTTGGGAAAGACACCTAGCCTTACAAAGCTGTGGCTTTCTTATTTACAAAATGGAAATAACAATGGCTTCTTATCAACTTGTAAAGGTGGTTTTGATAGTTATGGAGATAATGGATATATGAGCACCTCGCACAGTACATATTAACCAAAAGGCCTAGTTTAGGTTGTAGCTCATGCTTTGTTCCCCATCTGTTAATATAATCAGTATGTTGACTTTTCTTGGTTTTGCCCTCATCCTTGAGATTCTTGATTTTCTTTAACTACATGTCCATTGTTGATTTTGGCAGATTTGACAATTCCCTCTGGCCACTCCTCTAGGTAATTCAGAGTACCTATCATGGCATGTCTATCACTTTTCTATGCTTTGAGCAGAGCTCCTCATTCTATTATTTTTTTTTGAAACGTGCACACACATGATCTGCTGGCAGTTTTATTGTGATTGCATTGACTCTGAAGATCAATTGGGGGAAATGACATTTTTATAATGTTTTGACTTCCAAACAATAAACCTGGTACATCCATGCGTTTATTTAGCTTTTCTTTATCTCAGGAATGCTCTTTTGTTTTCCATGTTGCGATATTGTACATCTTCTGTTAGATTCATTCTTAGGCATTTGTTGTTTTTAATGTCATGATAAATTGTACCAATTTTTAAATAGGTTTATTGAAGTATCATTTACATACAGTGACATCCACTCTTTTTAGTGTGCAATTCTATGAGTGTTGACAAATGTGTACTGGTTGTGTAACCACCATCACAAACAAAATATAGAACTGTTCTATCACTTCCCAAAATTCCCTTGTGCCCTTTGTAGTAAACATCTCCCCCTCTCCACTCCAGCCCCTCACAACCGCTTATCTGTTTTCTGTCCCTATAGTTTTATCTTTTTCAAAATATCATATAAATGGAATCATGGAGTACGTACCTAGCCTTTTGAGACTGGCTTCTTTCACTTAGTACAATGCTTTTGAGATCCATCCACGTCATTGCATGGATCAGCAGTACGTTCTTCTTATTGCTGAGTAGTATTTCACTGTATGACTATACCACGATTTGTTCATCCATTCACCAGTTAAAACCATTTGCATTGTTTCCAGTCTTTGGCAATTCTGAATAAAGCTGCTCTGAACATTCATGTATAGGTTTTGTGTAAACATAAGTTTTCATTTCTCTTGGGAAAATACCTATGGGTAAGATTGCTGGGCTATACGGCAAGTATATGTTTAACTTTATAAGAAACTGAAAATCTGCTTTCCAAAAAAACTCTATTGTTTTGCATTGTCACTAGCAATTTATGAGAGTTTAGTGCATCTTGGTGTTATCAGGTTTTTTTTTGTTTTAAGTTTCAGCCATTCTAATAGGTCTGCAGTAATAGCTCCTTGTGGTTTTAATGTGCATTTCTGTAATGACCAATGATGTTGAGCATCCTTCGTGGGCTCGTTGACCATGCATATATCTTTTTGAAGTGTCTATTCTAATATGTTGCCTATTTTTTTAATTGATTTGTTTGTTTTCTTATTGTTGAGTTTTGAGAGTTCTTCATATATTTTAGATATAAGTCCTTTATCAGATATGTGTTTTGCAGACATTTTCTCCTTGTCTTTGGCTTGTCTTTTTTTTTCCTTAACAGTCTTTCAAAGAAGAGACGTTTAAAATTTTGATGAAGTCCAGTTTATCAATAACATAGTAAAATTGCCAGCCCTCTTGAATTTGGTGATTATAAATTTAAAGTGAGACTGATCACTTGGTTTTGTGTCTTTCTTCAGTTAATTTCTTCGTATGTAGCTGCTGGACTTTAGATCTGGACTAAGTGGAGATCTGGGTTGAGCTAGGGTTGGAATTTCACGTGGTGAATAAGTTGGTGGGAGGAAGGGACAAAGGAGTTGAGTGCATGCAAGGAAGTGATTCTAGTGATATACTTGGAAACTAAGATGAGAAATGAAATGCTGGTGCAAAATGGCAGGGTCAATGGATTGCGCCATCCCAGTGGGCCAAAGTATTGTGGAGAAAGAATTCTTCTTTTTTTCCTCTAGCTTCTTTTTTCTTTTTGAGAAAGATTAGCCCTAAGCTAACATCTGCCACCAATTCTCCTCTTTTTTGCTGAGGAAGACTGGCCCTGAGCTAACATCCGTGCCCATCTTTCTCTACTTTATATGTGGGATGACTGCCACAGCATGGTTTGACAAGCAGTGTGGAGGTCTGCACCTGGGATCTGAACCAGCAAACCCTGGGCCTCTGAAGCAGAATCTGCAAACTTTACTGCTGTGCCACCGGGCTGGCCCCTGGAGAAAGAATTCTATGAAAAAATTGTTAGAAAAAGAGGAGTTGGTGATCAGAGTCGAATACTTGCAAGTAAGATTCTGGAGGTGGTAGAGTTGTTGGGAATGACAGTTTAGGATGTGACAGTGGGCCTGAGTGCCTGAAGGAGGTGGAGAACAAGATCATTGAAGGAGAGGAGTTCAAAAAGTGAGAAGTCTGGTGTTAAGTAGAAGGATCACCTACATGGATGTTGATATCAAGAAAGATGACAGGGAAGGTAACAGAGAGAGAGTGACCTTGGTTATACATCCCTTTGAAATCATGATGAAAGCTACACACTATCATTTTTAAAAAGTGCAAATACACATATATTTTTAAGGTTATATAATACTCACCTCCCCCTGCCCCATGATCTCTAGACCAGGTGAGCATTAACTCTGCTCCAAAATTTTAAATTTATCATCAATTAGGTTTACTTATCTGTCCCATTTTCCATCCATCCATGCAACTAACCGTTGCTTATCTGAACTTTCGCTAAGTGTCCTTTTCGGAAGAATCCTTTTCTCTGAATGACAGCCAAGAAACGCACTTCCCCATTTGCAACGGTAGGGGGCATCCTAGCATTTCCAAACTTAGCCATGAGCACAGTGCAAATAGCTACAGCCTGCTCAGTAACACTTTCAGAAAAAAAGAGATGGTTAAACTGGAGGCAGGAGACTGTTTACCACCGTACTTTCCGAAATCCAGGGCGATCCATGCAGTTTCTTCTTTTATAATTTAGTGGCAGTAATTAGGCTGGAAGGGGACATTTAAAATAGTAAGCTAGAGGGGAGGTTTGTTTGGATTATGAAGTGTCATCTCTCAGTGAAACAAGTAGAGCGGTATGAAATATTCAGGTGAGATATAAATAAGTATCCAAATACATCAGCATGTTCTCACCTAAATTATGTTTCTATAGCGTTCAGGATAGTCTTGTTAATAGTAAATATATTAAACCCATAAAAACTTTAAAAAGCCCTTGTTTCCTAGCCCAGGCTAATAAACTTAATACATTTGCTTCACTACATAGCTTACAAACCGAGAAACTTGTTGGAAATATGTGGACCAATAAAAGGAAATTTTATTTTATGTAATAACCACTTATGAAAACTCACTGTGGCTTGATGTGAAGAGCTAGTTAAAGGCTAACACCCCAGTCATAAACTGACAATGAGGATAGACTTGAAGGGCATTTCTTCTATTATGAATAACCTTGTAAAAAATAATGGGATCTATTTAAAGCTCATTTATTTCCCAGCTAAGTGGCAATTTCCCATCACTCAAAATGCTAATACTTCCTCCTGAAACCCTAGAGATAATCCAATTCATGAGTGTTCGTTAAAAAAATCTGGTTAAAATAAGCAGGTGATTCTGTTTTAATAATATCTGTCCTGCCAGCAATAAGACAGTCTCAGGTGCAAATAAATACATCAACAAACAGATTTTCTTTAAAGCACACGGGGTCTCATATCATTTCCAAATTAGCCAATTAGCATGATGCTGTTGGAAGAGCTAATTAAAAAGTGCATTTAGACTCAGAAATGTTTCCTGAGAGTAATCTGGAGCATACAGTCCTTATTTCACGTGTAATTACTCTGTCGGATTTTCCACTCCGTAGATAGAGGTGAACACACCTTCGCCTGGGCGGCGGGAAAGCCTTTTTCTTTTTCTCTTGGAGTGAGCTCGTGTATATGCATACCTTGAACTGATCAATACACACTTATCTTTTTTGGCACTCCCCATCCCAGCGCTCTAAATTGTGAGAGGAGAGGTTAACTAGTACAGAATTTGGATTAAGACTAAGAATGTCTTTGTCCAGACATCCAGCCTGCAGTTTGTCCAGTTAGAAATATTTTCACAAGTAGAATTCTTGGTAAGTTCATTAACTTTTGTAGTAAATACATCTATCAGAAAAGCTGAATTCTTGAGATTTACAGGTAGAAGAATTTTGCTGGGGCAAGGTGAGCGTTGGGGAGACAGAGGATAAATACGCAATTTACATTTGATAGTCACTAAGCTAGTACCTTTTAAACTTTAAATCACCCTCTAGATCTGGCTAAAATGCAGATTCTTATTCAGTAGGTCCGGGTGGCTGAGATTCTGCATTTCTAAAGCTTCCAGGTGATGCAATGCTGCTGGTTAGGGATCACACTTGGAATGACAAAGCTTTATTTTTCTGGCAGTTCTTTGTTTTATGCAGATCAGCTGTCAATTATTCACCTTCCTGGTTTATATAGATCTTTTACTATTTACACTCCTGCTCTTTGCTCATGCATGCACATGTTCTCTCTCTCTTGGTAACATTCACTTTATTTTTCAAAATAAACTAATAATTTTAGAACAGTTTTAGGTTTACCCAAAAGTTATAAAGCTAGTCCCCCACACCCAGTCTCCCCTATTATTAACTTCTTACATTAGTAAGGTGCATTGGTTATAATGAATGAGCCAATACTGATGCATTATTATTAACTAAAGTCCATACTTTATTCAGATTTACTTAGCTTTTACCTCATGTCCTTTTTCTGTCTCAAGATCCAATCTACATTACATTTACTTGTCCTGTCTCCTTAGGCGCCTCTTGGCTATGCTAGTTTCTCAGACATTACTGGTTTCTGATGACCTTGATGGTTTTGAGGAGTGCTGGTCAGGTATTCTGTAGAATGTCCTTCAGTTGAGATTTGTCTGATTTTTTTCTCATGATTAGACTGTGGTTATGTGTTTTGGGGAGAAGACCACGGAGGTAAAGGCCATTCTCATCACATCATATCTAAGGAACATACTGTCAACATCATTTATCCCTGTTGATGTTAACCTTGATCACCTGGCTGAGGTGTGTTGGTCAAGTTTCTCCACTGTAAGTTATACTTTTCCCCCTTTCCATACTGTACTCAATGGAAGGAAGTCACTATGCACAGCCAAGACTTGAGAAGTGGGCATGGGAGATTTGTCTCTTTTTCCCCCTTTTATATGATTATTTAATCACTTATATCATAGATATCTATTTTATACTTTCAGTTATAATCCCATACTACATTATTTTGTTGCTCAAAGTTTTCTAGTGTTTTTTTGTTTGTGTTTTAGCACTTCACTTTCTGGCACAACAAGATGCTCAAGGCTCATTTTGTATATTTGCTGCCTCAGTCATAGAATTAGCCATTCCTCTAAGGAGCCCTAACCAGCCCTTGCAGTAGAGAACGGTATTGGAAACCAAGTTCTGGGCACTGTGTGCTAGTCACTACTGGGGTGACTGCTTCTGTGCCCGCTCAGCTGATAGACCAAGCAAATATACATGTGTATATTAACCTGAATATACACATATTTACAAATTTTTTTTTCTTTTTTCAATTATTTTACTGAGGTCGTAATGGTTTATAACATTGTGTAATTTCAGATGTACATTATTATTTATCAGTTTCTGTATAGACTGCATTGTGCTTACCACCAATAGTCTAATTTTTATCTGTCACTATACATATGTGCCCCTTTACCCCTTTCACCCACCCACCAATCCCCTTCCCTTCTGGTAACCACTAATCTGTTCTCTTTATCCATGTGTTTGTTTATCTTCCACATATGAGTGAAATCATGTGGTGTTTGTCTTTCCCTGTCTGGCTTATTTCACTTAATGTAATACCCTCAAGGTCCATCCATGTTGTTGCAAATGGGACGATTTTGTCTTTTTTTTATGGCTGAGTAGTATTCCATTGTGTATGCATGTACCACATCTTCTTTATCCATTCATCATTTGATGGGCGTTTGGGTTGCTTCCACATCTTTGCTATTTTAAGTAATGCTGCAATGAACATAGCAGTGCATAAGTCTCTTGGAAGTTCTTTGCAAGTTCTTTGGATAACTACCCAGTAGTGGGATAGCTGGATCGTATGGTATTTCTATTTTTAATTTTTTGAGAAATCTCCATAGAGTTTTCCATAGTGGCTGCACCAGTTTGCATTCCCACCAGCAGTGTATGAGCATTCCCCTTTTCCCACATCCTCTCCAACATTGTTATTTTTTATCTTGGTAATTATAGCCATTCTAACAGATGTAAGGTGATATCTCATTGTAGTTTTGATTTGCATTTCCCTAATAATTAGTGATGTTGAACATCTTTTCATTTGCTTGTTGGCCATTGGTATGTCTTCTTTGGAAAAATGTCTGTTCAGATCCTCTGCCCAGTTTTTGATTGGGTTGTTTGTTTCTTGTTGTTGTGTTGTATATGTTCTTTGTATATTTTGGAAATTAACCCCTTGTCAGATATATGCTTTGCAAATATTTTCTCCCAATTGGTGGGTTGCCTTTTTGTTTTGTTCATGGTTTCCTTTGCCTTGCAGAAGCTCTTTACTCTGATGTTGTCCCATTTATTTATTTTTTCTTTTGTTTCCCCTGCCTGAGTAGACATGGTATTCGAAAAGATGCTGCTAAGACCCATATCAAAGAGTGAACTGCCTATATTTTCTTCTAGTAGTTTTATGGTTTCAGGTCTTACGTCCAAGTCTCTAATCTATTTTGAGTTAATTTTTGCATATGGTGTAAGATAATGGTCTACTTTCATTCTTTTGCATGTGCCTGTCCAGTTTTCCCAACACTATTTATTGAAGAGACTTTCCTTTCTCCATTGTATGTTCTTGGCTCCCTTTTATGTCTTAGCTGTCCAAAGATGTGTGGTTTTATTTCTGGGCTTTTGATTCTGTTCCATTGATCTGTGCGTCTGTTTTTGTGTCAGCACCACACAGTATTTGTTTGAGAGTTTAGTTTGCATGTTAACTATTTGTATGTTTTTATTGTCATAATTAACAGAGATGCCTAATGATGCACAGTTACAGGATCTTGTGGTTACCTCTGTAAAAATCAGCACTTATATGAACCATCACCTAATAGATCAGATAAAATATCAAGAGGTATATATCAGGAATGTGTTTGGGCCATTCTTCTTTTTAGTTTGTACCTTAATGACTTGAAAGAACTTCTGAATGAATTGATTTATGCCCCGTATGTTTACAGTTTCTATGCTTATCATTGCTTCTTACAACTCACTTCCTTCTTCTGGATTTAATTTCCTTTTTAGTGAAGTATACCCTTCAGTACTTCTTTCTGCAATGGCTTGTGATTGATAATTCAATCTGTCTGCAGTTGTGATTGCATTTTAATTTTCAATCACATGTTTCAGCTGAGTATGGAGTTTTGATTGATAATTATTGTTGCTCAGCATGTTGACAATATTCATCATAGTTTTGTTCATATCATTACTTTTGAAATAACTGCTTTCTGACTAATAGTTGTTTCTTTGTAGGTAATATGTCTTTTCTCTCTGCGTGCTTTCAGACATTGTCATATTTTTTATGTTCTGTAATTCCACTATGCTATAGATGTGACTCTATTTTGCTCAAGACTCATTGTACTCCTTATATCTTGGTTCACCTTTGGAAAGGGAACTAAAAAGAAAAGCTAAAGAGTTTCATGTGCTTTATTCTCTCAAGTTAAAACTTGAGAATAAGCTGATTCAAACTTGGTGGAGATTTTTGCCAAATAGGACTGAAGTTTCAGAGACAAGCAATAGAGTCAAAAATCCAGTTTTGGACATGTAGACTGGGCTAACGCTATTTCTCCTACTACTAACACGTGGTCCTGATGGACAAAATACAAGAACATCAACAAAACCAAATCATATTCCCCAAAAAAGAGATTAAAATCCTTAGGTGCTTGAAACAAAGAGGTAATGTGAAGTCAGAGAAACATGTTTGCAGCATGATGTCACGATAACCTGGACCTAAGCAAGGTACACATTAGAACTGGGGCTCCTGGATCAAGCCAGGGTCCTATAAGGGATGTTGTGGTATTGGATTTTCCAAAGATGGCCAAAAGAATATTTCTCAGTCCACGTGTTCTTGTAGAAACTTACCCCTCCTTCACCAAAAGGTGGAGTCTAATTCTTCGTATCTTGAATCTCTTATGTCTCACTTGTAACCAACAGAATGTGGATGTGGAAGTGAGGTTGCAGGACTTCTGGGTCCAGGTCAGAAAAGGTGATGCATCTTCCACCTTGCTTGTTGTAACACTCATGCTGGAGGCCTGTGCTCCATGTAAGCAGTCCACCTGCTCTGAGACCACCATGCTCTGAAGAAGCCTGAATTATTCCACATGCAAAGACCACATGAGAAGCCCTGAAACTATACATAGAGAGAGATGTTGAAACTATACATAGAGAGAGATGTCTGGCCAGCTGCCATCTGCTTCTGCTGACCCAACCCCACCCCACCCCACCCCACCCCACTTCCCCAGTCCCTATATGACTGTAACCACTTGAGAGATCTTGAGCCAGAACTGCCCAGCAGAGCCAGTCTCAAATCTCTGACCCACGGAAACTATGAAATAATAAAATTATTTTATGTTTACTTATGTTATTTTAAGCCACTTACGTTTTGTAGCAATTTGTTATGCAGCAGTAACTATTGGAACCACTGTTTTTTTAGTGAAAAAGGGACTAAATGGGTCCTTTCCACTGACCCATTGATGTGGTAAGAAATCTCTCTGTCTGAGGACTCTGGCAAATAGTCTCTTTTGGGAAATCAAAGCCATAAGAGGGCTCTCTCCTTCTGAAATTGTGAGCTATGAAGACCGTTTAAATATAGATTGTTGGTGAACTTTTTTTTTTTAATCACATGGTGATTGCCTTTTAGAAAATAAAGCTAACACAGAATCGAATAGAGCCAAGAGATGGCGAGAGAGTCCCAATTATAATATTTGTGCACCCAGATCCAACTATGCCTGAATTTACAATTGCACGAGTCAATATATTTTGTTTTTGCTTTAGTTTGTCTGAGTTGAGTTTTTGTTACTTCTAACTAAAAAGATCCTGACAGTTACAACTTTGCTCTTTCAGATCAGTTCATACTTGAAGAGATAAGAAGTGAAAACAACTAATGAGGTAGACTCTTAGACCACTGGCTTAAATAACCCATGCCTCCTGGATTCATGCTCTCTATAGCCCCCTCCTACACTGAGTCTGGGTTTGACTGTATGATTACCTGATACGTGTTTGCATTTTGTGGCTGGTCCTTTCAGAATGCTCCTTCCTAGAACCCAGCTGCCATGCTGAATGGAAGTCCAGGATACCCTGCTACAGAAAGAGGCCATGTGGAGAATGTCTAGAGGATGAGATATAGCATAGAGAGATAAACCATGTCAGGAACACTGAGGCACCCCAGCCTAGCTCCCAGCTGAATGCAGCCACATGAGTGATCCCACCAACACCATGTGGAACAGGAAAACTGCCCAGATGAGCTCAGTCAACTCATAGAATCACGAGAAATAATAAATTGTTATTATTTTAACCAAGTTTTGCAGTAACTTGTTAGGCAGCAGAAGATAACCAAAATAGCCAAGGATCAAAACACCCAGTCAGAGTAGATCTTAAACAGTTGCCCAAGACAGAGGGTCAGTGACATTCATTTATTCATCAACCCATTCAATGCAGCCTTTAATGAATGTCTATTATGTACTCCTCAATAAAAAATTGTGTACAGCCAAGGAAGAAAAGTGGCAAGAAAGTGTGCACAATCACTATGTAAATGGGATTTCACTTTAGAATTCAATGTTTATCTCTTTCAGAAGATTTAAAATGGTCTTGACTATGAAGGAAATGACTTCTGACTAATCAATACTGACAACTAAATTTTCCAGCATATAAATGGAACTAGAAGCTGTGTTTTAAGGCCACATCCATCTAAGGTATATTACAATCACGTACATTTATGGGCAGATGAGTTATTTCAAGGTTTAGCGGGAATATATTTTCATTGCAGTGAGGAACCAGTCATCATTTTCTGTTTTGAAATCTGTTCCTTCACTAGAGCGTCTGACTACAAATGTTATTCCACCACTTTGTGGATTTATGACCTTGGGTGCAGGCATTAACCATTCCAAGCTATGATTTCCTCATTTATTAAAAGGTATAATAGTAGCACATATCTTATGTAATGAGACCCAAACACATAACTATTACTATTATTATTCTAGATGATTTCAGGATCACCAACTCCGTCTTAGGAAATCCTTTTGCTTTTCTTTATTTGAAGGGAAACAGTGGTCATCTTTACTTCCTAAGAGGGAAAAACCAGTGAATAAACCCTTCTTAATTTTAGCTAATGAAGTTTAACTAATGATGAATCCTTTCACTCCATGATTTGGGAAATGAAATATTTTAGCAAATAATGGTAACTGTGGGAAAATGTATTAATGTATTAAATGATTTTTATACCCATAAGTGTTACTTTGCTATATGATATCTGAAGGAGTCAGTGCAATATCTGGATATGCTTAGTTTTGTAATAGAATGGGGAAGCATCTTTTTGGAAGAATGCATAAAGACATGGAAACTGACAAAGGAGAGAACTCTGTTTTCCAGAGATTCAGGTTTGAGGAATGAACAATAAATTTTAGCTGAGCTAGGAAACCTTGCGAGGCTCTAACCTGCAGAAAGTAGAAAGCTTCTGTGTACCAAGAACATGGACATCATGGCCCCAGCTCTTTTTGATTTTGCCAGCACTCTGATCTGCTTTAACTTCTTGTTCTGGTCAACTCATATCCTCGTGTCTGGGCCTTTGAGGAGGATATGGCATTTTATCGCTCAGAAAGCTCTGTGATACCATGTGTATTCAAATTATACTCTTACTCTTTAGAATGACAAAATGATAATTCTAATCACAGAAATGTACAAAGCACAAAGGGTGTATGAGCTGCAAAAACGTTTAGGAGACTCTTTAAGATCGTATTCTTCCTCATCTGCTGGAATATTGAAAACTTTGCACAGGTCAGATACCCGCAGGAGGCCTTAGGAGCTTTGAATTTGGGACCTCCTGCTGGGTTCTCTGCAGGGTCTCTCTACTTTAAGGTATAGATAATTGATGGAGACACACACATACACACCCACACACACACAAACACACACGTTATGACCCTGATGGCTTAATTCCTTCCTTACAACTCTCTTTGATTCCACTCACAGTAGCACTGATGAAAAACTTAGCTCTTAGCTGAGAGTAAAGCGAGGGGGATTGACTGACAGGATTCTTCCGTGAACTCTCCCAGAACATCCCTGAATATCCATATAGCAATTCATGAAGTTTTGCCCTCAGGAGGATTCATTGGCTTTATTTGCTTGTGGCTGAGATTTGCTGATCTCGTGGGTATGCCTCACCCACAGTGCCTCCTTTCCTCACTTCTCTGGAGATGCAGCACCAAAGGTAAGGAGACATGGGACACTGCTGGTTGGCAAGTGGATTGTGGGAAGAAGAGGTGCTAACTGGGCAGATTGGATTTCAGAGGAAGGGATATTCCTTCCTCCCCACTTCTTTGTCTCCTTTCTTTATTTCCCACACATTGACTTAGCACCTCTGTTTCTGGCACTGTGCTCAGGCTGGGGCTATAGTGATAAGATGCTGTAGTAGGGAAGGTGGATATTAAAAGAAGTAATTCCAATAAAGTGTGGTTGTCACTGTGATAGGGGAGGGGGAAGTGCTCCTCCTTCATGTGGTCAGAGCATTTGTGATTTCTCCTCTGATGGCATTTTCCACATCGTATAGGAAGCTTCAATCTTCCTCACTGGACTGTGCTCCCTTAGAGGGCCCCATTTACTGTTATATCCCCAGCACCCAGCCCAATGCCTAGCACATAAGAGCCGAATAAGAATTTATTGAATGAATAAATGCTCTATGAATATTTTGGAACATTTTATTCATCACTTTATGTCCATAGTATTGAGCATAGGGTTGGCACACAGTAAATATTAGCCTATGAAATGAACGAATAGCCATGGTGTTGTGAATAGCAGTTGTTGTGGAGAAAAAATACTGACCCAGGATGAAAGGGGAGATGAGGATCAAGACCTACTCTTCCACGTACCAGCTGCAGTTATCGGAGCCAAATACGACCTCTCTCTCACGTTCCGATTCCTCATTTGTAAGGTGAACACAGTAGCTCCTGTCCTGCTTCCTTCACAGCTTGGTTCCTGCCTGAATCCTGGAAACAGTAAAACCGGGGACAAAGTGATGCTTATGAGTAGATAGCCTACCAGCCAGGCAGTTGGGATGTTAGAGAAGACAGTGGCAGGCTTCAAGTGAGAATCATGTTAGGGCATGAAGATTTAGTGAGCTGCGAGGTTGCTGGCAGATGGGAGTGTTTGAGAACTGGTCGTGCCTGATGCCAGGAAGGCAGACAAACAACAGGTGTCAGGAATGTCTGGCAGCAGGTAGCATTGTCTCTAGGCAGGTCCCCAGTCCTAGAGTCCAGGGTACAAGGTGGACACTGGAACTCAGAACACACAAAGTCAGAAACACAGTAAAGAAAAACAGGGGCTCAGAGTCAGAGGATGATGACCTCAAAGTTGGTTTTATTGGGAGCCTGATCTGCCCAATACTTTATACACAATGAGTTAGCTGTTATCCTTAATTTACTCATGTGGGCACAGGCACAGGGAGGTTAGGAATTTGTCCAAGACAAGCCAGTGGTAGAGCAAAAGTTCAAACGCAGTTTGTCTGACTCCAAATCCAGGGCTCTTAACCACGTGCCTTGTATGTGGTCCCGCAAAGAACGTAGAGTCTGGAGAAAAACATGCTCACAACTATGAAAAGTACAGTGGGATTGGACGGAACTGGGGACCCCAGGGACTAAGTAACTTGGCTTTCACTCTGGGTTTTCAAGGGTCAAAGGCTGCTGTTCACTCGGGCATTCAGCACAGAGCTCTTGGCTGCTCAACCCCTCCTCACTCTAGAGAAAAAAGGCATCTTGAGAGGGAAAACCAGAGGATGTGGCTGGGAAGCTGAGCGCGGTGAGATCAGCGCTCCTGCACCTCTGTTGTTCATGGCAGGGCAGAGGCGGATTTCCAGCAAAGGATCGGGGGTGGAGATTCAGGGGAAGGGGAAAGGCGGGAACTTGTGCTTGAGGTGAAGAGGAGTGGAGTCGAAGTCTAGAAGATTGGGATGGGCTGGCATGTGTGCGCTGCTACTCAGGCGTAGGTTTCCAGTTCTTGTGGTGCTAGATGTGGAAGATCACAGGTCTGGTTGATTCGGAGAGGTAGTGAGTCAAATGGGCCATGATCTTGACAGTATGTCTATGAGTTATTGTGCAAAGGAGTTATCTCATTCATTCATCCATTCTCCCAACAACCCATTCATTCATTTATTCAATTACTCAATTTGTGTTAAATGAGCACCTAATATTTATTTTTAATTTTAATTTTATTTTTTATTGCAGTAGCATTGATTTATAACATTATATAAATTTCAGGTGTATATTGATATTTTTTGATTTCTGTGTAGATTACACCATGTTCACCACCCAAAGACTAATTACAATCCCTCACCTCACACATGTGCCGAGTCACTCCTTCACCCCTCCTCCCTCCTCTCTTCCCCTCTGGTAACCACCAATCCAATATCTGTTTCTATGTATTTGTTTGTGTTGTTTTTAAACACCTAATATTTGCTCAAACTCTGTGCTGGGTTCTAAGATTGCAATGAAAAAAATGAGGTCTCATGTCCCAGTCCTCATGGAGCTTATAGTCTAGTAAGGGAGGTAAATTTAATCAAAGAAGAGAAACAAATCTCTATTTGTTTCTATAGTATAAAAGCTACAACTCTGACAAGTGAGAAAATTGGAGCTGTACAGAATACTGGAAAAGCCTCTCAAGGGAATTTGAACTCCTGTATTTCATCAAAACATACAGGAGATTTTCATATGATGCGTGGTTATTTCAGCTACCAGTAGGAAAAAAATCATCCGTGATGGAAACCCTAAAAGGGAACTCCATGTTAAGCTGGGATGCCAGAGAGCTGTCCCCCTCAGTAAAAGGGCAAATGAGAAACAAACCATATCACAGTAAGGGACAGCAAAGAAACTTGGCTTGTCTCAACCTTGTCACTGGGAGGAAGAAGGAAAAAAAATTCCCCCGAGAATTCCAATGTCAAGTCAGTACTTAAGGGTTTTCCGTCTGAATTCACATCAATAATGTATCCAAAAAAACTCAAGCAGAGAATTTAAAGTGATTTCAGGTTGGTAGATCCCTGAGATAACTGGCAGAGGCAAAGGCAAATCTTCCTGGAAGAATTTGACTTTAATCTAGGCCAACAGTGATGGTGAGATAGGACACACTCTAATCTCTGAGATGCTAAAGTATAAAGAAACAGGCATCATTGACTTGATGAAACATGGCAGTCAGGAGGCGAGAAGGACTTTCCCAATACACTGATGCTTGGGTTGAGGTTGAGATCTGAAAGATGCAAAGGCTTTACCTTGGCGAAGAGGGCTGGAAGAACATTCCAGGCAGAGGGATGAGGATGTGCAAAGGGACTGTGGAGAGAGAGACACAGAGAGTACAGGGGACTGGAGGAGCCTGGTGTGGCTGGAGCAGAGAAGGGGCGGAGCATGCTTGTGGGTGAGGCTGGAGAGGTGGGCTCAGGTGAGACCTTGCAGGGTCTTGCACGTCACATGAAGGAGTTTGGTCTAGATCTTAACAGAAATAGGGAGCCTAAAAGGTTTTTTGGAGGGAGAGGTTAAGAGTATCACATTTGAGTTTATAAACAATGATTTTGACTGCAGTAAGAAAAATGGATTGAGGGTGGATGGAGGCTTATGGATGATGCCTACAGTCTAACCTTTAGGCTTGACTCTCTTCTTTGAGGGAAGGATAACCCAGAAAGACTGAGGCCCACTCTGAACTTTACCATCTGAAAGGGAAAAGTCCTCAGACACGGCAAGTTCAGAGCTGGCACCATGCCGGGACATCTGTGGGGGTCCTGGGGAAGGATCCTAGGAGACTCTAAAGGTGGCAGTTTGGCTTTCTCATTTTATATCTTATACTACATTACTTGCCATGTTTTTCTTTTGTCCTCAAGTGAGCTGCCAAGAAGCTGTAGTTTTTTGAAGAGATTTCCACAGCACAGAGGATAATGCTTTCCTTAAATTCTCACCTGTCTTATTTTTTAATAAAAATCTACTCAACTTCAATGGCTGGGACTGCTTCCACACTAAGAGAAAGGCGGGGTGTAGTCTCAGTGGCTGCATTTTCTGTGGTGGTTCTTTTTGCAGATGCCCTGTCTCTGGCTTTTTATTAGGAGTATTTTATCTTTAAACTCTAAACATAGTGTCAGAAAAGAGTGACCTCCAACACCTATATAAGATTTAAAATTTGCTCTTTTGTTTTTAGAATTTGCTTTATCAATAAGCATAAAACTATATAAACATGCCTTATCATGCATCATACATATTGGGATTTTATTTAGTGAAATTACTTTTTACTCATTTTCTTCTTAACTTACTTCTCTCCATCACCTAGCCTTCCCAGTCCGTGACTGCGTCCCAGTCCCCAGTAAATCATTAAATTTATTTTTATTTGTTTAATTAAAATTTTTGCTGTTGTCAGGGCTGTGGAGTTGATTCCAACTTCTAGTGACCCTGGGTACAGCAGAGCAGAGCCCTGCCTGGTCTGTTTGTGTCATCCTCTCACCTTTGGTGCTATATCAGACAATGTCCCGCTGCTATTCACAGGGATTTATGGCCAATGTTTTCAGAAGTGGGTGGCTAGGTCCTTCTTCCTAGTCGGTCTTAGTCTGGAAGGTTCATTGAGTTCTGTCCACCGTGAGTGAGCCTACTGGTGTTTGAAATACTGGTGGCAGAGCTTTCAGCATCACAGCAACATGCAGCTCCCACAGTATGACAACCGACAGACAGGTGGTGTGGTTCCCTGACCGGGAAACAAGCTCAGGCTGTGGCTGTGAGAGCGCCAAATCTTAACCACTAGACCACCAAATTGAAACTTATATGGTGCTAATATGAGCTGGGCATGTTCTAGACATTTGACAAACTTTAGGAAACTGGTGAACTCTGTGGATTTCTTTTCAGAATAATGTTTTTAAGTGCATAAAATAAAATGCATAGGATTATAAAGTAAACCAATTATTTTGAAACAAAGTTATCAAATCAAAAATATTGTGATCCATATGATATTTAATAACACATTAAATAAAAAGATCTAGCGTTCAGCCAAATAACTGGCATATTTCAAAGTAATGATATTTTGAGTTATTTGCAACACCTCTGATGTGTTATGAAAATATCTTTCTATTTGTAACACGGTTAGGTACCGCAAATAATATTGCAGTTGGTTACCTACATTCATCATTGAAGGAAGTGCTAAACTTCAGTTAGATATTGTGAAAATAAAGGTCTAATTTTTGTCTACTCAAGTTTGTGCACCAAGCCGAGGTTAAGATAACACCTTTTGATGGAGGAATTCCAGTTCTGCTAAACAAACAGAATGTGTTGTATTCTGTGTGTTCAAAGCTCATAAGAATGTAGTTTGATATTCAGGAAAATGAGTTTTTGTTTCCCTTGTTGGTGGAGGAGCAAGCAGGTACAGGGAGGATGTACATTCCCACGGGGAACAAACTCTAATGGGACATGGTGGGGCTTCAACATCATGCTAACTTGACTCTGGGTAGCAGGGGTGGTTTGAACTAATAAGAAATCCAAGAAGAAAAAAATTCCTGAAAAATATTGATTGAATTAATCTTAAGTACAGATAAGGGGACACGTTGAATTCTCATAGATAGTGAATATTTTTTCAGATACTTTGAAAAATCTGAAGATGTCAGTGCCTTTATGTCATGCACTTCTTTTAAAAATACCACTCTGGGAAGCTCAGATTCCAACCTTGATGAGGCAGATGGGTTTGTTTACTGTCAGACAAAAAGTCACTGATAGTGGTGGAAAGAGCAAAGATGTCTTCTTCATAGGGCATCTTAATTTTGTCACTGTTATGAAGAGTGAGACCTTCATATCTCTCAATTGTATTGTAAAGAAGACTTGGCCTCAAATCTCTCGCTTGATGTTTTAGACATAGATCTTTTTGCTTAGCAACTGGAGAAGCACCACAATTATGTTTTAAGCAGTGGCTTTCCAACTTTTGTGATTGCAAGGCCCGGTAAAAGATACATTTTATATTGAAAGCCAATACACACACACTGGTATAAATGACACAGATGTCTCCCAAAATACTGACCTTACTATATAGAATGAGCTGATATTTTATATTTCAGTTCATTTTATTCCATTACTTTTTTCTATTTATACCAGGTACTTTGTATAGTGAAAGTTCCCACTTGGTTCCAAAAGGCACTTAAGATCACAACTCTTGTTGAAATGTGGGGACTTTTAATGGGCTATTTGCCAGTTGAGGTCTTTTCTGGGGACTTTTTAGAGCAGTGATTTTCAAATCAAGCATTGGGATATTAAGAAAAATTAAAAATAGAAGTATACATACACATACATAAATGTGTATATTTATTATATATTACATATGTATAAATATGTGTATATATGCGTGTTTGCACACACACACACCCTTTCTTTTTACTATTGACTTCAGTCAAGAATTGAAAGCCACTGTCTGAGACTGTAATGACTGAGCTTCTCCAATCATTTAGAAGTAAAAATAGTAAAATGTGGCTCTAGTCTTTTCCTCACATCTCTGGGGTGCTGACATTTTGGCCTCTACCCTCGAAGCCTGTCTGGGCCTGTGCTCCTTTGGACATCCCTTCTCTTTGTAACATTGCCAACCTCTCCCTGTCTCTTAGAAGGTATCATCTGTGCCAAGAGATCCTGTTTCCCTGCCGCCCATGTGACTGTGGCCGCACTCCTCCACAGCTCTTAGACTCAAGCCACAGCAGTGCTGTGTAGCCCGGCCCAGCCGGGAAACACATCATGACACTTTCTAACGTCAAGCCTGTGCTTTTGGTGACAGCATGGCAAGGTCAATATGAAGGGAGACTGGTGAGAGGGTTCTTGGTCTGTAGCTCTCAAAAACCAAGTTCAGAGAGTGCGCTGGAGATCTTGCTTAGCCTTCTTGCTGTTTACTTCTTTGTGACTAATTCTTTGTGAGAATCAGGGCTGAGCAGGATGGAGTTTTGTGGGCTAGGCATGCTTTTCTTTTATGTGTTGTCCCCGACAGTCTGATCTCTGTAGCTAAACAGCATCATTGCCTCTCTTCTCTCGGTCTAAAAATTTTTTCATGCTTATTTAATATTTAAGTGGATATTTTTTTCTCCATCCTGCATACTCTCATGACTTTTTTCTTAATTTGCCTCCTTTTTGACTTCTTCAAAGAGTTTAATTCAACTAAACATCCCTTCTTTCTTTAAATTGCCTCTTCCCTTAGCTTCTGAGCGTCTATTCTCCTGGAACTTTTCTTATATGTTGAATTATTTCTTCTTAACTAGAAAATGGTGAAATGTCATTCTGGAGAGGTGCCTTTTCTTATGGAAATGTGCAGAATTAAAAAGCATGGATTACCCATGCTTCCCAGACCAAACTCTGGGAATAAAGGTTGGATCACCCTGAACAGGTACAGAAGGAGGAAAATAGAGAAGGTAGGGAGTTAGGAAGGTAGAGACCAGTGTGGGCTGTTGGCACCTAAGAAGGCTATTTGCAGGAAAAGATCTTTCTTCTTATAAGTAAATAATTCTCTAAGTTTTGTGAAATTTCATAAAAGTATTTATTCCATTTGGTCACATCCAGTAAAGCTAAACAATGCCCACCTTATGAGCCAGTAATTACAGTCCTATATAACAGAGAAATTAGTACATATGTCAACAAAAAGGCATATACAAGAATGATCATAGGAGATTAATTCAAAATTGCTAAAAACTTGAAACAGGCTAAATGTCTGTCAACAGCAAAATGGATGAACAAAATGTGCTATATTTATAAAGTGGAATTCTGCACAGCATAAAAAGAACTACTGATGAGTGCAACGGATGAATCATAGACACAAAGAGTCCATACTGTGTGATTCCATTTATAGGAATTTCAATAATAGACAAAATGATTCTATGCTGTCTGAATTGCAGTTACCTCTGGTAGAGATAGTACTGACTGGGAAGGAGCAAGAGGGAGTTGTCTTAGATGTCGAAATGTTTCCTGTTTTGATCTGGGTGGTGGTTGTATAAGTGTATTAATTTTGCCTGTTCATCTATGTTGTTTAAATGGAATCACACAGTGTGTATTTTTTGGCCATAGAAGTCAGAACTGTATCTGGATGGTGGTTATACAGGTGGACACATATGTTAAAAATCACCAGTTTGTATACTTAAGATTTGTACACTTTATATATCTTATAATTTAAAATTTTTTAAAGGTTCCATTGCCTGGGAAGATTGTGGCTGGCAATTAACATTATAGTCACCCTCTTTGGACAAGGCTTCAGGCTCCAAGTTCCCCAGAGCAACTAGATAGTTTGTATCCTGAATCTTCTTTATGAATATATCTCATCTGACATGTTGATTCTTGGAAAATAGTGATCATTGGATTATAACGTCAAAATGGAAGAGTACAGTTAATGCTTAAAATAGGACTAAGGGTGATGCAAAGTGATTTGTAGTAAGCACTCAATACATATCCGAGAATGAGGAGGATTCCTGGGACCTTTGCAACAGTTGTCCTTTAGTAAGTGTGGGAGAGGCTGGGATTCATAAGTCCTGGCCACAGGTGGGCCCATTGGTGTCACAGAACTGTTCGATTGGAAGTCCTGACATTTCTGTTCATTTTCAAAGTCTTTCATGATGACCCCTTTGTGACATCTCATCTAGACTTTAATTGCCACCTTTAACAAGAGCCGCAACTACAGAGGCTGCAGACAGAACAGCAGATGGTCATTGCCCGCTTAATGGCATCCCAAAGGCAAACACTTTTTTCCCACCCCTGGAAGCCAGTTTCAGTGCTCAACCTCTATTTTTATTCTGCTATTCTCAGTCTCATGGTATTATCATGGGGGGTTTTTCAATTATTTACACTTACAAACTGGCATTTGGATGAAATGTACCTGTCTCTTTGCACAGCAGACTCTCCTGTTACCTTGAAATGGCTAGTTTATAAAGTGACATCTTCTTATACGCACATGACAGAAAGGATGTTGCAAAAACACATCCTGAGTACTAGTCCAGGTATTCTGTTTGTTCAGCCTGTTATCTAGATAAGACAGTAGCTGCATTTATAGATTTAGGAACCGGAATTCTTCTCTTAGGCATCATGGGAATTCAACAACAACTCCCGCCCCACTCTCCACCTGCCTCGCTGCTTAATGGAATCATTCATGTTTACAGAAACACTTGTCCTTCTTTCAAATTAGGTATTTAATTATATCTTTAACAAGTAATATGTGAATATGGTTTGAAAAATTACACAGTGTGTCCAATGAAAAGTTAATTTCCTTCCTGCTCTTGACCTCTTTGCCTTTTTTCTTTGGGCATCCGTGGGGACTTCCACAGATATGCTCAGCATATTCAAGCATCTGTATAAACCTGTCTTTAGTCATGCTTACTTCTGTGGTCTACGTTTATTAACTTAATTGAAATATGTATGTAAAGATTTTATCAGTGAATTTAAGCCAGCATTTGAAAATCTGCCAAAGTATTTCTTAAACTTCAAATGTGTTGGCTTTTTCCATCTATTCTCATTCCTCTATTTGTCCCAATAAGTGTCTTTGAGTAGACGGGCAATTACCTGGAGATTTTTTTGCCAGACTTTGAATGATCCAAATCTCCATTGTAGGCCCTTCAGAGAGAGTATGCGCAGTGTGGAACTCAGTACAGTCTAGATTTTCTGGGGGCTAAATATTACGGCCTTAAGTAGACTTAAGTGGTAGCTGAGGATGGAAATGAATGGTCAGAAATGGAAGAATAGTCTTAAGACATATTTTTATAAACTCTAGAACATCAGCTCTTTTTATTTATTTTTTTTAAATGGTGGGGTTTTTTTTTGTTTGTTTGTTTGTTTTTTGCTGGGAAAGATTTATCCTGAGCTGGTGGCCTGGCAACTTCTGTTGCCAATCTTCCTCTCTCTCTGTTTTCTTTTCCTCCCCAAAGCCCCAGTATGTAGTTGTACATTTTAGCTGTAGATCCTTCTAGTTCTTCTATGTGAGCCACTGCCACAGCACGGCTACTGAGAGAGGAGTGGTGTGGTTCCACGCCTGGGAACCAAACCTGGAGCACTGAAGCGGAGTACGCTGAACTTTAACTACTAGGCTATCAGGGCTGGCTTTCAACTCTTTTTAAAGACTCTTTCATGTAACTGGGCAATCATTTATCGAGTACTCTCTATGAACTAAGCAACTCTGTTAGATTCTCACAAACATCATATCTGATCTGCATAACAACCCTGCAAGGTATTTTTTACCATCTCCAATTTGCAGAAGAAATACTTTATAGAGAGATCATTTGCTCACTATCACAGAACTAAAATATAGTTTAAGCTGAATCAGAATCTAAATCCTATTTGTTTTATCCCAAAGCTCATTTTTTCCCCTTAGTTTACGCTGACATTCATGCATAGCTTTACTAGTTTCTAAAACAGCTAAGGTCTAGCCAATTTCTTGTCAGAAAGTCAATATGGGGTCAAGAGTTAATGGATGATGTTTTAACTTTTAAAAACAGAATCGAACAGTGGAGGAGACATGAGAAATTGAGTAATGGCTGAATGAAGTGTTTGGTTCCTTCTTGCCACTCCATTCCATTCCTGCCCATTTCTACCTGACATCTCCATCTTAAGGCTACATGGGGCAGGTTAAGGACATATTTTAGATCCCTGCTCCTGGTTGGAGCAATTTAGGTAACAAAGCTCTAGCTGACAAAGACTGGTGTACTTTTGGGACACTTTGCACAGGACTGTTACATGAGGCACACTCCAACCTGGGAGAGTCTGTTAGAAAATCTGACTGTCCTGTTCCTGTGTCATCTCAGAGGTGACTTGACCTATTTTTATTATTTGTAAACATTTACAGGGTATAAGTTTGAAGTCCTAATTTGCTTAGAATATTTCTTTTCTTAACTTTTTATTTTCAAATAATTTGAAACATCAAAGAAGTTACAATTATAGGTCAGAGAGCTCTCTCTACCCTTTGCTGAGGTTTTCCTAATGATAATATTACATAATAATAGTAATATAATTATCTAAACAAGGAAGTTAACACACTTAACACAGTACTGTTAACTAACTTATAGACTTTATTTGAATTTGCCACTTGTTTCACTAGTGTCCTTTTTCTGGTCCAGTATCCAATCCAGAATCCCACATTGCATTTATTTTTGTTTCGCCTCCTTTGTCTCCAATCTGTGACAATTGCTGTTTCTTTGAATTTTATAACCTTGACACTTTTGAGGGTTCCTGGTCAGTTGTTTCATAGGATATCCCTCAGTTGGTGTTTGTCTGATATTTTCTCATGATTTGACTGAGGTTATGCCTTTTTGGCAAGAAATCCGCAGAAATGACGTTGCATCTTTCTTAGTGCATCATGTTGGGAGATATATGATATTGCTATGTTTTATTATAGTCATGTTAACTTTGATCATTTGGTTAAAGTAGTATCTGCCAGGTTTTTACACTGAAAGTTACCATTTTCCCTTTTATAATTAATAAGTGTCTTGTGGGGAGACATTTTTGAGACTATAGGCTTGATCAACTTTGGTTTTAGGTTTATGGCTACCTTCCAGCCTAAGCCAAAGAGTTCTGTGTTGGGTATTGGGGCCAAAGCCTAATAACAACTATGGGTTGTTTTCTGTGGGTATATTTTCCCAAGGTACTATGATGGGGAGAGGTCCCTTGTCTAAGGCAAGATTTAAGTGTTCCCAGGTCTCTTGGTTTAGCACTGTCTTCTTATCACCCCTTCCAATTCCCAAAAGACCTTTAAAGTTTAGCTAAAACAATGGGTCTTTAGCAACTAACTTGAATTTTCTGGACCTTAGTTAATTTACCTGTTTGGGTAAGTAGGACAAAAACTTGAGAGCCCTCTTACCTTACTCATGCCCTCGACCAGTGAGAAATTAAAAAGGAACTGCTTTGAACCTTCTTCACCAACCCACCTCTCACCCCTCCACCTAGCTAAATCCTATTCACCTTTCATGTCCCCAGCTCAAATATCACTCTCAGGAAAGTTTTTTCTGACACCACAACCTGGAGTAGCTGCCTGATTAGTCATACGCACAGCACCCTTTACCTGACCTTCTGTAAAACGCGTCATTACACAACCTGTTCATCATTATGTAACAACTTGTTCAAAGTTGGCTTCCCCACTACAGGGTAAGCACCATGACTGGCTTACTGTAATATCCCGCTTTTACTACAATGCCTGTCACTTAATAGTCACTCAGTATATAGGGGTTGCTTGAATGCAAGTGTGCACAATTGCATACGCTACAGAATTGAGCAAGCTTGAAGAAGGCCACAAAAGTGAAATAAAACATAATAGCTATTATGGTAGGCTGAAGTATGCCCTTTCCCTGCCTCCCAGTATGTGCAGGTTCTAATCTCTAAAACCTATGAATGTTGCATTACATGGCTAAGGAACTTTGCAGATATGGTTAAGTTAAGCATTTTGAGGTGGAGAGATGATCCGGTGGGCCCTAAATATAATCACAAATGTCCTTATAAAAGGGAGGCAGAGGGAGATTTGACCACAGAAAAGAAGGCGGCAGTGTGTTGATGGGAGAAAAGATGGACTGATGTGCTTTGCAAATGGAGGAAGGGAACACAAGCCAAGGAATACAGCCAGCCACTAGAAGTTGGGAAAAAAATCAATGAAACAGATTCTCCCCTCAGAGGAGCCAACCCTTCCAACACCTGGACTGTCACCCTGCTTTTGGAATTCTGGCTTCCAGAACTGTAAAAGAACAAAGTTGTGCCTTTTAATGAACTAAATTTCTGGTGATTTGTTACAGGGGCAATAGGAAACTAATACGGCTGTAAAAAAGAAAAAAAAAAAGGTTGTGTCAAAACCTGAAAAAAGGAACAGAGCAAGAATCAGAATGTCAATGATTTGGTGAAGAACATATGAAAACAAAACAAAATAATTCACAAAGTAAGATGTTAAAGTAATTCTAAATTTATATTAACTAAGATAATAAAGGCAGCATACCACAATTGGCTCAGGACAATATTGTTGAGGCATTGATAACAGAGTATCTTTCTGAAAATCATGGGAGTTCCAACTGTCTGCATGTCCACAGGCCAAAGAAGAGCTTGGCGTGTCTGCCAAGTGACGCATGGCAGACTCCTTCGAGAAATTGTTACTGAATTTGGAGACTTCAGCACATCCTAGGAGTGTACAATTTTAATTTGTGAATACCAAATTTTTATAAATTCATAATAACTAGTATATTATTAAGCCATAGCAAAAAAAAGTTGTGCATTACTTGCCTGGAAACATAAGGAAGAACTTGAACTTTTTGCATCAGTTTTTGGTTCTAGGTCTAGGAAGCCTCTCTAGTGGCCATAGACCATGATTAGAGATATCCTGAGATATGATAAAAGAGAAGGATATCTGATGTCTCTTTTTCCCCCCAGCTTTGTCAAGACATGACTGATATAACTTTGTGTAAGTTTAAGGTGTATACTGTGTTCATTTAATACACGTATGCATTGTGAAATGTTTACCACGATAAGGTTGTTAACACATCCTTCACCTCACATAATTACCATTTTGCTGTTGTTATTGTTATGGTGAGAACATTAAAGCTCTACTCTCATAGCAATTTTCAAGGATATAATACAGTATTATTAACTATGGTCATCATGCTGTACCTTAGATCTCCAGAACTTATTCATCTTATAGCTGAAAATTTGGTACCCTTTGACCAGCATCTCCACATTTCCCCCACCCCTCAGCATCTGGCAACCACCATTCTACTCTCTGTTTCTATACGTTTGGTGTTTTTAGATTCCACATACAAGTGAGATCATACAGTGCTTCTCGTTCTCTATCTGACTTATTTCACTTGGCATAATGCCCTCAAGGACCATCCATGTTGTTCCATTCACCAATGGATGAACGGAAAAAGAAAATGTAGTATATCTATAAACGGAATAATATTCAGCCATGAGAGAGAAGGAAATACTTCATGGCTGAATATTATTCCACTCATAGATATACTACATTTTCTTTTTCCGTTCATCCATTGGTGGACACTTAGGTTGTTTCCTTGTCTTGGCTATTGGGAATAATGTTGCCATGAACATGGGATTGCAGATATCTCTTAGAGATAGTGCTTTCATTTCCTTTGGATATATACCTAGAAGTGAGATTGCTGCATTATATGGTAGTTCTATTTTTAATTTTTTGAGGGACCTCCATACTATTTCCCATAGTGGCTGCACCAATTTACATTCACACCAAAGTGCAACAGGATTCCCTTTTATTCACATACTTGCCAGCATTCATCTCTTTCTTTTCACTAATAGCCATTCTAACAGTTATGAGTTGGTATCTCAATGAAGTTTTGATTTGCATTTCCCTGATGGTTAGTGATGTTGAGCGCCTTTTCATATACCTGTTAGCCATTTGTATATATTCTTTAGAGAAATGTCTATTCAAGTCTTCTGCCCAATTTTTAATCAGATTGTTTGCTTTTTTGCTATTGAGTTGTATGAGTTACTGTATATTTTAGATATTAACCCTTTGTCAGGTTTATGGTTTGCAAATATATTCCCCCATTCTGGCTTTTCGTTTTGTCGATGGTTTCCTTTGCCGTGCAGAAGTTTTATAGTTTGATGTAGCCCCTCTTGCTGGTAGTCCTCCTTTTTGCTTTTGTTGCTCATGCTTTGGTGTCATGTCCAAAAAATCATTGCCAAGACTGAGGTCAAGGAGATTTTTGCTAATGTTTTCTTCAAAGAGTTTTATAGTTTCAGGTCTTAAATTTAAGTTTTCAATCCATTTCGAGTTTATTTTTGTGAGTGATTTAGGATGGAGGCCCAATTTCATTCTTCTGCACGTGGTTATCCAGTTTCCTTAACATTATTTGTTGAAGAAACTATCTTTCTCCATTGAGTATTCTTTCTTTTTTGCTTTTCTCCTCAAATCCCCCCAGTACATAGTTGTATATTTTAGTTGTGGGTCCTTCTAGTTGTGGCATGTGGGATGCCACCTCAACATGGCCTGATGAGTGGTGCCATGTCTGAGCCCAGGATGGAACCAATGAAACCCCGGCCCACCGTAGCGGAGCGTGCGAACTTAACCACTGGGCCACGGGGCTGGCCCCTCCATTGAGTATTCTTGACTTCCTTGTCAAATATTAGTTGATCATTTATGTGAAGGTGTATTTCTGGGCTCTCAATTCTGTTCCATCAGTCTATGTGTTTATTTTTATGCTAGTACCATACTGTTTTGATTACTTTAGCATTGTAATATAATTTGAAATCAGGAAGTGTGATCCCTCCAGCTTTCTTCTTTCTCAATATTGTTTTGGCTATTTGGGGTCTTTTGTGGTTTCAGACAAATTTTAGGATTCTTTTTTCTCTTTCTGTGAAAAATGTCATTGGAAATTTGATAGGGATTTTATTGACTCTATAGATATCTTTGGGTATTTTAATAATATTAATGCTTCTGATCCATAAGCCTGGAATTTCTTTCCATTTGTTTGTGTCTTCTTCAATTTCTTTCGTTAAAAGTCTTACAATTTTCAATGTTCAGTTCTTTTGCCTCCTTGGTTCAATTTATTCCTAAGTGTTTTGCTGTTTTTGCTGCTATTGTAAATGAAATTGATTTCTTTTTCTTTTTCAGATATTTCTTTGTTAGTGTATAGAAACACAACTGGTTTGTGTATGTTGATTTTGTATCCTGAAACTTCACTAAATTTTTTGAGTAGTTCTAACAGTTTCTTTGGTGGAGTCTTTAGGATTTTCTCTATATAAGATATCACCTGCAAGGAAAGACCATTTTTCTCTTCCCTATTTGATTTGGATGACTTTTATCTTTTTCTTGCCTAGTTTTTCTGGCTAGGACATCTAGTACTATGTTTAATAGGTGTGGTGAGAGTGGGTACCCTTGTCTGGTTCTTGATCTAAGAGGAAAATCTTTCAAACTTTTGCCATCGGTATGATGTGGGCTTGTCATACATGGCCTTTGTTATGTTGTTGTATGTTCCTTCTATACCAAATTTGTTGAGCATTTTTATAACGAAAGGATGTTGTATTTTGTCAAATGCTTTTCCTGCATCTATTGAGATGACCATATGATTTTTTGTCCTTTCATCCTACTTGAAGAAGCAGTCACTTCTTCCAGACTTTTGGGCTGACTTTGGTAAGGAAAGACCCTCACTTGCAGGTGGGGGCAGGCTGAAGTGTAGTGTGACCCTGGGTCTAGTCATGCAGGGTGCCAAGTACAGGGATGTGTGGTGACTCCCAGCCCAGAAGAGTGTGATGTCTTGTTGGTTCAGGCTGCTTGGGTCCGCAACATTGACAACTGTGTGGTCCTTGTCAAGTGTTGTGGGGCTCTGCAGTGGCTGCAAGGGCTGTGGGGTCCTCAGTGGCACCTCTAAGTCCAGTGGCTGGGGACCAGGGTGGGCAGTGGTAGTGGCCACAGCAGGAAGAATGCATGCACTTGGCTGTGGAGGCCAGCTGCAGCTGCTTGTGTAGTGGCAGGGGCTGGTTGTAGCCCCATGTGTACTAATGGGGGCCAGGGCCAGTAGAAGAGACCAGGGTCAACTCTGGGTGCACTAGTAGCTGCCGTGGCCCTGGCTGTTGGTGTGTACTCCTGCAGTGCAGGGTCTCCCTGCAGGCACACACACGGCAGTGGAGGGTGGTGACAAGGCTCAGGTTGGGGGTATGCAGGTGCACTGCTGTGGAGTCTATTGTAGATGCACGCAGTGGTACAGGCCAGCAACTGGAGATAAGGCCAAATCTAGGCCCACAAGCAGCTGTGAGTGCCTTGGTTGTTGGTGTGCACTTCTGTGGCTACAAGATCTCACCACAGGCACACACACAGAAGTAGCGACTGGCGACATGAGTCAGACTGGTGATGTGCAAGTGCACAGCTGGAGGGGCTAGCCCCAAGTGTGCGCACAGTGGTGGGGGTCAGTTATGGGTGTCTAGGCTGGTGTCTTGCATTCATGCAGACGCAGGGGCCTGGGCTGGCTGTCAGCATGGATCCTAGGCTCCTACAAGGCCTTGGGGAAGGGAGCCAGGACCCACTCAGGTGGTTGGTGCATACCTATGGAGTGAAAACCAGTGAAATTTTCAGGGGACCCGCAGCAGCTGCAGTGGCCATTGGTTTTTTCAGTGGTGAAAGCTGCTGGGGTCCTCTGCACAGAAGGGCATTAGGAATCGCAGTTGCTCCCACTGTGTGGCTGATACCTGTAGCCCATGCTGTTCTTCCTTGTTCTCAGCCATTTCTATACATCTCGTTTTTGCTGGTCTCCAGTGGGGTAAAACCAAAATGGGTCCTTTGTTCAGTGCTCCGAAAGGCTGGGAAGCTGGTCACTCACTCTGCTCTCCCTTTCCAGGAGGGGAACTTTTTCTAGCTGGGGAGCTCCCTTTCAGCACTGAGCAGTGCCAGCCTGGGGGATGGCATGAGGCAGACAAAACAAAGCTGTTCTTCCTTCCCTTTCTGTGCAGTTTTTCTCGGGCATTTTGTTCCACTGTGTTCTTGAAGTTTTTTAAGTTGACTCTGGGGCTTTCTTCGAGCTGTTTTTGGTCATGGATAGCTGTCTAATTGATGATCATTGTTGGGGGATAGAGGCTGGGGTCTCCTACTTCACCATTTTGGTGACATCTCTCCAGAATGATTTCTATGATCCCTTTTACTTTAGGACTTAAGAGCCATAATGAGGATTCTGCAATTTCTTGGAAAGTTATGGTAAGTTATTTCCTATCACCACCATCTCCCCCATACATGCTTCATTTTCCCCTGAGTTGTGTTGCTGTGTGGAATACAATTCCTGAATTATGATCAACGTGGAGGGGAATGAGCATTGAGAAGTATGTTCATGATCAGCAGTCCTAGCATTTTATTTCACTTCCCTACTCTGCTGTGATGCTGGACCATGGACTAGGAAATCCTCCTAGGGGTTCTCATTTACTCAGTCAGTGGCTGTTAAATTTTGGCATCCATCAGAATCATTGTGAGTAGGTAGGAAGGGTAGAATTGGTTCTTGGACTCCATTTCAGATTTACTGAATCAGAATTTACTACTGTGGTGCCTGAAATTTGTGTTTTTGTCCAAGATCCCCCAGATGATTCTGATGTGTCTCTAAATTTCCAAATCATTGTAGCAGATGGTAAAGCTTTATGAAGGCATAGAGAATATTTTATTCCTCTTACTCTTCTTCAGAGCTCTGATGCCAGGCCCTAGTCATATATTACCTGTATATATTTGAATGGCTCTGCAGAAGGAGTCCTAAATTACAATGAAAGTGGGGTGTTTAGGTCTTCTCAGAGAGGAATTAAAAATGTTACTACATGGCTACTATTCATTTAATGCTTCTATGTGCCAGGCATGTATGCATATTGTTTCTAGAGGTTTCAACAACTCCAGCAATTGGGTAGGAATATTCCCCACATTACAGAAAAGGAAGCAAGCTTAGCAACTTGCTCCAGATGAGAAAACTAGAAATTGATGGGGCCAGATTCAGACACAGATCTTCCTGAGACCAAAGTCCTTTCTTTTTCCACCAAATCATAGAATTACAACTGTTCCAGAAGAGTGATTTTAACCTCAACTCTTGGGGCACCATTTGTTTTCTTTATCAGTGAGACCGATTATAAAAGGAGATGGGGATGGGTACCCAGAAGAGAGAAGAGGATTATTTCGTAGTTCTTTCAGCAGCTTTGAGGATGGCCTGATCACTAGAGGTAGATTTTGGAAGAGGAGGTCAACAGTCATTGACTGAAAATTCCCCAAGGGCAATTTTTACTCAGGATCCATAGAGGAAACTGTGTCACATAACTAACATCCCAGAACATATTAGGATTCTTTTTCTTCTGATGGAACACATTCCTTGAATATTAATTGGAGCTGAAAGGAATCTTTACTTGCTAAATGAGCATTTGATTTACTTGACAGAAATTTCCCTTCTTTCTTCCGGCAGCTGCTTCTCAGCCTCCTTTGCACCTCTCTTTTCTCTTTCACTCCATAGCAGCTAGACTGCCTTGGGTGCTCAGTCCTGGGCTTTCTTCATCTATATTCTCTTCCTAGATCATCTCACCTGTCCTCTGGGTTTAAGGACTACCTGAATGTTTAAGAATCCCAGGCTTGTGTATAGATACCTACACTTGGATACCTAAAAGGGCATCTCAATCTTTTTTTTTTAAAGATTTTATTTTTTCCTTTTTCTCCCCAAAGCCCCTCCAGTACATGGTTGTATATTCTTCGTTGTGGGTCCTTCTAGTTGTGGTATGTGGGACACTGCCTCAGCGTGGCTTGATGAGCAGTGCCATGTCCGCGCCCAGGATTCGAACCAACGAAACACTGGGCAGCCTGCAGCTGAGCGCGCGAACTTAACCACTCAGCCACGGGGCCAGCCCCAAGGGCATCTCAATCTTAATGTGTTTGAGTAGGCCTGTGGTTTTCCATCCCACTCTGTCCTCCTCTTCAACTGATTCCTTTCCCAACTCAGTAAGGGCCACCCAATTGTAAAAACCATTTGCCCAATTGTAAAAACCACTCACCCAATTGTAAACCCCAAAACCTGGGAGTCATCTTTAATTTTCTCCCCTCCCTCACCCCTCATATCCAGTCCCTCAGCAGGGACTGTCAGTGTTCCCTCTAAAACATTTCCTCAATCTGTTCACTTCTCTCTATCTCCACTGCCATCGCCTAATCCAAGTCCTAGCCTCTTGGATTCTACTTTTCTTCCTCCGTAATTTGTTCTCCATAGTGATTTTATAAAAACACAAATCAGATGACCTCAGCCCTTTGCTTAGACACTTCAAAGTTTTCTCTCAAAACTTAGAATAAAATCCAAACCCTTTAACGTGGTCTAAAGGCCTTGCATAATCCGGCTCTTTCTTACCTTTCAGATCTAACTGCTTCTTTCTCGTTCTTACTCAGAGCTCCAGCCACCCTGGCCTCCTTTCTGTTCCTCAAACATACCCATCCCTTTGCTGCCTCCAGACCTTTGCACGTGCTTTCCTCTGCCTGAAATACTCTTTCCCTAGATTATTGCATGGCAGGATCCTTCTCATCCTTCCGGTCTTAGCTCAAATATTACCTTCTCACAATGGCTTTTCCGAACTGCTCTATCTGATGTGGTCTCCACTTTTTTGTTACTCTACTGTGAGTACTCTTACATTTTAACATGTACACTTCAATGTATTGTTCTAATGTGTTGAGTTAATTAGTATCTATATAGCCTTCCACTAAATAAGATGGAAAATGTAGTATGCTTTTGTGTCTCCTGCTTCCTCCCCTTTCTACATGTCCCATGTTGATTTCAACTGGAATTTTAGTTTCATATTATTTTGAATATTTTAACAATTATTTAGACTTAAGAATGAATTTTTCTAATATTTCATGCACTTATTTCCTCCTCTGACCTTCATTTTCTTCTTCCTGAAGTTCATTTTCTCATCATTTTTTCAGCATGGGTCTGTGGGCAATAAATAGTTCTTTCATGAAAGAGGGGTATACACATTTACTAAAACTCATCAAACTCTATACTGAAAAGTTGTACATTTCACTGTCTGTAAATAACCCCAAGCAAAATACAGTATTGGAAGAAAAAAATTTGATAGATGGACCAATGGATACCGAGGACTCAAACTAAAGAAATTTCTCTTAGAATACAGCATAAAGAGATAAATTAAAATTATGAATTGAAGTTAAGAGAGAGAAAGATTTAAAAATTGTAACATTTGACTAATAGGAGTTTTAAAAGAAAAGTTAATCTCTTGGAATGAGAATGGAAAGGAGGATATACTCAGAGAAGTAAGAAAATTTCCCAAAACAGAAGATAGATGGAAAGGGCCAACTGAGCCAGATTTAGACCCATAGCAGTTAAAGTTAAGAATAACAAAGCTGATGTGAAAATATTTATGCACCAGATACGGTTTGAGTCATGGACAGTATGTAGCATGGGTCATGCACTCATTCAACACAGACTTTTGAGCATTTCCTGTGCGCCAGGCATTGTGTCAGATGATTAGGGATTTAGAGACTTACGAGAGATGATCCTTGACTTAAAGGAACTCTTTTTCTGGAAAGAGCAGTAGACAGGTCAGTGAATAACTGTAACATAAGGCTAGTAAATGAAACGATAGAGCTGTATACACATATACAGATGGGGCAGCACGGGGGTAATCAGCTGGGTCAGGGAAGACCAATGCAAATATGTCCACCCAACTGAAGTGAGAAATCTAGAAGGAAAAAATAACATGCAAAGAATTTTTTTTTCTTTTCAGAACAGTTCTTTAAATTGCTTTAGTAATGAGGTGTAGGTGTGAGAGACTGGCGGCAGGGGAAACACAGGTGTGAGGTGTGTTAGCTGCAGTCTAGTTACTAAGGTTAACATGCGGTCATTGGAGAGATGCACAGAGGCCCAGATGGTGTTTGGAAAGCTTTCAATCACAAACAAGCCTGAAATCACAGGCTAAGGGAATAGATCTAAATATCTCTGTGCTTCAGTTATATCTGTGAGGAAAGAAGGGAAGGACCAAAGAATTTATATAGAATTTTTAGGGAAGAATACATTGTTTCCTGATAGAGTGCTTTGACTTGCCCTTTTATGGTCTCTATCTACAAAAGGGGTAGAGAATGGGGTGGGTTGGGTTGGTAATAAATGCTGCAAACCTTTCTGTGGCTGAAATTTGTAAGTAAGATGATGTTTAGCTAAAATTTTTCTTTGTTATTTAGCTGTTGATTTCCCAAAGAAAGTTGTCGCTAATGCTGATGATAATTGAAAGTTTTGTAAAACAATTTAACTGGAGACAAATATTCCCAATCTACTTATGCAAAGAGCCAGAGATAATAATTGAGTAAGTTGCAGAATTTGGATGAAACTGAAATAATGAAACTATTCTGTTGGCTGCAGCTTGTTACATAGGTCCTAGAAATACTGTCCTATCACTACTCATGCTTGTGAGAAAATGCTAAAGGGCCTTGGATGTATTAAATTCTACATTCTTAAAATGGGTTCCCATGGTGGTTATACGGTGACAAGTTGACATGGTAGAATGAAGAGGTAAAACTAGCTGGTGAAGGGTTGTACCTTCATAGTCCAATTTAATTATAGAAAACAAATGCACAGATGGTTTTCAATAACATAAATAAAATTCTAGCATTTTATCTTGCGGCATTTATGAATGAAATAAAGGACCACTCGTTTTCCATCTTTTCTTAGTTTCTTTGATTCTAAGGTCTGTGTTTTTTCTCCATGTACCAAATGTCTCCCTAGGAGATTCCCATCTTAGGACATCTACTGTGGTGGTCATTTCTGCCTTAGCAAGGATAAGTTGGTCATATTAACTAGCTGAGAAAACAGACAGTGGGCTATCATGTGACAGTTGACAGGTAAGTCTTGTTAAGAAGCACGCATGTGGGATACGGACATAAAATAGATTTTTGGGAAACATAGTGGAGCAAAATTTGAAATTTGCCTTTCAGTACAACCTCCTTTTTCTTAAAACATTCTCCTTTCCACAGTCACCACATTCTGGAATCTCATGCTGCTTAATTTATGATCAATTCATTTATACAAATGTGTAACAATACATTTTCCTTCCTAAAAGCATTTGCGCCTTTAAAAAAATGCTATTTTGTTTAACTCAAGAAATGCATTGCTAATAGGGACAGTCAAGGCTATGGGGAAAGAGTCATTTGAAGGAGCTTTGGGGAAGGCCAGTGATAGAAACTTCAGCTGGACTTCCTGGACAGGCAGAAGGAAGTTCAAAGGGACAGGGAAGCTGTGTGTACTTGGGGGAGAGTCGATGGTAAGAACTGAAAAGATAAAAATGCTGACCATCACCAATGGATGCAAGTCATGGAGAAGGTAAACTAGGGTGATGGTGTTGGAAGGATAATTGGCTTTAGTTCTGGAGATTGTCTGGTAATTCTTATCTTCAAACTTTTGAAGGACAAAGTCAGCTCCTTCCCATTTTGTGATGCACAGCTTGGGTTCAAGAGAGGACCCATTCCAGGCCAGGAGCAGATCCACGAGGCCTTGTGAGAAGAGGCCAGGCTTCCCCGGAATTCAGTCTTCTCTTCTAGGTCTTTAGTCTTGGCATATTTCAACCAACGTACGTTCCATGAATATTCTATTCATGAACATTTTTAAAACTTTTCTTTTGTGGAAAAGTTTCAAACGTACACAAAAGTAGAGAGAACAGTATAATGAACCGCATGTACCAGCTTCACCCAATTTCAACAATTATTAATATTTCTTGGACTTATTTCCTGTAATCCCACATAATACTCCCCTCATTCCCTTTTACGCTAAAGTACTGTGAAGCAAATCCCAGACAGCATGTCATTTTACCTGTAAATACTTCAGTAAAATCATGGCCATCTTAATTTAATAATCATAGATGGAGGAAGGAGAATAAAATAGATTATTATAGTTTACATTTATTAGTTCTACTGTGTTCAGAACTCTGTGCTAAGCATTTTTGCATTGCATTATTTTATGTCATTCTTTCACTCTTCCAGTCACTAGGCGTAACTGTTCTCACTTTTCTGAAGGGGAAACTGAAGCATTGAGAGGTGTAGTAAATTGCCAAAGGCCACACAGCTAGGAGGCGAGGCAACTGGGATTCAAATGTTCTTTGTCTGCTCTGCAGCTTGTGCCCTTGACCACTATATACAAATGTTTCACCACTACAACATCTGGTCTTATGAAAACAGACCCACGAGGAACATCTTTGCATGGGTGAAAGAACTGCTTTGCATAAAACTATTTGTTCTATTGCTTAGGGCCTTATATAAATTCCTCGTTGATTGAGCATGTTTGGGCAGAAGGCGTCTTGGCGTCAGAGTCATGTGTCTTTAGATTGGCACATTGTTCTGTCACATTATGGTTGTGAGACTTTGGGTAAGTTCCTCAAAGTCTGAGCCTCAATTTTCTCATCAATTCCTGTGAAGATTAAATGAGACACTTGAAAGTCTAGAACAGTCCACTTTATGGAGACTGGAGGCCAGTATATTGGTATTCTGCCTCCGCTTTCTCTTCCTCCCATCTCCCCACTACATCTCACTGTGAGTGTGCTTTCCCTCCCACTCCCACCACCTCTCCTCCATGCTATACAGTCAAGGCTATCTTTATAGCCATATATCCTTGGTTTCCTCATTTAGTACTTTTTGTGGGAATACTTTCTACTCCTTTACCTTCTCTTCTACACATTTTTAAATGTCCAAGCATGGCCATTGCCTTGTGTTAATTTTGTGCATTATTCTCATTATATGTTTAGTGTAAGCCACCTAAAACACTTCCACAAAGTCGGCAGGGTATAAATGACCTATCTCGTTATTTAATGTCTCATTCTCTACGGGATCGTGAAGTAGTATGTGCTGCATGAGCCATGCTGCATTTTTGTCATCGTTATGTTGTCAATTTCAATTAAAGCTGAGAACATCTGATGAATAGATGGGGGTGGCCAGGGGAGGGGAGGGTCAGATAGGCTGAGGATTGTTTTGACAGTCTGGCATATTCTTCAAACCAATTTACAAGGCTGTTTTAATTACTTTGGCAACTCTCCTTGGAACCCTCTCCAAGTTCCCCACATTAAAAAGTCTTCTCATCAGCACAACCAAAATTATCAATGATTAAAATGTCATAAACCCCCCAGTTCTCTGCTGGGCTCATCATATGGATGGACTCTACGGTTTTTATAGTCTGATGTGTCAAGCTGATTCTCTGGTTGCCATTGGAAACAGTTTAGAGCTCTTAAAAACACTGAATAAGCTCTTCAGGTCAGTGTAGCATATTCATATTGTGACTACTGAATGAATCAAACTGGATTAAAGAATCTTTTATAGAGAATTAAAAGGGGCTTCTTGTTGGAAACTGGTACATTATTAGTTGACACTGGGAAACTTACATGAAGAGATTAGACATCCATCTACGTAGTATGACTCAATCACATGTACAATTAAATGTAATTTTGACTTTGTTGAGACCTGCAGAATATAAATGAAAACAAGTATGTGTGCACAGATATACATAGACACATTTATAGATCTTCCTTATGCTTGAAAATAGCCATATGAAAATTGTGGTTTTAGGGTCTTTGAGGGAAGACCAAACCTGGATATGGTAATAGCCTTGGAATTATGAGGCAGAAGTGTGGCAAAATAAAGCAGAAATGGGGGGAAATTGCTAAGATTTTATCTAAGGCAAAGCAAAGTGGAAATGGGACAAGGCTGGCTTGGGAAATGTTGGCAGAAAACAAGCCTGCTGGCTCTTTTTGCTCCAGGGCAGCCTTTCCTACCTGGGCATCATTTCCTGGCTTCTTAAAAGATGCAGACAGATGAGATCTGGAGTGTGGGTGAGTAATAGAGATAAGGAGGTGGGGAAAGAGATGGTTTATCAGTTATCTATTGCTGTGCAACAAACCTCCCCAAAACTCAGCACCTTAAAACAATACCCATTTATTGCTTACAATTCTGTGCAGCAGGAAATCCCCTCAGGACTCATCAGAGATGGCTTATCTCTGCTCCACACATGGTCTGCTTAGCTCACTCACGCAGCTGCATTCATCTGGGGCTGGGAGAGGCTGTAGCGTCCAGGATGGCCTCCCTCATATGTTGGGAGCCTTGGTTCCGCCTGTCTGCTGGGTTGCTTCAGTTCACCTCCACCTGGCCTATCTTTTCATGTATTCTCTATTTCTGTCAGGATAGCTTGGAGGTCTTCACATGGTGGCTCAGGGTAGCAAGAAAGCAAAAAGGAAGCTGCCAGCCTTCTTGGACCTAGGCCCAGAACTGGCACAGTGTCAATTGTGCTACCTTCTGTTGGTCAAAGCCAGTCACAGGACCAGCCCAGATTTAAGGGAGGGGCAATAGACTCCACTGCTGGACAGGAGGTGTGGCAGAGTCCCACAGAAATTGTATGTGGTTGTCTTTGCCCATAATCCCCCTCAGATGGCCACCTCAATTTGCACCCCACTGAGTGCCTAGTACCTTTGCCTTCTGGTAGGGAGCAGTGACAGAGTTTCCAAATCTCAAAGGGATGTTGACATGCTGATCTGTTTTCCTTTCATTGGGAAGGTGGTGCAGGAGGAAGAGCCCTGGTTTGACTTCGGACCTGGATTCTGACCCTTACTTAGCTATTCGTAAGGTGTATGGCTTTGTGGCCACTTCATACTCTGTGAACATTACTTTCCTCATCTCTAACTTAGTAATAAGCATTCTTCTAGGATTGTGCTGAGATATAACTAAAATAACAGTGTCTAACCAGGTGACTAGTTTACTTAGTCAAAGTAAACACTCAATGATATGAATCTCCTTCCCTCCACATTTGATCTGGGAGAGGCATAACTGCGTGCTCATAAGGAGGATGACCATATAATTTATTGTCTAAACCAGGATTTGAGTGTGCGAGGAGGCGTTATTAATACCTATGTTAGATAAGAGGTGTAAGTCAGGAGTACTCAGGCAAACTGGGTCACCCTGGTCATACTGCTGGATGGGAGCAAGGACAGGTCAGTAGCCGATGCGTTCAGTGAGAACTCTGCAGAGTATATTTACATTCAATATTATTAAATATGCTCTAAATTAAAGGCATCATAAAACAGATGAGAAAGCTCACGAGGAAATCAGAATTCAGAATAACTGCAGGACAATATTGTCTGCCTTCTATGAGCCTGCATTTCTTTGTCATGTTGCCACATGACATATCTTGTGGCAAATTTATCTTCTTTGTGAAGGTTTAAAAAAAAAACCCCGACTTGCAAGGGAATTAATCAAATCCACTTGAAAGCACTCCTTCCCTCCCTGCCCTACTCCCCAGCTGTTTCTCTCTCTAGATCCCCTTTCAATCTCAGCATTATGCTATGTATAATTCCAGGAAAGAAGAATTGACCAGGGGAATTCATGTTGTCGGATTCTGGTACACACACAATTATGTTTCTGCCCTTCTTGAATGGGAATGAAGCAGCAATGCCCAAAATTCTCACCCCATCCAGACTACTTAATATAAGGTTGGTAAAGAAAAGAATCAGATCCATGGTGTTAATTGAGAACTGTTTTGCTTTGAGAGATCTGAAGGAGAGGTAGGACCTTGTGAGTCCATCTCAGAGATGTAGACAAGCAGAGGAACAGAACAAGTTGAAACTGAATACAAATGAGCAAGATTGCATGTTATCATAATTTCACGTCCAGATGGTTATGATGTTAAATATTCAGTCCATATCTCCCTTGACTATAATGGATAGCAAGTTGTAATGTCATTTTGTGCTTGTTCAAAATATGGTGTGTTCAATCCTAGATTATTTTCTGTAGTGCTGTTTTCCAACTCAAGCAAAACAAGAAAGATTTAATTCTTTTGGTAGTAGATGCAGCAAATGTATGCTAGGGATGTACTATGTGGTGGGCCCCCTCCAATGCATCCTCAAACATACTAAACTATGATTTTAAAACAGTCTAAAAATTAGCCAACTTCTTTATCCTCTTTTTTAACCACATAAAAGATTTAGAATATTAAACGTAACTCCCACCTCCCCTCGTTATTGTTAATATTTTCTCCCATGTTATTGAAGTCCATCAATTTGATTCCACATAATTTTTTAATATAAACTTATTTATATGTTTTTTACAGTTAATTATCATTTGCATTTAAGAGTACAGTTTGCTGATTTATTTACTCCTTGCCTCTAGATTTATTGTTCTTCCTACTCAAACACAGCTTTTAGTATTTCTTTCTTCCTTTTTTTTCTGGTGAGGAAGATTCACCCTAAGATAACATCTGTGCCAATCTTCCTCTATTTTGTATGTGAGCTGCCGCCATAGCATGGACACTGATAGAAGAGGGGTGTAGGTCCACACCGGGGAACCGAACTCAGGCCACCAAAGTGAAGCACGCTGAACTTAACCAGTAGGCCACCGAGGCTGGCCCTGCTATTTCTTTTAGCATGGGTCTGTGGATAAAAAAATGTTTTAGTCTCGGTTAGGTTGGAAATGTTTTTATTTTTTCCCTCTGTCTCAGATGATGGTTTGACGTAGTGTAGAATACTGCGATCTATTTTCCATTAGTGTTTTGGAGATTTTTATTATCTCTGGCATTGATTCAGTAACGTGCTGGTAAATGTTTTCTGGAGGCCGGGGAAAGAAGCTTGATCTGCAGTGTTTGTCAATTTCGGTGGTATAAATATTGCCACCATGACTGATTTCAAGCTACTGACATTTTAATGACTGGCTCACAAGGTTCCTGGAAATTTAACAACCAGCTCTTGTGAGTTGGCGCAGGCCGGCTCCAGCATGCCACAGCGTCTATTGTTGCCAATTAGAATCTGTGTCGGTAGAATTGTCTTTCTATTTTAGGTAATATTCTTTCTCCTTGGTAGCTTTTAAAGTTTTCTTTTACTGATGATGTTCTGCAGTTTTAAAATGATGTTTCAGTGTGAATTTAATTTTATTTATATTTATTTTTCCTTCCTCCTTTCCCTTCTTCTTTCTTTCCTCCCTTCTTCTTTCCTTCCTTCCTTCATTCTTTCTTCCTGTGCAGTTTGTTTGTTAAAGAAACTAGATCTTTTTTTGGTGGAGTTTGACACATTCTGTAGTTTGCACACATATGTGTAATGATTTTTTCTTCACATTCCTCATGTCTTAGACAAATAGTAACATACTGTACAAACCCTTCTTTTTCCACTTACTATATCCTGGTGATGACTTCATGAGTAATATTCCCCGTTCACTTTTATAGCTCCAGAGTGCTCCACTGTTCATGGACATTTGGTTTATATCTAGTTTTTTGCTTTTACAAGTATTTCTGCAACGAATAGTGCAGGATATATGTCCTTTTGTATATTTTTTCACTGTTTCTTTGGGATAGACTTAGAGTACATGTAATTTACCTAGATATTATCAAATTCCCCTCCATGGGGGTTGCGCCATTTTGAATTCTAACCAGCAGTGTATGAGAGCGCTTCTTTTCCCACAGCCTCACCAACAGAATGTGTTGTAGAACATGTGGCTTTTTGTTTGGCTTAATATTTTTCTTTATCTTTGGTTTCCAGTAGTTTTACTATGACGAGTCTGTACATGGGTTTCTGTATATTTATCTTGTTTGGGGTTTGTAATGCTTCTTCAGTTTGTGGTTTGATGTCTTTCATCTGTGTTGTAAAATTCTCAGCCATTGCCTTTTCAAATACTGCTACAGTCATGTTCTCATTCTTCTCCCTCTTTGGAACTCCAATGACATATGGATTAGATCTTTTACCATGTTTAAGAGGCATTTTGCACTCATTTCTCTATTTCTGTTGTTTTATCCTCTATACTTTACCCTGCCCCATCTTAGAATTCACAAACCATTTCTTTTGCTTTTAATTATAGATGCTGAGTTCTTAATGTGAATTACTGTATTATTCATTTCTAAAAGTTCTACCTAATTATTTTTCATGGATTCAAGTTCTTTAATGGTTCTTCATTTTCTCAGCTATTTTCTTAAACATATTACTCATATTTATTTTAAACTCTGTTAGATAATTCCAGTAACTGGATCCTCTGTAGGTCTTTTTTTATTTCTAGGCCTTTCTGGTCATTTTTGATTTAATGATAAATATTATATATGAGAAATTATAGAGGCTCTTGATGATGCTATCTTTCTCCATGCAGGTGTCACACCATTGTCTGGTAGGCAGATAAAATAGGTGGTGATTTCATTGATCCAATTAAGAACTGAGCCCACAAGTTAAGGATGAGCTCCTTGTGAGGCTCTGTAACATTGCTTTGTCTCTGTCCCTAGGGTATAGCCATTTTAAGACCCCAACTGAGAGTTCAGATGAGGTATTTACTATGGCCCTTATACTTTTCAAGTCCTGAGTTTGTATTTTTGCCTGCTTGGCACTTGAGACTGCCAAAAATTCTTCTTTCTTTTTACAATCTTTATGTTTAGTTTCTTAGATTTTTGCCCTATCCAGTGTAAGCATTCAACAAGTGCCTTGGGTGGAATACTATCATGTCGTCATGTGTTAGACTTCTCTCAATTTTCTTTCTCTTCAGGAACTTGAGTGCTCAATTATTGGCTGCCTGAGGAGGCCCAAGTTCTAACTTTTGATGCTTTATACCCATGAGTTTGTCACAAGCCCTACTTTTTTTTACTTTTGGTAGTTCTCTCTCTAGATTCTGACACACATAAAGAATTTGCAAATACCTTGATGGAAAAGTGGCTTACTCATCTTACCTTTCCGAGATCTTCTCTTTTTGAGTCCTAATTGCCTTGCTAGCTCTCTGATGCCTTCAAATAGACATTGTTTTGGGTATCATGTTCAATTTTTCTAGTTGTTCTTGGAGGAAGAGTTGTTCTTTCACAACCTACTCCATCATATCAAGAAGGTGAAGTCTCATGTACTTTTTGGCAGTTGAATTTTGTAATAACATGAATATATTATATATTTTATAATTTCTATGAATTCTTTATAAGAAGTTATCTTCTGTGTATATATATATATATGAGTGTTTGTGTGAGGGGGAGTCCTGCCTATGTTTTTTAGTAGTGGAGGCCTCTCTATAGGGCAGTTTCATTTTTGCTGTTGATGGCATTCCATTTTTGTTCAGTTTTCATAGCAGTTTCTGCATTTGAAGTTTCTGCCGGTGTAGGTGGTTTGTATTTGATTCTTCCCCATGTGCAGGACAAGACCTAATTTCTCTTAGGTAATTCTCTCTCCACTCATGACTTGAGGTGGGAGACTGATTTATGTTGCACTTTTGGGCTGGTGGGTTGAGATTTTCTGATCTCTGTTCACTGAAGATAGAGTGTTTTCCTGTATCTGGATTCAGTTGATGCAATCACAGTCTGGGCCTTGTGATCAAAATTACACAATAAATTACCATGTGTTAAAAAATAAAGTACCTCCATCGACACTTGATGAAGCAAATTTAGAGCCATTATATGGAGATACTATTACTTATAGAAGGTCATAAACTATCAGAACATATTATCCACAGGAGAGTTATAGGCTGAAAATAGAAATACATGACAGAGCATTTATAGAAATTAGTAAAAGTGGGAAAATCGATGATAAATCTAATGTACATCAACATTTCTAGCTTCAAGGCTAAAATATAGGTGTCACTGTTGGAATGGGAAAAGAGTAGAAAGGAGTCTTAATACATGGAGTCCTTACTATGTGCAGGTACCTTATACATTTTATTCAATTTACTCCTCAAAACAATCTTTTGAGGTGAATGTTAGTCTCTTCATTTTACTGATGAGGAAACTGACTTAAAAAAGCGGCCCATTTAAGACCATGGAATCCCTTTAGATGCAGCTTAGGACTAAATTAAATTCGTTTTATTTTGATCAGTGTGTATCAAGTGGAAGCTGGGGTACAAGGGCGGAAAAGGACAGACTAGGTCCCTGATCTTTGTAAATGGATGAGATGCCCTTATGGCTTCCTTGAAGCACCTGCTTTCCTCTGCCACTGCATATCTCATTCTGTTTGTCATCATCTTTTTACATGTTTGTCTCCCACTCTGGGTTGTGAGTTCTTTGAGGGTAGTGACAAAGCCACATCCATCTTTGTATCCCTAGTGCTGAATGAAGGAACAGATAGTAATTGCTAAATCCAACGTTCAAATGGAAGCCCATCCTGTAACAAAAGCTGCGCTGTTCCTGTTCATCAATCCATGGGACCGTGGAGAAAGGAGAATGTGCTGGGAGCCCTGCCTAATGAAATACGCCAATGATGTATTCTTTAGCGCAGGAGTGATATATCAGGGGGGACAGGATGAACCAGTTTTTACTTTGATTTTGGAAAGAGAGTTGGCTTTGATAATTTATACAAACAATTTTCTCTTTATACCACATATCATCTTTTATTGAATAACAGGAAATAAAAATGAAATGGCCACTTTCTCCAATTTCTCTTAAGTTGTTTTGCCTTTAAATATATTTCTCTTATTATTTAAAGTGCAATGATTTAACAGTGATATAAATGGCTAATTTCTCCAATCTTCTTTAAATAATTTTGCCCATAAATATATCTCTTTTATTATTGAAAACACAGTAAATCCTAATGGATGGTTGGTAGAGGTTCCCTAGAAAGGTTTGAAATTGCTTTATCAGATTAATTTAGTAAGACAGTTTTTGACAGTTTTTTCAGAAGGCTACAGCAGTAGATAACATACAGACAAAGCTGTTATAACATTGGGGGGCAAAATTAGGGTGGTTTAAAGAAGAAGGTAGTTTATAAGTTTCACACAGGAGTTTCAAGGTGAGTGGTCCAGGTGAGGACAGTTCAGCTCCACACAGTCACTCAAAGACACAGGTTTCTTTCATCAGGTTCCTCCACACCCTGGGGCTTGTCTTCATCTGCATGGTCAAGCCGAATCTCAGCCACACAAGAACGGGAAGGAGTGGATGTCCAGAACAAGTAATCCTTTCTCATAAGTAAGTGAAGTGTAAGTTGCACGCTTTACTTTTGCTCATGTTACATTGGTGATAATAGTTACGTGATTACACTCAGCTTCAAGGATGGTCAGAAAGTATAATGTTAATTGGGCAACTGCTGCTTAAACTGTATCACTGTAGAAGAACAGGAGGATGGATTTTGCTAGACAATTAGCAGTCTCCACTACTAATGGTAATGCTGGAATTGACAGGACGAAAAGTGAGTTCTTGGAGTGCGTTCTGGAAAATCTTTGGTATCAGTTATTCATAAATGACAATATGGCTAAGCTGCTTTCAGGAAACTGAAATTTTATGCATTTTAATCCTGAGAAGAATTTGTTTAGTTAGTCCTGAAAAACCTCTCTTCCAATTTAGGATAGCTGACATGATGTAATCCCCATCCCTTTTTTTTTACCAATTAATCAGAGATACAGTACTTGCCTGTTGCCCATGCGTCTGGTCAGTTGGTTGTGGATTCCAAAGCACAAAAACAAGGAGTTTTGCTTTGCTAAGTGTTAACATGATGGCAGACATAAATGACTTTCTGAGACATTCAGGCTGGGGTGTGAGTTTATCCAAGGAAGGCATCAAGTGTTGCTCGCTGAGGATGACCCTTTTGACACCAGCTGCTATTAAACATTCTTGCCTGGTCACTGTGTGTTCTTTAAGAGTTGTGTTAAATCTTCTCAAATGTGAGTTGATGGAATAGAGCCATTTTGGGCCTCCTGGTGCATTTAAAGTGGTGTTTATGTTATGTCCTAAGTTGGCCAAATTATCGTTACTGAAAATATTAGCTTGTAGATGGAAAAATATGAAAAGTTAAGTATTTAGCTAACCTGGCCATTCAACCTGAATAGAATATTTTATTCTTTTTGGCCTCTCTTCATTCCCTGCCCATCTCCTCTGCTTCTCCTTCAACACCAACTTCAGAGACAACTTTGTTTTCTAATCAAGCTCATTATGTGCCATGATGTGGTTGGGTGTTTGGAATGTATGCTGATATTGAAAGGGCAGGCTCAACAATTTTCTGGTAGGTCCTGGAACATTTTGTTATAAATAGGGGAATGAATGCTTGTTTGTTTTGTTTTTGAAGCTATTCTGGCCCTACTAGAGCCTTGTTACTTAAAATGTGGCATCAGCATCACCTGGGAGCTTATTAGATATGTAGAAGCTGAGACTGTATTCCAGACCTGCTGATCAGAATCTGTACGCAAAACACATTTCCAGATGATTCTACATACATTTAAGTTTGGGAGTCACTGTACTAGAAAATCAGACATCTGTTGAAGCCTGCTTATCTAGCGCCTTATGGGACTTTAATAAGACTACCTCAAATTGACTGGTCCACAGATAGACTATCTGAGTTGACTCTAGTCTCCTTGAGACTTTAGAAACACCATGGAGCCCCATGGGCCACCAGAAAATTGCAGTAGTTCCTTTCAGTTTAACCTAATCTAACGATCTGAATGAGCTGACAAAAATAGAATTGCAAAACACAGACTGGGAGAAAATATTAATTATACAGATCTCACAGAGGACTTCTATCTAGAATATAGAATAAATTCTGCAACTTGATAATAAGAAGGTAAACAATCCAATAAAAATGGGTAAAATATTTGTATAGACACTTTACAAAGAAGATATTTGAATGCCAATAAGCACATGAAAGATGCTGAACATCATTGGCAGAAAAATACAAACTGAAGTCACGGTAAGATTTGACTTGGGTTCCTACTAGAATGACTAAAATTGAAAGGACTGTCAATACTAAGTGTTGGAGAGGATGTGGAGCATACATACATTGCAACTGGGAGTGTGAAATGGTACACCCTTCTTTGGAAAACATTTTGGTAGTTTCTTACAATGTTAAACACATGACCTAGCAGTTCTACTTCTAGGTATTTACTGAAGAGACAAGAAAATACATGTCCAAACGAAGACTTGTACACAAACGTTCATAGTGGTTTTACGTATATTAGCCCTGAACTGGAAAAAACCCAAATGTCCATCAACAGGTGAATCTATAAAGAAACTGTGGTATATCCATATAATGGAATGCTACTCTGCTATAAAAAGGAATGAACTAGTGATTCATGCAACCATAAGGATGAGTCACAAAAGCATTATAAAGAAAGAAGTTTTACCCCCAAGAATTACACACTGTATAATCCCATTTACGTGAAATTCTAAAAAATGGACATCTCGTCTACAGTGGCAGAAAGAAGATTAGGGGTGATCTGAGGCTGGAAGTTCAGGAGGCTTGACTGTAAATGGGTACAAGAAAACTTTTTTTTTGGTGGAAGATTAGCCCTGAGCTAACATCTGCTGCCAATCCTCCTCTTTTGCTGAGGAAGACTTGCCCTGAGCTAACATCCATGCCCATCTTCCTCCACTTTATATGTGGGATGCCTATCACAGCATGGCTTGCCAAGCGGTGCCATGTCCACACTCAGGATCTGAACTGGCAAACCCCGGGGCTGCCAAAGCGGAACGTGTGTACTTAACCACTGCGCTATCAGGCCGGCCCCCACAAGAAAAATTTTGGAGTGATGGAAACATTCTGTTCACTCATTGCGGTAGTTACAAGGGTGTATTGTGTATAATTTGTCAAAACTCGTTGAATCATACACTTAAAATAGGTGCATTTTATTGTATGCAAATTACTAATCAATAAAGTTGACTCAAAACAAAATAAAACAAACCTAAACTAATTACCAAGATTCACACCTACCCTCCAGGGAAGTCAAATATCAGAGCAAGCCCTTACTACTCTAGTATTTTCTTTCTAGCATCTGGGGATTTCCCTTTTTTTCCCATGAACTTGAAAAAAAACCCAATCCAAAGATGATTATATTTTTTGTGGCATTTCTAGGCTTTTGCTGGCTGGGAAGAGTTTAAAGATTATTTTAGTCCATTATTTTTTTTTTAATTTAAAATTTCCATGAGTATTATGGAAGTATATAAGTAATGTAAATCTCTCCCCCTTCTCTCTTTACAACTTTTCAGTAAGGTCTCTTTCTTATTATTTTCTTGTGGAGTGCTGAGTCCTGTTTTAGTGGTGAGGGTGAAGCCAAAATTTTCCATAAGAAGGATAGGTGCATATGGACCACAGTCAGCTGTCTGGAGACCTAAATGCTCAAGTCACAGATCACTCAGGACTCCTCCTAGAAGTGCCCTTCTAGAACTTTCTAGATGATTTGAAAACAATATACTTTCATTGAGGGCCCACTTCATTTCTTAAAAATCTACTATTGAGGGCATAATTTATAAACAGATTCTTGTGCTCCGTATTTGGTCTCACCATCCCCACCCATACTCTTTGCTCTTTAGAAGGCTTGCATTTCTCCTTGCATTTCTCTGAAGAAGCCCTCCATTCCTACCTCTGCATTTGTGCCCTTACTTTGATTTGGAATACTTGTTCCTTTTTATGCATTTGACGAAATTATGCTCAAATTTCCCTTTCTCCAGCAAGGTTTGCTAGCCAATCACAAGCAAAGTGTTGCCTTTATCTCTGCATTCTATAGCATCTTACATATAGTTCCACTAGAGATCTTAACCTGTTTTAGTAGTTTATTTAGATAGCTATTTCCCTTATGACACTGTGAACACCTGGAGGAAAGGAAATGCATTCTGCTTATCTTTGTTTCTCTATTGCCTAACACACATCTCGGCACAGAGGTAGCTCTTGATAAATCTGTGTTACTGAATAATAAAATTCATTTCAGAGCTTAGGATGAAGGAAGGGGTTGAATTTTTGATATAAACTAGTGTACTTTCTTGTAACCATAATGAAAGGTACATAACCTATTCCCCTATTTTTGTGTCAGAAACTCAGAGTAAAATTTCTGGTTAACAATTCTACAGCTTCTGGGTATTCTCTTGTTTACTCGTATCTACCTTAGTCCTATTTTAATCCTATTTGATCTTATTCTGCCTGTGTTTTTATTGTAAGCTATCTCAAATGTTTTTTAAGATGTAAAGACCTAAATAAATACTAATGAATGCCAAGAGGCTGGATTCAGGGCTATGCCCTTGGGAACATCGTGGGACCAGAAGAGAAGGGAAGCAGTGCTCTTAATGTTTCTGAAGGAGAGGAGAACATTCATTTTTCATCCGTCAGCAGCAGAGAGGAAACTCCCCAAATAATTTAAATCCTTAACTGGGACCACTTTAAGGAAAGGTATGGAGATTCTCTGATCTGTGTCGTATGTTGGTACATTATGTAGTCAAATTTGGATAATGTGATTCACATATTTTCCAGAAGGCTTTTAATTCAAGAATGCCTAATAAACTTAACAGCAGCAATTTTCAAGCATCACAATTTTTTAAAACTGTACGGCAATTTTACATTTGCAATAAAATTGACTTTCTAAATGTCAAGGGGAAGGAAAAAAACTAGCGAATTAGAAGCTGAAATGAAGTCAACTCTCTAATCTTTATTTCTTTTCCTCGACTCTGTCTATCCGCATCCCTGTTTTCTCTCCCCACATTCTCTCTTTTCTATTAATTTCACTTCAACATGCATTTTCCGGTTTTCAAATACTTTTCTTTGGAGTGACTCAGGAACACATGGAATTTCTCTCCCTTCCTCAGAAACTTCCACACCATTGCCTATAAGCCCCATGAAAGATTCAAACTGCTTGATTCTTCACTTGGCTACTGGTCTAGAGGAATATATGTGGCTCAGAGGAGTCAGAGAAAGAAGGGCCTTTTTCTTCAGGGTTCCAAGATGTGAATTCAATTATATAATGAACCAAGTCTTTGAAAGTCTATGCCTGGCATCTAAGTTCCTGTATCCTGAGTTCCCAAAAACCAAACGTGTGTCGTCTGTTCCTTCATTCCACTCCTTATGAAACTTTTCTCCTTGTCCCAGCTATTCCTAAGGAACACTGGTTTTGCTTAAATAATACACAAGAGTGTTACACAAATCTGGACTGGGTAGAAAGAGGAGCAGGGATGCTGGGAGGGGGCGGTCTGCAAAAGTAACTAAGAAGCTACCTGGAGTTCGCTGTGTCTTTATTACAGAGCTGCCTGGAGCTTTAATAGCAGCTCCTACATGGCAGCAGGTACAAGCCAACCTTCAGAGACTAGCACGATTTCCACTCCCTGGGACAGTCTGAAGATCTTCCCATGATTTAATTCCTTCTTATACCTTACATCCCAGGTCTGGGATGACAAACTACGGCCCATGGACCAAATTTTATGTTTTTATATGGTCCACAATTTAAGAATGGCTTTTACATTTTTAAATGGTTGACCAAAAAATTAAAAGAAGAAGAATACTTTGTGACACATGAAAAATGTTGTGAAATTCCAGTTTCAGTGTCCATAAATGAAATCTTTTTGGAACATTCTTTTACATATTGTCAACAGTTTCTTTCATGCCATAATGGCAGAGTTGAGTAGTTGGGACAGAGGCTAATGGCCCACAAAGCCTAAGATATTTACTGTATCATTTTTTACAGAAAACATTTGCTGACCCTGGGACTAGTGTTTCTCTCTGCTCCTGTACTCCCTTGTCTGTGTGGACTGTTTCCGAATTGTTCCAGGACATCCTGGATGTATAGGCCCATGCTTCCACTGGAACAAATTTCTTTCCCAACAAATCTTTATATATTTTTGAGGACCTTTACTGAGTTTTGGGGGAGGGACCTACTTGCCATTTTGCTTGCTATGGCCCTTTTCTCCTCTTTCTTCTTCCTTTTATTTTCCTCTCCATCTGGAAATTTCCAAGAATTTCCTCTAGGTCACTTCCACGCACTCTCAGGTTCCCTGTGGGTCTCAGTGTCTACCCTCAGCAGACTTTTTGAAGAGTTGTTTCCAAACAAAGCTGTGCTGTGTTGTCCCTGAAAAAGAATTCTGGTGAACGCAGTTTTCTCCACTTCAGTACTATGGGACAGCAACAGTTCTCTAGAGATTTAGCTGAGGCTCAGAGCCTTCTCTAGGTGCTAATGACTTTGCTTTTCAATACTCTTAAACTGGATCTCAGTTGAATCATAAAGTCTCTTCACAGTGCACTTTATCCACGCATTCTTTCTGACATCAGACCTCTGGATGGTCTTTCAACTTTAATCCTCTTGCCTATGTCAATGAAAGAAGAGATCAGAGGCTGTTCTTTCAAATGGTTTCAGCTACTTAAACTCATAATTATAGCAGCCTGATTTTTATTGTACAATGCTTAGCGATTTAGATTTTAATCAAAACATCACACTCAGAACTTTAGTTAGAATGGTGCACCAGTGATCTATTGTTGCATGGAAAGATTGCCTAGTGAGTAGCTGGGATTATTAAAATCCATAGCGATGTCAGAAATTCTGGCCAGAGTCCTAATTGAGAGTGATTAGAGGATATTTATCAAACTCTTCTGAAGGCTGCTCTTTGTTCTCCTAGTCATGGTTTTAGAAGAGTTCTTCTTGGGATTATAGTTACTGATAGCAAAATGTGTGTATAAAACATATAACATTTTATTTCTTTCAGCATATAAAAGGAGAAATATAGCAAAAATATTTGCATATCGCCATATGTTTCTGGTCAAGGTAGAGTTGTAAATTTTGTTCCAAACTTGTGGGAATGATAGATAAAATGTAAAAGACATAGATGGGCTCAAAATCTAGAGGAACATCTCCAAGGGCATAAAATCAAATGTTTTATCGAGGTTCAAAGTGTAGATTCTCTGGGCTTTGGGTGAACATGCATATAGGGACTGTATGGAGCTTACTGTTTAACGTCTCTTGCTCTGGAAATGAGACAGAAAGAGGCTATTGTGGGTCTATGACTAATAGGAATCTGGGAGCCTGGGGATTTGGGATTCAGCCTCATCAATAGCAGTTGAACAAGCCTCCCACTGGCTCAGTAAGAGAACTGGATTTGCTATATTTCCCCAAATCACTCTGGGGTAAGGACTTTGAATCATCAATATAAGCCCACCTGGAACGGAGTGGAGGGGACAGAGAGAGAGTGTGAATGCAAAGGTCCCCCCTCAAAAATACTGTCTTAAAATTCTACAACAAATGAAAAAATTTTAAGCTAAGAATGAAGGTAAAATAAATCAACAATCACATGACAAAAAAATTAGCCCAGATGAAAAAAAAAAATAGCACAACAAATCCCAAAGCCATAAAGCAGATTTGACAATTTTGACTATGTAAAGATAAAAGAAAATTTGTATTACAAGTCATTGCATTGATAGTAGCAGTTAGGATTTGATTGCTAAAAGAGACTCATAGGACCCAAAATAATAGTGCACTCAAATCTACAGTTCATTGTAGGAAAATGATATAATACAGCAAGAGCATTAAAATAAGGATACGCAGCTAAGGGCAGCCTGCAGGCAGGGGTCTGGAGAAGCTACGTGCTAATTCCAGCTGTACTCTGTCTGAAAGGCTGTACCAGATGCTCTTTATCTCCCAAAGCAGGAACAGTTGACATGTGCACAAAATATCTCAGACCCAGGGAGCCCCATATGGAGTCTCAGATGTGGCTTCTTTTACCTTGCTGGTCACCTAGGCCCATTACTTTCATGTCACCAGCCCCTGTATCACAGCTCTTCTAGGGGTCTTAATGAGAACAGGTACAAATCATCAGTCTCACTATGATCAATCAACAATGCTAATAAGCTGGTATAAACTACTCCAAAACTCACCTGGAACCCATGATTACAAAGCAACACCATTAATCAATTCATTTCATACTTTGACCAGGAGTCAATGTTGTGCAGATACTTCAGCAAAATATCTCAGGCTAAATTCCAGACCTGCAGGAATTAATCCTCACAACACAGCCACCATAAACAGTCAAAAGACAAATAATAAAGTAGGAAAATGAGTTGCAACTTACATTGTAGATAAAAGAGCAATTTTCCTGACATATAAAGAATTTCTACAAATCGATATTGAAAGGACTAACAGCCCAATTGAAAAACAGTCAAAGGATATTAAGGGACACCTTACAGAAATGAAATCATTCTTAAACACATAAAAATAAGTGTGTGAAAAAATGTTCAATCTAATGGTAAGGAAAATGCATTTTGAAACTACTGAAATGTCATTTCTCACCTATCAAATTGGCAAAGGTCAGAAATTCTGAGTACCCATCATGTTGGGATGGCTATCGGCCAACCACTCTCTTCACAGTTGGGCAGTGAGTCCTTCCTTGAAAGGGTATCCCAGCATCACACTTTACTGTCTATTCCAGTAAGACTCATTTGATGTAGGAGTTTTATATCCACAGACCCTTAAATCAGGAGCGATTTTCTCAATACATGAATCAGTCAGTGTCTTCCAATTGTACCCAGTTACCATCTTAATGTCTCTACTCCTTGCTTCTTGCGTTCCAGGTATCATTGCACATGCTAATCCCTTCCCCTGGGATGCAAGAAATAACAATGCAAATAAAAATTGATGCAATAACTCAGTTCACCTTATTAACTATTGACTAATGAGAAAACTCCTTAATTTTAGGAAGTTAAAAGATTAAAAATATATATTCTGGATGAAAGCTACAAGATGAGTAGTGTTGAATGGGTGCGTGTGTGAAATATTCTAAGTTCCCAGTTCTGATTGGGATAATGATAGAAATCTAAAGTACCTGAAAATTTTACTTAAAACCATTTGGCAATAAAGATCCTTGAAGAGGTATATGGGATTCATTCATTCATTCCTTCCTCAATAGTTGTTCAATGTTTTTTCAAATAAATGTGCTAGACTTTGTGGGAGGATACCAATATAAACGAGACAATCAGGGGCCAGACCAATGGTGTGGTGGTTAAGCCTACACACTCTGCTTTGGTGGCCTGGGGTTCACCGGTTCAGATCCTGGGTGTGGCCCTAGCACCGCCCTTGCCATGCTGCGATGGCATGCTGTGTAACATAGAAGAAGATTGGCATCGGTGTTAGCTCAGCGACAATCTTCCTTAAGAAAAAGGGGAAGATCGGCAACAGATGTTAGCTTAGGGCCAATCTTCCTCACACACACAAGAAAAGAGAGATTCTTATGCTGTTGTCTGTAAGGAAAGTAAAATGCAGACATGAATAACCTGGAACAGGGGTTGGAAAAGTTCTGTGAAGAGCCAAATATGAAATATTTTAGGATTTGCCAGCCACATGGCCTCTGTTGGAACTATTCAACACTGCTTTTGCAGTGCAAATGCAGCTACAGGACTCTATGTAAACAAATGGGTGCAGCTGTGTTCCAATAAAACTTTATTTGTAAACAGATGGTGGGCTGGGTTTGACACATGAGCCTTCATTTGATCATACCTGAAAGGTATAAAGTAATAAATTTATTTGAGAAATTCCAGTAAATGGGAATTTAGAAGAGGGAAAGCTTGCATCTAGCTAGCAATCATCTAAGAGGACTTCACTGGGGTGATGATAATTAATCTGGAAACCTACCGTTTGGTGGAATATCAACTTGGGGGTATGGTAGGGAGAAAGGTGAGTGCGAGGCAGCAAGGATACTCTTAGTAGAGGGAAAGATGTGAGCAGAAGCACAGTGGAGTTGATTAGCAAGTGAGTGTGCAGTAACAACTCAGTTTGGTTTAAGAATAGTGTGCATTAAGTGGAGTAATAGGAACATAGCTGGGAAGGAAATTTTGGGCAGGAACAAGAAAGACTTTACAATCAGGCAGAGGAGAATGAATTTATTATGAAGTCAACTTGGGTGGGTTGATGGTGGGCCGTTGAGTTAGAAGATGGCATGGTCAGTCATGCCTTAGGAAAGTTAATCTGGTGTTCTGGGGACCTGAAACTTAAACAGTTAGGGGGTACTCTTCAAGAAAAAGAATTCATCATTATGAATTTGACATTAAGTGCAGGCCTTGAAGGGGTTCATGTAAGTGTTGGGACCTGAAATCTAAGTTTCACTAGCCTCCTGGAAAATCCACCTCTGTGGGTGGTCCCGTGGGATGGCTACAATAGTAGTCTTGGTGAGAGATAACAAGGACTTGATGTGGAAATGGCAGAAGAAATTGGAAAGAAGGGACAAGCATCAGGCTCTACAGAGGTAAAAGTGCAGGGCTTGGCAACTGGGAAACTAAAAATACACAGATTTACACCGTCTGCTTGAGGCAAAGAAGAGGAGGAGACAAAGATGGGCCTGAGATTTACAGTTTAGAAGTGACAGGAAGGATGAGATGACATAAACAGAAAAAGATAGCAGAAGAGGAGGTGGAGGTTTTCAAACAAAGAGGATGCAATCAGTTTTGAACAGAGTGAGTTTGAGATTGTCTAGGTAAAATTACCCAGTAGGTCGTTGAAAATGTAAAATTAGTGATGGGGAAAGAAGTCTGCATTCAGGGGTCATGTACATCAACACGAGTGTTGGGAGATTATCAAGGGAGAGGATTCGGAGAGATCTGAAGTCTTTGGATGGAGTGGCCTCCTCGTTTGGTAAAGGTTAGAATGGAAAAACGCTGCCTATAGAACTGAAATGCTACCTGGATGTTATTATTTGCTTTCGGGCTGCCAAATTTTTTTATGAATATCCCTTAACTTAGCAGATTATTTGGAATGAAACTACTTCTTTTTATGCTACTTTATTATCCATTAGAAGTTATAGGTACTGCCCTGAAATTTAACATTTAAATAAATTATTTATATTCATTCTGACTTTAAACACCTATTTCTTAGGATGACATTCACTGTGCTTTTTAGTCTCGTTTCATGAAGCTACGAAAATTTATGAAGTATACGCCCCCTCTCCTGACAGATAACCTTTAAATCTGTCTTACTTCCCTAGTATTTACAACTACTCTACCTCAGAAGGGGTCAAACCTGTAGAACTGAAAGGAAAGAACTCCTTTTGAGAGGCATGTAATTACAAGTAATAGTTATACTCTTTTACCGTAACTACTATTCCATTTTGGAGCTTCCGTCTGCCCCTTCATGATTCCCTCCGACACTAGCAGGGTCTAAGAAGTCGGGCACAAGCTTCTGGAAAAAAATACACCTACTTCTTGTGAACATTTGTTTAATTATTTGGTCTCAAATGGCTGCTCCAAGAAACCAGGATCTTTGGGATGTTGATATTTATCCAATTCGTCATCTTTCCTTCTTTAAGAAACTCAGTTATAATATACATTATATTTTTTCCCTATTGTTGTGTTTCTATGTTATTTTAGTGATATTTTTTCATGAGTTCTCCCAGTAATTATTTTCACTGAGTATTTCAAGAAGTACATGCCCCTTCCCAGCATTCTTGAGATTATTTGAAACATAGGGGCAGTACCTTTGCCAGAGAGTTTATTAGAAAAAATACTGTAAAACTGTGGTTTCCAGCCTGTTTCTTTATCAGAATCACCTGGGAGACTAAAAATACATAGATTTAGAGCTGCAACCATCAACACTTTGTGCCTTTTCTTGGGTTGGCATGCAATGCTTTCCTTCTTCTTTCTTTCCGTGTGTTTTTGCAAGATATTTCATCTTTTCATATGGCTCAAAATATCATTTACATTCTGATGACCCCCAGATTTGTCTCCAGTTCAGTTCTTTTACCTGAATACAACTACATGCTTGGCATTTCCACTTGGATGATTCACTTATGTGCTAAATTTGACATGTCCTGAATTCTTCCTTCTCCGCCTAACTCAACCTGGTTTTCTCCATATCTTTTCGTTATCAGGGAATAGCCACCGGACATACAGATATGTAGGAACCACCCTTGAGTCCTTCTTCTCCCACATGCCATCCCTGCTCTACACCAATCATTAGCAATTCTTGTAGATTCTTTTTAAAATATAGCTGGAAGCTCTCCATTTCCACTGCCATCAACATCATCCAAACTTCGACGGTCTCTCATGTGGACTAATGCAATAATCTCCTAATTAGATTCCCTGATTCACTCTTGCCTCTTCCATCCAACGGTCAGTGAGTTCCAACCTGGTTATATATCGGATTCACTTGAAAACATACGTACAAACTGCTGGTGCATGGGTCTCACCCCAGAGGTTCTGATTTAATTGGTCTAGGGGTGTGGCCTGGGTATGAGGGATTTAAATAATTTCCCGGAGTAATTATAACGTGCAAGCAAAGTTGAGAATCACTTCTCCATTCCACATACTGCATGGAGAGCCAAATCCTTAATACTTAAGTAAGTGTGCTTAAAACCACTCTGTGTCCTCCCATTGACCTCAAACACTCATATTAACATCCCTACACCATTGCATCTGCTGATCTTTCTGACTGATGATGCATCCCTGTCTCTTCACTTACCTTACTCTGCCTCACTTCTGGGTTCAGCTTCATCCCTTTCTAAGTACACCATTCCATGCAATGAATCTTGGACATGGCTAGGTACACGTTACTTGTTGGTTACTCTTCTACAAAGCAATCCCATTTCATCTTTCAAAAACAATTTGAATTGGAAAGACCCCATTCTTCTATACCTATCTCTACTCCCACTTTGTGGTTAGGAATGTGACCCGAGATCTTCTTCTCAGAATACTCCATCAGTCTCCATCAGCACCTTTTCTGAGAGTTTTTGGCTGGGAATATCAGCGGATGTGAACCGCTGGAGTTGTGAACCTGCTGCTGCCCTCTCCTGGCTGCATGCGGAGAGCCACCTCCAGTAGGAGAGAAAGTGACCAACTTGTCAAGAAAAGAGAAGCCTTGAGATGCAGGGTGCTCCGCTTACATGATCTCATTTAATCCTCACAATAATCCATTAGATTATCTATTGCTATCCCCATTTTGCCGATGAGAAAAATGAACTCCAGAGAAATTAATTAATATGCTTACATATTACTATTTGAGTGAGAATTTCATTTTAGATGTAGGAAATATTAGTTTATACAAATCACTTTCTGAAGTATCTTTACAATATTAATTCTCTCCACCAAAGAATAAGTTTATTTGAATATTCCATATCAATATGCAAAAATCAGTCTTAAGACTGTGCATAATTATTTTCTAACACTTCAACAAACAGTATACACATTTTTGTATAAAAGTTTAGTGATGGTGGTTGTTAGGAGATTTATCAATGGCTCTGAATGCTTTGGCTCTGATGGATTATGTCAGTTAAGACAATGCTTCTCAAAACTTAATATGAATAAGAATCACCTGGAATCTTGTTTCAATGCAGCTGCTGATTTAATAGGACTGGGATGGCTCTGAAACTCTGCATTTCTAACAAGCTCCCAAGTGATGCTCATTCTGCTGGTGTCTGCACCATTCTTTGAGTAGCAAAGAGTTAGAATATCAGTGATGTAAATTACATTTATTGCACCAATATCCCAGCCTTCGGAAAGCCTATACTCTAAATTGTAATCATATTCAACTGAATACCACACACAATTTATTGATACTTAGAAGAAAAAAACCTATATCAGACTTGGTGTTCCTGTGATTGAATTACATACACACTGTACTGTCAATCTGGGGACAGATTGGAGAAAACATCTACGACTCTTCTGGAATTCTGGGTGAGGAATAAGTTCTTACAGAATAGTAAACTGAGGCTCTGGTGATGGGGAGGCTTCAGGAAGAATAGAAATGATGGAAATGAAGAATCCATAGAAAGGAGCTATTGTTACTTAAAATGTAAGTTATCCCGAATGTCAAACACAATACACAAGCGTCAGAAATAAATGTCTCTTGCTATTAACATAGAACCATCTTTGGTAAATAGAAGCCTTTACACTTAACATTTTCAAACAGTTCTTTTCTTTTTTTAAAAAAAGAGAGAGGATGTCTTATTTCTCTGTCTATCTTTTGAGCTGGTTTCTTAGGAAAAACAATTCATTTCTCAGTCTGTAAATAAACTAACTTCAGCGCTGAGAAGAATTCAGATTTCTGAAGAGTTGAATACCCTGGAGTCTCTCTGCCAAATATGCTATGTGAAAAAATATTCAGTGCCAGTAGGTACATAACAAAATTAATGAAGTGTAATGTATCTTGAGAATTCACAAACCAGGTTTTAGAATAGTTTTACCTTGGGAAAGGCCATACTCTTAAAACCAGTAACATTCTCCTTATAGCTGAGCTCATGAGACAGTAATATTCCTTTTGTTTTGGGGGCAGCATTATCAGTATGAGGCTGTGGGGGTGAGGACGAAGAAGGCAGTACAGAATAATTATTTCAGCATGTTTTGTAAAACGTGAAGAGAAGTTTTTTGTATGAATAGGATTGAGGGGAATTTTGAAGGTAGTAGCAGATATATGTAAGTGAAAGGGATCAATGTAAATTAAGCCTAGAAAAGGAGCTTGCTAGGCAGTCCTCAGTTATTTCCAATATTTCAAAAAAGCCTAAAGGAAATTCTTTGGTGATTAGGAAATAGGGGCTTGTTATAACATTATGGCTCCTTAATTTTGGCTGGTATGGGATTCCAGGAGATAACGCTGGTTATCTGCAGCCAATTGTAAATGCTGATTGGGATTTATATGCCTTTGTTTAGAAATGAGATAAATTGGGGCCGGCCCCATGGCCGAGTGGTTAAGTTCGGGCTCCGCTGCAGCGGCGCAGGGTTTTCCTGGGTCGGGTCCTGGGTGCGGACATGGACACGGCACCGCTCACCAAGCCATGCTGAGGCCGTGTCCCACATGCCACAACTAGAAGGACCCATAACTATGTACCAGGGGGCTTTGGGGAGAAGAAGGAAAAATAAAATCTTAAAAAAAAAAAAACCCCAGAAAAGCCAACATCAGAGGGACTGTATAAAAAAAAAGAGATAAATTATTACGTGTAATATGATAGACTCTCTCTCGAAATATTGGATTGATGTAGACTTGGAATAATGAAAAGACTCTTTTGAAAGTTGAAAAGTTTGGGGGCCATTATTAAAAGTCAAATATATTGCCTCTTGACGGATACATCTTTAACCAACGAACTTATTTGTAGCCAGTCAGCAAATATTTAATGAGCATCTTCATCTGCCAGACACTGGGCTGGGCATTTTGGGGGAACAGTAATGAAAAAGTCATGGTCATTGCCCTTATGGAACTTATAGAAGGAAAGGGAATTATTAAAGAAACATGAAAGAAATAACTCGCTGCACACAGTGTTAACATAAGTTATTCTACAGGCTTTTAACGCTAAATAAAATGTTGATGTCTTTTATTTCCTTATTTATGTATTTAATAGGTATAAAATTCTGAAGAGAAACCAGCAAATAGGTCTGTGTGACTAATACAGGCCATGAACGGAGCCATGGTACCCATGAGATGTACATCCCTTGACTTGGTTGTTATTCCACAAACACGTGCCCTGTAGTTTGTTTCTTGAGGTGTATTTCCTGTAAGCAGCTCTCATAAAAGAGTTGGTGTCTCAGACAATTGGTGAAATGAGTCACTTTCACCAAAACAGCCTTTGTTGTGTTTAAGTTTTGAATTCTTAACCCAGATATTTTCCATTTTAGGGCTCAGAGATCAAGCTCATGACCTTCCCCAATGACCAGCTGTTGACTATTTGCATTTAGTACTTTGTCTTATGAATCCTATTATCATTTGGTCATCTTGGTTGTCATAGTCATAAGTGATCTCTGTCTTTTTACCCTATATAGTCTTCTACAGTTTTTCAAATTAGCCATTTTTATATTTCTTTAAATGCTTGATTATTTATGTAATTAAACTTTCAGAAACAAAAATTATTTAAGTAAACTAATGCTCAGAAAAACAGTCACATCTAATAAATTCTTTTGTGTGTATTATTTTAATTTCAGAATTGTCAACACATGTTTGATGTTTAGTATTGAAATTTGGAAGTTAATCGGATGAGTTCTAGTTGCTAAACTGCATGATAAGTTCATGGGTACAGGTGGGTTCCTCTGTTATTCTTTATGCCTTACACATATTTTGAAATTATTTCTTTGTAGCTATTCAATATTTAATAAAAAATGATAAAAGTCAAATTGAGATTAGAAGTAATTTTCTTCAGTTATAGAAACCTTGAGACAACTATGGACCACAGAGCTTTTGAGAACCGAAAGGCCACACAGTTCAACATTACACTTTGTTTCCATTGACTTTACACACAAAAAAGTGAATATTTCCATAATATTTGTCATGATATAAAGTTAAATCAAATTTATTTTGTCGAATTTGTATGTCTTTTTCCTAAAATGTTCAGAGATTTCCTATAAAGTTGAAAATTTTATTTTAATAATTCAAGGACTGACTTGTAGGTCAAAATTGAATATTATGGGAAAATTCATGTGTTACAATGCTTGTGGCAGAAAAAACTGTGTTTGTTCATTTTGGTTGTAAGTTATGTTTGCCATAGCAGGTTAGCTTTATGCATCGTTTGTGATAATTAACTCATTGATCTTACTGATTAAATTTGAATGAGTTCAACTATTTAACAAGGCTGTGAAGATTATTTCTCTACATTAAGAAAATATCAAAAGGCCTCCTATTTTTTTTTTTTAAAGATTGGCACCTGAGCTAACAACTGTTGCCAGTCTTCTTTTTTTTTTTCTGCTTTTTCTCGCCAAATTCCCCGAGTACATAGTTATATATATTTTAGTTGTGGGTCCTTCTAGTTGTGGCACATGACACGCTGCCTGAACATGGACTGACAAGTGATGCCATGTCTGCGCCCGGAATCTGAACCAGCAAAACCTTGGGCCGCCAAAGTGGACCGTGGGAACTTAACCACTTGGCCACGGGGCTAGCCCCAGGCCTCCCACTTTTAAAACTTATTTCACAAGTAAATAAAACAGTGTAATTTAAAAACATATTTAGAATCTTGATTTTCTGAGATATTTACTGTCAATATTTATAAATTAAGGTGGGATTTTCCTGTGATCATTGCATGCTTGAGGATTCTTTGGCGAAATGTAAATACAGAAGTCTTACCTCTAGCTGGACTTTGGAAATATTGTGTAGAACTTTTTTTACATATAAGTTTACACACACACACAAACACAGAGCACAAACGTGATTGGTGTTATAGACAACATGCAAAAAGATTGTATCACATGGGATCCATCTAGTCTGAGTACATCAAAATAAATTGTTTTGTTAGAGAGCAGGATGCTAAGGCACAGAAACACAAGTTAAAGTTTAATTGGGAAGCAGGCTGTGGAAAACAGGCTGAGGCAGGAAGCCGGGATGGGAGCACCTGGGCTGTGAAAATGAAAAAGGATAATGGGGAAGATTTTGAGGTGAAATTGGCTTCTTCACAGCCAGCCACATGCTGTGCTCTTTACTTGGAACATTTTCCTTCTTTGTGTTGCTCACACCCTCTCCTCTTTCTTTGTATGGATGACGTTTTTTATCCTTCAGGTCTCAGTCTAATGTCTTCTCATCAAAAATGCTCTTACTTTAGGTAGTTACTTGTTGCCACCAAACAACTCTCAGAACCTCGTTTGTTTCTGTTGTAGCACTTATCACAGTTTTCAGTCATTCATTTGTTTGCTTCCGTTGTGGTTGTCTGTCTCCCTTTGCCGTTGTCCACCTCCATTCCATTTCCAGTCACTAAACTCCCTGAGGAACTATTGTCTGCCTGAGTGCCTGCTAGAGTGCTGGGCACACAGCAGCTTGTTCAACGGAGAGCTGGTCCCTCTTATTGCTGTCAGGTAGTACTACAGGTAGGTCATCTCTGACTCTTGAGAATCAAGCAGGCTTTCAAAACATTTCCGTATGGAAAGGCCTGTAGATCCTTTTATCCCTCCTCTTGCCCACACGTAGTGCTCCCTGTCCCATTTCAGGCTTTTCTATCAATTAAACATAGGACATTTCTTTTTTTCGGAAGGGGGCACATTTACTCATTAAAGAACTCTCATAAGCCTCTTGAATTGTGCTTCATATTTTCAGAAAGCATTCCTCTCTTTCCTCAGTGATGACGTAATCACTGGAAGGCAAAAATCTTTCTATCCCTGTAGAGTTTTATCAAAGCATGGTGCACCCCAATTCTACCATTCTAGTGAGTCTTATTTAGTCTAGGGCAGTCTGCTGGCTGCTTTCAAGGTTAGTTCAGGGCCCCCTGAGGACTTATAATTCTATAATTAATTTCTAATTTATCATTAGGGTGTGTTTTTATTATTCAGAGGACATTCACTGAGTGTAGATGAGTAGCGAGCTTTGTACAGGGAGTCACTCTTGGGATATAAAAATTGAAAGTGACATCGTTCTTGTATTCGAGTTGATCAAAAACTAGTTAGCAGGCTGGTCCAGTGGTGTAGTGGTTAAGTTTGTGTGTTCTCCTTCGGCGACCTGGGGTTCATGGGTTCGGATCCCAGGAGGGGACCTGCACACTGCTCATAAAGCCATGCTATGGTGATGTCCCACATGTAAAATAGAGGAAGTTTGGCACACATGTTAGCTCAGTGACAATCTTCCTCAAGCAAAAAGCAGAGGATTGGAAATGGATGTTAGCTCAGGGCCAATCTTCCTCACCAAAAAAACCCCCCAAAAAACAAAACAAACTAACAAACAAACAAAAACTAGTTAGGAAGTCCACATATGCATATGTGTAACTGCCCCTGATGCAAGAAAGGTTAATAATCACTGGAAAAGGCTTGCCAATAAACTGTGACCTGGAGGTGAGAAGGCTGGTTAGCCAAAGATGGGTAAGACCTCTAGCGGGAGGCAACCTAAGCCAGGCACAGCCGCCGAGGGGCACAGATGGAGACACGATATCGGGAGCAGGAGGGGCTGTTGCCTAGGAGGACTTGCATGCTCCAAGATAAAAATATACGAGCACAGCAAAAACATGATAATATCAAAACAGAGGCTGAGGAAGGGCTCTTTGAGAAATCACTAAGAATTCTTGGCATCAGCTAATTACATTGTCCAGAACACCTGTGTATGTTTAACAGATGTAAGCTATGTATATATTGAAATGCTGGTTATAATAAACTCAGAGTGGCCATCAGCCCTCTCCTCATCTATCCTGGTGTGTACACTGGATCGCGACACCAACAATATGCATATATAGAATAATGAAAGACAATTACAAATTATTTAAAACAGTGAAAAGTTATAAACAGTGCAAATGTTTAATAATGGGTAAATAGTTGAGTAAACTGTGATATATCTACATGTTGAAATTTTACTTTAAATTATGTTAATAACACAGATATGATTATATTATAAAGTTAAGCATGGAAAAAAGTCAGGATTCAAAACATCAAAAATTTAAATTGTGGGCTTGTTTTGCCGGCTTTATTTTTCTCTGTAGCAATGACAACCATCTAGCATCCTATATAGTTTGCTTATTTATTTATCATATTTATTCCTTTCCAGTATAATATAAGCACCACAGAAGCAGGGATTTTTATCAATTTTCTGCATTGTAGTTTTTATTGCGTCTAGAGTGGTGCCTGATAAGTGGTAGGTACTCAGTAGATATTGAATGAATAAATGTATGGTTAGACTACAGAAGAGCATAATGGAATAATAGAAAAAACTATCAGTGATGGTTGTCTTGGTCATGGGATTATGGGGGATCTTAACTTTCAAATTTATGTTTCTTGTAGTGTTTTGTATAATAAATATGCATTAATTTTATAACGAGACTCTTTCCCTTTTTGTAAACATACATAGGTATATATAAAGACTGGACGGAAATACAGCAAAAAAGTAGCTTTCTTTGAATGATAGACTTTTTAGTAAATTAAAACTATTGTTTTCTACATAAAATACAATAAAACATTATTAGTTTTAAAATTCTTTAATAAAGGAAAAGAAAATCTCTCATTTGTGGTGGTGACGGTTTGAATCAGAATATGGAGGAGAACACAAAAAGAATAAATACATTCATGTTACTTATACTCAATAATGTGAACCTTCATCAAAAAATCAGAAGGTTAGATAATTATGGGGCTTAAACTATATTTTGTTTGTTAGAGATAATGTGTACATTGAAGGTTTTACACTGAAGGGGTTTAAATAATTTAGGCAGAAGGGAAAACAGAAGACGTTAGACTTCTTTGGGATTCAAGAATTCATGCTTTAATCTGACTTTGACACCTGGTACATAAATCCTTTGAAATATCAAATATCTTAAAAGGGTTTGAAATAAATCCTTGGAAATTCAAGTTTTAACCCTGAATGCCCTTCCTAGCAAACAGAGATTAAAAAAAAAAGAGTTCCCCTGATGATAAAGCAGGAAACAACAAGCGAAGGAGAGTCACAACATGAAGCAAGAAGCCTTTTAATCCAGCTGTCAAGGGTCCGTTTTGAGATGTGTAATTAACAGGGCTTCTGATTAAAATTTCATGAAGAATGTTGTCCTCCATCAGGATCATTTCAAATCTGATAGAATTCAGCTGTTTTGCATATCAATTTAGGTTAAAAAATAAAGTTTGGACATTGATTGTAGTCATTAAATTGGCAGGTGTTCTAACAAGCGCATTCACCACAAAGTGGGGAAACTTTAAGCTGTTTTTTGGTTAGGTGACTGGCAAACAGGATTCTATTTCTTGCCTCTTCAGGAATAATCTTTTTCGATCTCTTAGGTATGCCATAAATATTTTGATCAGGTTGCTCTAGTAATCACCAAGCTAAGACCTTCAGGAGGCATATAGAAGTTGCCTTCTGGGTAATACAGTTGTTACTGTCCATCTGAAGAATACAGCAGAGAACACACATGCTATGGGTACTGGGATATGATTTGGTCTGGATGTGCTGGAAGGGGATTTCATTGAGAGACAACCCATGAGAAATTACAGACATGGACCCTTCTCCTTCTAAGGATAACTTTAGAGAGTGAATGTGAAAATCTTAATATTCTGCAAAAATCAACCTCCATATATTTTTTCTGTTTAAAATTTCAATAAAAAAATAGCTTTCTTTTTAAGACATTCAGTCAACACAGAGAGAAACAATTTCTTAACCTGTCAACCAGAGAGCTTCTCTAAATTTAATATGCACCACCTGGAACTCGTGCCAATACAGATTCTGATTCAGGAGGTCTGGGTGGGACCTGAGACTCTGCATTTCCAACTAGCTCCCAGGTGGTGTTGGTCAATGTTCCACTGTATTTGTTTATCCTGGGTCCACAGCTTCTCCTGCCCCCATCTCAAATGACCCAAGCCTGTTAGAATATAAAATATTTAAGGAAAGGATGTTTTAAAATTTTTTCTACACACTCAAGATTGTCTTGTACAGCTCCCCCCACTCAGTAATGTTCAGCTAACACCCACGGATTGTGGCACCAGGAACAGCTTATAAATATCAGTTTTCCTTAGTGCAACTTGGGGTTGCTTGCACAGAATTTTGTGGTATTTGGATGCATGTTTTTTTACAAATGTTTTTATAACATTCTAATCTCTAAAGGTGGTAGAGTGGGAAAAGCATGGGACTCGGAGACATACACCCTTTGGGTATGATCTTGGACTCAGCCATTTACTACTTGTGACACCTTACATATGCAGTGTCAGCTCTCCGAGCCTCGGTTTCTTCATCAGTAAAATGGTAGAGTTATTGCCTACCTTGCAGGGTTTTGTGAAAGTTAAAGGAGAGAATATATGTGAAGCATTTAGTCCAGGGTTTGGAATATAACAGGTACAGAGTAAATGTTAGCTTCCTTTTTCACCTCTTCTTCTACTATACTCTGTGGTTCAGAATCAGAGGAGTAAAATTTCTGCAGGTTTGGAAGTCATGGCTAAAAGAAAATTAACTAAAGTCAGAACAATGTGCACACCTCTCTTACTAGCATTGACTTCAGAATTAAACTTACCTGGTGTATTTCAAAATGGAAAAGTATATTATATAAAATGACTGGCATCATAAAATTACCACAGGTGGTATTTTGAATATAAAAGTAAAGCTTATTTAGAGGGAAATTACAACTTTATTAATTAGACTAAGAAAATGTGTCTTTTTTTGTTACAACTGAAGCTAAAAGTTACTCTACTTTACGAAATTGTTTTGCCCAATTATGAAAATCAAGCTGTATTAATTTCATTTGCTGCATGACAGCATTACCACAAACTTAGTGGCGTAAAAGAGCATGCATTGACTCTCTCACAGTTTCTATGGGTCAAGAGTCCAGTTGTAAATTGGCTGGGTCTCTGTAAGTCCTCAGTGAGGGCATCAGACAGGCTCATGTTCTCATCTGAAGGCTCGAGTGTTTGCAGAATTCAGTTCCTTGAGGTTGTATGCTGGAGGGCTCCAGTTTCTGGTTGTGTGTTGTCTCAGTTCCCAGAGGCTGTCCTCAGCAGCATGGGCCTTCCATCATGGTGACTGCTTCTTCAGAGCAAGGAAGGGAGAGAATCTTGCAAGATGGAAGTTACAATCTTAAGTAAAAGAATCATGTGGGTGACACCTCATCACTATTGGCTAAAAGCACGTCATAGGTCTTGTTCACACTGAAGGAGGGGATTATACAAGGGCACAAATACCTGGAGATGGGGATCACTGGGACACCGTAGAGTCAGTCTGCCACATAAACATTTGTCTGAAAGTAAAATGAATATTAACATATCAATAAAAGAAAGCTAATATGATCATTTCACAAGATATACACCTATCACATCATTATGTTGTACGTCTTAATCTTATACAATGTTAGGCGTCAATTATGTCTCAATAAAACTAGAAAAAACCAAATAACAAAAAACAAAAAACAGTAAATACAAAACAAAAAGAAAGCTAATATGTTTTATTAGATTCTTATCCCTTTTGATGTTAAGCATCATATACAGAAAGTCTGTACATTTACAAACAAACTGATAGAATCTAGCCTGAAACTTATTGCATATAAATTTGTCACTTGGACCTGTGTTTAATCAGTCTAATTTTATGAGTAACTTTATCAGAAATTTGTTTTGATGGTTTAGTTTCATGAGGGTCAGAGTATTGAAAACAAAAATTTTACCCATACAGACATCAATTTCTCTATTAGTAACTGATTTGGATTTTTTTTTTAAAGATTGGTACCTGAGCTAACAACTGTTGCCAATCTTTTTTTTTTTTTTTAATTCTCCCCAAAGCCGCCAGTACATAGTTGTGTATTCCAGTTGTGATGTGTCTCCGGTTGTGGCATGTGGGATGCCGCCTCAACATGGCCCGACAAGTGGTGCCATGTCCACACCCAGGATTCGAACTGGTGAAACTCTGGGCCGCTGAAGTGGAGTGCGCGAACCCAACAACTCGGCCATGGAGCTGGCCCCTGGAATATTTTTAAAGATGGTATAATTTTGAAATATTTTGAAGGGTGGTACCCTGTGCCAATTAGTTTTGCAATTTGCAGGCCAGAATGAAGAAGAGGCCTTTCTCACTTCTTGTCACCTAGTTTAATAGGGAGGTTTGGAAAAATCCTGGGCTACCTTCACCAACCCCAAACTAGAAACTCTTCTGCATCTTTATCATTTGATGGTATTTTCTCAAATCAACCAGTAAGTATGTACCCTAATTTTCCTCTTAGCAAATTCCTCAAATAGTAGGCTCTTGGTTGTATTTCCAGCTCTGAATCTCAAAACCAAAGTATATGGATCAGAATGAATTTATCCACTTGTAACTATTTCCATTTCTTAATAAAATTGCTCCAATTAATTTCTTCTGGACTTGAAATTGGAAATGTTATTAGATGAAAAATATCTGTTAAATGTGCTTGTGATCTTATCTCCAGTGACAACACAGCAGCCAGTTCTCAGTCCAAATCCTTTCTTGCCGTGTTTTAGAAATAGCTGGAAACATTACATGCTGACTAGCAATGTATGTACATCAAATATATATATAGTATATATTTATATATGCTAAAGGTATTACTCTAAAATTTTTCTGCTTTTGAAACAGAGAAAAATTACATATGTAAATAAAGACAAAGTATTTAATAAAGTGTTCCCTCAGTTTCTCTCATTCTAACACTGTACTCTTGAGATTATTATTTATTCTTTATGTTTCTTTTTCTTTATCACAAAAGAACACAATAATCACCTTAATCACCTATAATACTAGAACCAAGATATTATCAAACATATTTTGGTCTATTTCTTTCCAGCCTTATCTATGTGCATAAATGCATGCAAATACATATATTATGTTTATATAACAAATATAGAAGATACATTTATTATATATTATTATGTTATTGCATATATTTTATATATATTGTGTGCATATTTAGGTATATATGTATTTTGAAATCTGCTTTTATCCCTTGGCAATATATCAATATCTTTTATGATCATTAAATGTCATTATATAATATAATTTATGATGGTTCTGTTTATGTTACTGGAATAATATATTATTTATTTTAAAAGATTCTACTTGCTTTTGACTATAAAAGCAATTTATATTTGTAACTTTTTTTCATGAGAAATTTTACACACACAGGAAAATAGGGAGAATATGTACTCACCACTCAGCTTCAACAATCGTCGAGACATGATCCCATCTCTTTTGTTATAACTGGCCCCCAAGGAGGATTTGTTATAATCCTCCCACCCCTGGATTATTGGAAGGAAATTCCAGACATCCTATTATTTCATCTGCAAATATTTCAATACATCTCTAAAGTACAAGGCCCTTAAAAAGCATAAACACGCTCTAGTATGCAGTCTGTGTTCAGATTTCCTTGAGCATCTTATAAACATAATTTGTTTGAATTGGTGTCCCAAAAGCAATGCATATTTATTGTAAAAAATTGAACACTACAGATGTTAATGCAGAAAGTGAATAATCCTCCTCTACCTAAATTCTCCGCCCAGTGTTAACCACAGGACATTTTTCAGTTTGTTGTTCCAGATCCTCGACAATGCCTTTCTGTATCTCAATCTAATGACTCCCAAGTGATGGCTTTTCTGACTTTGAATGAGTGTATGTTTTAGCATGCAATAATTCTCATTGTGTATGTTTTCTTGCCAGGTTTTAATGGCAAGGTATTTTATATCTCTAAATTAAAGATGTAAGCAGAGCTTCAGAAATATCTGAAATACAGCAAAATATTATCAATTGATAAATTAGGAGATTTATGATCATGGTTTTGAATTGATTTTCTACAATACATGCCTAGCTAATTCCTCTATATATGTGCACTTGCTAATACTACATATTTTAATTTTAAGTGACCATAAAAACATCTCACCAGATGCCCATTCCAATAGTTTATAGACTAGTTGTCCTTTTACTGCTACCCTCACAAAGAAGGCAAGTGTGTCTGGTTAGAGACCAGGAGTGCACATGGAGTCTCTGTTTTCACCTGTGTGGAGAAAAGGCAGCTTTACATTTTCTGAGTTTCATAACATCTCCTTCACTTCTCACAAATTCCAATCAAAATGCAATGTCTTTTGGGAAGAGTGCCTACAATTGTGCTCTTGTTAATAACACTGCCACGTCCACTTGTCCTGGACACTTGTCTTTATCATCCGTGTTTTTCAGAGTGCAAGAACAAGGATTCTGGGTCTTTGCTTGTTTTAAAACTCTCACCACAATTTTATGCGTAGTAGTGACATGATTTAAAGGTATTGTACTGCTAAATGTGTATCACTTACTTGCTTCTTTAAAATATTATTATTCCAGTTACTATTTCTGCATAAAAAATTGCTCCAAAATTTATTGGTTTCAAACAACTGTTCTTATTGTGCTCCTGGGTTCTATGGTCAGAAATTCAGACAGGGCTTAGTGGAGATCAGCTGTCTCTGGCCCACAACACGTGGGGCCTCACCTGGGAAGACTAGAAGGCTGAGGGTGACTTGATGAATGGGGGTTGAAATTATTTGAAGATTTGTTTCCTTGTATGCTAAGTGCCTAAGCTGGAGTGACTCAAAGACTAGAACTGCAGTAGCAGTGCCTACACGTGGCATTTCTCTGTGACCTGGCTTCCTCACAGTGTGGCGCCATCAGGATACTTAGACTCTTACATGGTGGCTCAGGGATCAAAATTTAAGTGATCCGGTGAATAATGTGGAAGCTCGATGACCTGGCTTTTCATGACCCAGCTCAGAAGTCACAAAGTTGTGAGGAGGCAATCTTCCTTAGAGGGTAAGGGCAGGTGGAACCATCTGACACTATCATATTGCTCTGAATGAGGAGAATGGAGTGTGGTTATTGCTGTAGGAAATAATAGTCTGCCTCTAATCTAGAACCTTGTGTTTGCTTTCAGACAAAACAAATAAATACAGACATTAAAAACTTATCAATGGTCCACCGTAATTTATTGGTTAAGGCAATTATAAATTCACAGATTCAAGGGGAAGAAACACAGATCCTCCCCTTTTGAAGGGAGGAGTATCAACAAATTGGGGCCTTGTTTTAATATTGTTACAACTTTCACGCATAGAATTCTGTTTTAGTTTTTTTTCTTTTCTAGTCATGAAAAGGAATAATCTGGTTAATCAAATATGCTGTTTAACAGACTATTCTCATACATAATTTCCATGATATTATGATATTATTTGATAAATCACATATAACCTCCTTGGCTTGTACATGTTTGAAACACTTAAAACATTAAAGCTATATTGAATAGAGCATATTTAATTTAGTTCTGAAGACCCGGAAAGCAGTTTAGGGTACTTCAGGATCAGGAATGTGAACAGTAATATTATTGAAGATGTGTGTGAGTGCCACAAATAGGACGGTGGACAATTAAACATGTTTTTCATTAGCATGGTCAGGATGACGTCAATCACAGCTCGTGACTGATATACATGTCTGCATTGCATATTGCCACAATACTCTTATTGCATTCTTGTAGATGATAATTTCACATTTGAAGCGGGTGGTTTCATGAATGAGGACCAAGGGTCTAAAATCTGGTTCAAAATGTTTTCCATTATACTTGTCCAGGCCCCATGGCATCCTGTTTTTGTGCTGTTCTGTTCTTTGCATTTCTTTTGCCAGGAATGCCCTTCCCGTCTGTCTCTGCATGTTCAAATCTTACCCACTGTTCAAACTTTCATTGGCATTGGTGTCTAGGTTATCTTAATAAAGTTTCCAGCTTTAAAAGTTGGAAAAGAGAGCCAGCCCTGATGGCTTAGTGGTTAAAGTTCAGTGTGCTCTGCTTCAGCAGCCCAGGGTCGGTTCCTGGGCATGGAATCACACCACTTGTCTGTCAGTAGCCATGCTGTGGCAGCAGCTCACATAGAAGAACCAGAAGAACTTACAACTATACACAGCTGTTTACTGGGGCTTTGAGAGGGAGAAAAGGAAGAAAAAATGAGGAAGATTGACAACATATGTTAGCTTAGGGTGAATATGTCCCTGCAAAAAAAAAAAAAAAAGTTGGAAAAGAACCACTATTGCAACACAGAAGCAATTGAGCATAGCGATAGTGATTTCAGAACTCGAATGCCCAGCAATGTTTCTTTAGAAATTATACATTTTCCAAGATAACTACTTCCTACCATCTTCTGTCTCCGTGTCTCCTCTCCTTTACCCCACCTCCTTTTGATGTCTTCTGCTCATATTTTAACAAGGAATGGCAATCATCATATAGGAAGGTCTTCATATACTTTCCACAAGATCTATAAACATACCTGCATCAGCCGCATTGTCTCTGTCTTTGTTCCTAATACATCTGAAGAAACCTGAAATTCTCAAGGACTTTATTTTTCTTTCATTTCTCTCTCTGTCTCTCGCATGATCATTCTTTCCCTCCTACTCAATCATTCTCATCAGCCAACCAACAGCCTTTGTATTCTCTACCTAAACAAAAATGCCTCATTGACTCCCACATCCTCCTCCAGCTACAATCCATTCTCAACTTGTCCTCATAGTCAAACTTCTTGAAAGACTTGTCTGCACTTCCGGTTTGACAACGGTGGTATGAAGGCAGCCTGACTCTATTCTAGAAACCCCAAAGCCCCCCGCAATCCCCAAAAAGAAAAGGAGAATAAATATGCAAACTTACATTAGAAAACAACAGAAACATCAAATCATAAAATAGGTGGAAGTTCTTCCCCAAAAGAGTGACTGTAAAAGAGGAACAAGGCAGAAAGTGGAGCAAAGATTCCCACGGCTACAGATCTCTGGACAGCAGCAGAGTGTACTCTTCCAAGCTGAGAGGTCCTTCTTAAAGAACAAAATCCAAATCTCTATTGCAACAAGGGAAGGAGGGTGGAAGGAGAAGTGGAAAAATCTTCCCTTAATGTAGTTTGTTCTGAAAGTGAAGTTTGTGCTTAATGAAGAGTCTCACAGAGACAATCCATATTTTCAAGAAACTTAGTGAGGCAGGGGTGTGGGGAGAGACTCTAGACTGTGAGTTTCCATAAATCTGCTTATCTCCTTTAGCTGGGGAGAAGTAAAGGCTTGAAAAGTTTACACTATTGTAAGTCACAAGGAAAATTCCTCTAGCCTGGAACAGTCTTTTCCCTTTGCCCACAGTCATTTAATCAATAGCTTGATGAAAAACATTCAATGAGTATATAAATAAGGAAGAGAACCAGAAACTAGAGAAAGACAATATAAATATAAAGGAGGAATAGGAACAGAAAAAAATTTAAAAAAAATGTGCCATCGAGCAGAGGAAAATTGTGCCTAAAGATTTTTTCGTGAATTATGAACAACAATGAAGTCTTCACTTCTATATAATAAGAGCACAAAGTAGAGAAAAAAAGAATTTAGGATAAGGAGGATGAGACTGCAAAAGGAGAGGAAACATGAGCTAGCATAGCTCTAGAAAGAACTGGAAGAATACTAATTCTTCATCAAAGATATAAAGGTAAAATTGGAAGTAGATTAAAATATAGTAAGAGACATAGAAGACAAGAATATAAGATGAAAATGTAAGACGAATGTAAGAGAAAAGTAAGATGGAGATGAAAATAAATAACTGCTAAAGCATCAGAGGTAGAGATGAGCAGTCTTGGGAGATGTAATGTTTGTGAAATTTGAGTCCCCGAAGAAGAAAACTGAAATTGTAAAATCAAACAAACAGTTAAAGATATAACTCCAGATAACTTTATAGAAGTAAAAGAAGTCTTGAATCTACACAGCCAGGGAGCATACTATGTCCTAGGAAAAATTAATATTGAATAGTTAATACTAGTATATATCTACTTAAAATTCCTGGAATTTAAAGATTAAGAAATCTTTCAGTTAGTCATGCAAAAAATTCAAGTTGTTTAAAAACACAATGAAAACTTCAGTATAACATTTAAAAATGTATTTGGAGAAGCCGTATTCACCTATCGGTTTGGCAAAGATCAAAAGGGTGATACATTGTTTTGGCAAGAGTACGAGAAACACATATTCTCTTATATTGCTGGTAGATGTACAACCTTGACGGAGATCAGTTTGGTAGTAATTATCAAAATTACCAAGGCACACACTCTTTGAGATAGCAATTCCACCTCCAAATTTATTCTGTACATAAACCTGCACATTTACTAGATAGCATACATACAAGGATATTGAAATATTCTCCGCTCCTGGGTTCCAGGACAACACCCTCTCTTGGTTTCCTTCTACCTCTTTATCCTTCTCATTCTCTGTTGTAAACGTTACAAGCCCCCGGTGTTGGTCCCATGTCCTCTATTATCTGTCTACATTATCACCCTAGGTGAATTCATCTTGTTTCATTGTTTAAATATCATCTGTACACAGATAGTCCTGCTTTCACAACACCAACTTGGTTTTCTCCTAGTTGCCTGTCTCATTAAATTTCCCCATCCCTTTGTTACTTGAGCCAGAACCTTAGCAGTCATCATTGCTTGTCTCAGCTACCTCCCCATCATATCTTATCTGTTGACAAGTTCTGTTGTTCTACCTTCAAAATGTGTCTCAAGATATATCTCCATATATCATCCACTTTCCCCCTCTCCATTGCCACTCTCGTGGTCCAGCCAACTCTTCTCTGAACGATTGCTCCTCCCACAGTTCTTCCCACTTTTGTTCTTGCTACCCCACACTTCCAACATCTATTTCCCATTCAGCAGCCAGAGTACTTTTTCTTGCAAAGACTTAGGTCCATAATGTCATGCCTCTGTGCCATGGCTCCCGCTGTGTTTAGCAGCATACCTTATCACAACCTACAACGTATCGTATGAACCAGGCCATCCTGGCTCTCCAAGCCCATTTTGAATACTTTTCTCTCCGGTTGATCACACTGGCCTTCTCCGAATGCCTGGAATATGCGATCTCTTTTCCACCTCAGGACCTTTGTATATGCTCTTCCTTTCTCTTGGGAAGCTCTTTCCTTGCCTTTCTCATGTCTGATTCTTTATTCAACACATCTGAGCTCAAATCTCTCTTCCTCACAGAGCCTCTTTGACCTTTCCCAGGTATTTGCTATCATAACATTTGACATTCCATCTAAACCACTCTGTTTTTGAATCCTTTCAAGGTTCTGTGGTGTTTCCCAGCAGGTTAAGGATGATGACTATTTGACTGCAGAAATGGTGAGAGGACAGAGAATAATGTGAGCCTTGTTACCAGCAAGGGATAGGAGAGCGTACATCATTTTCAAACTATATGTGCAATAAAAGAGACAAGAACAAATTCAGGAAAGGACTAATGATTATTATCTTGGCTCAAGGGAATTGGCAGATGGGGGAATAATAGCCTTTGAGAGAAACAGGCATCCATTTACCATCTTGCAATCCCCAAAGATACCTAATTATCTCCAGCAGCAGCAGCATTCATTATAGTTTACATATGGAATATTGTATTGAATTTTGAGCACAGTTAGGACTGTAAGAGGTCTTTAAAATGTACCCAGTGTATCTTTCCTTTTTCTAATAAGCAAATCAAGAACTGGAGAAGTTAAAGGATATGCCCAAGGTCATCCCACCGCTGGGTGAACTTGCTGGGGTTTACAATCCAGAGAGTCTGCCTTCTGCTTCCACTACATTCTGTTAATGCCTGAGCTTTGTGTTCCTAAAGGGCAAGGAGCCTGAGAATTATATGGACCCAATGAAGACTTTAAAAAGTTATTTTTTCCAGCTATCTCTGAAGTGATAGGAGCATACCCGATTTCTTTTTATTTATTTATTTGTTTTACATGCAGGCTTTAACTTTCCTTTCTTAGTAAAAGAACCTTTAAAAATATAAGTAAGGCAATCATTTGAAAATAGAAAATAGAGGCCAGTAAAAGTGAAAGATAAAAATCTTCCACAAACTTCTCCCCCCCATCCCCTGGATAATAGCATTTGGATGTCATCTTTCATCTTCTAAAGGATGGCTCAGAACACAAGAATTGTCTTCTTTAATCTTGAGTCCACCACTCTGCTGGCAAGAAATGTCAAAAAGAAAAGTAGAGCTTAAGTTTCTTATCTCTACAAGTTTTTCTGGAAGCTAAGACAAGGTATGAAAACAAAGTAGGTACATATTTTGGGCTTAAATACTTTTCCATTTGTCTTAAGACATCTTCAGTGAGACCTCAAATGTTTTCATTGGAATGAATAAGGTAAGTAAAAATATATATATTTATAAAACTCTAGGTCTCTGAGTATAGGAATCCTGTTCTCGGTTGTTCACCTCATTTGATTTTAGCCCCGTGAAACGGATGTGTGGGTGGGCTGCTGTGGCTTTTCTTTTGTTGTTGTTGCTGTCGTTATTTTTTCCTGGAGCATAAACACATTTTCTCTGCCTAGGATCCAACTTAGGAGCTTGGATGGGAGGAGCCCAGCTTCAAAGTGATGCTGAAGCGTGTGTGGGTGCTGTCCCAGGTGGTTACTGATGAATTAGACTCCCAAAGAAGGAGAGGATGACAAAAAATATAATTTCAACCCTATTTCAGCAGGGTCAACATGCCAACATGTTTTGTTATTTAATCCCTGGGGAGTAAATTAAAATTATATTGTTTTTCCAATACACCTTGGAACCAATAAAGAAAAAATAATGACTCGGGGTGTCTTTGTGTGGGTAAGTCGCTAGAAGTACTAGGACTTCCCTCCTCGGGTCTTTGCATGAAAATTTTTCAAATACTGAATTTAAAATAAATTTTCCTCTCTCATTGTGGCCAAATAGAAAGCTTTTGAGTGTAAACTTTGGAATCAGACAGATCTGATCATGATCTGTGTATTCTTGGGCAAGTTTATGAGCTTGAGCCCCAATTTTCCCTCATAGTGTGATGTGAAAATTAAATGAGCAATTAGGCAAATGGTTTTGCACAGGGTCTTGGGCTCAACAGATATCTCCTGGCAGGTAAGAGGGAGGACAAGAAGGAGGAGGCCAGGAAGATGGAGGGAAGAGGTTTGCAGGGTGAGTTACAAATTAGGCCTGCAGAGTTGCTATGCTACTGGGAGAAGGTTAACCAAGTTTCAACCACAAAAACTCCTTCATTATATCAAGTGATACTTTTCCATTGTGACTTTATACAGCTTCTGTTGTTAAAATTTTTAATTTCAAGGTGTAGTGATTAAATATGTTGTTCGTGATAGTAGCAAATGTCAACAATAGTTCTGGAATTTAAAAAACTGCAAATCCCTCTTTAAAACCTAGTCTACTTTGAGCATCAGCCAGCATCATCCTAGGTAGTCAAATACTAGTACTTTTGAATGACCTTGGAGCCTTTAGTGATTTTCCTCCCACCTACACCCCCTGATGTGTCTCTTTGCTTAATCAGGAATGAAGCTGAACTTTTCTGCCCCCCGCTGCTTCCCAATGTATATGGATGGCTTTCTTTGAGTTGTGCCCAAAATAACATCTGATCTGAAAGCAGCACTAGGAAATTCAATCATCTATAAAAAGAAGAGTGAAAAATAAAAGCAAAGTCAAGCCCCTTGAAAGTTCAGGTTCAGCTCTGGAAAATATAAAGAGTAGATTTGGGCGAGTCTATTTCTGGAAATCTGACTGCTCCAGCACAATGTGCTGAACAGTGAGGGGGATTCTTTTGTGGCTGATGTGCACTGAGAGAGCCTCGCTGCGCGGTACCAGCCTTTTAACCTGCCTGAGGGCAAAGCCAGTCTCAGCTGCCTGTCCTACACTGGGCTAATTCATCCGTTGAGAGTTTTCTCTAGTATAATATACTATAGCACCTACTCTGATTTTCTAGATATGCTGGGTCTTTGCAGAGAGGCATTTAGAATCCAAGGGAATACATCCAAACTGATTCTGGAGTTTATTTCTCGTTGTTTGGTTTATTTCTTCACCTCACAAAACAGTCTAATGAATACGCTATTCCCTCGGGGACATTTCTCTGCATCAGGGCACCCATATGCATGTTTTCCTCACTTAAATGAGAATTTCTCTTTGGACTACTGTGATAGAAGTAGGAGAAGCCATGAGAGAGTGGCCTGCCAATGCCTATGTAGGGGAGGAGGACATTTCCTCTCCCCAAATGGGGGTTCGTCTAGCTGGAGAACGAATTAAATTCACGTGAGACAGAATAGCAAGAGAAAATTAAACAAAGCTTTATGAGGAACCATGGCCCGGGGCCTTTCTTCCCGAAGGAAGAAAGGGCACCGAAGAAGTGGGGTGCACATAGTGGTTATATAGCCCCCAAACGGGGTGTTTCACATGTGATTGAAAAGTCCCTTTTACAATAGTCACGAGGCTGCTCTGTCAGCACAGCGCTTGATGGAAATGGCAGATAGGTCTGCTGTCTCAGTGAGCGCCGCAGGGTGGCAGGTGTGTTGCCTCGGGCTGGGGGGTGTCACAGATGAGCGCCGCAATCGGTTCCCAGCCTAAAGAAAGATGCTTAATCTTTAAGGAGATGCCAATGTTGGGAGGGGGAGGGAAGTCAGTTACAGGAGGTTACCAGACTAGCACAATAAAATGCAGATTTGAAGTCCTTGCCTTTGGTATTGATTAAGAGTTTTTGGAGAGTAGGTCATCGCCTTTCTTCTTGCTGGTACAGAGAGGGAGGCACCTTTTACAGATAGAGATTTAAACCTTACAAATGTAAACGTGTCCTAACAAAGGGCAAGTTCCATTCCTCCTTCCCTGTCCCAGTTTATCAAAAGCAATCAGCCTCAAATAATCCTGATGCCAAAGAGACATATCTTGGGGTGGCCAATTCCAGGTCCCCACACCTACTAATGTAAACATAAGCTGTAATGTGGATGGGAGCTGCTGCTGCTGCTCCTGCAATTATAACTTCCTCCCTCCCAACTCATGCCGCCTTAAACCTGGTGTTGACAGCTGGGTATGAAGCATCCTTGAAAGTCTTGTGAAAAAAAATAAAACAAACGATCTCATCTTATATTCCTCAGGGCTTCTGGATCTGTGCGTCCTCTATTCTTTTCTGGTTTTCCTTTTTAGCCTTGATTTAGTTCCTCAAGGGATGTGGGTTCCATCATATTCATCACAGGCAGACTCCAGTTCCTAATGGGTCCATCTGTACTTTTCTTATCTATAACTACGCTGAAGGGTACATTGAGAAAATAAACCCTGGCAATTATCAGCTCAACTCAACAGAAAACATCCACCAAAAAAACCCTTTCACTTGGAATTATCTGCCTGTTTCCAGGTGAAAGATTTCATTTTGCCTTGGACCATCAGGATAATTGCCTCATTTTTCTACTTTGCTTTGCTAGTGGCCTAAATGTTGCTCTGAGCTTTGAATCCTTTGTCTGATCTCTTGTTCCAGCTGTTGGTGCTTCACATGTTTCCCCCCTCCCCCTTTTCTCTATTACCTGTAACCAAGGAAACTGATACATACTAAAAGCTTTCCAGTAAATGAACCTTTGATCGTTTTCTTCATTGCTGGCTGTTTTTTTTTTTTTTTTGATTTCCATTTTTCTCTGGATTTTATAGGAAACAACCACTTTTTTGAAGGGAGAAAGAAACTGTTGGTTCACATAAACCCAAGGTGAGGATGTGCGAATAGAATAAAACTTTGGCAGCTGATGAAGATGCTGTAGGGTTATGTTGCAGCGAAAGAGTCTATTTTTGAGTCTGTTTTACCCTTTGGAGTGGAGAGTTCGAGAGAAGTAGTGGCAGGCAAATAATCTTAGTATGTCAGCTGAGCTTGGATGACATCACTCAACATAATAGAAAAAAATCATGGCTGTTCTTCCCCAAGTCATTTGAGAATATGCCATACAATATGGTAGCCACTAGCCACGAGTGGCTATTTAACTTTAATTTGATTACAATTAAATAAATTAAAAATTCAGTTTCTCAGTCACACTGGCCACATGTCAAGTGTGGCCAGGGGTGAATGCATTGGATAGCACAGATATGGAACATTGCCACTGTGGCAGAAAGTTCTATTGACAACACTGCCCTAGTCATCACTTTGCTGAAGTTTTCTCCCATCAGGGAATATCAGCTTTCCATATCACTGTCTCTGCAAACCCTACTAATCTGACTGAAACTTGGCTCTCTCTTTCCTCCATCATGCATTGGAAGACTACGCCACGCTGCATTTTCCAGTTTTTAAATTTCTTGGGAAGCATTTAGAACATGATGATATGTAGTCATTATTCTTAATTTGTTATTTTATGTGTTAGTCCTGGATTAAAAGCTTCTTTAAATCAAGAGTTATGTCTTGTAGTCTTTATAGCCTCTCAATGCCATGTACAATTTTAGACCGTATTATTACTAGTAATTTTTTTCAAAGCATATTCCAGGACTAAGCTCAGAGATTTTGTATGTGTCTTCTAGAATGTGGACTCTTGTAAAGGCAAGGTTCACAATTTATTTATTGTTGTATCCTCAGCACCTGACGCATAGTACTTGCTAATAAACTTAAACAGGAGATATGATTTCATTTGACTTGCACAACAGTGTGAAACTGGTATCTTCATTTTTATAAATTTAGAAATTGAGGTTCAGGAAATTTTGTTAATTTGATGAGTCACCGTGCTGATAAACAGTAAATATTTTGCCCCTTTGTGGTCCTGCACTTGACCTTTCTCTCCTCTTAGTGTCTCATTCTCTCCAGCAGGGTAACCTGGATTTCTTACATGGCAGGTCAAGGCTCCTTGAGGGAGGAAGAGGTCTGAGACTTACCAAAATACCACTTCCTCATCGTTCCATTGGTCAGAGCGATAGAAAATCCAGCACAGATTCACAGGATGATGGTATAAGCCTGGGGCGTGGTGTGTATAAATAGTGGGTGAGAGTTGTTGGAGTCTATCTTTGGAGACCAACCGCTACATGGAGTCACCATCTCTACAGGCACTCAGTTTCCTGGTACTGTGGTTCTTTCTGTAATAATTCTCCCACCTCAGAATACCCTTCTGTGAGATTTGAAAGCCATTTAAAGCAAAGCTGTAAGCTTCTGGAACATTCCCAGTAAAAGAGGTGGCCTGGAGTTGATTTTTAGAAATAAGCAGACCTCTGAAAAACCGAGGATGGCTTCTTATCCCAGAAGGAGGCAAATATGGTTGTCAGCAGGCTGCACAAGGAACTGGTGCTCTTATCTTGCACAGGGATGCTTATGTCTCCCAAGGAGAGGCCTTTTGATTAGTGCTACTGTCCTGGGTTTCTGACAGCTAGAATTCTTGCCTCCAAGGTAAAGTCTCTCAAACTGTGAAGCTGCGACTTGCATCTTCCTTCCAAAGTGAAAACAAGCAATTTCAGGAAAAGATGGGAAAGATATTTCCTCTGAAAGGATTATTTGGCACCTTTCCCCAACCCACTCAGCAACTTCAGATTTTTACAATCAAATAATGTCTTTTTAGCACATAATCACCTTTTATGGGGAGCTGGGCTTTTATCGCTGTGTGAATTACTTATGTTGGAAGTAAGAAATAACACTTTAAAGAAAATCTTCTAAATTTACTGGGGTGATATTCTAAGCAATTCCTTTGAAAGAGGAAAATGGAACAAGGAGGCTTGTGAATGTTTGTCTCCGTGTTGCAGTCAGAGAGAGGAATGCTGCTTTAGGGACCCAAAAGGAGCAGTCAACATGACAACACAGAAGACCAAAGAAGGTTTGAGTTCAGTTCAGCTTCCATCAGCTAAATTGTATTTTGGGGAGCAATTAATTATTCAATACAATGGGTGTTTTTAACAGCCTTCCTCCACCCCCATGTGTTTCTTTCTCAAGTTATCTTGGTAAAAAAGGAAATTACAAAAGCAGCTGAGAAAAGCATACTTTCAGAAAACACCAAGTGAAGTTAAAGTAACGGAACCAGGCTCCGTCTGAAGTTTGGTTGTGTCCATTCCAGCAGTGGGTATGGCTGTCTTTTCTGTAGGTTCCTTTGATCTTGCATTCCAAAGTAGTTGGAAAGGTGTTATGGCCTTAACTGGAAAAATAGAGACCCAAAAATGACCTAGCCCCAGTGGGCAAGCCCTGATTCTGAATTACCCATTGTTCTGAGAGCAAATGCATCCTCTCAACCTCAAACGAAGGGGCTGGGATTTAGATACTAGCATTCTTTATAGCCTTGCTCTCACATGATTCACTTTGCAGCAGAATTTAGAAATAAGGCTCTAGACCCCAACCACTGGAGGTCTCAGAAGGACTTGGTTAAACCTCTGTTCCATTTACAATTGCTGTGTAGTGATCCATCCCAAACTTGGTGGTTTAAAATAACAACCATTTTATTGTGCCCCCAAATTCTGTGGGTTGGCAATTCAACAGGGGCATAGTGGGGATAGATTTCTTTGCGTTATGATGTCTGGGCCTTCACCTGGGGGAAACTCAAATGGCTGAGAACTAGAGAATCCGTTTCCAAAGATGGCTTCTTCACTCACACATCTGGATGTTGGTGCTGGCTGTCGGCTGGAACCTTGGCTGGGTATGTAAAGTGGAGCATCTGTGTGCTGTCTTTCCATGAGGCTTGGCCTCCTCACATCATGGAGGCCCTTGGGTACTTGGACTTCTTGCAGGGTAGCTCAGAGCTTTAAATGCAAATGTCTTAGTGAACAAGGCAGAAGCCACATTATCTTTATGATCTGGCCTCAGAAGTCATAGAATGTTACTAATGCCACACTCTATTAATCAAAGCAGTCATAGGTCCAGCCAAATTCAAGAGGAAGGAACACAAGTGCTACCTCTTGATGAGTTATCAGTGAGGTCACGTTGTTGAAGAACGTGAAGGATGGGAGACATTATTGTGGCCATTTTGGAAAATATAATCTTCCACATTCTCATTTCAGTTAGAACAGGGCTTAGGACCGAGTGCTACTACTTGCCTTGAGGGTCCAATCTACCTAGCAATTATTCCAATTCATAGTCTGTGCAAGGTAATGGATCAAAAAGCTCACATCTCATGGACGTGGAAGATTGTATATATCTTCTCTTCTCATAAAAGAGGTACGAGAACACAGCCCTTGAGTTTTGGGGTGGATTGTTACACATCTATGGCTGGCTGATACAGGATATAAAATCAATGTATATTATTCAACTAAATTTTCGTGTGTACAGCAAATAACCACTAGAATATATAATTTTTTGTTTTTTTGTTTTTTTTTTTAAAGATTTTATTTTTTCCTTTTTCTCCCCAAAGCCCCCCAGTACATAGTTGCATATTCTTCGTTGTGGGTCCTTCTAGTTGTGGCGTATGGGACACCGCCTCAGCGTGGCTTGATGAGCAGTGCCATGTCCGCGCCCAGGATTCGAACCAACGAAACACTGGGCCGCCTGCAGCGGAGCGCGCGAACTTAACCACTCGGCCACGGGGCCAGCCCCTAGAATATATAATTTTTAAATAATATTACGTAAATGTTTTTGCACATGTGTGTATATGGGTGTAGAAAAATCTGGAGAAAATCTAACAAAAGACATGCAGTACCTTTATGAAGAAAACTATACAAATTTTTTGAAATATATTATGGAAAAATATCTTAATAAAGAGATAAATTTTTATAGATAAGTGTTTCAGTATAGTCAACATGTTGGCTTTCCTCAAATTGGTCTATAAATTCAGTGTATTTCAATCAAAATCCCAATAGGGATTTTTATTTGGTTGTTTGGTTGGTTTTTGTTTTGTTTTATTTTCATTTTTGTAACCTAATTCCCCTATGCTGAAATTAGCCACTGGGTTTCTGCCATTTGCCACCAAAGAACTCTAACTCATAAAATGGGTTCATCTAACATCTATTCTCCCTTTCCTCAACTCTATCCTGCCCATGGGGATGATATTTTGATATAGGGACAAATAGTATGTAAGAAGTAAACACATGTGGTTTTTCACTATTCCACTTGACAAGAAGTGACCAAGAGTTAAAACCAGGTTTTTAGGGCTGGCCCTGTGGCTGAGTGGTTAAGTTGGCACTCTCTGCTTCAGCGGCCCGAGGTTCTCCAGTTTGGAACCTGGGCGTGGACCTACACACCACTCATCAAGCCATTCTGTGGCAGTGTCCCACATGGAAGAACTAGGATGACTTATTACTAGGATATAAAACTATGTACTGGGGCTCTGGGGAGAGAGAGAAAAGAAAAAAAAGAAGAAGAAGATTGGCAACAGATGTTAGCTCAGAGCCAATCTTTCTCACCAAAAAGTACACCTTAAAAAAAAAAGGGACTAATTAAAAAAAAGAAGCCAAACTTATCCATCCTTCAAGTTCAAGCTTAAAAAAAAAAAAAAAACCCAAGAAACAGGGTTTCAGTGGATCTGACTCAATTTTATCAGTATCTCTAAGGTTGCTAGCAATATAATTAAAGTCCTCCAAAATGACTTTTTTTTTTTCCAGTGCTTAGTTATTCATCGCTCATTCATTCTTATTGCCAAATTAATTATTGTCAGTTGTGAGAGAGGTGCTGTGCTAGGTGCTAGAGATAAAATGGGGGAACAACAACAACAAATATGATTTTTGCCCTCATGGAGTTAATAGTCTAAGAAGGTAGAGAGACAGATATATAAACAATTAAATAAAGCACAAAATAATCTTAGATTGTAGTACCTGCTATAAAGGAGATCAAATGAATGCTGTCTATCTTATTGAATGCAATGACATGTACAAGATGTTGGAAATTTTCAATGTAAGCCTCTGCACTTTACATTTTTAGAAGGATGTAGAATTGTTTTGCAAACATTTGTCTTTCAACAGAATTCACAGTATTTGGAATCAGACCATTATATATTGATTTTTATTGCTGAGATATCACAACAGAACTTTGCTACACCCATTTATCATATTCCACATCTTCTGCTTCTTAATAGACTTAATTACTTACATTAAATGACAATTAAGTAAGAAAGTGTCTGAGCCTAATGTGCTGAGAAGATAACTCAATCTTTGGGAGTAGATTAGATTTAGAGGGAGTGATTCAGGAAACATGAATTTAATGATTTTAATGGAAAATTATTCTTTGGGAAACAGAATCAAAATTAAAAGGTAACTAATTTGATTTGTAAATAAATGGCATTACTAACTTGAATGAAACTTTAAGATATTTTGATTCTAACTTTTTACAAGTAACTTCTCCATCCATAACTCAGCCCTATCTATCACTCCCGCCTCATCCTCCATCACTTTCTGTTGCGCATTCCAGATAGTTTGAACTTCTTACTGCTTCCTGAATGGAAATAATACTTTTCCCCCCTGTGTCTTTGGTTCTTCCTTCACCTATATTTTCTTTCTTCCTAAACTGTCTTCTTCTTGTCATTTAAGAATGGATCTCATAGTTTTTGGTTAATTTTCCAGAAACACAAGTTACCTAGGCCAGAATTTGGTATTTTCCTCCAGGCTGTGTGTCCTTATATAATTAAATCATCCCAAATGAATTCTTGGCTGTGGTGACTGCACAGCCAGAAAGTTTGTATGGAGTAGCTCAGTCTGTATAACTCCGGAACCACAAGTTTTAGACTTCTAGAGAGCTCTTGAAGCATTTGAGGCAGCTGAATAAGCAGTCCTTCAGCTTTGTTCCCCTCTTCTTTCCATGTTTCTGGACTATTGGGGTCTTCACCATCTATGTCTTTGATTTAATCAAACAGTATTTACTGTACAGCACCCTATCCTGAGCCCTGTGCTGAGGGTGGTGGGGACAAGGGTGTTGGGACAGATTGGGTTCCCTGGGAAGCAGACTCTGGGACAGATATGAGTATGCAGAAGATATCCTTGGGAGTGTTGTTGGAATCAACACCTGGGGAAGGGAAGGGAAAGAGCTGGATAGGGCAGATGAAGAGGGTGAGCTGTGGTGCTGTCTCAGTGGAGACCTCAGCCAGCCTTCTGGGGAGTTCTGAAGAATTGTCCTTCAGAGCTGCCCTGCAGTGGGGCGAGAAGGCTGGGGCTTATACATCTGCATCAATGTTAGTCACCCCTTGTAGGGGGAGCAACTTTGGGCAAGCTGGCTCTTTTCAGTTTTCAGCTTTCTATAATCCCCACGGTGGCTGGCAGTAGAAGGCTCTCTGCCAGCAACTCTCCCAGAAACTGCAGTACTAAGCTCTTTATTCTTGAAAGGAGTTCCGGGCAGCACATCACAGCATCCACACAAATGGCAGCCAGAGAGTTAAACGTCTAATATGGGTGACAGTTGAATAAACATCCAATTCCAATAAAAGACTACAATAAGAGTGTCGCATAGGAGGGGACCTTAATGTCGTTTAGAGAAAGTTGTAGGTAGCAGTGGCATCCAAGTTCTAAGAGATCATTGGAATCGGAGGGACAAAGATGCGCTGGTGGTAAGTGGGGGGACTGAAAAGCCAGGAGGTGAGCAAATAGAAATGCTTGGAGAACCATTTCCAAATCAAATTCTTGGAGCCAAGTTAGATATCGTAAAAGAAGTGAGGTATAAGCTGAGATTAGCAAGGTGAAAGAGGGTGTGTGTGTGTGTGAGAGAGTGTGTGTGTGAGTGTGTGCATGTGTATGTCTATGGTGAGAGAGCAGGGCCTTACAGATGGAACAGCTTATGAGATGACTGGGAAGGAGGGCGGGAGGGCGAGGAGGGAGCGAGCGGAGGGGAGGGGAACAGAGGAGAAGAGAAAGAATTGAATAATTGAAGGCAGTTCCAGTTTGGCTGGAGAGTAGAGTTTATGACCACGAAGGTCATTGTGTGCTATATAAAAAAGGTTAGACTTTATCGCGAGTGCAGTGGGAAAGCCCTGAAGTGTTATAAATAGAGGAATGACATCATTAGTTTTGCAGTCATCTGTCCTTTGTCTCAGACACCTTACATTATTAGTTACTCTCTGAAGGCTTATGTATGGCACTGCTTAGGTACAACTGAGTCTGAAACACTTTCATTTTAACATCTTGTCACATAACTACCATGTTGTATCAGTCAGATTTTGACATAGAATAAGGGGTTTATTATTGGGTTAGACCTTATATAATTGTGGGACCTGGCGGGACAGGCTGCGCAGGCTGTTGCCTCTGCTTCTGGTATTTGGCTGGAAGTCTCTATGGTTCAGCCAGATCTATAATCAGGAAGGAAGACAGGATGCCAATGACAGCAAGGACAAATGGGAACCCACGAAGATGAACTAGAACCCATGTCTGTCTCTCACTACCTCCAATCCCGACAGTGTAGGTGACCTGCAGGCAGCCAGACCTCCACATCTGCAGCTGGTGCCCTTCGCCGTGGAGCTGTACGTGCATCTGGCCCAAGATCTGAAGAAACTGAAAGAGGAGAACCAGTGGGAGCTGGAGGAGCTGCAGATCTGGGTGCTTCCCTGGGCCAAGCGGGTGGGTCAGAGGTCAGTGACAATGTGTGTGAGCTGCCACAGTGCCTGGTGTTCTACACCGACCTTGAAAGTTTTGCCTTCCAAATCTTGTGTGAATGTCTTTTGTGGCCAATGCCAACCTAAAATCATACAAAGAAGGGACTTCTGGGAAGCAATATTCTAGCTCTACTAAATTGACGTTGTACAAAACCGCCACACATCATGTTTTGAGAGCACTTAGGACTACTAAGCATTCTGTCAAACACACACTATATATATTTTTTACAGTACCCGCTGAAGGATTATTATCGTCATTTTATAGATAGAAAAACAGAGAGATAGAAAGATTGAATGACTTACTTTAGTAAGAAGCAAAACTGGCATCCATATTTGGTTGGTCTAATTCCCAACCTATACTTTCCTGCACTGTGCAAAATGGTCTTCTCTGCCAAGTACTGTAGAAAGGTAGACAGATACTAATTTAAAAAAACACACCACTTTTGCCAACAGAGCTTATTTTGACATGTGTAGCCCTAAAATGAAGGGAGATAATGCGCACTGAAGCCAGTGACCCTCGATGCCCGATACTAGGGTTTCGCTGTGGTGCTCTGACAGGTATCTGGCAGCTTGTCCATCAATGCTGCCAGAGAGGCATTGCAGCTTTAACAAGATTTCTAATTTTCTGAGGCTTCTAGAACATTCTAAACCATGGACACTCAGATTTGGGACATTCGTGTCATCGCTGGCCGTACTCTAAAGTCCTGTGATGACTGCGTCTTAAAATGAAAGACCTCTCTGATTTGTTTTGCCAGCTGTTGACACCTTATTATCACTGAGAGAGGCCATTTTTGTGACGAGTGGAGATTGAATCTAGGGAAAGAGGAGAGCAGTGGTGGCTGTTTTTAGTGCCCTATCCTAGGGCTTTATCACTTCAATGTGTTTCTGCCACTTTCTGCATCTCTTTGCCTCTTTCCCAAGGCAGGGAAGACCTCTGCCTGAGCGTATGGCCAGCCTGAAGTAGCAGGAATTAACTTCCCTGGGAGCAGCCCTCAGTCAATGACTTCTGAAAGTTGATCTACAAATACTCCAGCTCCCTTGCCCTCAGCTGGGATAAATCTGAGGCGTGTGATTTTCCAGAATTTTTTTTGTGGGATTGAACTCATTACCCACAGTGTTAACTTGCCTGATACACACCCTTTATTGACTGCTTTCCCTTCCCTGAGCTCCTTCCCCACTCCTCCACAGGTGTCTCTGGCACTTTCTAAATAAACTACTTGTACTTGAATCTTTGTCTCAGTTTCTGCAGGAATTCGAACCAAGATAAATGGGAGGGACATGGAAAGGGAATGAAGAAAACAGAACATAGGGTAATAAATAGAGGGAAAGAATGAGTGGGAGTAGTTGAATGGGAAAAGGGAACTGGGATGGACAGAGAATAAATAAGGTGGAGAAACCACTTAGGGACAAGGAGGAGGTTGTCAACTTAATCTGAAAATAAAACTGCCTGGTGAGCTCCTTACACAGACCACACCTGTTTACTGCTCATAAGTCACGTCTGTGATTCCATCACATCACCTCTCTGGTGGCTCAGGGACAGAAGACATACTCATCAGTTGGAATCTTCGAATTTCATTTTAAAGCAATACTTAAAATGGTGCAAGAGACCTTTTGTAAGGAAAGTCTAATTTCACAAATATATCACAAACTCCTCTTGGGTCTGACTTTTCCTTCTTCCCCTCTGTCCATTTGCATGATGAGCAAGGGTTTTTCTCACTTTGTGGTCTATCTTTTCATTTTGGATTTTGAAAAAGTCAAACTCAGAGCCACATTCATTATCCTCAGTGTTTGTAATATGACAACGTTTTCCAAAGAGGAATAAAAATTCAGTCTGAATGCACTGGTAGCCAATTTCCTGTTGAATTTCTTTACTGAATGGCTCAGGAAATAATTACTGAACATTTGAAGTATGATTTAGTTAGTGAATAAACCTTTAGTTTTACACAACAACTTCTGCCAGAGGAATCCCCTGGGAGGTACCTGAGTTTCCTTTAGCCTCTACTTCTCAGAGTGGGTCCCTGATGGTTTCCACACCTGGCTCTATTTCTTCTGGTTTGTCCGTTCTCTTGTTTTCTTACCAGGGTGGAGTTGCCCCCCTGTGGAAAGAATTGTGTCATTAGAGTCACATTGGTGACTGCATTAAAGAGAGGCTACCTATCTGGAATATTTCAGAAGGTATTTCCATCTCACCAATGCCAATAAGCTTTTGCATCTTCCTGGGAAACAATGGTGTTATCTATCCAATAGTGACTTTTCAGACAACCTTTCTAGATACCTTTACCTCTGTATGTTTTCGGGAAACTAAGATCTGAGCAGATTGAAATATTGCTATTGTTTCGATAACAATAAGAGGTAGAAGAATGGCAGTCTTTAGGAGCAGAGTTTTACTACTGCTAGGAACTATTGAACCACCTACCCTCAGATTCCTGTTTTTTATAATCATGGATTAACAAAAGGAACACAAATCTAACTATTCATGAAATAAATATAAACTAAGATTGATCACTAGGTCACCTCCTGGAACACAACTAGCATTCTCCTAGCTAATGAGATCATTTAGGTAGCTAGGATACAATCTATTTTAAAGTTGGATTAAATTAGTGGGCATTCCATAAAGACTAAGTTATAACTTTGGTTCAGCTCTCACAACAATTTTCTTTATCAGTGACTCTTCTAGCACATGAAGTTGAAAATTCAATATCAATAGACTCTAGGGCACTATTTCCACTTTATGATATTTGTACCAGTTGTACTCATATGTACTTAATATTTTTAATAGAGTGACTTTTAAAACTCAAAATATTTATTTAGGAAGAAAACTGAAATTACTACCATAAATGGAAAGCTTCATTTTCTAATTCATATTAAAATGAATGCATAAATATTAAACCAAATTTGATCTATGAGTCACCTAAATTCATTTCATTAGCCCTACTTTGGGGAATATTGCTATAGGAGAAATGCTTCCCATGATACTACTATTTTTAAGCTATGAAGCAATGCTTATGGAATTGGTGAACATGGTGAGCATCTATGTCTAAATCCCTCTAAAGAACATATTTTCTACATACTTGTATCATTCATGACCTCCATGGAATGAGACTATAAATCAATAACTAATGAAAAACTGGAAAATCACAAATATGTGGAAATTAAATAACATACTCTTGAACAACCAATTTGTCAAAGATTAAATAAAAAGGAAAGTAGAAAATATCTTGAGATGAATGAAAACAAAAACACAACAAACTAAATCTTTTGAGATGCAGCAAAAGCAGTACTAAGGGGAAATTCATAGTGATAAATACCTTCATTAAAAAGAAAAAAGATCTCAAGTAAACAACTTAACTTTACACCTCAAGCAACTAGAAAAAGAGGAACAAACTAAGCCCAAAGCTAGCAGAAGGAAGGAAATAATAAAGATTAGAATAGAAAAAATGAAATAGAGAATAGAAAAACAATAGGAAAAAATCAACAAAACTGAGAGTTTTTTAAAGATAAACAAAATTGACAAACCATTAGCTAGACTAAGAAAAAAAGAGAGAAGACTCAAATAAATAAAATCAGAAATGCAAGAGGAGACATTACTACCAGTACCACAGAAATAAAAATATCATAAAAGGCTACTATGAACAATTATACACCAACAAATTGGATAACCTAGATAGATTCTGAGAAACACACAACCTTCCAAGGCTGAATCATGAAGATATAGAAAATCTTAAAATACCTGTAACTAGTAAGGAGTTTGAATTAGTAATCAAAAGCTTCCTAACAAAGCAAAGCCCAGGCCTACATGGTTTCATGGGTGAATTCTACCAAATATTTAAGAATTAACACCAATTATTCTTAAACTTTTCTGAAAATTGAAGAGAGGGAATGCTTTCACACTCATTCAAAAGGCCAGCATTATCCTAATACCAAAGTCTGATAAAGATACTACAAGAAAAGAAAACTATAGGCCAATATCCCTGATGAACATAGATGCCAAAATCCTCCACAAAATACCAGCAAACTGAACTCAATTGCACATTAAAAGGATTATACAGAATGACCAAGTGGGATTTATCCCTTGGATGCAAGGATGGTTCAATATAATCAAATCAATTAAAGTGATACATTACATTAACAGAATAGAGGATAAAAACTACGTAATCCATCTCAACTGATGCAAAGAAAGCATTGATAAAATTCAACACTCTTTCATGATAAACATCTCAAAAAACTACGTATAGAAGGAATTTACTTCAACATAGTAAAGGCCATATATGAAAGCCTTAATGTCACACTCAACTGAAATAAAAAACAGAAAGCTTTCCCTCTAAGATCAGGAATAAGGCAAGGATGCTCACTCTGTCAACTTGTTTTCAACATAGTACTGGAAGTCTTAGCCAGAGCAATAAGGCAAGAAAAAGAAATGAAAGGCATCCAAATTGAAAATTATCTCTGTTTATATATGACATAATCTCATGTATAGAAAATCCTAAAGTCTCCACCAAAAAACTGTTAGAACTAATAAAAAATTCAGTAAAGTTGCAGGTTACAAAATCAACATACAAAATTTAGTTGCATTTCTACATACCAACAATGAACTACCCAAAAGGGAAATTAAGAAAAATATCTCATTTATAATAGCATCAAAAGGAATAGAATATTTAGAATAAACTTAACCAAGGAAGTGAAAGATCTGTACACTGAAAACTATAAAACATTGATGAGGGAAAATTAAAGAAGACACAAATAAATGGAAAGACATCCTGTGTTCACGGATTGGAAGACTTTATATTGTTAATACATCCATACTACCCAAAGTGAGCTACAGATTGAATGTAATTCCTATCAAAATCCCAATGGCATTTTTTTACAGAAATAGAAAAATAATCTTAAATTCATATGGAAGCACAAATGATCCCAAATATCCAAAACAACTTTGAGCAAGAAGAACAAAGCTGGAGCCATCATACTTCCTGATTTCAAACTATATTACAAAACTACAGTAATCAAAATAGTATGGTACTGACATAAAAACAGACACATAGACAACGTGACAATATGAGAGCCCAGAAATAAACCCATGCATGTACAGTCAATTGGTCTTCCACAAGGAAGAAAGAATACACAATAGGGAAAAGATAATCTCTTCAACAAATGATGCTGGGAAAATTGGATGTCCACATGCAAAAGAATGAAATTAGACCTTTATATTACACCATTCACAAAAATCAACTTGAAATGGATTAAAGACTTAAATCTAGGACCTGAAACTGTAAAACTCCTAGAGGAAAACATAGGGAGAAAGCTACATGACATTGGTCTAGGAAATGATTTCTTGACTATACCACCAAAAGCACAGTCAACAAAAGAAAAATAGGCAAGCAGGACTACATCAAACTGAAATCTTTTGCACAGCAAAGAAAGTAATCAACAAAATGAAAAGGCAACCTAAGAAATAGGAAAAAATATTTGCAGACCATGTGTCTGCTAAGGGATTAATATCCAAAACATATAAGGCACTACTTCAACTCAATAGCAAAAGACAAACAAATGAACAAAAACCCAACTAAAGGATGAGCAAACACTTGAATAGACATTTCTCCAAAGAAGACAGGTCATGAGGTCAACAGGTATATGAAAAGGTGCTTAGCTTCACTGATCATCAGGGAAATTCAAATCAAAACCACAATGAGGTATCATCTCATACTTGTTAGGATGGCTATTATAAACAAACAAACAATAAAAGAAGTGTTGATGTGAATGTGGAGAAACTAGAACCCTCGTATACTGCTGTTGGGAATGTAAATGGTGAAGCTGCATTTGAAAGAGTATGGAGGTTTCCTCAAAAAACTAAATAGAAATACCATATGATCCAGCAATGCCACATCTGGATATACATTCAAAAGAATTGAAGTCAGGATCTTAAAGAGATATCTTTAGTCTGATGTTCATTGCAGCATTATTCATAATAGCCAAGTTGTGGTAACAACCTAAATGCCCATTGGTGGAAGAATGTGTTACATACATTCAGCAGAATATTATTCAGCCCTAAAAAAGAAGGAAATTCTGCCATATGCAACAACATGGGAGAACCTGGAGGATATTATAAGTGAAATAAGCCAGTCACAGAAGTATGAATCAACTTATATAAGGTATCTAAAATAGTCAAACTCATAGAAACAAGAGTAGAAAGGTGGCTGCCAGTGGTTGGGGGCAGGGGGAAATGGAGAGTTGTTCAATGGATATAAAGCTTCAGTTATGCAAAATGAGTAAATTCTAGGGATTAGAACGTAGGCTGTACAACATAGTGCCTGTATTTAATAATAGTGTATTGTGCACTTAAAATTTGTTGAGAGTAGATCTCACGTTAAGTGTTGTTACCACAATGAAATGTAAATAAAGTTATCAGTGATTTAATAAAGGGATAGATTGTCTTGGGCAGAGAGCTGAACAATGCTTTTGCTGGCACCCAGTCAAAGCCTAACCCTGTATTCTCAACGTCAACATTAGGAAACTACTTCTGTCCAGCTCCATAGCTCCTGTCACAAATAATGGTGCAAATGATTGAGAAGGAGCAGGAAGAGCAGGATACATTCATTCATTCATTTGACAAACTTTTACTGAGAATCCACTTCATTCTAGACCCTGAGAACACAAAATCAATGATACATTGTCTCTGTCCTTGATGGGATGTACAGTCAAACAGCGGGAAGCAGATGTATAAATAAGTGCAAGACACTTTTATGGAATCTAAAAGTGAAAGTAGATCTCAGTACTCCGTGGAGCCAAGGGTAAAGAGGGGACAGCTGTCTCTGGGAAAGAGAGGCAGGGAAAAGTTTTACAAAAGTAGTGACTTGAATTCAGAACTAAGATGAGAAGTCATTTCCAGGCAGGCTTAGAGTAGGGAATTTCAAAGCCTTAATTCACACTTAAGTCCAGCAAGTGTGAAAAAACCCTTGAGTCTGGTGGGACTGTTAGTTCCCCTATGGGTGGAACTGCTGGATCTGAAGGGTCAGGGGAGAGCAGTGAGACTGATGGCTGGAGACACAGGAGGAGCTACCCCAAGAGGGGCCTTATAGATGATGCTGAAGGATATGGACATATACTGTAGGATTTTAAGCAACAGAGTGTTAGAATCAGATATGCATTTCAGAAATATTACTTCAGTTGCAACTTGAAAAATGTTTTAGAGGCAGGGGACCAGGAGGGTTGTTTGAAATACTTTGTGCGAGAGATGATGAATGTGTTGGAGAGAAGGAGAGGACAAGGATGAATCCAGATTTTTTGCCTGGGTGATGGTAGATGGGGGAGGGTTGAGAGGTTGGGAGAGGGGTCTTGAGAGTCTGAGTTTCTTGTTAGGAAAACACTTGCCTGTTCCAGGTGAATGAATATTGAATTCTACTGATACATAGATTTTCTTGGATAGAAGACCACACATGCTTTTAGCTGGCACCCGATAGTGTAGTGGAGGCAGAAGCCAGATTTTAATGATATAAGAGCATTCTGACATAAAGACATATGATTTGAAACTTGTTCCTTTATTCTTTTATTCATTTATTTAGAAAACATCTAGAGAGAGACCATTATGTGCTAGGCAATATGCTGGAGATACAATGGTGAATGTGGTAGAGATTAAGGAAGATTAATAAAAAGACAGTTTCATACAGCACAATAAGATCTATGTTAAAATGGTTTAGGCTGGATTTCCCACTAAGATAAAAATTTGAGTATTGAGTGTGTTTTATTTGGGAGGTGATTCCAAAAAGCACTGATGAAGAAGTAGGGAAGTTAGACTAGAGAAGGTGCCCTGTAGAGGGTGCACTAACGAGCAGGTTGCCACTGTGGAAATCTCCTGGATTCACGAAACAAAGGTCATTGACACAGAGCACAGGATATTTTAGATAAACAGGCTGAAAGAAATTTGAAAAAGAAGGGTATGCAAGAGTAAGTTGATGGCACTCATTAATCTTTTCAATATGTGGAAACTTCATCTTTTTCTCCAGGTTCTGCAGATGCTGATGCCACAAATCATTAAAGATTTCCTGAATATGTATTTATTCTTGCTATTCTATGATATTTGTGGAGAGGAGCTTAAAGAAATGAGCGCATCACCAACTTTGATTTTCAATGCAAAATTGACTGGTAATGCATTTGCTCAATGAACATTTCATTTAATATGTCCTATTTTTTCCTCCTTTTCAGATAAATGTGGAGCTTTGATTGATGGGAAATTACAAATATTTGAAATATTTTTTCACTTGATTTGTTTGATAGATTTATATTCAGTGAAAGATTTTGTAAGCTACATATAGACATTTTAAACTTGTTTATATCTTACCAAAACTTCAATGCGTGGGCTCTAGATTTGGTCCTGATTCTGCCACTTGTTATCTGGTAATTTGGGGTAAATTATTTAATCCGTCTTTGTCTCATTTCTTCACATGTAAAATAGAAATAATGAGGATTTGTCTTTCATATGAATGTTGTTAATATTAAATGAGGTACTACATGTAAAGCGTTTAACGAAGTACCTGTTAACATTTTAAGGATTCAATAGATGGTAATTATTATTATTATTATCATCATCTATTATACATTCTTAAAGTTTATTTTATGTGTTAATGAGTTGTTTCAGAATTAAGATATATAAACTGCAAAGATATCATTATTAATCCAGGTCCTACACATTTGTTTACGCCACCTTCTACTTAGAGATAGTATTGTGTAATGGTTAAAACTACAGACTCTGTGTCTATGGATGGATGGATAAAGAAGATGTGGTATGTAAATATAATAGAATATTATTCAGCCCCTCCGCCACCAACCACATCATTGGTGCCAAGGACCAGGTATCCATCCAGATGAACATGGCTGATGCTGACAAGGTGACAGGTAGGTTCAATGGCCAGTTTAAAACCTACACTATCTGCAGGGCCATTTGCAGGGTGGGTGAGTCAGATGACTCTATTCTCCAACTGGCCAAGGCCAACAGCATTGTCTCAAAGAACTTCTGACTGGAGAAGATCACAGGTGTGGAATATTTGTCATAAATAAATAGTGAACACCCTCCCCAACCCCAGAAAAAAATAAAGAAGAAAATCCTGCCATTTGCACAACATGGATGGACCTTGAGGTCATTACGCTAGGTGAAAGAAGTCAAGCAGAGAAAGACAAATAGCATGATTTCACTTAAATGTGGAATCTAAAAAAGCTGGACTCATAAAAATAGAGAACAGAATGGTGGTTGCCAGGGGCAAGGGGGAGGGGGAATGGGGAGATGATGGTCAAAGGGCCCCAAATTCCAGTTTTAAGATAAATAAGTTCTGGTAATCTAATGTACAGCATGGTGACTATACTTAACAATACTGTATTATATACATGAAAGTTGCTAGAGAGTACTTTTAAATGTTCTTACCAGGGAAAAGAAATGGTAATTATGTGAGGTGATGGAGGGGTAAACTACTGTGGAAATCTTTTCACAATGTATAGTATCAAATCATCACATTGTACACCTTAAACTTAAATGTTATATATCAATTGTATCCCAACAAAGCTAGAAAAAAAAGTACAGACTCTGAAACTAGATTGCTATTACCAGTTGTATGAGTTGGACAAGTTACCCAGTGTCTCTCTGACTCAGTTCTTTAATGTGAAATGGACATAATAATTGTTATTTATTACGTAGACTTGTTGTAAGAATTAAGTGAGCTAATATGTACTTAGAATGGTGCCTGACATAAACACTAATAAGCATTTGCTATTATTATTGTTGTTGTTATTCTACTAAACACTTAATATGCAGCCTTAAATAGCTTGCCAAGGTACTTAATAAAAGCCAAATTTTGCATTGCTGATATTTCACTTTGCATAGATTCTGGGTGTGCTTTATGATAGTGAAACGGGCTACAACAAAGTCAGTGTTGAGGGTAGAACTCAGTATGTTGACTTTTCTAGTAGGCTTAAATATTACATATTTTCAAGCCATCTGAAATTTAGAAAATGTGTATTCAAACTTTGACATTGTTGCATCTTCATGGAAAAGGGTAAAGCATATTTCTACTGTTTTATAGAAGAAATCTGTTTGGATTCAGTATGTAAACACACTGGATGTAATTTGCCACATTTATGATCTTCCTGTTGATGCAGATGCTTCCTGCTAAGCTGTTTAGTCACATTTTGACAATCTCTCAGCCTTTCTTTATTTGGTGGGTCCCACTGTGGAGTTGATTATTTTTGGAGCTCTAAATGATAGAACTAGTGGTGGGTTCTAAGGAGTTCTACAGATGGTTGACAAATGGAGGGACTGATTTCCTGTGGGCCATATTTCTCTAGAGACAGATGACAATCTAAAGGGAAAACTCCTGTTAGTGTTGAATGGTAGCAAGGAGAATAAATCTGGATAACTGTCAGGGGATAAAGAGTGATGAAAATGATCACTTTGACCTAGTTTCTCCCCATATTTCTATTCCGAGGCCCAGGAGTACAGACCATCATAAGATCCTGCTCTGTTTAGACCATCTAGAGCTAGTCTATGCTTTTGGCTTTGCTGGTGAAATAGGAGAAGGCCAAGAATGATGTAAACTGATGTGAGGTGGACGGGGGTAGGTTTACTCCCAAATTATTTTAGTAATTGTTTGCTCTTCGGTATTTTCTTAAAGTTATTCCTTGAAAGTCTAGAAGTAGTTGTCTTTCCTCTCATCTTTTACCCACAGATTGGTTATGGAATGGATAAATTGGTTTTATTTCGTTTTCCCATAAATATTAGCCTCACTATTCTAGTGCCTGGCTTGGAATACTGGTGGGTAACAAAGGCAAATATGCACAGAGCCAGGCCAGGCAAGGCCAAATAAAACAAAGCATAAAATGCAAAAAATTAATCAAATCAAAAATGTCTGAGGTGATCAGTAAAGTTACCATCTGAAGCAGTATTTGGAAGGGTGAACGATATTCTAATGAAGTTAAAATCTTCATTTATGATTTTCATTGCCTCCAAAAACCAAACCCAACCAAACACCAATTAAAAAATTAGCAAACAAGTGAAAAAACCCAATTTCAATTCCCACACCTTTCCTACACCTCTCAGTTCAGCCCTCCAGAGTAATCCATCCATGTACAAGAAACTGATTTTAGTCATTCGGTTTGGTTAAAAGAGCAAGTTTGGGGACCTCTTATCCATGCATGATTTAATGAGGGAAGCCATGGACACCTTGATGCTGGTTGGCACTTGAGAGGTGGAACAGAGAACATGTCATCATTTTGGTGTTTTCTGGTATTTTGGTATTTTTAATTCTAGGTGCATGATCAAAGTCTAAAAGATTTTGTGATCTGTGGCCCCCTAATGATTAGCTACTGTTTTCACTTCAATTCGATCTATCCAAGCGATTTCAATTCAAAAACATTTTTCTGAGGTCCTACTACATCTGAGGCATGATTGTTATCCTTAAGGAGCTTATAGCTGGGAACGAGTGCTGCTAGAACTTTTTAAGTGACAGCTTTATTGAGATGTAATTCACATACATACAATTCATCCATTTTAAAGTGACAACTCAATGGATTTCAGTATATTCACAGAGTTGGGCAATCATCATTACAATCAATTTTAGAATATTTTCATCACCTCAGGAGAAACTCTGTATCCATTAGCAATCATTTCCCATTTCTCCTCAACCTCCCAGCCTTAGGAAGCCACCAAAATACTTTCTGTCTCTATGGATTTGCATAAACATGTCATTAAATTGAATTACAACTTGTAGTCCTTTGTGCCTGGCTTCTTTCACTTAGCATAGTGTTTTCAAGGTTCATCCATGTTGTAGCATCAGTACTTCCTTCCTTTTATTTCCGAATAATATTCCGTTGCAAGGATATACCATATTTTGTTTATCCATTCATCAGCTGATGAACATTTGGGATATGTCTACCTTTTGGCTACTATGAATAGCGCTGTTGTGAACATTCTTGTACTACTTTTTGGTCAACGTATGTTTTCACTTCTCTTGGGTATATACCTAGGAGTAGAATTGTTGGGTTGTATGGTAACTCTATTGAATCTTTTGAGAAACTGCCAGACTGTTGTTCATCGCAGTTACACCATTTTACATTCCCACTAGCAATGTGTCTTAGCACTTGTGTTGTATTTTCTCCCCACAAAAGTCAGCATCAGCTTTACCTTACCTTTTAACTCCCATATCTAATCACCTACCAAGTTCTGAAAATATAGGTTTTGTGTGTGTGTGTGTGTGTGTGTGTGTGTGTTAAATGCCTTCCCATTCTCACTGCCACTCATCATTTTACAACTTTACAATAACAACGGTCTTGGTTGGTCTTCCTGCGCCTGATTTCTCCCACCTTCTTTGCATCCTCTATTATTACTCCAGAGTGAAAACCTTTTTATATTTCTTCTTTCCTTAAAATCCCTTAATGCCCATTCTGCTCTCCCCAGTTCCTACCCATTATAAATCAACTCTTCTGGTCCCAGCCTTGCTTGCCAAGCTCACTTCCTGCAGCCCTAACATTGGCACGCTTTGCTCTAGCTACCACAAAGTCCCTGCTGTTTCATGACACCTCATGCTGTTTCAGGCCCCCAGGACTTTGCCCAAATTTTCTTTTGTCTGGCATGCCTTTCTCCTCTTTTGTCATTCTTTCAACTCCTATTTGTTCTTCAAGATATCAGTGGAACAACCATATTTTGTCCTTTGCAGACTTTGTCCCCAGACCTGCAGGGAGAGATAATGCCTTGTTTCCCCCTTATTTTATTTTTGTACACGTCACGTTGTACGACAATTACTTATTTTGTAATGTCTGCTTCTCTCTTTAGACTGTGAGACATTTTCCCAAGATTAAGAGACCTTAATGATCATCAGATTGACCTTTCTCTTTTGAAAGATGGGGCAACTAAGGCAGAGAAGTGACTTGCCCAAAGACATTGGATAAATCTTTGCTTAATACCATCCTTACTTTCAAATCTAACTCACAGAAACTCTAACACATTTTTGGTTGCCTTTTTCCTGGCTTAAAAAACAAATCATTCTTTTAGTGATATTGATGGGTCCAGAGCAGCGGATAGGAATGAAGATCTATTATTCACCCTGATATTTAGTTCATGTGGCTTTTTAGAAATATGTTTAGCCATAGAAACTCAAAGCTCTGAAATGATTTTAAAACAGCTTATTAGCAAATTCTTAGTTTCCTGGTATTTGACCAAAAGCTTATTCAATGATACAATAGTAATACATTTACTGAGTGATCGGTGCCCACAGTTATAAAGCACCCACCAAAAATATTCCTACAACAAGTAAACCTTCAGAACTAGGTATGAATCAAAGGCAATACTGAACAATACTGTGGGTTTACCTTACAGTACTAGATAGTTCCCTCTAGTTTTGATCACATCAAATGTAATATAAGAAATAATGTAGTCTTTCTAGAAGGACAAGTAAATAATTTCTCTCTTGAGGTAGATTAAAAAAGCCTTTTGAAAACTTCACCGGGCCATTTTCTAAGGCAGTGAAAAGAGACTTCTAAGCAATCTTTAGAGACTGAATAGGTTGGTAAAGTCCTGAAACGTGGGCTGTATTTCAGGGCATCTTTCTCAGAGAAAATGGTGAAGACTATAGAATCATGAAATACTCTTAGAGTAATTGATCCCTCCTAAGCAGTCCAGGTGTAGGGTAATACTTCTGGTCCCATTTCACATCTTTATGCAAAGATATTATGGGGTGAGTTTTTATTTTAGTTCTAGGATATGGGTGTGGACATTGGTAGTTTTTACAATATCCATCTCTTTTTTCCTGTTTATATAATTCACACCTGGCACTCATCTAATTAGGTAATAGCTTCCTGAATTTGGTCCCTGAACTGTCCAGGACAACATCCTACCTGATGTCAGAGGGATCCCACACAGCTCTGATTATGCCACTCCTCTTTACTCATGTCTTTATTGAGCAACTGCTATTTGCCAGGCATTGTCTAGGCACTGGTGCAGAGGATTGAGATTCCTTTTGTGCAGTCTTTCCGGGAGGACAGACATTGCTCAAGTCATTATAATGCACAAAGGGTAGTGTTAGCCACATTCGTGGAGGGAAGAGAAAGGGAAACTTTCAAGGAGAGGAAACTGCATGTGCGAAGACTGTGACATTAGGAGAGCTGAACTGGAGTGTGATAATCAAAACGGAAAGTATCAGGAAATAAAGATAAAGATGCGTGTGGTCCACATTGAGCTGGGCCTTTCAAGCCATCTTAATGAGTTCGAATTTTGTTCCATGTGTTATCCATAAGGAAGCCATTGAAAGATTTCAAACAGGGAGCCATGTGCTCAGATTGACATTTTTTAAATGTCTTCTTTGTTCCTGTGTGGAGAATATATTGGAGAGGGGCAAAAGCAGAAGTGGAGGACCATTTAGGAGATTGTTACACTCATCCAGATGAGAGACAACGTTGACTTATGCTAGGGTTGATTCAGCTAGGATTAGACAAATAGGAAGATTCAAGAGGTGTTTAATTCTAGAGAATGTTATAATTGGATACAGAAGATAGGGAGATGGCAAAGTCAAGGGTGGATCCCAAGTATTGAGCTTGAAAAATTGAGTGGATGACAGTGGAATTACTCTGACATAAGGGACAGTTGGGGAAGATGATGAGTTCATTTTTCACATGGTTAGCTGAAAGTTATCTGTGATACGTCCCCGTGGAGATGTCCCTAGGCAGTTGCATGATGTGAACTCGTCGGTGTGAACTCAGGGGAGAGCTCTGGGCTGCAGATGTAGGTTTAGGACATACAGGTTGTCACAATGACATAGGAGTAGATGAGGTCATATAGGGAAGAATGTGTAGAGTGAGATGAGAAGAGGATTAGAAGACAGCCACAAGCGATGCCAAAATTCTTCAGTGGCTTCCAGAAGCCCACAGCACGAAAACCCAAATATTTATTTTGGCGTTCAAAACTATCCATCTTCTTGTCCTTATATACTGGTTTCTCACTTTCAAATTCTATTACTATTCTCCAATTTACCTTGTATTCTAAACACACCTAACTCTGTGCTATTGTCCATATTGTTTCTCAATCTGAATTAGCTTTTTCTCTCTTTATTGAAATCTTCTTTGTCCTTCAAGACTTGAAATAAGCGTCATTCCTCCTTCTAACTGTCTTGATCCCATAGAAAATCTTCACTCAATGTGAAATGAATAAATGAAAGAACAGGGTATAGTAAATACATTTAATTTATTCCAATGAAGAGGAAGGAAACTAACATTTATTCAGCATCTAATACGTGTTCAACAAGAACTGTTGAGCTCTTTACCTATAGAGTCTTGTTTGATTCTCATAATAGCCTGTGAAAGATGCATTATCATAGCTCCCATTTTATGCAGAAAGGAAAATGCCCATAACATTTTCACATCATCACACTGTCTTTTAAAGAAGTCAAGTTTTTTTTGTTTGCATAAGTATCAAAACTCATCTGAGTCAAGAAATAATTCTAAATCCTCTAAGTCACTAAAAAATTAATATCCCATCCTTTTCTTGTCCCTCAGGTAAGATTTTATCCTATTATATGTTAATGAAAATAATTACTTTGTTCTCATTGGTGCTTTCTCCTTTCTGCTTACTTGACAACAGGTTCAACTTCATCTCAGACTAAATCTTCTAATTTGATAATGACCTGTTATTCTTCATGCCCAATTACCAATTCACTTCAACTTAATAAACATTTGTGAAACATCTACTACAAATAAGGTACCCTACTAGATGCTCATGTTGTAGTGGTTAAGTTTGCGTGCTCAGCTTCAGTGGCCTGGAGTTCATGGTTTCGGATCTTGGGTGTGGACCAACTCACCACTAATCGAGCCATGCTGTGGTGGCATCCCACGTATAAAATAGAGTAAGATTGGCACAGATGTTAACTCAGGGACAATCTTCCTCACAAAAGAAAGGAAAATTGGCAACAGATATTAGCTCAGGGCCGATCTTCTTCACAAGAAAAAAAAAAAAAGGAGGAGAAACAACGATGGGTAAGATAAGACATCTACTTCCCAGGGTTCTATAACCTTACAAAGGAGGTAGTTCAGAAAAATAAACACACGGAAGGCAAAATGGCCATTCATTTATTCACCAAATATGATTTGTTACCTACTGTGTGCCAGATGTTATGGTAGCTTCTAGGCTGCAAAGATTAATACAACACATTGCTCGCCTTGAATGAAGGCATTGTCTGTAAGGATAAGTAAGACAGGAACACAGAATAACAACATTCAGAGTAGCATCCTTGACTCAGTAAACTTCTCAAGCTGGGTATAGGTAGAGATCTAGACAGAATAATGAAGGGGAGTTTGTTGGATTTTTTTTCTAGTTACACAGGGGAACATATGGAACATGTTGGAATGAACTGAAGGAACTACGTAGGAATAAGGACATACTTTGTTTGAATAAAGATGTAGAAAATATTTAGAAGTTTAGTAAAGAGAAGTCGTCATCTACTGCAATACTTCTCAAACTTTAATATGCAAAAACTCACTTAGGGATCTTGCTAAAATGAAGATTCTGATTCCATATGTTTGGAGTGGGGCTTGAGAATCTGGTTTCTAACAAGCTCCCTGGTCTGGAGGTTATACTTTGTGTAGTAAAGACCTAGTGTACAGAACTTTTATGATAGGCTTAGTCTTTAAGAATTATTACTGATTCTTTTGAAGTGAGGAATAAAATTTGGAGAGGGTCAAAGAAAACATGAATGAATTTCTGGTCACCTGAACCTTGTCAAAGAAAACTAAATCACTCTGGGTAGCTGGTGTCCCTGACTAGAAGTATCTGTGGGCTGGGTTCAGGGTGGGGGAAGTGGTGATTCATGGGTCTCTGGCCTCAACAGGTGCCCCAGTCCAGGGTCTATGCCTGTGACACCTGGTATAACCAGTGGACTGGCCTATGGGGTTTCTGAATCAATAAAGGGGTATTCTGGACCTGGATTCTTGAGTCAAAATTAAGAGCAATATGAAAAGAATGAATCAGGATGGAGAGTCAATATCTAGCTTGGCAAAGAGCAGGAGAAAAGAAGGCAAGATCTGGAGGAATTTCCTGATGGGACAAGCTCGGAGAATTTGAAGGTACAGTTCAGGAACTGACAGAGACTATGTTTTCTCATTGTGCTTTGTGTTCCTTTTCTAGATAAGGGGAAATAGAACATTCTATATTCTCCCCAGAGAATGTTATTCTTGGCACTAAAGATAGGCAGCTTACAATACTGGGTAAGAATGGAATAAAAGTGTCTGACTTTGAATCCAAACCTTACCATTTCCTATTCATGGGTCGTTGAACAAATTATTTATCTTTTGGAATCTGTTTCCTAAACCAAAAAATGAGGGAAATAATAGTACCAAACCCACGGAGTTGTGATGAGGATTCAAGAAAATGGTGCATTAAAAATGCTTAACATATAGGAACTTTGTAAATATTAGCATTAATTTTTATTACCAATCATTGGGTGGGGACTTGATAACTCATGATTTCTACTTGCAATTGCCTATGTCCGTTTAACAACCTCTGTTCATAATGCCAGGCACCACTCTAGGAATGGTGAGTATAATGATGAATACTCCTTCTCTAAAATTGCTCTCAGCTTTATGGTGGAAATAGAAACACTTACAGTAAATTTTAATATGATGTAATTAGTTGTGTTCTAAGGTATGAAATAAGAATATGAGGCACTGTGCTACTTTCTTTCCCACCAAATTTTTTGGCTGGGTAAAGAAAGTGTGTAAAGTAGGAACTTGCCTCCATGAGAAAAAAATCTATAAGATCCAGTCTTCCTAGGATAGAAGTGTAATGGAGTTAAAGAATGCTTTCTTCTTGCTGTGAATGATGTTGCAGCCTCATCATCAAAGGTCGTTACTTTTTCTGTAAGATCTGGAGTTATAAATCCACTTCTCTCAATCTCAATGCAGAAAGAAATCTATTATAAGAAGCTTTAATCTTTGGATTGAATTGCTTGTTTATAAACCCAAAAGCCTGGGTAGGTAATTGGATTGATGTGTGTGTCGGGTGGTGTTCCTGAGATCCAAGCAAATTTGGGGATAGAGCCAGAGCAGTGAGTTCTGTTGATTTAGCTCATTTATTAAATGAATTCGAACTTTAAAAAGACATTAGGAATGTTTTAGACAAAAATTTCATTACATCATAAATAATAAATCGTAATAATATTTCTTGTCTTTAGAATTTTTTCAATTCAAAGGGGAGGGGGAAGGTCATGGAGCGGGTTCAAAACCACAGAGACGAAAAGAGGCTTACTGTATTGAATGAACATCACTACAATGAAATAATAACAGAAACATTATAAATTAAAAAAGACTCCTCAACAATTGCTCTTCATTTTCCACAGTTTCTATCACTTCTTGTTCATATACACAAAGTGCTACTTATGTAGTTTTAATTATAGTACAGGATACGATTTTATCTTCTTTCCAAATAATACTTTGAATGATCTCATATCATGTAGGTCAAATTTACGAGTTTGTCAAAGACTTAGATTTTTGTGAAAAGTTCTAGCCACATCCATAAAGAGTACAATTGTTCTGGATTTGGTAGACAAGGTATGTTCAACTTCTTAGCTATTCCAGAAAGCACAGCCTCCCCAAAGAAACAGTAGCTTGTCTGGTATTTACAGATGTTCATTTCTATTTGTCAAGTCTATGTTTGAAATTCCCATCAATCAGAAAGGAAAGTGGTAGATGATCCACATATTTTACTCTTTTGTTGTTTTCTTAGGCTGTCATTCACTAAACAATAGAAGGAAAGCAATCTTGCTAACTCAAGCCGTGGTTCAAAATTCCTGCTTTTGGAGAAGGGCTTTGGGTGAACTAAACGTGTGGATGAATCATTATTGCGTTGACTGCTGTGTGGTCAGTACGAGAACCCTGGAATTTGAAAGATCAAGGTTCAAATCACGACTCTGCCACTTGCAAGTTGTGTGAAGCTTAGGCAAATTAGATAAGCCCTCTGAGTCTGTTTCTTCATTTGTAAAAATGAGCAATTTTTTGTACTAATTTTTCAAAGACTGAAAAGTTGGTATTTGACACTCTTAAGACACAGTATGGTGTCAAGATTCCAAGCGTGTGTTCTGGACTCATACTGCCTCAATTGCTATGTGAATTTGCACAAATTGCTTAACTTATATCCACTTCAATTACTACATCAGCAAAATGGATATAATAATGTTCTGTCTCTGCTCCTGTTACTTTAATCATCAGCTACACCCTGATGAAACCAAAATCTACAACTTTTAGCCCTAGTTTTCTTGCAAGCTTCCATCTCATACGTATTCAACTGCCTTCCCAAAATCTTTACCCAGATATTTGAGCCCGCATATTATTGGCTCAAATTCTTCACCCTTGCCTGCCTCTGCACCCTTACCATAGCTGAGAGGTGGATAAGGGTATTTACCCATCCTTTGCCTTTGGGCTTGGCCACGTGTTGGGCCTTGCTTTGACCATTGGCATGTGGGTGGAAGTGATAGTATGCCAGTTCTGAGCTCAAGCCATAAGAGGCTTTGTGTATTTTTACGTGCTCTCTCCCACCTCTGCTATCTTCATGAAAAAAAAAAATGCCTTAGCTAGCATGTGGGTCCAATCAGGATGACTGAAACATGTAGCAGAGCCTCCCCATCCAACCCAAGATGCGTAGTGAGAATCACACCCACTCATGACAGCATAAGGCAAAGTTGCCCTGCTGAGTCCAGCCCAGATCAACCAAACCCCGTCAATTTTCAGATCCATGAGTGATAATAAGTAATCGCTTTTCAAACTGCTGAGTTTTGGAGTTGTTTTCCTTTTGCATAAATAGCTAGCCAAGATAACGTTCTACAGGCAGTTTAAAATCAGATTGCCTGAAATTAAGCTCCTCTTCTACCACCTGCCATAAACATGTTCCTTTGTCTTGTATTTCCTTTTTTGGTCGTTGGCCTCACCACTCATTTTATCACTCAGCCAGACATCAGGATATTATTCTCGACTCTAAGCTTTCCCTCACCTTTTATATTCCCTGAGTCTCCAAATTCTGTCACTTTTGTTTCCTAACTAGTTCTAAAACCTGTTTCTTCTTCCCCATCCCCAATGTTTGTCCTGGTTGTAGAGCCTAATACTTTTTCACTTGGGCTATTGCCATGGAGACTTAGGGAGTCTCCTGCCTAATACTTTTTCACTTGGGCTATTGCCGTGGAGACCTCCTGTCCCCATTCTCACTGGCCTCTGATCCTCCACATGGCAACCAGAATGATATAAAATTACTCATGTCACTGTGCTGTTTCAAATCCTTCACCAGCTCTCATCACCCGCAGCAGAAGTCCAAGTTCTTTAGCATGACTCCAGGCTTCATTATCTGGTCATCATCTGCCTATCCAAATTCATTTCACACTTCTTTCCCTTTATACTTTTCATCCATCAGTTTAAAACCATGTTAATTCCTCCAAACGTAGCATAGGACTTCCTAACTGTGTGCCTTTATAAATTACGTGGCCTTTAGAATGCTCTTCCATCCTTTCTCCATATGATAAACCTATGTCCATCTTTTATAATATATCTTAGGCATCAACTACTCTTGGAAGCCTTGCTGGCTGTCTCAGAGAGAGTCAGTCATTGCTTCTGTTTCTTGAAAGTTACTTGAAAGTATCACTCTGAATTATGATTATGTTTGTCTGTCTCTTCCACAAAACTGAGTACTGTGTGGGCAGGGATGGTGCCCATAATTTCTAGTTCTTGGCATAGAGCTTGATTCATAATGGAGTAGACAGTCAATATGTGTTTTCTTGGCTGAACTAATGCTGTAGAATGATGTCATTTTATTCATCAGTGCCCTACTGGAGATGGGGAAGGCTGATAAGCTGGATCAGGCAGCTCCCAAATGGATGGAGAGTCACATCCAGAACCAGAAGTCTGCGTTCCCTGATCTCAGAGGCTGTGTGTAGTCAGATGCTTATGTGTCTGGTGCAAGCTTTTGGAAAGGGGCAGGGTATGAGTGGATTCAGAGAAGGCAGAATGCTGAGCAGTGGTAGATGTGGTCTCTTTCCATTATTCCTCAAGCTTTGAAAACCCAAACTAAATTCCTGAAATCATGAGTGTGATTGGATTTTTTGGGCGTTCACAGTCAAGGGGTTGAGTCTTATCTGCTCTACAAGAAGGCGCTTCGCTGTGGTGTTATTCCCAGATGAAGGAGCTGAGACAGAGGAGACAGTGCAGAAGTAAAGTTGGAAGTGACCGAAATTTGGAGGAATGTGCTTGAGTTGTACATGCTGTAAGAGGGGCATTAAGTCTAAAAAACTGAAACCTCTGAGATGCAGAGGTCCTGAGTCATATCTGCATTACAATGCTTTCTCACAGAGTTTATAGAAACTCAAAATGTTCCAAAGAGCCCAGCACAGGATATGGCATTTAGTACAGTAAAAGTAAGTTTTCTTCCTTCCTAAATTCTTTCAGAGGAAAAATAAAAATTATTTTCCTGTTTAACTGTCTTAATATAAACCTAAATTACATACCTACTTTTTTTTTTTTTTTTTTTTGCTGAGGAAGATTCACCCTGAGATAACATCTGTGGCCAATCTTTCTCTATTTTGTATGTGGGTTACCGCCACAGCATGGTTGATGAGTGCTGTAGGTCCACGCCCAGGAACCAAACATGGGCTGTTGAAATGGAACACACTGAACTTAACCACTAGGCCATTGGGCCAGCCCCAACACTTACATTTTTTATGGCATGATTTCTGTTAAAATGAAAACACTCTACTTATAGGGCTACATATTAAATATCATAACAACAAAAATTGACAACTGACAATTAAAAATCTAGCCAGTTTGGAAAGCAAAAGTGAAGAGAAATCCTACTGTTGAAATGCTTATTGACAAGTGTGGCAGAGAGCTCTCATACCCTTCCTCATACCCACTTGGCCTACATTTTACCCTAGCTATTCCTGTGGCAACCAGCTTTGGGCATGTGTGACCTCCCTTGGTGACACCATGTAGCTTCAACTTTCTGCATCAGGGTTTTCTGACCCTGTTGCCTGGGAAGCTTGTGGGATTCCATCCAGTGTTTATACAGGGGCAATCTGGAGTGCAAGGGAGTTAGCATCCAATGGGCAACCCTTGACCAACGGGGACTGGGAGTCAGAGAATAGATGCCCCTCTTTTTGTTTCCTGAGGTGTTCAACTCTGAGGCACATTTTACATGGTTTCTCAGAAGGTCTCAGCAGGATTGAAGCCTGGGTGTCCACAGCAGTGACCAAGGCAGGATGATCATTTATATTGGCTTTCTTTCCTTTTCTGTTTCATTCTCACTAGTTCTTCTTTCCTGTTGCCCAGAATCACATCTCCAAATAACTACTTGCACTGAGGCCCTGCCTCAGCCTCTGCTTTTCTAGAAAACACCCAGGCTAAGATAACAAGCTATATTGGACACATTTTAAGCACTACTTTAGATTCTCTCAAAGTCACAAGTCCACAGACCTTCAGCCGCTGGCTCATTGGAAGCCAGTTGCCAATATCAGTCTAGCTTCTTCTGTTAGAACAGACCCCACGGAAACCACCATGATGTGATCCCAGGCCAGACTCAATCTGATCCACGGACCCTGGCTCCTTTCTGTTCCACTGGACTCAGAACAAACTCCATGCCACAGGACATGGGACCTGGCTTCCCCAACAGCTGCCAAAAGGGGTCAAATAATGTAAACTAAGATAGCAGTTCTCTATGGGGAAACTTTGACCAAGTGGGAGACAGGAGATAGAGAGGGAAAGGCATCAGATAAATTCCTCTCCCTTCTTCCTTCTCAAAGACGGTCCTGAGGCACCGTTTTCCACATAGCTTGCTTGGAGATGTTCATACAGCTGAGCAACCAACTATGTCTCTGTGGCTTGTGAAGCAGTAGCTGGCATGGTAATATATCATCTTATGTTTACTTCCCATCTTTCTTTGTCTCTCTTACTGTTCCGCTATTGCATCTTTCAATAAAGCATCAACACTTAAGCCTTGTCTCAGGCTTGTTTTCTTGTCTCACCTGAATGGAGACACGGATGAGTGAGGACTTTTGCTGGGCTGAGGCTAATATAGAATAACTGTGGCAAGTAGAAATGGGCTTTGAGAAAGGTTATACAACAGGAAGCAGGCCTTGGAAAGGTCTCAGGATTATACTTCCTTCTTACAGCTCAACACAGAAGAGATTAGTTCATTTGATATGGGATCAGTGATAACATAGTCAAGAGCTACACCGACCGCAACTCTGGACAGAGAAGGAAGTGACCCACACACTTCTCTTCCCATGGTGCCTCATCCCTCCCTTAAACAAGCCAAGAAGAATATCTGCTTTGTCTGTTCTTTGTTTCAGCCTTCATCTTTTTTTACCAAGGGTATGCAAAATGCTTTGAAAATGAAAAAGGTATTTTCTGATTATGAAGCAAAGTATGTGCACTGTCAAGAACTTGAAAAATTCAGAAATTTGCCAAGAAGTAGACAAAAAGCCCCTGCAATTCCCAAACCCATAAATAACCAGTTAAATTTTGTGCATTTCTTTCCTAATTTTTAAAAACACATACATACTTGTGTGCATGCACACACAGGCTCAAATGCAAAATTTCCCTTCGGAAAATCTCTCTCCATTCTCCACCCATTGAAAGTCTCCTCGACTCTCAAAATAAACTTATTTGGAACCTCTTTTGTGAAGGCTTCTCTGATTTTTCATATCAGATATTCTTCTAAAATTCATCATATTTTGCCTTGTATTATAGTTATTTTTGTTTATAGGTATACATTTTCCCAACTAGATTATAAGCTTCTAGACTAGAGGACAGAGTCCATATCCAATTCTTCTTTGAAATCTCACATTATCTGACAAGCGTTGAATTAATATTTGATAAATGAACAAATATACAGTTCAGCCTATAACACCTTCATCACATTATTATTTCCTACACACGATTATCATTTTACTACGTGCTTTTCTCCTTTATGAATTATTTCATGTTATGTGTCTCATTTCACCAATTAGATTCACCAAAGGCAAGGACTTTGCTTATATTTCTCTGGTGTCTCCCATAGCATTTATCACATTATTGAATAGAGAGCAGGTATCTAGCAGAACTTTGTTAACTTTCTCCACTGACACAGCCTAGCCATCAAATGCTGCCTATTTTTTTTCCCCCAAACAGATCAAAAGCAAATCAACCATGGGTTTAGAAAATATTTGGAATCATCTGTGATGTTGCACAGAAATTAAAAGGGGGCTTGTCTACGCGGGTCTGAGAATGGTTATAGCTTATTCCTGGTAATCAGTCACTCTCATTGAGAAAAAGGACCGAATGTGTTATAGACACTCAATAACTCTAGAGAAGTCAGCTTTTGAGAGAAGGTAGTTTCCCACCGTTTAGAGTTAGAACCCGGCAATATGTGACTATTGTTTGTTGATTTCATAAGATTGAAATTAACTTATGGGAGAGAAAATACTTAAATTCAAAATTTGAAGAACACAATTATCAATCATACTGACTTTATCCAAAATGAGATACGGCATGGAAGGTAAATTCTGGAGTGGGTACTGCCCCTCCCCATAGAGTGGCGTGAGCCTTTTTGGGGACATTCCCATGAAAGTTTCGAGTTAACCCAGGTTCTAATCACAGTTCGTCCATTTGCTTCACACGTAACTTTAGACAAGTCCTACAATCTCTTTAAGCCTCAGTTTTCTACTCTCTGAGGGGGATAACCATGCTACCTATTTTATATGGTTATTAGAAGATTAAGACTAAGGTGGAAAAGATTTAGCAAAATGCCAGCTCATCACCATTGTTCAATAAATATTAGCATTCTTTACTTTTATTGCTTTTTTTCTCAGACTGTTAAAAAGGTATTTGGCATTCATTAGTATTAAATTGAGCATTTTTTCTTGTCAAAGTGAGTCTTTCTCCTCCTTTTCCCCGTTTGTCCTGTTTGTGTTTTGCATAACAGAGCAACGACAGCCACTTTCATCAGGGTCTCAGGGTTGAAGAGGCCGCTGCTTCCTCCTCGACCCCAGTCCTCCTGAACTGTGGCGAACAGGAGTCATTGACGTTAGAAACAGGACTGTGAAGTAGACAGAAGGGTGTGGTAGGGCAGTCAGCAAGACATAGCTCTTTCTTCTGAGAAAATGTGTGCAGGCGACAGGCATCATGGGATCATTAATCGTTCTAATGTGGGACAGGCTCACAGCTTCTGAGCATGAGACTATTTGTCTTAAAACTTGCAAAGCAACTTGATTAAATGGTACTGTATAAATAGATGTGAAAGTTAATAACTATTATAAATAATAACAAGAGCAATTCAACACACCCCTAGACTCATTTTCTATGAGAAAAAAATGAGAAATTGAGAACAAATTACATAAAAATAAACTAATTTTTAGGTCTGCACGCACTTCCATTTAGTTAATAACAGCAAAGTAGACAAGCTAATAAGTGCAGTAGTATAAAGACAAGAGAATGCAGACTGACTTTGATAAGAGAAAACGCTCAATTTGATACTAATGAATGCCAATTTCTCTCTTTTTCTGACAGTCTGAGAAACTCTTGTCTCTGTGCCACATGAAGCTCATTGATTCTGTCTTCAAAGACTTTGAAAAAGAATGTTAAAAATCTTTTGCCTTGTGGAGAAAACAATGCAGATGACTATTAGAATGTTTTTTTACCTTCCTGATTCACTTCTTTTTAAAAGAGGTCCATGATAGCTCCTGCTTCCCGTTCCCTTAACAAATAATTGGCTGACCTTATTTTTCTTCTCTTTAATCTGCTTACCTCTGCAGACAGTTCCAGAATTTGTTTGATTGGGAAGATCCTTTCACTCAAGGGATTTAATTAAAGAAAGAACAACGCTCACAGACAGCAATGCAAAAGAAGGTGATCCATAATGTAGCCTTGATGTGAAAAAGACTGCCCGGAAGCCCTCATTGTAGGACTTGGGGGTCCTTCTTAGCACTGCTCGTGAGCAGATGTAGATAAGTCAAGCTGATGATCAACTATTAGGCTTATTCATGAAGCCCAATAGGTGGTCCCATCTCTTGATCTGTTTCCCAGGAAACAAGTCACGTGCCTGAGGAGCTAAGCATGTCGCTTCTCGGAGTCAAAAGATGCTTTCAGTCATTTGTCTGGTGGTAACTTGTGTCTTCATTCCTGCACAGTCTCTCTCTGGCAGTGACACTTTCATGGCTCAAGACGGAGGCTAGGGAGAGCTCTTTTCTCATCTCCACCCCCTGCCTTTATGTAATCTTGAGTATTTGCCAAAATTCACTCTCCCTTCTCTAAAGGTCTAGCGTTCAAACTTTGGCATCCAGCAGAATTCTCTGGTGAGCTTTTTCGAAATACACATGGTGGGGATCCTTCCCACCCCTACTGAGTCAGGAGTTGGGACCAGGCATGTGGTTTTCGGGGAAAAAAGTTTCCAGGTGGTTCCTATGTGTACCAAAGATGCAGAAACTCTGTTGTAAACCCTGGATGATGTTGAAGCACAAGCTTAGGAGTTTTCAGCTGTGGCTGGGTATTGGAATCACCTGGAGACTTTAAAGAACTACTGCTGGGTTCCACCTCTAGAGATTCTGATTTAATTGGGAACTGGGTTTTGATAGTTTTAAAAGTTCCCCAGGTGACTCCAGTATTCAGTCAAAGTTGTGGACCTTTAGCTACATACTTAGCCTAGGTAAGAAGCATTTAGAGTGCCATATTTTATATGAGTACCTACTAGTATGAGTTGTTTCTCACCTTTAATTTATAGCTGTCTTCATAGGACTGCTATACGGGAGTGCTACACGTGAGACAGCGATACATAAAGGACAACTTATATTCATTTGTTCATTCATTCACACTTTCAGCAAATATAGTTCCTACCATGTGCCATGCCCTGATCTAGGGGTTGCAGCAGTGGACAAGATATACACAGTCATTGCCTTCATGGTGATTAATAGACAGAAATAGCTGGATCTAGAGTTTCAAGTTCTCTTCATCAGTTGGCTACTGGGTTTGGTTTTGCCCTCTTCCTTAGACTTCCTCTCACGTGGCTCAGATGCTCCATTTTTACTAAACTTGTGCATCTCTGAAAGAATTACATTTTCCCACCCTTCTGTGTCTTGTCCCTATTGCCATCTCTCTGCCTGGATGTCCCTTCCCTTTCTTCCTTAACTAGCTAGCTTCTCTCCATCCTTCCACACTCATCTTGGCCGTCACCGTTTTTGGAAATCTTCCTGGATGGGGTAGTTTCTTCTTCATTCCCCACAGTCCCTTATGCTGTGTTGAATTAGTCAAAAAAGAAATCTATTATGTAAGGGGAGGAAAATGTATTGTATTTGATGTCAATATTAAATATAAGTCAGTGAATCTTTGGTGTACACTTGGAGAAACAAAGATGATAAGGGTAAGATTATTGCGTGCTTACAATTTTGTTGCCGCATTCATCAGATGATGACCCGAAGTGCAAAGGGCAGCGTTGGGGTTCAACCTGAGGGAACAGAGAGAGTAATGGGGACTGAAATGTATAGCTTTCTCTCCTAGTTGCTTTGGCCCCTCCTCATTTTAGTGATGTTATATTGAGAAAAATCAAATGCAAACAGCTCTAATAGGCTGAGAAAGCAATCATCTACCGGGTTCTATCTTATTTAAGCAAGCAATTTTGGAGGATTGTATGAGGCACGCAAAGGATGAGTTAAAGAGAGATGTTCTTGGGTGTTAAGGAAATGGTTGAATGGAGCATGTAAGTGGGGAAATTTTAGAAATATTGCAGATCTGTTGTCTTTTCTGCTGATGTTGTTATAACCAAGGTAAATAAATTAAATGTTTGTGAATTTACAGTGTCTCTATTGTTCCAACTGGTGCCATTGTTTGATGGGAGAAAGCCCAAGGACATGAAAAGAAAGAAGTCCACTGCCTTGATCGTACGTAATCTTTGTGCCCTACCGCTGCTGAGCAGGGTTGAGCCCCTCCCAAGGTGTTAACTATTTGCTTTTCAAAAGTTTTTTTTTTGTCCACTATTCCAATTGTTGGTTTCTTTATTCTGTCTCCTACCCCGTATGTAAATTCCTTGAGAGCTATGACCATGACCTTAACTTAATCTTACTCACCTGCTACAAGAACTGTCGTATAGCATGCACTCAGAAATGTACGTTGGACGAGATGTTCTTACATCTACAGTGTTCATTAAAAGTTTTGCCATTTTGAAATATCTTGAGCAAAGTAAGGAGAGCACTAGGAGAATTCAAAAACCTAAGTTTAGTTCTTTTATCACTACTTCTTAAAACTTTGTTTTTAATCTCTGGAGACCAACTTCTAGAGGTCTTTATGATTTATACCTTGCTATTGCTCAGGGACTTTCCGATTTTAGGGGGAAGTCTATTCTTAGGCTGCTGTTCAGTGCCTTAGGGAGGTCCCTCAGGTTTTTCAAAAGACAAGTGTAGGTGAATTTCCACCCCGGAGAGGAAGTAGATGGTGGAGTAATGGGCAAGCTGACATTTCTTTCTTTGAACATATTTATTTGGCTGAGTGAGGGGAAGGGGGAGTCGTAACAGTGAGATGCCTCTCAAATGACTAAGAAATAAGGGGAATAATATATAGACCCTGGAGAATGGAATGATAACTGGATTGTAGCATGGTCCATCCCTTCAGAAATATGTAAAGTCAATTTAATAAGATTGAATGGTCCCTAGGCTTGACCAAAGGTATCGCATATATAGGAAAAGAAGATAAAGAGAAGTGGTTGGTAAGTTTGGTTAATGTAGGAAAGGAAAGTCAGAGAAATAGGGACTCTATCCATGCAAACAATCTCCAGGGGAAAAAAACCCCGGTATCTTGGCAACTAACACGAGTGCTTGATACCAAATGCATGTATGTTCCTATTGTGAAAATGGATATTTTGGGCTGCCATTTGTCTGATAACAACCAGAGCAAGAATCATACAATTAATTTCGCTACTTTAGTCCCAGGCTCACCATGCATTCTTCTATCTATAACATGCCTTTGCATGAAGCTCTGCATATTGAAAGAGAATGTGCTTATCACAATAGAATGGATATTCTAGGCTGAATGAAAGTAACATAACTTATAGTAAATACAACGATTGGTATCTTGTTCGTCCATCAGTTTCTTTGGTTAATGCAAGCTGGGCTCTCCTGGTGGTCCCCTTACTTTGATATTTACCTTCCTTCACATTCTGGTTTCTATACGATGTACCAAGAAAGTATTTAACATGATTATTCGTGAAAATGAACTAAAACATTGTTGCAAAAACTACTGCCTGATTGCCATATATCTAGTCCAAATTTTTAGAGTAGAGCATTCTGTGCCTTTCAGGGAGTTTGTGTGCCTTCTCATGGGTCTCCACATTTTAGAAAGTTCAAGGAAATGTTTCAATGATGTCTCCCAGTTTATAAAGCTCATATGCATTTAGTATTTCATCTGATCCTCATACCAACCAAGTAATATAGCTGGAACGGATTTCTATTTTTACTGTTGTTTGTTCAAGGTCAAATTTCTGTGTTTAAGACCAGTAAGATGTCCAAATCTCAATGACCTGTCAGACTGGGGAAAAGCATAAAAATTTCCCCACATCAATCATAGTGGAGGATCTCATTTAATAGTCTTCTAATCTTTGAAGAATTATTCCCCCATTACAATATATTCTGTTTCTGGCTTCCTTTTGTTTACCTTGTTCACTTCCTGGTTACTTCCTTATATACTTACATAACAAGGAGAAATCATTATTTAAAATTAGATATTTTTAGGAAAGAAGATCCTGGTAAAGGAAACCTTAGGTTTCTGCCGGTCTTTTGTGTTGCCAAGAGAATGGATTAGCCATTTGTTATGTTTAACACATGATCAGTTTAGAATTCATCCAACATAAAGTAGATTTGCCACTAAATTTAGAGATAACAGCCAGAGAGAACTGACTACTCCAATAAATAGTGAGAAAAATTGGTAGGTTTAAGGGACATTTCAAGAGGAAGTAGGCAAAGAGGACTAGGAGAGAAATGAACTGTTAAGAAATTGACTATAGGGGCTGGCCCCATGGCATACCAGTTAAATTTGCACATTCCACTTTGGTGGCCCAGGGTTCACTGGTTGGGATCCTGGGTGCAGACCTATGCACTGCATGTCAAGCCATGCTGTGGCAGGCGTCCCACATGTAAAGTGGAGGAAGATGAGCATAGATGGTAGCTTAGGGCCAGTCTTCCTCAGCAAAAAAAAAAAAAAAAAAAAAAAGAGGAGGATTGGCAGCTGATGTTAGCTCAAAATCTTCCTCAAAAAATAAAAATACAAGAAAGAAATTGACTACAGTCTGGGACATAAACTGGAGCATAGGAGAGGTGAACAATCTGTAGTGGCAGAATTAAAAAATGAACTTTAGGAAGATTTGTCTCATAATCAATTTTAACTTTTTTTTTTTTTACTTTACTGTGATGCTTAAACACCTCCTTTCCTGCGCTGCTCTCCAAACCTTCAATAAGTCAGCCCTACACACAAAGGCTTTTTGTGAGGACTTTGTCTTTATAGAAATCAAGAGAAGAGGTCAAGTTCTCAGTTTGGCTCAGTGCAATATTGGAAGAAGGTAACAATATGAAACTCACGTGAAATTGTTCATCAATTGAATAATTTAATTGCAGCAGAAGCAGGTAGTTGGAAACCAAGAGACCACAAGAGCCTAGGCTCTCAATCCATTTGCAGGAATCTTGAAGGGAGTGCTGAAATTCCCACTGCTGCGGCATGGGGCTTAAGCCAATCTCATCTTGATTTCAAGGGGCAGGGTGACCTTAGCTGGCTTCTGGATTATTTTTAAAAAATCCTCTAATGATTGGCTTGTTTCCTCCATAATCTTATTTAATTCACATTTAATTACCTTCTGGCCAAAATCTGTGCACTAAAATTTTATTAAATTAGATCATAAAGGATTAATTTGTTCAGGGTTATTGCCCATTACACAGTAAAGCCAATTGGAGGAAGTGATTGGTTTAATAAATGAAGCCCAGAGACTTTCTCAGAAGCAATTCATGTTAGTTTAAACATTTATTGTCAATACAGTAGGCAGTTTTGGAATTTCTTTTAAAGATGGAAAATATCAGTTAAATTACATGACCTTCCTCAAAAACCGAAGCTAGTACCTATCTTAATATTGATGATGCCCCCTCCTATTTAAAAAGCAGAAGTAGAAGTAGAAATGTATGAAAACAAACCAAGAACTACCTAAGGTTGCTTATGAGAAATATCAAATTTATGTGATGGTTCTAATAATAGCTACTAAGATTAAACATTTACTACATGCTAGGGGCAGGGGTAAAAATTTTATTATGTATCTCATTTAATTTTCAAAACTCTACAGAGATAAGTATTATTATTCTTATTATATAGCCGAAAAAAGTGCAGAGACATTAATAACTTGCCCAAGGTCACATAGGTAGAAAGTGTCAGAGTTTGAACTTGAACTCAGGTCTATTTCATTCCAAAACCTGTACATACTATATAATGAGTCCTGGCAATGACCGTGATCCAGATGGGACTGTTTTAACAAAACTACATCACTTGGCATAAATCAAGGGAATTGCATGCTGCCAACTCCCGTCATTTGTACTATAGATCTATTTAGGAAATAAAAACACCACTAACAACTTGGCCTTGGGAAAGCTGCTTATCTTATAAGGAAATTGATTTCCTCCTTCTGTCTCTTGTGTTCTGTGGTGCATAAATTATATACCACTATTCCAAGTATATTTCCTAGAAATTTTATCAGATTAGGCAATCTACTGGCCATCTCACTTCCTAAATCCTTTCTAATGTTCCCCCAGGTTTTTTTTCTCACCATGACTTTCTCCTTCTTGTTCTCTTTTTCTTATTACCCAATGAATAGATATTAAGAGACTATTACGTGCACTGCAGTCGATAACAAAGTGTAAGATTTTTGTGGTGGATGCAGAAGTTTGAGTAGAACTGAAAAATAAATAAACAAAATAAAGAAGATAGGGAAGCATAGGATAGAATGGGACATGGAGGGAATAATTCAACAGTGGTGCCCAACATAGAGCATAGACCTAACAGACGTTTGTTGAATGAACAAATGGATGAGTCAGTAGTCAAGTGAATGGATAGATGGATGAATGGGTAGATGAATGAATGGAGGGGGTGTCTGAATAAATGGATGAATAGATGGATAAATGAATAAGTGAAGGGATGGAAGGATGAATGGATGGACAGAATAAATTGATTTGAAAGAATGGATTTGAAAAAGATAGGTACAAGAAAATCATGTCTTTATTACATGGACTGGGTCCTCTTATGGAGAATCTGCTAAAAAACTTGGCAATGGTTCCAATCACCTTCAAAGGGCACAAAATGACAGATCTTGACTCATGCTCCTTCCTATTGTTTAGGTCTGAGCAAGTCAGAAGACACCTGGGGACTAGATGGTGAAATAAACAGACTCCTTAGTGTTGGTACGTAGCAGGAAAGATTATAGAGATAAGTGAATAAAATTAGTTTTCTATTTGATACAGAAAACCTGGGCATTTAACTAAATCCTAAATATCACATATACTGTTATATTAAAATAAATAGCACTGGACAGAAAGAAGAAAGATGTTGACGTAAGAGCACTGATGGCACGAAATGAGAGAATGGGGTGAGGGTAGATAAACAGCTTAGCAAGGAACAAGCTTATGGCTTTGGAGCCAAAAAACAACAATGCCAAGCTGTGTCTTGCTTCTGCAGCACCAGCACTTTTCATCCCCATCAGTAACAGAAGATTACCCCCCAGGGTGCTCTGCCGATCTCCTGGGCCCAGAGAAGCATGCAGAGTATCTCTTTTTCTTTTTTTCTGTCCTTGCTTCTAAAAGATTGCTGGCCCCAGTTTTAGAATGAATATTGCCTGTGGCCAGACCTATGCAGATTTTTGAAATATGGTTCTCTTTTATGTCATTGTCTCACTTTAGACAAGTATTGCTAATTTGAATATTGATTACATATCATGTTATACAGGAAAGAGATTTCAATGACCCTCAGCAAGTTACTGAGCCTCAGTTTCCTCACTTGTAGAATGAGGGTGATGAGGCTAACTCATAATGTTCCTTAAAGGATTATATCTGGCAACCTTTGTCAAAAATTTTCTAGATTTATTGTAACCACTTCCATGAAATTCTGTGGTCCTATAAGATTATACTTCTGTTAAATCCTGTGTCTTAGAGGCTGAGCTTATCAAACAGAATTGCCCACTATTCCACCATATAGGCAGAGACAGCAAATCATTTACCAGAAAATTTTCTTTGTTTTGAAAAGAATGTAACATTTCCTTTTAGATATGTAATTGTAAGGACAGTAGGTCCTCTGTAACAGATCAAAGGCTGGAGGAGGTCACAAGGGCTCAGATCATGGAGCCTCTGTGAGCCAAAGTTTCAAGGCCAAGGCCATTCCTTTTCTGAGAACTTATCAAATGGATTAAGAGGATCTTTACTAAAGACTGTTGGTGGAACAAAATACACAGTGGGAAGAGGCAGTCTGCAATGAAGACCTAACTTCAGGGCTAAGACTTTTGAGAGCTTGAGATTGGCACAGGTGTGGCCGGCTGTTAAACTGAAGTTAGAGATGCCTCAGAGTTTAGGACAGATGGTCCTTCCACATAGCAGAAGGTGAGGCAGCCAGGCTGTGTCTATCCTTTCCATGGTCTCTTGGAAAATTTAGAGGTGGGGCAAGCATTAAAAATAAGCAAAATGATTCTCTGATAATAAGGCATGTGAAGCCCAAATAACTGGATATTAAAAAGAGAGAACTTGCCAAAAAAAAAAAAAACCAAATCAAGCCTGAACCTGATTAAGACTTTAGATCTATGGGAAATATAGAAATTAATATAAATTTACAAGAAATCTGGAGGCATAGGAACATGTTATATGATAACATGAAGTTGTGACCAGTAAAATGCAGATAGGGAGGAATTCTACAGGAGAACAACCTGGTTTCTAAAATAAATAAATTGAAGTGAGAGTGAGAGTGAAAAAGAGAGATTAAAAGAGACTGCAGGGTCATAGCTACCTATCGTTGACCTATCATAATACATGACCCTTTAGATCCTGTTATTACACTACTCTTTGTGGTTTCCCTTCACCCTGCCCACACTTGTAATGAGTCCCAACTGAAAACATTCTAATTTGACTAGGCCATCTGTTTCCCGCTGAGGCCGTGACTAATGCAGTGCTCAATAAGTCTTTTTAAATGAATGATTACAAAGCAGATTTTTAAGGGCAAAGGGCCTTTTGCAGGTTTATACTAAATTTCACACATATCTTCATATTGTGTCTAATGAGTGAAACTGTAATAATTCTAGCTCTTACGGAAAGATCCAGTGAATGTTCACATTACATAGAATTTAGAATGTTTCAGATTACTTTTAATGAATTTAAATATAAAATTCTAAGCTACTTGGCATGCAAAAAATAGCTTTGTCATTTTTTATTCTTATAAATGTATTTCATATTCAAAAGACTTAATTTCTTAATAAGCTGCACACAGCTGAGTCTATGATAGTTAGTTTAAAACAAAGCAAGGAAATACCACCTTTTCATTAGTTTTTGACACTCAATAATTAATCGAAGGTACCTTGTTAGCAGATAAAAGACTAATAATTTGATTTAATTTAAATCAACATTTTTACATTATTTGTTAGCATGAGACCTGTGGAATGGTTTCATTTGATTCTGGACAAGAACAAGAAAAGAAACAGAAATCAGCATTAATGAAGTTGTGCTCTCTCATGAGATTTTAGGAGCTTGAGAAGTGCTTGCTGATTAATGCTAATGACTGGCTTATAGAAATAATCAGAAAAGCTGGAATATAGATGTTGACTTGTCTTTCTCCTACTGAATCTCCGAATCGTCTGCCTTTCTCCTACTGACCATTTTAAGATGGTATTTACCTAAATTGCTCAAAGTAGCTGTCCAGTTGCCATCACTGTATCTTTTACCTCCTGGAAAGTTCACTTGGATTACACAGTATAAAGAGCACTGCATCATGCCTCAGTTTGAAAAGTCCAATGTTTTGCCTTTAGCTGGTAACTTTATTTTCAAGAGGAGTTAGAATTTAACTTTTCCAAAGGGACAAACTTCTAAATGGAATTTAAGTTAATATTTTAAAGTTTATACATCTATTAATTAGACTGCATTGACTAACTAATGTTAAATGACAAACCACCACAAAATCATGCCTTTGTCCCAATAGCACTGTTTCAACAAGGTCTTCCTTGACCATCCTATTTTAATTGCAATTCCTTTACAATAATAAGCATTACTATTTTTCATATATTTGTGGATCAGCTGGGAGTCAGCCTATCTAGACAGGGACTGGCTGGCCAGCTTTGTTGATCTTGGCTGGATTCACTCATGTGTCTGTGAGTTGGCTGGGGGTCAGCTGGTCTAGGCTGGCTGACTGGAGCAGCTTGGCTGGGTGGCTCTGCTGCAGATGTCGTTCATCCTTGCTTGAGACTAGTAGACAAGCCCTGGCCTGAGCTTCTCACAGAGATGGCTAGAACATAAGGATGCAAGCAGAAACACTCAAGACCTCTTAAGGCCTAGGTTGGAACTGGCACAATTTCATTTCAATCCCATTCTTTTATTGGCCAAAGCAAATCACATTTTTCAGTGGGAGTAACTGCAAAGTCACATGACAAAAGATGTGGGTACAGGAGTGTGGGTGTGAAGAATTGGGGCCAGTGATGCAATTTATCACAAAGACTGTCTGATACAAGATCATTTAATGTAATTAATTTTTTCAGTTTCCTATTTAACCCCAATGTTAGTACTTCTTTGCAAAGTACCAAGGCTGGTTCCCTGTATATGACATTTCTTTAGAATTTCAATTTTCAGCTGTATCCCAAAACTCTATCAACTTCATCCTGAGGAAATTAGGGAAAAGTCTTTAATTCTAGGGTGGTTTTACTCCTTTGAAAAGAATGATAATCAAAATGCCTGCTGTTTTTGACCTTACTTTGGTAAGTGCAATTAAGATCTTGTAATTTTAGAAATATAAAAGTACAATAATTACAGACACATTGAAGACAATATGCAAATATTTCAGTCCAAAGGCAACGCACCCAAGTGTTCACTAAATTTTATTACGTACATCATAAAAGTGAAAACAACTAAAATTTATTTAAAGTAGCAGTCCAGAATTTAGGCCTACATCCACAAAAGGCATTTCCCAAGCTGACAGTTATGTGAACTCTGAAAATAACCAGAGTCAATTTGCCAGTGAAAGAGGACAAGCGGTTGCATATACTAGTGCAGGTTTATACTTTCATGAAGTCTTTGGCCTAAATGCTTTAGTTATTTGTTTTATGGCAGGAAAGTTTTTGGCAGGTATATAGGTCATAAGTATGCCTAGGGCAATGTAAGTAGTTTGGTAAGCTGGACAAAAAGGTAAGTATATGTGACTGCAAAGGTCAATGAGAGCTAGTATATGATAGGGCTTGATTTTGCAGCAGAGCCAAAGTCGTGCTCAGCCTAGGTTAAGGTGTGTTGAGGCCTGTCTGGAAGACTGGAGGGCTGGCCTCACCAGGAGTCTATTTGTACGAATGATAGGAGGCCTCTTGGGAAAGTCTCTTCCTGAAAAGATAGAGTAATGTTGGTACATAACAGCTCCCGAGCATCGGCAGGGGCAAGGTGATTTTAATCATCATACACAGATCATCCTTATTTACTGCCTGCGTGGATTGGCTTGGGTTTTGGAGAGGAGAGAGAGGGCTACCAATGAAACAAAGTTAAATTTCTCCAAAATTCTAAGTGTCTTGGAAGGCATAGGTATTCACTCTTTTTAAATCTGTAGGGAGAAACATTTGCGCCTCTTTCCTATCTCAGGACATAATGGGTTTGAGGGTTGAATGAACCTTTGTTCCCCAAGTGCCCTAAAGGAGCACAGGGAACACTTCTTGTTTCTCTTACTCTTGTTAAGGGAGGTGGAAGAGCTAACCGTATTGGGCAGAACTTTGTTCACTGGGACTTATCTACCAGTGAGCAGAATGCACACAGGTGACATACCTTCTCCATTCTTCTACTCCCTGGCCTTTTTGTCTCCTTGCACTTAACCTAGGAGGGACCCACAGCCCATATTCTGAGGAAGGTCTTGTAAACCAGACCAGATACAAAAGGCGGGTCTAGATTTAGGATTATCAGGGATAATTTCTTTAATCAGTCCAAAGTTATGATTACATTGCTTTACTAAGGTCTCAATCAGCGAGCGCTGGAAAGGACACCCAGGAGACTAAGATACCTGGTGGTGCACATAGAGGTAGCTCCCTACTGCCTCCTTGATCGTCACGGAAGCACACCAGAAGTTTTGTCTTAGCAGCCCACGCAGAGTGAAGAATCCTCCAGGTCAGAGGAATGCAAGGTGGGAGGAAGTTGGGCAAATCAAATTACCTAAAATGAATGTCTTGATGTGCTATACATACATACTTTCTCAGTTTATTTCTTGCCACATCTTTGGGGCAAGGCTTCCATGCAAGAATCCTGGTCATGACTGGCTTTACTTCATTCTCCCAGCTCTCTGTGTGTGTTACCAGGTGTATAGGGTAGGCCTGTTTGTGTAAGTGATATGGAGTCTGGTTTGCAGCCCCCATTATGCCTCTGTCTGCATGCCTGAGCTTGCAGGCTCTAAGATCTAAGTTGAGAATGAAAGGTAGAAAGCTCAGCTTTGACTGTCTAACTGTGCTTTCCAACATAGTTATCCAAAGGCCCAGCATTTTGAAGATTCCCACATAAGCAAACCAGTACTTTATTTCTTATTTGTCTTGTGGTGTTGCTGCATTCTGAACTGCTAACAAGGTATATTTAGTGGAGAGTAACAAAGGTGAGGCTGTCTGTTTTATGCAGTGCAGCAGAAAACGGAGACAGCCACAGCTCTGTGGAAGGCATTGGGCAATCAGCAGGGGAGGGCACCAGCCATATTGGAGATTTGGCAGCTTCAGCAAAGCACAACATGAGCACAGCTTGACTTCAGACGACATTGATAAAAGATGTCATCAGAGGCAGCATCAGTGAAACTGCACATTCACCAGACTTCACAGAGATTGGAAGCTTGCTGTTAGTGCCACGTGGAGCCAGAGCTGAAGCCAGAGCAAAAGAGGAGGAAGTGGTACCCGAGAGGCCTTGCTCTTCAATACCAGTGGGACATCTCCAGGGGACATGCAGGAATGCTTGGGGAAGCTTTTAAGGGTATCTGGAAGATATTCAATAATAGGTGAGGGAAGAATTAGAAAACTACTGTGTTTCTATAAATCTGACTCTCTGTCACTCCCAAACCAGTAGGGCCTGGGGAAACGCAGGTGCCGAGGACTTTGAACAGCTGTTTGGCATACCTTTTCCTTATTTCTAGTCATACCAAATCTGATAGCCAATTTGAGTACTTAAAATAAACTCTTTGATTGGTTTGATAACCTTAAATCTTTTCTTTTCTTTTTGTTGTTGTTGACTGTAAATGGGGAGCCTTAACATCTATTTTTAGCATTTTGACAGCTTCTGCATTACTGAGTCCTGAATTTACCAATTAAAATAATATTGGTTGCTATGTTCTGTGACAGGAGAGAGGATGGGCGATGAATATGTATAAAGAGGAAAGTGATGGAAAGACGAATGGAAGGAAGATTTAGCAATAACATAGGAATTTCAAGTTTTAAACTACATTGGATTATAAACTCCACAAAGACTTTTTTTTTTATTAGGGTGGGTTTCCAATTCCTAGCACAGTGTATGACATGTAATAGAAACTCAGTATTTTTTGATGAATAAATATTGACTACATTTGTGTATTATTATCTATGCAACATCTAAAAGAGACAGTCTACAGGAAGTTGTGCTTGGGAGAATGACTGAGAGAGAGGAAGTAAGAAGGAGGACAAGAGAGAGAAAAATTGAACTGAAGACAAAGGATTTTGAATAGGGTGAGAGTGACATGAATCTGTCCCTTGAAACCCTAAAGCCACCATCAATCAATTTAGCTGCTTTTCTTGGGTTTTGCCTCTTCAAACAGTAAGGAACTGTGCGTGCATTTTCTGGGAATGTTTATTGAAGAAAAGTAACTCAGAGCATAACACAGAACAGACTCTCGGTTGCCTATGAACAATTTGTTCCAAAAAATCAAGGTTAAACGTTATTGTAGTGATAAAATGAAGACGTTTTCAAGATCTGCCCTACTGAGACCCTGGCCTCTTATGCTGACTCACACCCCTTCATTGTGGATAGTGGCCCTGTCTCATTAGCCAGGGCCATCTGCACTGGGGGGTGGGGAAGAGGGGGAAGAGGTGAAATGACACCTACCCATTGTTGTTCCCATGTAGCCAGTCACCTCAGAATAGCAGAAAATTGCCAACAGGAGCCATTAGAGTCATTGTAAAAATTCTGAATATTAAAAAATAAATCTGAATTTCTTTTTCAGAATGAAGAGCGTCATAAGCCCTCCAAAGAGAACAGAGCTATCGGCAGCCTGATGTGTTTTCAAATTGAAAGCTGGGTAGTGCTTTTTCTTTTTTAGATATACACTTTGCTATAAAATAAAATGCCACAATCAACAGTTGGATTTCACTGTTATAACTTGTTCAGTTCCTTTAAATTAAATTGTGGTTAAAACCTGAAACAGACATGCCTTTTTTTTTTTAATAAAATGAAAGTAAAAGATTGATGAGCAGAAGAAAGAAGTGGTGAATTCCCTGTCCTTCCTACCCAAAGCTGATGACGGTGACCGAGCAGTTCCAAGAATTGGTAAGGTGTTTTGTCATCTTAATGTGCTCAAAAAACATCTTTTCACAACTTGTTTTCTGCGATGTGTTTATTTCTCACAAATTCTTGCCATAAGATTTTTTTTTTCCTTTGAGAGTGTTTTATGAAACTGCCACAGTAAAGACACATTTATCTTCTACTTAAATTATTTCATTGATGGTTTTCTGCCCTCCATTTTCTCTAATCTTTTTTTTTCCTGCACGTGATGGATGGACTGATTCTTTGATTTCTTCTTCTTTCTCCCCTATTTCCTATTTATTTTTTGTTTCTTGCTCTCTCTCACACACACACATATATATCCTTGACCTTATCTTCAACCCTTCTCTTGATATCTTCATTTCTGCTATCATATTTTACATCCCTATGGTTTCTTCCTTATTGCTGGAATGCTCCTTTTGCATAGCCTCCTGTTCATATTCTGTGTGTGCAATGTATTCCATCCTCTCTCTGCATTTATTGGTGTGTGTTTGTGTGAGAAGTTTTCTTGTCCCAGCAGTCTTGTTTTCCTCCAATTTGTTTTTGTTTTCTATCTATTTATTTTAGTCCCTATCTTTTGAGTTAAAGACTTTTCTCAGAGATCTGGCAATCCTTGTTGGCTAGCTCTTCTTTCAGAGTCAGGGACAAAGAAGCTGATTTAGAAGCTCTGAGAACATATGTAGAGCTTGTTGACTGTGAACTGCCATATGGGTGATCAGCTTGGAAATTTGTTGGGAAGCCTGTGATCTCAACATCTTTGGTTCTTTCCCCGGGATGCTCAGATTTCATCAACAAGATTCTTCAGTTTCCTGCCTGAGAGCCTGGTGGGAAGAAAGATTGACTTTTCTTTTTCATTCAGCATAATTTTCTTGAGTTCCACCAAATTTGTTACGTGTGTCAATAGATAATATAAATGGAATCATACAGTATGTAACCTTTGGGGATTGGCTTTTTTTCACTCAGCATAGTTCCTTTGAGCTCTATGAAAGTGGTTGCATAGATCAATATTTCATGCCTTTTTACTGCTGAATAGCATTCTGTGGCACGGATGTACTGTAGTTTGTTAGACCATTCACCCGCTTAAGGACGATTGGATTGTTTCCAGCTTTTGGCTATTATGAGTAAAGCTGCTCTGAACTTTAACATACAGGTTTTTTTGTGAACATAGGTTTCATTTCCCTGGGAACGCCCAGGAGTAGGATTGCTGGGTAATACGGTAAGTGCATGTTTAGTTTCAAAAGAAACTATCAAACTATTTTCCAGAGTGGAGTGCCATGTTGAATTTCCACCAGTAATGTATAAATGATCCAGTTTCTTTGCATATTCTCCAGCATTTGACAACTGTTCATTTTTAATTAGGTTGTTTATTTTCTCATTGTTGAGTTTTGAGAGTTATTTTACATTCTGGATATAAGATCTTATCAGATATGTTTTGCAAATATTTTCTTCCAGGCCCTGGCTTGTCCTTTCATTCTCTTAACAATAACTTTTACAGAGCAAAAGTTTTTTATTTTGATGAAGTCCAATTTATCAATATTTTCATTTATTGATTGTACTTTTGGTGTCTTCTCTATGAATGATTAGCTTAATCCAAGGTCACAAAGAATTTGTCTTTTTTTCTTCTAGAAGTTTTAGAGCTTTAGTTTATGTGTGTATGTCTTTGACCTATTGTGAGTCAATTTTTATGCACAGTACAAGGTATGGAACAAGGTTCCATTTTAACATACGGATATTGAATTGTTTCAGCACTATATATTGAAAAGGCTATTCTTTCTACATGGAATTGCCTTTCATCTGCCAAAAATCAATTGGCCATATTTTTGAGGGTCTATTTCTAGATTCTTTATTTTGCTCTGTTGATCTATATATGTTTTCACCCATGACACAGCTTTGTAGTGAGACTTGAAGTCAAGTAGTGTGACTCTTCCAACTTTGTGCTTCTTTTCACAAATTGTTGTGACTACTCTAGTTCCTTTACCTTTCCATGAACATTTTAGAATCAGCTTGTCAATATCTACAAAACTCCTGCTAAGATTTTGATTGGGATTGTATAGGCCAATTGAGTAGTATTGACATCTTAAGAATAATGAGTCTTCCAATGGATGAATATGATATATGATTCCATTTATTTAGGTCTTCCACGATTTCTTTCATCAGTATTTTGTAGTTTTCAGCACACAGATCTTTCACAAATTTTGCTAGATTTATATGTATTTCATTTTTTTGATGCTATTATAAATTATTGTGCCAATTATCAATCTGTTTTTCATACTTCATACTTGTTTTTGAGCTCTTAATGTTCAAGAGCTAGGACATCGTCTAGCGTAGACTAAGCACTTAATAAATTTACCAAAGTTTTGCTTAACTCACTCCATCATCCAGCTGAATTAAATAGCCTTAGCATTAAATGTTTGAAAATTAAAAATGTGTATTGATTGGGATTCGTGGATTGAGATAGAAGGAGATGAAAGTCATTGTGATACATTTCCGCCTCCATTTCACAAGCCTAGGAGAATAATTTAGGGTGAAATATTCTTATAGTCTGGGCATTCTTCAAGATTCATGTGACTGGCATTAAAGGCTCTGATAATGATCACTCCTAGGTGATCAATTTGATTATACATACATGGTACTCTTTAAATTGAAAGCAATCTGGTTGGTCTTATGGAATTGTGCAAAGTAGAAAGTTGTGGAACCAGAGCAATTCCACTTATCTTCTCCCCTCCCTTAACCATTGGAAATAGTTCCTGTTTCGTTACTCGCTGGTCACTAATTGTCTCAGGTTGTTACAGCAGAAGAAAGGATTTAATTTTCACTGGCTGTTTGCTCCTAAGAGAAGTAGGAGTTTACTCTATGTTTACTCCACAGAGAAGTGGTAGACTAATCACTATGGGCTTAAATATTTTACCTTACTTAGGGAGACAAAATTTGAAAATTCTGGATTGTAATCACTCTTGTGGTCAGGTCTTACTGACCAGTATGAAGCACTATCTTCTTTCATTTACTCAAATTATTGCATTCTAAATTAAATCTTTGAGTATGACTCTCACCCTTTTCCAAAGTGAAGATAATTGCAATCATATTTTTCTAGAAGAAACACTTTTTAATTGTCACATTCACTACTAGTATTCTTTCTCTCTCTGCAGTTAGGATTGCATATCTACCACTCAGTGGAAGCTATTCTTGCAAAACTTATCTGTAGCTCCATTTTGGTCTCCTTCTACTCTTAGACTTCTCTGAGTTACTTAAACCCTCTTGCCACCATTTTTCTTGGCATTTTCTCCTCCTTTGGCTTCAATAACATGTTTTAACATTAGTTCTTTTGTCTCACTGGCCTTTTTTTCTTTCTCTTTTGCAAGTTTTCTTAAACCTGGAAAGGCTTCACAGTTGTGAAAAGGAGGATGCAGCAGTGACCTCAAGGGGCTGACAGTCAGAGACCAGTTGGGGACAGGTGGGGGGCAGTCATGGTAGATGTCAGCAGGGACGAGTGACAGATGAAGACTACCCCTATGCATTGGCCCTTCTGGGACTCTGGGCACAAATGCAAAGGAAGCAGGAAAGGACTTGAAATGACTGAGGTTAATTTTCACACCTAGAAGAATGAGTGCTCAAAATAGAAATTAAATTCAGTTGTAGAAATAAAGTTATTCCTTGGCAAATGTCAGTTTGTGGCCTACAATTCATACAGCACACAGCAGTTTCAAATGACTCTGTCTTACACGTTATTTGACCCTGGTAGTATTACAAAGAAGACAGATCAATTATGGTTGCTTTCCATTCAGAGTTAAATGACTTTCCCAAAGTCCATGAAATCCAATAGCAACAAGGCAGGAATTGAATTTCAAGGCCTCTGCTCCACAGTGCCATGTTCTTTCCACTAGACCCCAAACCTTAGGGATGAACTGGTTACTTAATAATTTCAGGAAAAAAAATCTAATGATCCATCATCAGTGGGACTAATGCCAAGTCAGATCCAGAAGGAAAGACCTAGTACTCAGAAGCAGTAGAAACTATGTTTATATGACATATTTTCAAGTCAAACCAGTTGACACAGCCATCAATAGAGCTGATGGCTATGCGATATAAACTGATTCATCCTACTTTGTCATTTTAGTGTCTAAGAATGATTGCTGCAGGCTTCAAAATAGAGGAATAGCAGTTTAGAGTTGGATTCATTCTCTTGTGCAGCCCCTGTCATTTTGCAGGTAAGAGAACAGAGATCTAGAGGGTTATGACTTTTGCAAGGTCGTACAGCTGGTTAGTGATGGAAACAGAGTCAGGTTTAAGATGGCGTATTTTTCCTTACACTGTCTTACTTTTGGGAAAACTGAGACGGTAGGATTGCTTCCATTTTGGCTGAGCTAAAGAGGCTGAAGAGCACAAGGACATTTGAAGCAAGTCGGATTTACTTTGTCCCATGCTTCCTGGGCTGGATGCTCCTCCCCGCATTTGGCTGCTCGTTATCAGAATATTTCATTAATCCTATTAGACAGTACTTTTGTTATTAAAGTAATAACCTTTCCTTGAAAAATATAAATATTTTTAGCTTCTGAAAGTAGAACTTGTCTCCAAGAGTACTTGCTTAGGGTGTGGTGAGCGGTAAATATGTCTTCAGTCCATTAGCTTCCAGCTTTCATCATCATTTTCAAATAATTCTCTTTAAAAGACTTGAAGGTCATACAATTTTTGCCAGCCCTACAAGGCATCCAGGTCTTAGATTCATTTATTATTCTACAATGGGATGCTTATCTAAATTGCTGTCCTTCTTATTTGCTTATTACTCTTTAGTCTTTTTCCTTTTCCTAGTTCTTTTCATTAATTTTTATCTCAACTTCAATTATGTCTCCCCTGTTCCTCCTCCTCACCACCCCCCACAAATTGGATAGCAAGTGTATTTCATTCCAAACAAGGATACTGCCATAATTCATCAGCCATGTGGTCAATTAATTAGCCTAAATTCTTGAACACCTGTCAAGTCTTGCTGAGTTGGCAGGTTCTTCTCCCTCCTTACTTTCATATCATGCTTTGTCTTTTTGACTAGTCATTTGGTTGAGTTCCAGTGATGAATAATCTGGTTTTGCTGTAGGTTAGAGTGTTTAAAATTGAAATATGAGCCGATAGCCCCTTTTTGTGCCATACCAAAACATATTTAACCCCATTTAGTCTATCTTTACCCAGCAACCTCCATAATTTCCCAAGACTCCGTGTCAGGTATGGAAGTGTTGTCAGGGGCCTGGATTCTGGCAGTTATTGCTGAAGTGCAGGCACTTATCAGCCCTAAATGAGGCTACTGCCTTAGCCTCCTAATTGGTCCTTCTTAAGTCCTTCTTAAGTCTAACAATCATATCTTCCCCTAACCCTCCACATTTCTTATACTTTAGCCTCATGAAGGCACCTGATGGTCCTCAAGTATGCCTCGCTGCTTTTCTTTACCCATTCTATCTACATGAAATGCCCATCTTTTTCCATCCATTGAGCATTAGATGCCACACACATAAGAAGACTCAGCTGAAAGTTCGGCTCCTACACGAAGTCTTGCTAACCCCTGGTATCTTAGATTGGGTTTCTGAGAAATACAGCCTGAGGCAAGAATTCAGGAATACTTGATTTATGGTGGAGATGCTCTTAGGAAGAACCTGAAAGCGGGTGAGGGAAGCAGGCAGAGAAAAAGCAAGGTTGTCATCTTAGGAAAAATCTTGCTTTGGTCTGACCCACTGGTGGTGGGATGGGTGCCTCTAGAGCATCAGCCACACCACAAAGTTTTCCCTCCACACGATAAGGGGCTGAGTCTTTTGTACTCCCGTATTGATTAGTCATTGACTATAGGCTCTTGAGAGTTGGTGAATGTTACCAGCCGTGTGGCTCCCATCAATAGAGGACAGTTTTCTTGAGAAAGGGGCTATATTTCCAGGACATCACACCCCAGCCAGGGAGCTCTTAGCAGCCAACACTCACAGTACCTGAGACCCAGTAAATGTGGTAGGTAGGGGCCCCAATAGCATCTAAAACATCAACTAAATTAAAATTTTTTTCACCCCTCTGTTGTGCTTATACCTTATATGATTGTTTGTTTGTCTCAGATAGCAACTTTCCCATGCTTCCTGAATCTTTGGAAAATTAGAAATATTGAAAGGCACCCAGAGAAGTTTATTCTGATGTTAATATGGCATCCAATGGTTTAAACACCAAAATTGTAGCTCATCTTAAAAAAACTGCCTTTGATTATTTCAGTTTGTAATGTGAATATGAATAAAAGCCAAGATTTTAAGGTTTATGACAGATGGGCTAAGGATATGAACAAGCAATTCACAAAAAGTAATAGAGCATATAAGCACATGAAAAAATCATCAGCTTCATGAGTAATCATAGTAATACAATAAAAAATAAGATACTGTATAACACTCATAAGACTGTCAACTAGTACATAGGACCCTAATACCTACTGTTGGTGTGGATGTGGATAAATAGACACTCTCATGCATTACTTATGGGAGGATGAATTGGTACAGTCTATTTTGGAGGGGATGTCAACTTAGCAATGCATATCCAAGTGCATACTCTTTCATATCGTGATTTCACATTTTGGACTTCAACCTAAAGAAATAATTGAAAGAGACCCAAAGAAAAGATTTTAATGACTAATAAAGACTAAGATCTTCATTTCAGTAGCACTCATAATAGAGAAAACTTGCAAACAATATGTATAAAAATCAGTGATTGATTAAATAATTTTGATATACTAAATACTAGAATCTATTTAGCCTTTGAAATGACGAAATTGTGTTTATTTACTTAGAAAGATACTCATAATACATTGTTTAAAAAGCAGATTATTAATAATAGATAATTGCCCTCTATCATCTAGAAGGGACTTCCTGGTACTGTATCAGGACAACAGCTGGAGATAAAAGAACATGAATATATACCTATGTTACATTTGACAATTATTTAGCCTCTCTGCGAATGAAACTTTTTTTTGTGTGTGAGGAAGATTGGCCCTGAGCTAACATCTGTTGCCAATCCTCCTCTTTTTGCTTGAAGAAGATTGTCCTTGAGTTTATCCCTACCAGTCTTCCTCTGTCTTGTATGTGGTATGCCGCCACAGCATGACTTGATGAACAGTGCATAGGTCTGCGCCTGGGATCTGAATGCACAAACCATCGGCCGCCAAAGTGGAGTGCATGAACTTAACCACTATGCCACCAGGCTAGCCCCTAGAGAATCAATTTTATCAACTGTGAAACTGAAATAAGAGTATCTACTTTGCAGAGATGCGAGAATTGGAGAAAACGTATTTAAAATGCCTAGCATAATGCCTGTTGCTTACTTAGCAAACTTTCAGTAAATGCTAATGGCCATCAGCAGCATTACCACCACTACCACCAACTCTATCAGTCAAGGGGGAGGCTCACCTATTATTGAATGGGTAGAGCTATTTCAAGGTGATTGTGGAATGGGGGCTATTTGACACACACACATTTTTACACATTGGAAATCAGGCTAAATCAGAGACTCATGGGTTGTTCCTGCCAGAAGAGATCTTTAAAATCATCTTAACTAACCCTCTCAAATTATGAATGAGACTCAAAAAGTTTAGGTAATTTCTGCAAGATCCCTCAGTGTCAGAGGCAGGGACAAACTTGGACCTCCAGATTTCCATCTACATTCTCTCTACTATGAGCATGAGTGCCTCAAAAGGGAAAAGAAGGGCCCAAGGATACACACTTGAGAGGCACTCAGGGCACAGGGACCCTTTCATTGTCCAATCCCTGAACTTTCTTGTCCTATGCACAATTTAATATCTATTGTTTTCATTTGCCCAGGATACCCCCCATGTCTTCTCTTTGTTCTTTGGTGAATTCCTCCTTTCTCTGTGATCCTGGAGGGGCTTCAGTAATAGTTTTCTGCACCTCCTGGCCACAAAGTATTGGAGCTGTACTAAGTCTGGCCATTCATAGCATCCCATCTCCCTTGCTGCAGCTCTAAGGCACATGAACCAAGTGGGGTCATTAAGAATTCTTCCTTGAGTTTTTAATCTATGGATAGGAGAAAGAAGCTCTAGTTTTCCTTTGAGAATGCTAAGTTGGGATGCCATATGTCTGAATTTGTCTGTGGCTATGTTCTCCTATCAGTCTTCCAAAAGGAGAAGGTCCAGATATGGTAGAACAGAATGAACGAGTGACACAGAGAAGCAGGTCCAAGAAATGGTGACTGGAAGTCTAGATGATATCACATGGGTTGATGGCATCCCTAAGTCTAGTTACACTGAGTTCCTTTCCCAGTTTTGTGGACCAAGTTCTCTCTCTCTTTCTCTTGCTCTCTAGCTTTCTCTCTCTGTGATTAAATTACTTTGAGTTGAAGTTTTACCATTTGAAACCAACAGTTCTGTTCAATATAGCACATTGCTTACTCTGGTCTTCAATATCTGCCATCTGTATTTCCAGGACATCACACCCAGTCCCTTCTGTGTCCTTAGTTATTAGCTGGGACGGGGGAGGCATCCTGAATCCCTGGATTTACTCCTGGCTTTGTCTTTTAGCTGCTCATGATGTGATGAGATGAGCTATTTGGAGGCAAGATTGAAAATTGATCAGAGGAGCTGTCTCTGATTTTCATCTTTTCTTCTTGAACATTTCCTACAGGGGTAGGGATTTTAGAGATGAAGTAAAGTAGCCTCATCATTTTACTGATGAGAAATCAATGGGTTAGAGGCATTTATTAAGGTTAAAGGTAGAGCTTGACTCAAATGTCATCATATTTCTGGTCCAGGGATCTTTCCACCACTGCAGCCTGTTCCCTCCAACCTCACTGGAGTCATTTCTCTTTCCTGGAATCTTGTGAAAGATCACTGCCTCCTTGGTTCTAGTGAATGAAAGGAGAGTTCAGATCATGTTCAGAAAATGGACCAATCCCTCTACAGCCATATATTTAACCTAATTACACAAAATCTAAATTCTATAAAACTAACCTGAATGAGTGTGGGGTCTTACAAAGTGCATATTACTTTCCTTTGTCAGTTTACCTAAAAATACTCAAAGAATAGAATATTCTGTATCTTTTTATGATTCTAAGAGTAAGAATTTACCAAAAACTAACATCTCCCTCAACTCGGAATGGCTGTTACTTCCTGAATGTTTCTGATTTTGTTTCCAATGTAAACAGTATTATAATTAATATTTTTCCCCTGCAAAGGGCCTTCTTGTCCTCAATAACCCATAAGACAGATTATAGACTTGAAAAATGTGTTATTAAAACAACAAAGCTTATTTGTTAACAACATTAGAAGATTTCAAATCCACCACAAAATCTTTGTTAGGAACCAAATGGGGATGGGCGCTGTAGCAGACATTGTATGAATAGCTGTCCTGGTGGAGGTACATCAACAGCAGATTGATTTCCTCCCTGGAGCTGAGGAGCAGTGTACAAGGTTGTTTATCCTTCCCTCTCGTCCTTGAAAATAAATGGTCCTCTTGTTCACATTTTTATGTGCTGACTTCCCACATCACCTACCCGTCTAATCTCCTTTTTATAGCACCCTTTCGATTCCTCGCTTCCTGAAGGACAGGTCCAATGGAAGCACTTTGGTGAGGAGGTCAAGGTAGGAACTTAATCATCTTTTTTTGTTAGAGTGTCCATGTGGACAGGGAATCCGTGTGAATTATAGGGAAATTTCTGAGGGAGGGAGCTGACAGCAAAATAATACTGTGATTCTTTCTAATGAAAGCCTTTATTTCTTAATCCCTAGAAAAGGCAAAATAATCTTAGATGTTTAGTTGCAAACAATTTAAACAATTGGCTTTCTATATTTTTGGAAGATGCAGCTTTATACGCTGGGAAGAATACTGACTCGGGAATATGGAAATCTAGTCTGTTTGCAGATGCATACTAGCTGTAAGACATAATACACACCAATACCACAGGCCTTTAGATTAGATTACCTCAAAGTTCCCTTATAGCTATAACGTCCCAGGACTTTTCTAATAATGATTCGGAACTAAGGAGCCCAGGCAAAGGCATGACTCTGGATGTTCATACAATACAGACCGAGTGGGCTCAGTCATCTTTCCTTGTCGCTGGCTCATTTACACCTCCTCCGTCTAGTCCTGTTTAAATGGACAAGGGCTCCACACAACCCTGTAAGTACTTGCAAAACAATTTACATATACTATTTAGTGACAGCTCTATTATTGTGGTCTTTAATTGGAAAGATTATTTCTTTTAGAGTCATTCTTTTTGACCTCAAACAGAGGCATTTTTCAGGTTCTATTCCCTGAAATGCTGTTAATAAATGTTCCTTATTAAAAAACTTTCTGTAATGAAGTAGATTTAACAAAGACTATGTCATACACTCCCCTAGCAATTCACTTTGCTCCTTGGATAATAAAAGTTCATTGAAGTCCTGCTGTAGAGATCCCTGTTTAATTTTGTTTAACACAGCATGGTAGGCAGCATAATTGTCTCCAAGAATGTCCATGTTCTAATCCCAGAACGTGTGAGTATGTTATATCACATGGCAAGGGGGAATGAAGGCTGCTAATCAGTGGACCTGGAGATGAGAAGATTGTCCTGGACTACCTGCGTGGGGCCAATGCAATCACAGGAGTCTTTAAAAGTGGAAGAAGGAAGCAGAGGAATCACTTTCAGAGTCACACAGGGAAAAACTTGACTGGCCACTACTGGCTTTGAAGATGGAAGGGTAGCTTCTAGACACTGGAAAAGGCAAGAAAGTGGGGCTGGCCCCGTGGTCAAGTGGTTAAATTCGCGCACTCCGTTGCAGGCGGCCCAGTGTTTCATTGGTTCGAATCCTGGGCGCGGACATGGCACTGCTCATCAAACCACGCTGAGGCAGCGTCCCACATGCCACAACTAGAATGACCCACAACGAAGAATATACAACTATGTACCGGGGGGCTTTGGGGAGAAAAAGTAAAAAAATTAAAAAAATCTTAAAAAAAAAAAAGGCGAGAAAATGATTCTTCCCTATATTCTCCAAAAAGAATGCAGCCCTACTCTCACCTTGATTTTAACCCAGAGAAACCCATTTTGGACTTCTGACCACCAAAACTGTATAATAAATATGTGTTGTTTTAAGGCACTAAGTTTATAGTAAATTGTTACAGCAACCAGGAGACACTAATACCCACAGTGTTTTCCCATGTTATATGACTATAGAGCACTTACTAATATCTTCTGGATCTTGTGTCCTGTTTGGAACAAAATTTGGGAGGAATTCTGGTCTCAGCTCTTCTTCCTTCTCTAGATTATCACTATCCTATACAACTTTCTGCAATGATGGAAGTGTGTTATATCTGTGCTGTCCAATATGGAAACCACTAGACACAGGGTAGCTATTGAACACTTGAATTGTGGCTGATGCAACTGAGGAGCTGAAACTTAAATTTTATTTTATTTTAATTAATTTAAATTAAAATAGCCACATGTGGCTAGTGGCTACCATATTGGACAACATAGCTTTAGATCAAAGTTTTCAAATTCAGTTGCCTACAGGGGCCAGACAGGACTATACATAGTCCTTTGAGAAGCAGATCAACAAAATAGCAGTGGAAGGATTATGGTGAATGGCACTGACTCTTGAGCTTCCATGTTCTGGAGATTGATGAGGAATAGTGGAGAATGGGAGAGAGGTGTTCCTCAGAGGGTATGCCTCTGCTACAAGGGCAGAGCTACTCGGCTCCAGCTAGTTATTGCAGTGAGGAAACAGAGACTTATCAGAGCTAATTTTTCAAGAGAAGCTAGAAATTTGAGGTTTTATCTCAAATACTCTGATTTTTCAGTTTCAGTTAAAAGCAAGCAGGGGCACATCAGCCTGTAGACTTCCAGTTTAGGAGCCTGGAACAAGAAGGAGGCAGAAACTTTTCCTTTATTTTAAGTCTGAGGCCCTCCCCTAAGGAAGAGGTGCATATCAGCATTCAAGGCAGGCAGGGCTGTTGAGTACAGTTGTATAGACTGGGCACTGCGTGAGTCATCACTGACATTGAACACAAAGCATGTATATATTTATTCAAATGAATTTTTGGCAGACAGCAGTCTTTTGTTCTAAGAAAGCTAACACATTATGATAAGTTTCCAAGCATGGATGTAAATTGACATGAAGAAATGAAGTTTTTAGTCTTTTACATTGCTGTATGAGCTAGTGGCAACTCTGACAAGGAGAAGTGTGAGTTGAAAGGAGAATATCTAGGAAAGCTGCAAATCAGATAAAATTCAGCTTTATGAACCCATTGTTTGTAAACTCTGAACTATTTTTTTCTTACACATTTATTAAAAGAAAAGATCTATATCTTTCCCAAAAGGGTGCTGGATCACTTACACTCGCTGCGTGTTCCTGCTGTGTTCTCAGAGAGCACTCCATTTTGTATATCACTGCTCTTCCTTGCAATAGCTTATTTAATTGATTTATGTCTACAGTCCCAGTGCCTGCTAATGCAGAAAGCTCGCACAGAATCTGCTCAGTGGATTCTGCTTGAAGGACTGTTCTTTCTTTCATATGTCTACTACAGGCATCCTTTCCTTTCTAGCTCTCTCTGTTGTTCTTTTCTCTCAACCCCTCGCTGTCTTTGCCTCTCTGTGTCCCTGTCTGCCTCTGACTCTCTCACTCTCTTTCTTTCCGGCTTCATCTTTCTATCTGTGCCCTCACTCCTCTCTCACATGGTCTCTTCATCACCTTCCGAATTGCTTCCATCTCCCTCTTTTTCACTTTTCTTTTTCTTTTCTCTCTCACTTCTTACTCTGCTCACTATTTCTAGCTCTGTCTGTCTTTGACTGTCCGTTCCCCCCAAGTGGGGCTTTAGAATCCGCAAAATTGAGATAGCAAAACATGTGACACATCAACCTTCATTTTCCAGTTGTGTGTTTATCAGGCATTTTCAGGCTTTTCTTCTTTCCGAGGTGAGGGTCCAGGTTGGAGAATGAGTGACAGTCGCTTCCAAATATGAAAACTTTTCTCAAAAGCATCAAGGTAAGGCCACTTAAAATGTCACTGAGCTTCACCAGCAGGAGCCTCCCAGTGACAGCTTTCTTCTTTCTCTCTCGTTTTTTTAATCTTAGAAAATAAGCTAGTAGGATCAAAGCGGAATTTCCTGCTGCAAATGAGAGTCACACAGCTGCTTATTTTAGTTTCCATGGAGTCCACTCTTGTTGGGTCAGAAGAAGTGTTCAGGGAGATGAGTCTGGCTCTCACATCACACCAGTTTGATCAAGGAAGACCACACGGACAAGGAGGTGTAAACAAGAAAGGAAACTGGCTGTGCCTTGCTTTCTTTCAGTCTTGCTTTCAGATACTCGGCTATGAAGAAGCAGAGCTGCCATCCTGCCTAAGACAACTTGCTTTCTTTAACTTATTCTAGACTGGGTCACGTGGGCCACTCCCAGGTGTTCAAGTGAAAGGCTTACTCAGTTTCTCTTTGAGTTGTCTCAGAAATTTAGGATTTTTTCTAGAAGCAAATTTTCTTCACTTTCAATTGAGCACCCATCATTCTGGCATCAAATTTATACTTAGTGGATTCAGATGTATGATTGGCAGTGACAACAATAATTAGAAGATCCCAGAGTCCTCTTTCTCTGGTGAAGTAGGTGGAAGTCATCTAGTCATAGCAACTGAACTTGGAAGAAAGTTTCTTTGGAGGAGGTTGGTACACCAAGGTCTTTTGCTTTTCCATAAATTACAAAAGGAACCAGTTCATGAGCCAACTATGGGACATCTCGTTCTAGTCATGATTGAGTTCAGCAAGAGGGTCTTTCTGTTGGCCACTTCCTCAACTCTGCCTCAATGATTTTCTTATAACTAGCCAAAAGGACATCTTTCCTTGGTTAATTAAAACTTATACCTTGGGGGCCAGCCCAGTGGCACAGCAGTTAAGTGTGCGTGTTCCGCTTTGGCAGCCCAGGGTTCACTGGTTTGGATCCCAGGTGCAGACATGGCACCTCTTGGCAAGCCATGCTGTGATAGGCGTCCCACATATAAAGTAGAGGAAGATGGGCATGGATGTTAGCTCAGGGCCAGGCTTCCTCAGCAAAAAGAGGAGGATCAGCACAGATGTTAGCTCAGGGCTAATCTTTCTAAAAACAAAAACTAATACCTTGACCTACATTTGATTGAACAAAGCTGGCGGTTCGGGAGGTAAACACGTATGCTTTCCCTTGCTCTTTCTGCCTTGGCATCACTGGCCTTTCTCATTCCCTTGAATTCCCCACATTTCTTCTGGCCACTGCTGTTTATTTTCCATGGAGTGCTCCATCTTAGCCTCTTCAACGACTTCACTTCTGCTCATCCCTCAGTTCTCCTCAGGTACCACTTCGTCAGAGAAACCCTCAGTGACTTCTTGACTATTATAGCATTATAATAACCTTCCAAATATAGGATTTCACATGATATATACTTCTCTTTCAGGTATTTCTCCTGATTGTGATTTAATAATTATTTCTGTGATTATTTGATTAATGTCTGTCTACCCTACTAGACTATATTTTCCACAGATACAAGGGCTGGTTTTGGTTAATTTGCATCCGCAGGGTTTGGCACTGAGTTAAGCACATGGTGAACACTCCATAAGTATTTGTTGAGTGAATGAATGGATGACTGGAAAACAGGACTAAAGCCCTGTAATGTCATTACAATGAATCGTCTTTCTTAGCCAAGATCCTTGTTTGTTGTTATTTACTAACTGCAGGAACAACTTAGCAAACAGGTACGGGCCAGTAGGGCCCAATACTCCAAGAGCCATTGGAGGTGACTATCTGAGAGGAAAAGAAAAAGAAAAAGGGAGAGGGTCAAAGAAAGAAACGACAGTGGCTCTGGTGAAGCCAATTGAATTTCTCTCCACTGATAGGATCAGTTATAGTAAACTGCCACTGGTTGAGAGCTTCTGAGTATCTGGAATTATGCACGTCTAATGAGGATTTTGAGAAGAAAGCACTTGTAGTAGTTTGGAGTGCAAACCTCCACAAGAGAGGTTCATAAAGGCCGTGAAAATGGATCAAGTGCCGTGTGAGGATGGATCAAGGTTCTCTAACCAATTCGAAGTTTTTCTGCATTCTATATGCAAGGGCTAAAAAGTGCAGATGACATCTATTAGAGATTTCAAGGGGAGAATGATGCAAAATCACAATGAAATTGGACAATGTTCATAACAACAGCTTTGGGGTCCAGTATCCAGGGGCAGCAAGAGTCCAATAACAGCTGCATTCCTGATCAGACTGTTCTTGTAATAAAGTATTCGACTAAAGAGTCTCCCTTGCTTCTTAACTATTTTCTGAGTCTGGTTTTTCCATCTTCCTGTGGACTGTGTGATCTTAATAACCTTCCCAACAACTTTCCAATAAATTATTTTTCTACTTACCCAGAATCAATTCCTATTGTTTGCAAGTAAGAAATCTTGGACTGCCATAAGAAATATGACAGAAAAAGCCAGGAAAAGGCTCTCTCTGGCGTACTTCCTGAACAAACACCAGTCAAACCAAACACAGTGTCCTGCAATGGCCAGGAATGGGAAGCATGGATGCTCTTGGCAGATCACCAAAGCCTCCGCAAGCAGAAATTCCAGAACAAGCCCCCTGTGGTGCAGGGTTTCCTCTTGGCGTGATAATTCTGATAAAGATAAGTCTTCATGAGACCTACTGATTGCTGGAGCCCAGAACTCCTGGTTCCCAGAGTTCAAAGGGGTAATCTAGTTCAGTAATTTTTAACGGGGGTTTCAAAGCAGTGGGTTCAACTGGTTTAAAATTTTGCCCCCCCATAAGACATTTGGCAATGTCTAAAGACATTTTTGCTGTCACAAGGGAGAGGGTTTCTACGGGCATCTGGTGAGTAGAGGCCGAGGATGCTGCAGAACATCCTCTGACGCACAGGAAAGCCCCTCACAACAATGAATTATCTAAGCCAAACATCAGTGTGTCACTATTGAGAAATTCTGATCTAAATTGTGTCCCTGAAACTCTCTTGCTTCTTAGGAAAGTTTTGTACTGGAAAAAAATCTTATACTGTAAAAATGTGAATTTTGTATCTTGAGACAGTCTGTAAAACAGCATTGTTCAGGAGAGTTGTGATTAGCACATGTGGCCACTGAGCACTTGAATTATGACTGGTCTGAACTGAGATGTGCATGTGTGAAATACACACTGGGTTTCTTAGTATGAAAAAAATGTAAAATATCTCACAATACTTTTAAAACATTTACATGTTGAAATTATCATTTTGAAATATTGAATTAAATAAAATAGATTATTAAAATTAATTCCACCTGTTTTTTACTCTTTTTTTTCCTTGTGGTTACTAGAAAATTTAAAGTTGCCTATGTGGCTCACATTATGTTTCCATTGGACAGCTCTGGCCTAGAAAAGGAGGAGGTAGTGAGTTAGAGATTTTGTACATAAGATATTCTGCCCACATTGAAAAGAGCAAAAGCTAAAAGAAATAATCTTTCATTTGTCCTTTAATTCCTCTACCCGGTAGACATTTTTGAACACATGCTATGTCGTAATAACTGGGCATATTAAAGATAAATACCTCTGCCTTTGTGAAGAATTCATAGTCTATTGAAGAAGTCAGAGAGTTAATGAAAGGGATTGCAGAAAAATGTGTATGTTAGGGTGTATATATAGAAGAAAGGGTGATTAGCTAGCTAGATGAGTCAGAGAGCACGCCTACAGAGAGGGGACGAAGTTTCACTGGGGTCTGCCCTTCCACACCTTTGAATATAACTAGTCATTCCCTCTTCTGGGACTTACCACCTGGAATGTGGTCTTCACCTCTCTCTGCCAACTAACACCCTCCCCGTCTTGAGCTGAATGACTGAACCCCACCTGGATCACTGTAGTCCAAAGTGATCCTTTGTGATTTTAAACTTCTAAAGTTCTTGGTTTGTTGATCTCAATAAGTACTTCAGAAGATAGTTCTTGCCAGTGCTCTCCTGTTCTATTGTAAAGCATGTGAGTACTGAAAAAGAAGTACACAAATATGTTTGTTGAATGGAAGAATGATCGTTCTAAAAGGTCTCATTCAATTAAGTCCCGCGTATAATTCTTCTTTGGATTTACAAGACAATGCAGTAATGCACAAGCTCTGTACAAATATCTTCACTAAATGATCCAGCTGTGTGCTTTCTCCCCTCTGGGCCATCACACTTGATGATCCCTTTGCAATTTTCCACATTGCCCTTTGCATGGGTAACTCCTGTTTAGCCTTGAGGTCTCAGTTTCAATGCTACTTCCTCTGGTAAGCCGCCTCTGACAACTGCCGCCCTAAAAGATTATGTGCTTCTTCTCCCAAGGCGCTCTTTGTCTCCTGAGAGTATGCTTTTCACACTCTGCATTAATGCTGATTCCATGTCCCATCTTCTTCATTAGACCATGAGCACCAAATGGCAGTTTCTCTGTCTTATTTGCTCACTGTTGTGTTCTTAGTTTCCAGCCTCAAGTAAGACACCGAGTATGTCTTGGGTTAGTTTTCCCAGAAGCAGACACCAGGGAGAGGATTTGTGTGCTAACAATTTCATTAGACGGTGTTCCCAGAAGAGGGTGGGAGGAGCAGAACAGAGCAGGTGAAGAAGCTGAGCAAGGGCGTAATTTCGGGTGATGTCCCACCTGACCCGAAGATGAGATGAGGCTCATCCTGATCTGGAATCTAACGCCTCCTGTTTTTCCAAGCTCAAGTCAAAGGAGCTAGCACTTCACTAGTCAATCATTGGAAATGAGCACACTTTGCCCTTCTGGTTCTTTGCCCTTGCAGGAAACCAGGCAAAGTGACTCTTGTAGCCCAAGGAAGTTTTATGCAGAGGGTAGCAGAGGCAGGCCACTAAAAGCAACAGCGCAGATGTTGGAGAAGGGGTGCACAGAAACTGTAAAGGGAATCTGATGGGTGCAGATGGAGCGGAGACAATGTCTGCTACATGGCAAATGCTAAAACATTTGTTGGATGGATAATTAAAAAAATTCTCTTTCAGATTGACTGACAACAGCATGATTAATCCAAACATTTATGTGAATATTTATGTGAAATGTAATTGATGAAAATGGCAAATATGGGATTGTGCCTTGGTAATTTTAAAACTGAAGAAATTTTTATTTCATTTTATATAGAATGAATGATCAGCAATTTATTGATCTACATAAATACAGTTTTAAGAAAAGTTTGGAGGAAACTATAAATTAGAAATCTACTTGGGCTGGCCCTGTGGCCGAGTGGTTAAGTTCATGTGCTCTGCTTCAGCGGCCCAGGGTTTCAGTGGTTTGGATCCTGGGCACAGACATGGCATGGCTCATCAGGCCATGCTGAGGTGGCATCCCACATGCCACAAGTAGAAGGACCCACAACTAAAAATGCACAACTATGAACTGGGGGGCTTTGGGAGAAAAAGGAAAAATACAGTCTTAAAAAAAAATCTACTCTGTTTTTCAGGAGGAAGTCAGGATTTTGTCTACTTTCAACTGATTTCAAAGAAAGAAGGTACAGTGGCCATCTATAAAACTTCTCTTGATACTACAGTTGTAGAAATAATTTGTTTCCTGAACCACTACCTGAACCTATTAAAATATTACTTACAGATATGACCCTTGTATAAAATAAGTCAGTACGGCAATGCTCATAATTATGACAATTATAAAAAAACGTAAGTAAATGATATGGCATCTTATTTTGATCTCAGGGCTGAACAGAAAAGCCTGCTGAATGAAATATTTCATCAATATTTCTTAATCAGCATGGCCATCATACTGCTTCCTTTGAATTTATGTCATCTTCCTGCACCTGGTGGAGGGATCATTATGCATTATGAAAACAGTTCAGTCTCACTAGGATGGCTTCTGATGGAGGTTTACACTTCCAGAGTTTGTCTTTAAACCTGAGTGCATAACAAAATATAAATCATGTGGTGTTTCCTACACAAGAAAGAAAAAGCCATAAGGGAGTGATCAATGTAGTGGCGATTACAGAATGAGTGATTTCAGATCAAGTGCGTGATCCTTCCCGTAGCAGGAATCTTATTTTTAATAGTTTTCACAGATGTCAGCACTGTGCATGATTATTTACAGCTGTATTGACTGAAGCTCCTCATTTCATTGCTTTAACAAAGTAACCTCCTTTAGCAAAATAGAATTTAAAATTGGGGTAAATTAAAGGGAAGGTAATTCTATCTGGGAGGAAACACCAATGTCACCTCAGATTTTGTCTTTGCTTTTATGAATGAGAGCAAAATTGACTTCCTTGTTAATGAGTGAATAAACTGTTTTATCAGAAGAGTGTTGGAGAACATGTAATAATAAATATATCCCTATTTTCTGGAATGTACCATTAATCTGGTTATGGAGGAACATAGCAAACGATAATGAAAAGGGAATACTTGCTTACTCCAGGTAAAATTAAAGTTATAGTTGTATGTGATAAAAACATTAAAATTTGTATATTTAGAGCAAAAATATTTATAGCAATTTAATTAAAGAAGTGCTTTAATTAAGAAGACAAGAAATTCTGAAAACACGTAATTGAAAGAAGAGCACATGTACAGAAAAAGAATCAATACATTTAAAAAATAACTTCAATCAATGAAACAAACTTTAGCTGAGTAATTCATCTTGAAAACAGCAGAGAGAGACATATTAAATATGAAAGAGCAGTTGAGAGCCTTGGAAAGTAAATTGAGAACTTTTAATATGCCTACTAAGATTTCTGGAGGGAGAGAATGAAGAGAACGTTGGAGAAATAAGATTTGAAACACAAGTTGCAGAATCTGAAACAGAGTACTCAGAATGGAAGGGTATTCTAAACACTGGCTAGGATGAAAAAAAAACACACTCAATACTTGGTATTGGAACTGCAGAACATGAAAAATGAAAAAGAAATTCTTAAAAGCTACCATAGAGAAGGGACAGACTACGTAGAATGTCAATTAATGGGACAGCCGACTTCATATCATTAACAAGAGGTGCCAAAAAAAGTAGGTGAAGAATAAGATGGTAGAAAAGGAAGATATCTTACAATGGGATACCTATTGACTCCTGTGGTGATAGCCTCAGTCTTTCTCAGTTTTATCTGTGAAAGTATAGACATAAGACCATTTGATCTCACATAGCACCATGTTCTTAATCATCCTGGTAGCCCTTTGTGACTCCAATCTCTGGGCTAGAGAATGCTAGTATTTGTCTATAGTCCTACTTAGAGATGAGCACTGTCAGTCTTCACTCCTCAGTGGAATCTGAAATTAAGACTAGAGAACTTGGTGGAAGACTCATATTCTTCTTTATGAGCCTTTCTTTTTCATCTTCCAACTCTTCCCCTGGGATCTGCAATCAGGTTACAAGGAAAGCTATGTAAATTAACCCCCCTAGAAGGGCATGGTCTTTGAACACCAAGTTAGATCTGATAAGTACTGGTTCCTGTATGGGAATATGTAATCATGTATTAATAGTAGAAGTGAAAAGAGAACAATATTGGACATATGGTCATCATAAATTACAGGAAGAAAATAAAAGTATATTATATTGTTAATATGAAAGAAAGATAAAGCATATCTGATTTTCTAGATGATCAATCAACTTGTAGAACCAGTGAGCAACCAGTCACCCAGCTCGCTGAGGTGGTACCATAGAGATATTTACACATATATATGACTTTTCTCACATCGTACTGTTGAATATCATATGACTTAATTAAAAAAATTAATATTCTCTTTTCAAACTAGTAAATTTTTAATTCATTACATTTTACTGATTATAAAATTGACCAAGTTATGGCAGAAAATATGGATAGAACAGAAAAGTTAATAAAAATACTGCTTGAGACGACCACTACTAACATTGTGAAGTATTTTTTCTTTGTCTTTGATTTAAGAACTTGAAAAAATATTGGCTCTGCCTTTCTTGAAAACAAATTTAATCTTTTGTGGGTTTCTGTATTATTCTTGGAGTCCCTAGTGACAAGCACATGACAAGCAGTCAATGAATGAATGGTTGGATGCATAAATGAATAGAGTCATGAATAAATGAATAGATATGTGAATGAAATTCATCAGGGAGAAAACCATGTATTCAAATTCAGGACTCAATTACAGAGATCCTAGTGCACAAAAGATGAAAAGAGAATAAATTATGAAGGTGGGTTATGGGCGGAGTAATCTAAATTCCAAGAAATGGCAGTGCGTAGTTTACTCTGAAAATGACAGCCATCAATCCCGAATACAGAGTTCATGCTTTGGGGAAAAAATGGAGTGATTTTCAAATGAGTACTAATGGCATCTATGTCATCTTCAGACACCTCAGCCTGTGGAATTACAAATGACGTATGTCAGTAAATGTAGCTATAATTAGGGACTTTCCTGTTCTGTGCTACTATTATTCATGTTACATTATAAAATGACACCATTACACATAATATAAGGGACACTTGAGTTGAGCTGGGCTTCTCAGTTCTTTTTCCCCTAGCATCATTGAAAAATAAATGACATATAATACTGTGTAAGTTTAAGTAATGATATGAAATATATCACAAAATGATTACCACAATAAGTTTAATGAATATACCTGTCACCTCACATATTTACATTTGTGTGTGTGTGTGGTGAGAACTTTTAAGATTTACTCCCTTAGCACTTTCAAGTATTCAATGCTGTATTGCTAACTATAGTCACCATGCTGTACATTATATCTTCAGAACTTATTCATCTCATACCTGGAAGTTTTTACCCTTTGACCATCTTCATTCATTTCTACCCCAACCTTACCTCTCAACCCTGGCAAACACTGATCTACTCTCTGTTTCTATGAATTTTGTTCTTTAAATCTCATTCATATAAGTGAGATGATGCAGTACTTGTCTTTCTCTGTCTTACTTACTTCACTTAGCATAATGCCCTCAAGGTCCATCTATGTCGTTGCAAATGGCAGGATTTCCTTCTTTTTTATGGCTGAATACTATTCCATTGTACACATGAAGCACATCTTTATCCACTTATCCATTGATGAACATTTAGGTTGTTTCCATGTCTTAGCTATTGTAAATAATGCTGCAATGAACACGCAGATGCAGATGTCTTTTTGAGATGATGATTTCATTTGCTTGGGATACATACTCAGAAGTGGGATAGCTGGATCGTATAGTATTTCTATTTTTAATTTTTTGAGAAACCTCCATAATGTTTTCCATAGTGGCTGTACCAATTTACATTCCCACTCACAGTGCACAAATGTTCACTTTTCTATACATCCTTGCCAGCACTTGTGATCTTTTGTCTTTTTGATAATAACTATTCTAACATATGTGAGGTGATAGATCATTGTGGTTTTGAGTTGCATTTCCCTGATGATTAATGATGTTGAGTACATTTTCACGTACATGTTGGCTGTTTGAATATTTTCTTTGTAATAATGTCTATTCAGGTTTTTTGCCCATATTTTTAAATGGATTATTTTGCTTTTTTGTTATTGAGTTGCGTAAGTTCCTTTTATAATATGGTTATTAACCCCTTATCAGATATGGGCTTTGCAAATATTTTCTCCCATTGCATAGATTACCTTTTCATTTTGTTGATTGTTTCTTTTGCTGTGCAGAAGCTTTTTAGTTTGATCCAGTCCCTCTTGTGTATTTTTGCTTTCGTACCTGTGCTTTTGGTGTCATATCCAAAAAATCATTGCAAAGACCAACGTCAAGGAGATTTTCCCCTCTGTCTTCTACCAGGAGTTTTGTTTTGTTTTTGTTTCTTGTTTTGGCGAGGAAGGTTGGCCCTGAGCCAATATTTGTGCCAATCTTCCTCTATTTTGTATGTGGGACGCCACCACACTATGGCTTGATGAGCAGTGCATAGGTCTGTGCCCGGGATCCAAACCTGCGAACCCTGGGCCACCAATGTGGAGTGCACAAACTTAACCACTACACCACCAGGCCAGCCCCTCTACTAGGAGTTTTATAGTTTCACATCTTACATTAAGTATTGAATCTATTTTGAGTTATTTCTTGTGAGTGGAATAAGATAGGGCTCCAGTTTCATTCTTTTCCATGTGACTATCCAGTTTTCCCAGCACCGTTTATCGAATAGACTATCTTTTCTCCATTGTGTATTTTTGGCTTCTTCATCAAATATTAATTGACCATTTGCATGGGATTCTGTTCCATCGGTCTCTGTGTCTCTTTTTATGCCAAATACCATACTGTTTTGATTACTATAGCTTTATAATATAGCTTGAAATTGGGAAATGTGATGCCTCCAGCTTTGCTCTTCTTTCTCAGGATTACTTTGGCTATTCAGAGTAATTTGTGAATTTTTAAAAAATTTCTGTGAAAAATGACATTGGAATCTTGATAGGGATTGCACTGAATCTATAGACAGCTTTAGATAATATGGACATTTTAGCAATATTAACTCTTTTGATCCACGAACATGGCATATCTTTTCATTTGTTTGTGTCTTCTTCAGTTTCTTTCATCAACGTCTTGTATTTCTCAGTGTACATATCTCTTACCTCCTGGGTATTCTTAAGTATTCCTAAATATTTTATTGTTTTTGATGCTATTGTAAATTATATTATTTCTTTATTTCCTTTTCAGGTAATTTGTTCTTAGCGTATAGAAATGCAACTGATTTTTGTATGTTGATTTTTTTACCTGCAAACTTTACTGAATTCATTTGTTAGTTCTAAGAGCTTTTTGATGTAGTCTTTAGGATGTTCTATACATAAATCATGTCATTTGCAGACAGAGACAGTTTTACTTGTTCCTTTCTTATTTGGCTGCTTTTTATTTCTTTTTCTTGTCTGGTTGCTCTGGCTAGGACTTCCAGTACTAGATTGAATAGGAGCGGTGAGAGTCGGCATGCTTGTCTTATCCCTGATCTTAGAGGAAGAGTTTTCAGCCTTTCCCCACTGAGTATGATGTTAACCATGGGCTAGTTATATATGGCCTTGATTATGTTGAGATATGTTTCTTCTATACCCATTTCATGTTGAGAGATTTTATCGTGATGGATGTTGAATTTTGTTAAATGCTTTTTCTGAATCTATTGAGATGATCTTATAATTTTTGCCTTTAATTCTAGTAATGTGGTGTGTAACATTTATGGATTTGCATATGTTGACCCATCCTTGTATCCCAGAAATAAATCCCACTTGATCGTAGTATGTGATTCTTTTAACGTGCTGTTGAATTTGGTTTGCTAGTATTTTGTTGAGAATTTTTGCATCTGTATTTATCAGGGATATTGGCCTGTAGTTTTCTTTCCTTTTGGTGTCCTTATGTGGCTTTGGTATCAGGGTAATGCTGGCCTCATAAAATGAGTTTGGGAATGTTCCTTGCTCTTCAATTTTTGGAAAAGTTTGAGAAGGATTGATGTTACTGTTTCTTTAGATGTTTGGAAGAATTCACGAGTAAAACCATCTAGTCCTAAAGTTTTCTTTTTTGGGAGGTTTTTGATTACTGTTCAATCTCCTTACTTGTTATAGGTCTGTTCAGATTTTCTATTTCAGTCCTGTTTTCTGACTTAGTCCTGGTGTGTTGTCTGTTTCTGGAATTTATCCATTTCTTCTATGTTGTCCAAATTGTTGGTATATAGTTCTTAATAGTGGTCTCTTATAATCCTTTGTATTTCTGTGGTATGAGTTATAATGTCTCCTCTTTCGTTTATAATTTATTGATTTGGGGTCTTTTCTCTCTCTTGTATTTTTGGTTAGTGTAGCTAAGGTGTTGTCAATTTTGTTTATTTTCTCAAATAGCCAATTCTTAGTTTTGTTAATCTTTTCTATTGTTTTCCTATTCCCTATTTTATTTATTTCTACTCTAATCTTTATTATTTCCTTCTTCCTGCTAACTTTGGACTTAGCTTGTTATTTTTTCCCTAATTCCTTGAGATGTAAAGTTAGGTTATTTATTTGAGATCTTCCTTTTTTCTTGATGTATGCATTTATTGCTATACACTTTCTGCTTAGTACTGCTTTTGCTGAATCCCATAAATTTTGGTATGTTGTGTTTCCATGTTTGTTTGTCATTATATTTTTAAAAATTTTCTTATTGATTTCTTCTTTCATTCATTGGTTGTTCAGGAATGTATTGTTTAATTTCTTTAAATCCACATATTTGTGAATTTTCCAACTCTACTCTTGTTATTGATCTAGTTTCATACCATTGTGGTCAGGAAAGATACTTTATATAATTTCTGTCTTCTTAAATATGTTGAGACTTGTCTTGTGGCCTTACATATAATCTACCTTTGCAAATGTTCTGTATGTGCTTGAGAAAAATGTGCATTCTGCTGCTGCTGGATAGAATGTTCTGTCTATGTCTCTTATTTGGCCTATAGTGTTGTTCAAATCCACTGTTTCCTTATTAATTCTCTTTCTGGATGATCTCTTTGTTGTTGAGAGTGTGGTATAAATTCCCTAGCTGGAATAGTATTGATGTTTATTTCTCCTTTCATTTCTGTTAGTATTTGCTTTATAAATTTATATGCTCCAATGTTGGGTATATAAATATTTACAATTGTTATTTCTTCTTGCTGGATTGACCTCTGTGTAATTGTACAAAGGACTTTTTTGTTCCTTTTGACCCTTTTTAGCTTAAAGTCTGTTTTACATGATATAATTACTTCTGCTTATTTTTGATTACCATTTTCTTGAAGCATCTGTTTTGATTACTTCCCTCTCAGTCTATGAATGTCCTTAAAGCTAAAGTGAGTCTCTTGTGGGCAGCATATTGTTGGATTTTGTTCTTTTTATCCATTCAGCAATTTAATGTCTTTTGATTGGATAATTTAATCCATTTACATTTAAATTAATTACTGATAGGTAAGGACTTACTGTAGCCATTTTGTTAATTGTTTTCTGACTGTTTTGTAGATCCTTTGTTCTTTTCTTCCTCTCTTGTTGTCTTCCTTTGTGATTTAATGACTTCTTGTAGTGATATGCTTTGACTCCTTTATCATAATTTTTGAGTATATACTACAGCTTTGTCTTTACTCATTATCATAAGGCTTACAGAAAATAGCTTATATATAAATATCATATTTAAAATCATATGATATCATATAATATCATAAGGGCATAGAACACTACTGTAAAATCTTAACAAATGTGATTGAATAAATGAGTATCTCTAGTGTCATGCCATAGCTCTCTGTCCTCCTCCTGTTTTTATTGATATAAGAAAAAAAATTAAATGAAGACCTCTACATCAATATTACTGATGATATAAATTGCATGTATGTAATATCAGTGTTGAATAAATAAAAATTGAAATTGATCATGAGAAGTTGTTCTGTGAACCAAAGCGATCCATATGAAATTTAATTTTAAAATCCTGCCCTTAGAAGAAAATATCAACAGTACAATCCATAAGTGGTCTGGGGTAGACTAGATGACAATTCATGTGAAAAACTTATGGGTTTCCAAGCCATTTGGTCACCACAAGCTAGTATTATGCTTTGACTGCTGCAAAAGCTAATATGGTCTTAGTAAGCAGAAATAATATGTTACATTAGGAAGTATGTCTAAGACTCTTTGTCTCAATCTAAATGGAAACGTCTGAATTGCTAATGATGTCCAGTCTGAAATGCAATAATGCCTTCTGAGGCAGTGAACTATCTGCCACTGATAGGATTTAAGGCAAGTCTGAAAGTTCATTTAAGAAGGATGAAATTCATATAAGAGGAAGGTTAAAGTAGATGACCTGAAATATTATTTCAATTCTAAGGTTCTAAGATTTAAGTGGCAACTCCTTGAGCTTCAGTTTATTTAACCTGTAAAACGAGAAGGTTTTCAGAACAATAAAGGTTTATCTACATAAGATTTTGTGCAAAAATAATGGACATGTTTAGGCAAGTTAAAAATGATAGAGCCAAATTCATGGTTTATCCCAATTAAAGATTTTCTAAATTAGGAATCATTTTAATTTTTGTTCTCATACAATTATTTTACAGTATATAGAACTTTATCCATAGTGACATGGAATTTGACAGTAGAACACTAATGGGCTAAAACGTTTTAGGTAAAGTAATGACTCACTAGGTTGTTTCATTTTAAAAAATGAACTAAGTTTTTATTGCTTGTTTTTTCTCTAATTTGAGAATATTTGGGTTTCCATCAGGCAATTAGGAACCCAAATTTTCCAGTTCTTAGCTAGATCCTGAAAGGAAATCTGAAACAAAGGCATTAGGCCCCATTAAAGGGCTTTTTCCGACTGGTCCCATTTAATAGGCCTGGAATTCTCTAGAAGTGCAGTTTTCAAAATATGGTCCATGGGCCCTTGGGGTACTAGAGATCCTTTCAGGAAGTCTATGAGGTTAAACTATTTTTGTAATAAGGTCGTATTTGCCTTTTGTGTTGTGTCGACATTCGTCCTGATGGTGCAAAAGCTGTGGTGTGTAAACTGCAGGTGCCTAAGTATGAATCAAAGCAGTTGACCAAACTATATAAGTAGTCATTGTGTTCTTCATTGCTGCACACTCACAAATGCCAGTTGCACTTAAGAATGTCCTTTACACATCAGTAAAATGGTTAATCTTATTAAATTATTCTAGAGTACACTTTTCACATATTCAGAATGACATAATGGGAAGTATGCATACAGCACTTGTGTGCTTTGAGTTCAAAGGTATTTTCATGGAACTTGGAAGTTCTGTTTTTACTTGAAAGATCTATTGATAGGCAAACTGTGGTTATTTAGGCTTGGGTATTTAGCAAATGTTTTCTCAAAAATAAATGAAGCTGTAGCTCAAGTTTTCAAGTGAAAAATTAAAATTTTAGAAAACTTGCATCTGATACACGATCTTGACCTTTTCTCAAAGACTTTTCTGATGAGATCAGTGTCATCAGTGAGAACAAATGAGATTTTTAATAATATTAATAAATATTATTTTTTGATGTTATGTAATAAAATGTGTCTACATTTTAAATATCTGGATAACTCAGTGAACCAGTATTTTTCAAATGATCATCTCATGCTGTTACAAAATCATTTATGTTTAAAAGATCCATTCAGAGAGCAAGAAAGACCAATGGATATTAATATAACAGAGTATGCAAAGTTCACTGAGACTGTTTCAGGTTCCTTACTGCCACTTACCTTTAGAAACTACCACTTGTTGAGTTTTGACATAGCATCAAAGAAAAAAATCATGAATATATGAAAAGGCTATTAAAATACTCTTCTCTTTACAACTACAAATTTGTGTGTGGTCTGGTTTTCTTCATACACGTCAATCCAAAAAATTACAAAGCATTTGACTGAATGCAGACACAGGTCTGAAAATCCAGCTGTCTATTATTAAGCTGAACATTAGACGGATTTCCAAAAATGTAAAACAATGCTACTCTTCATTTTTTTGTTTGTTTTTGGAAATACAGTTATTTTTAATAAAATCTATTATTTATGCCAACATGTAATAAATTCATTTTAAAATAAATTAATAAATATTTCAAATATTTCTCAGTTTTAGTTTATAATATTGTGAATATTGATAGCTGTAACCACATAAACAAAAGTTTTTGAATTTCCTTGATAATCTTAAGTGTAAAAAAGTTAAGAATATGCTGGGACTGCAAAATGACAATTCTATCAGGACCTTCCTTTTAGAACTGACTCCTATTTCCCCTGACACAGCCTTTTCTTGACTTTGTTCCTGGTCTTAAAATAAGCAGCTCAAGTTGAGGTCTTGATCACTGTCAAGGTTTCACTAAGTTTTCTCCAAATCCGTGAACTGCACTGCCATGAGTAAATCCCCTCTGGGACATTACAGCTTGTGTGACTGAGAGTCCTTTCAGCCCCCTTGGACATGTGGAACAGTTCACTTCAGTGGCTGCATTTCCATGTGGTGTGAAATGATCGCTACCTCGGACCCCTGCTGTGGGAGCCATTACCAACCTGGAAATGGAAAACAAAGCCAAAACTAGGGTACAACTGTGTCTTACCAGGGAAAAAACTATATAAAAACTCAAATTTGAACTATTAAGGGATGGCTGTCTTTTAGAAAGACTCAAATTTAAAATGAATGCATATAGATTTCCTTTAATACATAGTTTTTGCTTGGCAGATAAATGTTTGCTTACTGCTTAATCACTAAGTAGAGAATCTTAACTCCAATGAATAAAAGTCATAGTCAATTAATGAGCCATTAGAAATGATTTCATGTTTCTAAAATTATAATGTAAGTCAAGGTGGTAATATTATTTGATTTACAATATCTTGATTGACAGGCAAATTTCTTTGGAAATCTCTTTACTAAGCAAAGTGATCTATATGTAAAAGTAAAATACAAACTCTACACAATGTCTTTACCCATTGACAACGATTTTTAAATGAGGCTGCTCAGAATGGCTTTTCTGGCAATTGAAACAATTTCCCACATACTGGAGATTTCATTAAACTACAAATTATGGAGGAAATGTAATATCTTTTTCTCGAGAAATTATTTGAATACAAATACTATTAATGCTAATGACTGGCTAATAGTAAAAGTAATGAACCAAGTTGTGGCAAAGGTCTATACTTATGGTTAACAGTCTATCAAATTTATTTTTAATTAATTCAGGTACTGCATCCTGAGACTTCTTTATAAGTTATAAGCTCCAATTTTCAATTAAGGAGCTGTTCTTGTACAGCCACAAAATGAAAAACAGTAGGTAGCCTTGTCTGCATGCTTGCTATTTATGCAAGGTACTACTCTAAGAACTTTATAGATGCTGTTTTATTTCATTCTCTCAGTGAACACTATAAAGTTTATACTATTGTTATCTCCTCTTTAGAGGTAAAGAAGCAGGTTCTTAAAGACCCAGAAGCACAAAGCCAATAACTTACAAAGTTATGATTAGAACTCAAGCAGTCTAACTACAGAATCAGTACTTTAATCTTTATTTAGTAAATTGCCTATGTGGCAGGATATCAAAAACCTCTCAACAAAGTAAAACTTAGGATCAGATGGTTTTACTGGCAATTTCTACCAAACATTTAAAGAAGAATTAATGCCAATCCTCTTCAACTCTTCCAAAAAGACTGAAGACGGAGGAACACTCTCAAACTCATTTTATGAGGCCAGCATAACTCTGATACCAAAGCCAGATGAGGATGCTACAAGAAAAGAAAACTACAAGTCAATATACCCAATGAATATAGATTCAAAAATTCTCAACAAAATACTACAAACTGAATTCAACAGCATATTAAAAGGTTCATACACCATGATCAAGTGGGATTCACCTTTGGGATGCAAGGATGGATCAATGTATGCAAACCAAGAAATGTTGTACATTAACAGAATGAAAAACAAAAATCATATGTCCATCTCAATAGATGCAAAAAAAAAAAGCATTTAACAAATTCAACATCTTTTCATGGTAAAAACACTCAATAAATTGTGCATAGAAAAAACATACCTCAATATAATAAAGGCCATCTGTGACAAGCCCACATCTAACATCATACTCAGTGGTGAAAGACAGAAAGCTTCCCCTCTAAGATGAGGAATAAACCAAGGATGCCTACTCTCATCACTCTTATTCAGTAAAGTACTGAAAGTCCTAAGCAGAGCAATCAGGCAAGTAAAAGAAATAAAAGTCACCTAATTCAGAAAAAGAGAAATATAATTTCTCTGTTTCTGATGATATGATCTTATATGTGTAAAATCCTAAAGACTCCACCAGAAAACTGTTAGAACTAATACATAAATTTAGTAAGTTGCAGGACACAAAATCAACAAGCAAAAATCAGTTGCATTTCTATACACTAACAACAAACTATCCAAAAAAGAATCAAAGAAAACAATCACATTTACAATAACATCAGAAACAATAAAATACTTAGGAATACCCAGAGAGTGAAAGATCTGTATACTGAGAACTATGAGACATTGATGAAAGAAATTGAAGAAGATAGAAATTAATGGAAAGACATCCTATGTTCACGGATCAGAAAAATTAATATTATTAAAATGTCCATACTGCCAAAAGTGATCTACAGATTGAATGGAATCCCTGTGAAAATCCCAATGACATTTTTCACAGAAATAGAAAAAACAATCCTAAAATTTTTATGGGAGCACAAAAGACCCTATATAGCTAAAGTGTTCCCGAGAAAAAAGAACAAAGCTGGAGGCATCACACCTCCTGATTTCAAGCCATATTACAAAGTTATAGCAATCAAAACAGTATATTACTGGCATAAGAACAGACACATAGACTGATGGAAACGAATTGAGAGGCAGAAATAAACCCACACATACATGGTCAACTTATACTGATAAGGAAACCAAGATTACTCAATGGGCAAAGGATAGTCTCTTTAACAAATGGTGTTTTAAAAAACTGCATATTCACGTGCAAAAACCTGAAATTGGACCCCTATCTTACACCACTCACAAAAATTAACTTAAAATGTATAAGAGACTTAAATGGAAGACCTGAAAATACAAAACTCCTAGAAGAAAATGTAGGGAAAAAGCTCCTTACGTTGGTCTTGGCAATGATTTTTTGGAGACGACACCAAAAGCACAAACAACTAGGCAAAAATCAATAAGTGGGACTACATCAAACTAAAAAGCTTCTGCACAGCAAAGGAAACAATTGACAAAATGAAAAGGCAACCTATGAAATAGGAGAAAATATATTCAAAGCATATATCTGATAAGGGGTTAATATCCAAAATATACAGGAACTCATACAACTCAATAATGAACAAACAAACCATCTGATTTAAATAATGGACAGAGGACTTAAATAGATATTTGGCTAAAAAAGTCATACAAGTGAACAGGTATACAACAAGATGCCCAATCACTAATCATCAGGGAAATGAAACTCAAAACCACAATGAGATATTACGTCCCTCCTCTTAGAATGGCTATCATCAAAAAGATAAGAAAAAGCAAGTGCTGGGGAGGATATGTAGGAAAGGAAACACCTGTGCGCTGTGACTAGGAATGTAAGTTGGTATAGCCCACCAGAAATGCACAAGAGTTCTAATTTCTCCATGTCCTTTACTACACTTGTTATTTCCTGTTTTGTTTTGTTTTGGCTTTCTAATGGGTGTGAAGTTGTATCATACTGTGGTTTTGATTTGCATTTTCCTAATTATTAGTGATATTGAGCGTCTTTTTCTGTGCTTATTGGCCATTTATCTATCTTCTTTGGAGCAATTTCTCTCTCTCTTTTTTTTAAATGTTTCTTCTTTCTTTTTTAAAAAAAATTATTTTATTGGGTCATATTGGCTTACACCATTGTGTACATTTCAGGTGTACGTCACTATATTTCTGTTTCTGTATAGACTGCATCAGATTCACCACCATCAGTCCAGTTTTTATCTATCACCATACATACGTGCCCCTTTACCCCTTTTGTCCTACCCCTGATCCCTTCTCCTCTAGTAACCACTAATCTATTCTCCTTATCTATGTGTGTGTTTATCTTCCACATAGGAGTAAAATCATATGGTATTTTCTTTCTATGACATTTCACTCAGCAAAATACCCTCAAGGTCCACCCATGTTGTCGCAAATGGCACAACTTTGTCTTTTTTATTCATCTGTTGATGGGTACTTAGGTTGCTTCCACACCTTAACTATTGTGAATAATGCTGCAATGAGCTTAAGGGTGCATATATCTTTTGAATTATTGATTTCAAGGTCATTGGATAAATATCCAATAGTGGAATAGCTGGATCAAATGGTATTACTATTTTTAATTTTTTTAGAAATCTCCATAATGTTTTCCATAGTGCATAGCATAGATGCGTAGTACCACTTTGCATCCCACTAGCAGTGTATGAGGTTTCCCTTTTATCCACATCCTCTCCAACACTTATTTCTTGTTTTGTTAATTATAGCCATCTTGACAGGTGTGAGATGATATCCCATTATAGTTTTGGATTTCCCTAATAATTAATGATGTTGAGCATCTTTTCATGTGCCTGTTGGCCATCTGTATATCTTCTCTCGAAAAATGTCTGTTCATATCCTCTGCCCATTTTTTGATAGGGCTGTTCATTTTTTTATTGTTGAGTTGTATGAGTTCTTTGTATATTTTGGAAATTAACCTTGTCGGATAAATGAGTTGCAAATATTTTCTTCCAGTTGGTGGGTTGTCTTTTCATTTTGTTGATGGTTTCCTTTGCTGTGCAGAAGCTTTTTAGTCTGATGTAGTTGCATTTGTTTATGCTTTCTTTCGTTTCCCTTGCCTAGTCAGACATGATATTTAAAAAGATACTGCTAAGACCAGTGTCAAAGAGTCTACTGCCTATAGTGTCTTCTAGGAGTTTTATGACTTCAAGTCTTACATCCAAGTCTTTAATCCATTTTAAGTTAATTTTTGTGTATGATGTAAGATAACGGTCTACTTTCATTCTTTTGCACGTGGCTGTGTAGTTTTCCCAACACGTTTTATTGAAGAGACTTTCCTTTCTCCATTGTATGTTCTTGGCTTTGTCAAAGATTAGCTGTCCTTAGATGTGTAGTTTTACTTCTGGGCTCTCAGTTCTGTTCCATTGATCTCTGTGTCATTTTTGTGCCAGTACCACAATGTTTTGATTACTATGGCTTTGTGGTATATTTTGAAGTCAGAGTGTGATACCTCTAGCTTTGTTCTTTTTTTGTCAGGATTGCTTTGGCTATTTGGGGTCTTTTGTTGTTCCATATAAATTTTAGGATTCTTTGTTCTATGTCCATGAAGAATGTCATTGGGATTCTGACTGTGCTTGCACTGAATCTTTGGATTCCTTTAAGTAATATGGACATTTTAACTATGTTTATTCTTCCAATCCATGAGCACAGAATATCTTTACAATGCTTTATGTCTTCAATTTCTTTCAACAATATCTTGTACTTTTACCTCCTTGGTTAAATTTATTCCTAGGTGTTGTATTCTTTTTGTTGTGATTCTAAATGGGATTTTATTCTTGATTTCTCTTTCTGCTAGTTTGTTGTTGTCATATAGAGATGTAACTGATTGATGTATGTTGATTTTGTACCTAGAAACTTTGCTGTATTTGTTGATTCTCTCTAAAAGTTTTTTGGTGGGCTCTTTAGAGATTTCCTTTTACTTTTCTTTTTTTGTTTTTTGAGGAAGATTAGTCCTGAGCTAACTACTGCCAATCCTCCTCTTTTTGCTGTGGAAGACTGTCCCTGAGCTAACATTTGTGCCTATCTTCCTCTACTTTATACATGAGATGCCTACCACAGCATGGCTTTTGCCAAGCGGTGCCATGTCTGCACCCAGGATCCAAACCAGTGAACCCCAGGCCACCAAAAAGTGGAACGTGCGCACTTAACCGCTGTGCACCAGGCCGGCCCCAGGGATTTCTATATATAGAATCATGTCATCTGCAAATAGTGACAACTTTGCTTCTTTGTTTCCTATTTGGATCCCTTTTATTTCTTTTTCTTGCCTAATTGCTTTGGCTAAAACTTCCAGTACTATGTTGAATAAGAGTGAGAATGGGCACCCTTGTCATGTTCCTGTTCTCAGAGGGATGGCTTTCAGTTTTTCACCATTAAGTGTGATGTTACTTATGGGTTTGTCATGTATGGCCTTTATTATGCTGAGGTACTTTCCTTCTATACCCATTTTATTGAGAGTTTTTATCGTACGTGGATGTTGGATCTTGTCAAGTGCTTTCTCTGCATCTATTGAGATTATCATGTGATTTTTATTCTCTATTTTGTTAATGTCATGTATCACATTGATTGACTTGCAAATGTTGAACCATCCCTGCATCCCTGGAATAAATCCCACTTGATCATGGTGTATGCCCCTTTTAATGTATTATTGCATTTCATTTGCTAATATTTTGTTGAAGATTTTTGCATCTATGTTCATCAGTGATATTGGCCTGTAATTTTCCTTTTTTGTGTTGTCCTTGTCTGGTTTAGCGTCAGGGTATTGTTGGCCTCATGAATGAGTTAGGGAAGCATCCTGTCCTTTTTAATATTTTGGAATATTTTGAGAAAGATAGCTATTAAATCTTTTTTGAATATCTGATAGAATTCACCAGAGAAGCCATTTGGTCCTGGAGTTTTGTTTTATGGGAGGTTTTTGATTACTGTTTCAATGTCTTCATTTCTGATTGGTCTATTCAGATTCTCTATTTCTTCTTCATTCAGTTTTGACAGCTTGTATGTTCTAAGATTTTATCCATTTCTTCTGGGTTGTCCAATTTGTAGATATATAGCTTTTCACAGTATTCTCTTATAATCCTTTGTGTTTCTGTGGTGTTTGCTGTAATTTCTCCTCTTATTTATTTGAGTCTTCTTTCTTTTTCCTTAGTGAATCTGGCTAAGAGTTTGTCAATTTTGTTTATCTTCTCAAAGAACCAGCTCTTGGTTTTATTGATCCTTTCTATTATTTATTCTCTGCTTCATTTATTTCTGCTCTAATTTTTATTGTTTCCTTTCTTCTATTGACTTTGGGCTTGTTCATTCTTCTTTTTCTGTTTCTTTAAGCACCATGTAAGATTGCTTATTTGAGATTTTTCTTGTTTCTTAGTGTAGGACTGTATTGCTATAAATTTCCCTCTTAGTACTGCTTTTGCTGCATCCCATAAGAGTCAGTATGTTGTGTTTTCATTTTCATTTGTCTCCAGATATTTCTTGATTTTTCCCTTGATTTCTTCATTGATCCAATAGTTGTTCAGTAGCACGTTGTTTAGTCTCCACATATTTGTCACTTTCCCAGCTTTTTTTTTTCTTTTGAGGAAGGTTAGCCCTGAGTTAACATCTGCCGCCAATCCTCCTCTTTTTGCCGAGGAAGACTGGCCCTGAGCTAACATCCGTGCCCATCCTCCTCTACTTTATATGTGGGATGCCTACCACAGCATGGCTTGCCAAGTGGTACCATGTCCACACCTGGGATCCAAACCAGTGAACCCCAGGCCACCGAAGTGGAATGTGGGCACTTAACCACTGAGCCATCGGGCCAGCCCCACTTTCCCAGCTTTTTTCTTGTAGTTGATGTCTAGTTTCATCCCATTGTGCTTGGAAAACATGTTTGATGATTTTAATCTTCTTAAATTTATTGAAGCTTGTCTTGTTTCCCAACATATGGTCTATCTTTGAGAACGTTCCATGTGCACTTGAGAAGAGTATGTATTCTGCTGTTTTTGGATGGAATGTTCTATATATATCTATTAAAGTCCATCTGGTCTAGTGTTTCACTTAAGGACAATGTTTCCTTGTTGACTTTCTGTCTGCATGATATATCCATTGATGTAAGTGGGGTGTTAAGGTCTCCTGCTATCATTGCATTGCTGTCAACTTCTCCCTCTAGGTCTGTTAATAGTTGTTTTATATACTTTGGTGCTCCTGTGTTAGATGCATTATATATTAATAAGTGTTATATCTTCTTGGTGGAATGTCCTTTTTATCATTATATAATGCCCATAATTGTCTCTTGTTATCTTTTCTTCTTGAAGTCTGTTTTGTCTATGTATGGCTACACCCACTTTTTGTTTGCCACTCACTTGGAGTATAATCTTCTATCCCTTCACTCTGAGCCTATGTTTGTCTTTAGATCTGAGACGTGTTTCCTGGAGGCAGCATGCTGTTGAGTTTTGTTTGTTAATCCACCCAACCACTCTGTTTTGATTGGTGAATTCAATCCATTTACATTTAGAACTATTACTGATATATAAGGCTTAATATTGCCATTTTATCTTTTGTTTTCTGGTTGTTCTATATTTCCATTGCTTCTTTTTCCTTGTATTTCTCTCTGCTATTTCAGTTTGGTGGTTTTCTGTGATGTGTTTCACTATTTTCTCTGTACTTATGCTTTGCGACTCTGCTATGATTTTTTTTTGTGGTTACCGTGAGGTTTGTATAAAAGATCTCATAGATGATAGTCCTTTTTCTGATAGCTTCTCATCTCCATTAGCTTATGCAAGTTCTGTCCCTTACCTCTTCCCCTTCTATGTTCTTGTTTGATAAATTCTTCTTTTCAGTCTCGTGAATTTGTGAGCAAATTGTATTGGTTATAGTTATTTTTGGTGCTTTCTTTCCCTTTATCTTTTATGTTATAATTAAGCGTTTACTAACCTATTCTGATATACAGCTGAAATTTTCAGATTTTATCTGTCTATTTATCTCCTTGCTCAAAGTTTTGTAAACCTTCACTTTTTAGTTTCAGGTAGGAAGGCTGCTTTCAACGTTTCTTGTACCCCAGTCCTAGTGACAATGAACCCCCTCAGCTTTTATTTGTCTGGAAAAGCTTTTATTTCTCTGTCATATCTGAAGGATAATTTTGCTGGATAGAGTATTCTTGGTTGATAGTTTTTGTCTTAGAGTATTTTGAATATATCATTCCACTCTCTCCTAGCTTGAGTTTCTGCTGAGAAATCCACTGAAAGCCTGATGGGGGTTCATCTCTAGAGTTTCTGTTTGGATTTTTTTTTTAGAGTTTCAATCTCTTTGGTGAAGTATTCTTTGTGTTCATTAATTTTATTCCTGAGCTCATTGAACTATCTTTCTGAGTTTTCTTGTAACTCATTGAGTTTCTTTATGACAGCTATGTTTAACTCTCTGTCCATCAGATTGTAATCTTCTGTCACTCAAATTTGGTTTGTAGAGAGCTGTCATTCTCCTTCTGTTCTACTGTGTTACTGTAGTTCTTCATAGTGTTTGATGAACTGATCCTCTGCTGGTGCATTTGTGGTAGTAACCACCTTTCCTGTTTTGGTACAGCATTGTTACTTTGATTCTGAGCTGCTTCTGGTTGTATTTGAGAGCCTGCACTTTCCACCGTCCACTGCCTCTGCCAGGGGCATCATCAGTGCCCTCCTTGTGCCTCTTGTGCCTCTGGGCTTTCTAGCACCTTCACTTTAGTCTCAAGTGTCACCTCTGTGGTCACCAGGCTGTGAACCCTTCTACTGCTTACAGGATTGACTGGGTCTCATATTCCTCAACTGGCTTTCCATGGGTTCTCCATGGGTTGAGATGCTGCTATGCTGTGCACCACCTGTTTTGCTGCTCCTGGGTTTTCTGGGGGTGCTGGTTGTACTGCTGTGAGGGGTGCTGAGTTCATGGATGTCTCTATTGCTGCTGGGGGCCTGGGGACTCAGGGAATTGTATGCAGCTCCTGCTTCTGGTGGAGCTGATGTCAGGCATGCTGCCACTAGAGGCTGGGTCACTGCTGCTGCTGTGGTTCCTGAAACCTCTGGTTGCAGGTTCTGCCTGCCACCACTAGTGGAGAGCAGGAGCTAAGCAGGGAGAGGTTTTTGTTGTTGCTTGCTGTGCAGCCTCTAGTCTCTGGCCATAGCTGGTGTGTTTTGAAAACTCAGGTTACAGTGTCCTACTGAAGCAGGGAAAATTCAAGCTTTGTATATTATCCCCACGGTTGGAAAGATCTTGCCACTGCAAGGGGATGGGGAGGGGGCTGGCATGCTGGATCTGCTGGGAGACAGGCAGGAAGCAATCCAACTCACCCTCTCTGCCCCTGCTGGGACCCCTCACAGGGGATCAGGATAAGTTCCTTGGGAGATGGGCAGGTAGCAAGCTGGCCTTCACTCTCCACCCCCACCAGGGCCGCTGGTGAGCTGGCTCAGGGTGAGCTGGCTAAGTCTGCTGGAAGATGGGCAGGAAGCAAGCTGCACCCGTTTTCTCATGGGTGTGTGGGCCACAGTGGGGATCTGTGTCCTGGATCATTGTTGCCAGGGGAGGAGGGATGGGGTTGCTCCCCTAGTTCCACTGACTCCAAGTGTTCTAGTCCACCCACCTTCAGCTATATAGATTCCTGGATCTCTTACGTGTTCTGTTGTGCCTTGTAGGGAATCCTCCATTGGTCAACTGGTGTCCAATTGGTTGTAACTTAGAGGGGAGAGACAAAGGGAACAACTTACTCCACTGTAATGCTGATGTCACTCTCCTAGCCTATCTGGAGCAGTGTATCTTTAAGATCTTTTCCCATTGTTGAATTGGGTTATTTGGCTTTTGTTGTTGTTGAGTTGTCTGAGTTCTTTGTATATTCTCTATTGCTTCCCCCACTTTACATCCATTTTCCCTTTCTGACTGCCCTCCTTGTAGGCTTCAGTTTCCAGAACAAGACACAGAAACAACAGCCTTAAACAGACCGCTTAACCATCCCAACGACTGTATAAGATCAAACCCCTATAATAAATCTCTCATTATGTATGTCTCTTAGGGGATCTGCTTCTCTGATTATACCCTAGCTAATATAATTAATCTCCACATGTCCTTGTACAAAAGGAATCCAATAGTGTTCCATATCAGCCACAACACAATGACTTTGTCAAGGTCAAACTCCTGGTAATTTATGGAGTCAGAACTCAGGTCCACTATCTCTGAGTCGATGTTCTTTCAGCAGTACTATGTTGTCTTCTTTAATTTGAGGGAAAACAGAGGTGTCTCAGCTCATTAAAATGCCTTCCCTCTGACATTTCCCTCCAAGAAGTGTTAATTGTAATAACCACTTTGTCAATGACATGGTTTCTAAGTCAGCCACAATGTCTTTTCATTATGTTCCAGGTTACCCAGATGACTTAACTGTTGTCTTGGGCCATCCTAGCCATGTCAATCATGGCCAATGTGGAAGAAAAATGATCACTTTGTCCTGCCACCATTATGAATAAACATTTATGTGATGTCCCAGAATGAGATAAGCCAAAAGTAACAGGGTCATCCATCTAGTTCTGGTCTCTAAAATTAATGAAACTTTAAGCATGTCCATTAAATTACTCACTCCCTAGCAGAATCACTGTAACTCTGACTTTTGCAAAGTTGACTTCTAAAGATACGTAATATACTTTGTGGGTATGAAAATTATGTGATAAAGTTCTTTTTCTACTACAAATAGATTAATGTAAACTATATAGCCCTGGTAACTTCACAGGCTTTTTTTTCCTTTTCAATTTATGTTGTATTTTTTATCAAACAAGCCAATCTTTCTGAAGTCTGACTTTTTCCAACTTTCTCCTAAGTAAATCTCTTTTTTAAATGCTTTGATGTCTCAGTCTTCCTCTCACATGAACTTGTTTTTCTGTTTCCCAGGATGAAAATATCCCTGATAGTTGGTGGAAGGAGTAATTAAAATAGTAATGTTTTTCTCTCAGGTTGAGTCTATATAACACAAAATTATAAGCAAACCTGTGTACAAATGTTCCTGGTAATTTAACCAACAAGAAGACCCAGCTTAGGGAATTCATATCCTAACCTGGATTTGGTGGAGGTAAAGAAGAGAGGATGGGATGAAGCCAAAATCCGAAGTATATGGTTTATTCCACATCTTTCACAGTGTTTAGAATGTAGTTTCTAGTGCCATACTGCATGAGCTTCTATTTGAACTTTACAGATTACTAGCTATAAGATCTTGAAAATTTTATATAAATGTTCTGAGTTTCAGTTTCTTTGTCTACTATTTCTAGGGAAAATAACAGTACCTGTGTTATAGTGTTGCTATGAGGAGTAAATGAAATAATGTAAACATAGAGCTTAGCATAGAATCTGCCACATAGTAAGTGTTTAATAAATTTTAGCTGTAATTATTAAGTCTTGTGGTATTTTGGATATGTTTTTGAGAGTATTAGAATGTTGTCCTTAGCAAAGGGTGAAAACTGATCTAGTTACTAGACCAGAAGTGTTGATCACACAGCGGGTGCCAAGGGTTAAAATTCAAGGGACCAAATTAAGCAGATGCTTAACTAAGTTTGCCTCAGGGAGGGCAGTTTGGAGGGTGTGTCAAGTGAAAAAATCCTGTTGTGATATTGGAAAGTAAAATGCGGTGGAGAATAAGCATAACATCCCATAACAGATCAGAGTTAGGGATCAAATTCGAAATCGAGAACGATCTGGTGAATCAGAGGAGAATAGGTTTGGAATGAGAGCTGATTGGGGAAAAAGAAAGGAAGGTCATAGGAACTATTTGAGATCAGTCTACCTTTGTCTTTCTTGGATGATGGGAGTATGGTTTATGGCTTGTCCAGCTGCTTTGTAAAGTCAGAAGAAATGTAGATTGATCCTAGTTTGGAGAATCCTCGAATGGGTGATGTAAATCCTCACATTGGTGGGACACGGTAAGGAGTTAATATCAAACAATTATCTTTACAGATAGTAAAATATTTAACCTCTATTACAAAGTTATGCATTATATATATGTTTTCTCAATTTTGTAGGTGAGAAAACCAAAGTTCAGTGAGGGAAATGTATTTGTCATAGCTTTTTTGATTGCAGACGACCAAAACATGGTATAAACTAACTTAGGCAAAATGGGAAGTTAATTGGCATAAATACTCAAACTATGAAAAGGGCAAGGACAATGCTGAGCCGCAGAGTTTTCTGGAACAAGGGAGAGTAGTGGTGCCAGGCCCCATTCTCCTGCAGGCTCTTACTCTCCTTGCATTTTTCTGCATATCACCTTCATTCTTTCACATTAGCATTGGCCGTACAGCAGGGAACACGGCCATTGGCAGCCCTTTCTCTCATAGTTTTGCCACTCCAACCAAGTACATAGGCGATAACTCTGACTAGCCTCCTATGGACCACGTGCCCATTCCTGGTCTAATGAAAGTGGCAGGGGATTGGGTACAAGATTAGTTGCTTCCACTACAGTCTCAAGTTTGGAGTCAGGAAGGAAGAGGTCTACCCTACTCCTCCATAATAATTTCTATGTTAAAAAGGGGAGAAGGGTTAGGAAAACAAAACCAATACTTGATCACTATGGGTAACTTGCCCATGGTTTTACACAATCGGTAAATGATGGAGCTGGGGCTGGAACCAGTTCTGTCTCTGTCTTTGTCTCCAAAGACTTTGCTATTTCCCTATCTGCTTTTATTGATCTAGTTAATGCCCAGCAATATGTAAGTTGTTTCAGGACACTGAGTGGGGAGAGGAGCAATAGAATATTCCATTTTATGGTTTTTACCACCGAGAATGATCTTTCCCTCCTTCCAACTTCTATAATATCAATGCCGCATCTACGTCACTTCTATAATACTTGTCACTTACTACTCCCTGTTATTTATTTACATTGCAGTTTGCATGAATTGATATTGCATCTCTTTTTCTATTTTATTGAATAGAAAGCTCCTGGAGGAAGGGAAGTCCTGTCGCAAAGCACTTAGCACAGTCCCTTGCTCTTATTTAGTGCTTCTCAAATATTCAGAGAGATTAGTCTTCCCTAAGGAGGTAGGATAATGATCTCAAGTAGCCATCATTTGTTAGTTTCCTTTTAGTGACATGTTTATTAAAATGTGCATCATTCTGTACACACTCTGTGCATACAGAAAATTGCACAAATCATAAATATACAGTTTGATGTAGGCTCACAAATTGGAAATCACTCAATTAAGCAGCCTAGATAAAAAAATAAAAAACAACATAGCAAACACCCCTGGAAGCCCCTTGTGTCTTTGGCAATCATTACTCTCTCTGGGAGTAACCATTATAAGACTCTTATTGCTTTTAATGATGTCAACAAAGGTATCATGTTTTAAATATAGTCTCTAGTGATATAAAATTCCAATGTCAATGCTCTCAGAAGCCTCCCGTCGTGTAACCTTTTGAGACTTTGCCTCGCAAGAATCTAAGGCTGTGCTACAGGCGGAATCTAGCAATCTAATACAAATCTAATGGGATGTGCAGCCACGAATGCTCTCGTGAAAGGACGTTAAAGTTGGACAAGTCATCTAACTCCTGGAATGGGCTTGCACACAGACTAAGCAGTTTTCTGACCTGTTACTGAAGTCAGTGGTGGTCCACCAGAAAGCAAAGCATTCTCCTATATTTTATTTGGATGAAGGCTTTTAAATTTTGTTTTATGATGTCTTCCTGTGATACCCGATTTTCTTTATTTTAGCAAATACTCTTTTTTTCCTGCAACCTCTTTTTCTTGTAGTATAGGAAGACTGCTTATGGGATCTCTAGTGTTTACTAATATACAAATATAGGATCTGGATCTCCTGTCTTTAGCTTTTATCTCTTCAGCGAGTCACCCAGGCAGCACACTTTCTCACATAGCTGTTTCTGGAAATCTTGATTCATGTTCATATGTTATACATGTTTCTCTAGTCATTATGGTTGGAATTAGAGAATTCTGCTTAATCCATAGTTCTAATACAACCAGAAGGGCCAAATATGATCTGATTTCTTTTCTGCATTTTATTTTGCCTTCAGGTTGGTATGACCTTCAGGTCTTACATAAATGTTTGCCTGTTATATGGCCTTGAGTTTTTTCTGGACTGTTTGATTCTTTAAAAATTGGTTTTATATTGGTTAGCTCTTGTATTCCACCTCATGCAAATTCACTAGTAAGGCCTTCAAATGATGGGAATTATGAATCTCAGAAAACGTGATCCAGATTCTTATGACTTCAGAGACAGTGCCACATATCATATCACATTCTCATTTCGAAAACATGGAAACCTGAAGACATTAGACATGTTGTGTTGAGTTATTGTACAAAGCTTTCTTCCTGTGCAGTGGGCTTTATGCTATGTTTTTATAAAACATCTTGAATGGAATTCTTTAATTTTTGTATCCAGATATGGTCCTGGTTTTCTTAATGAACCTTTCCCCTTAATCATTTCTTATTTTCCACTGTTCCCACAGTTGTTACTGATATTTAAATTGCCGAAGAGTCAGAAGACGAAGCAGAGTGGGAGGCAGTGGAGCATATAGTTAGTATGCTGTGGAGCCTCACACACCTGAGTTCAAGTGTAGGCTCTGTGCTTACTAATTCTATGGTCCTGGAATACTATTTAATGCCCCTAATTCTTAGTTTCTGTATCTACTAAATGGTGATGATAATAGTAGCTACTAGGACCTTGCACATATGAATCCAAATTAAAGACTGAAGCATACTTGTATCAATTTATGCTCCCTAAGTCTGCACTGATGTTTCCAATCCCAACTCAACTATCTATTTTGTCTTCCCCCCTGAAGGCAGCCATGATCACCTTCTTCTCTCCCTTAACCCTGATTAACTTTGCCGGAAATGGAATTCAGGTGTCTCCTTGGGTCTGTGATAATTAGCAGCTCTTGGTTACAAACATTGATTTGCTGGTAAATGTTTAATAGTTGACTCTTTGGGGAAAGAAAGCCTGATTTCTAGCTTTTGCTGCTTTTCTTGGTGTAAATACTCTCACCATAGCCAATTTCAAGCTATTAACTTCACTACACTGAATGTGGAGGTGGGAAAAGATGTGCACGATATGCTCTAGCAAACCAGTTGTAGCCAGCTATCATACACCACTGGTTATAAATCACTTGGGCCTAGATTTGAAGCACGCTTCTCTGATTCTATAAGCATGTTCCATGGTCCTGATGGAGAGCTCACTATATAAGTTTAGACTTAGGAACCAAGGGCAAGACATTTCTCCTTGGTTACTTGTCCTGAATCTCTACTACTATATTTGCTACTTCGTGGAGTACCCTCTCCAGGGTGGAGAGACAACTTGCCAATGAGCTGGAAATACTAGTGGGTAGACGTGGGTCCATAATTAACCCCTAAATTTGAACTCACTATATTCTTATCTCATCTGTAGCATCTTTTAGCCTTAGAGGCTTTATAGTCACGACAACCATATTAGTTACCTATTGCTGCATGACAATTCACTCTAAAATTTAGCAGCTTAAAATAGCATTTATTATCTTAGTTTCTGAGGGCTGGGAATGAGGTGTAACTTAGCCGGGTGACTCTGGCTCAGCATCTGTCTAAGCTGCAATCCAGTGTCAGCCAAGGCACAGTCATCTTAGGCTCAACTTGGGGGAGAATCTGCTTCCAAGGTTTCTCATGTGGCTGTTGACAGGCCTCCAGTCTCCCCTGGATGTTGACTAGAGACATCAATTCCACATCTGTAGGCCTCATGAGAAAGCAGTTCACAAAATGGCAGCTGGCTTCCCTCAGAGCAAGTTAGCAAAAAAGTGAGAGATGGAGGCTTCCCAATAAGGAGGCCATAGTCTTTTTGTAAGCCACCTTTGAAAATGACATCAGATTGCTTTCGCCGTATTCTATCCACTAGCGAGTCACTAGGTTCAGCTCATGTTCAAGGGGAGAAAATTACGTAAGGTCACAAAGGAAGTAGGAATCATCGGACTGTTATTGGTCCTATAACATCTTTTAGCTATGCCTCAGAATATTTTTTTCCAGTTTCTGGTAGGCAGCAGACAAGACCAGTAATTCCAAAGTCCCTTAATTGCAAGATCTAAGGCAAAAGTAAAATCTAAAATATCAGATCTTATTATGCTAGGAAAGGCAAAAGACTGGATCTGGTCCCACGATGTCTGCAATTCCCTTCAGTTCTTCCAGAAAAAAAAATGACTAATTTCTGAAGAAACTGAGAGATCAAGTGTACTTAAAAAAACAATTTCCAGGAGGTAATTTCATGAGCAACTTTTCAGACTTCCATAAATTTAGAGAATTCATATGATGCTGCCTACATCCAGTTTTCTAGCTAGAACATAAAATTTTAAATGATATTCTTCCACAAATTGTCCCTGTGGGTTTGCCATGATATTCTAAGAATCATCATAGTGTGTGTTTGGCATCTGTGACTCTTTGACACTCTTCTTCTAGGAGTTGAGTTGGCCTGGTTAACGGGCACTCCTGAGCTTGGATCTTTGTTAGTGCTTTTTTTCTGCACAGGCCAGCACTGCGCCTAAGTTCATACCACTTGTATGGTGGCCCTTAATATATGACCTGTGTAATCTCAGTCCCTAATGATTCATGTTGTGTTCAAAGGATAACAGGCCATTACTAGAAGCTTTAAAGATAATGTGAATCATTATTGCAGGTTTTCAAGGGACAGAACAAGGATTTTTATCCAGTGCAGAAAGCTTTCTGTAAATATGCTCTTTAGATCTTTCTCTGTCCTTGAAGTTTTTTCTACATATGACAACTGCTAAAAACCTTTCCCCTTGTCTCTCATTCATATAGTCCCATCACCACCTCTCTATGTCCCGTTGACTTTCTCCTCCCCAATTGCAAGCCATGTGCAGCACATTCTCCCAGAGTAGCTGTCTGTGATCTTTGGGAAGAAGCTCCGGTCCTCTGTCCTGATGGTTACTCTCATGATAACCAGGCATCAGCTCCACTTTGAAACAGTGATGAATAAAATTATCGCTATACAAAGAGCTGTTATTAAGAAACCAAATTTTGGATTTGGGTTCCTTTCTCCTTTGGTGCCTTTCTCTCAAGCTCAAGTAAGGAGGAAGTGAAGAGGAAACCTTTTGAGGGGTAGTCTCAAGAGTAAAGAAAGGGCTCTGGAAATGCAATATTTATTCTAAAAACCAGGCTTAAATTATTCAGTTTAGGAGCTCAGAGTAGTTCTCTCAACTCCATACTCCTGTACACAGACTCATCAGGGCTCAAAAATCAACAATTTCCAATAAGAAAATCATATAAAGTTATATTTAATATCAACATTTCTTCCCTACTATTTTGTATTGTGTGATTTTTGAGTAAAGAAGCTTAAAAGACGTTTTGGGCAAAAATGTAGATGTAAATTAAGTTGCAGCTGAGTTTGGTGAAAAAAGAAGACAGAAGATAAGAATGCACCCTTTGAAATAATTTTTTCCATTCTACAGAAAGCATAGAGTGAAAGGAAGAGAAAACAACATGGAAATTCTCTGGATTATTTTTTCTCCTTATCTGGTTTTGGGCATTTATGGCAGCTTAGAGACTTGTTAGTGACCAGGATCGCTGGCCCTCAAATTTGGAGGCTATGGTTTGTATCTTATACTTAGAGATTGTACACATTTGTTTTTAATTTAGTATGTTTTGCTTCCTCACTTGTTTTTGGCCTGTTTTCCTGCCTACATAGCAGCAGGTGTTTGGGTGATAATAAAATCTAAAATAAATCTAGGAAAATGTGCAAATTGGCTGGAAAGCAGCAGGAGTTATCACAGTATGCCCCTCCCCCCCATAATTTAGTTCACTAGTCAAGTTGCAGCACCAAGTTGCTATGTGCTTGGGACATGGCATTCATAGGTATATAATTGTGTGGATGTTTTAATCCCAAGGAGAGGCATATTTAAAAGTTTTAAAGTTTGGAAGGGGTATTGCCACAGTTTAGAAGTGCTTATTACCAAGGAGGACCCCATTACAATAAGACTTAGGAAAAAAGAGTTTTTAATTCACAGAATTTGAGCTATAAAATACAAAACTAGTGTTCATTAATATTTATATCAGTTAAGAATGTACTCTGCTCAAAGCAGAAGAAAATCCATCAAACAATGGCTTAAACAAATAAGGCTTTTTTTTTTCCACATAAGGTCTAGAAATCATTCAGTAGGACTCTGATGCCATCGGGGACTCACGTTTCTTCCATCTTCCCACTCTCTCATCCGTACTGTGCAGATTCCCTCCTCATGGTCTCTGGATGGCTTCTGCACCTCCAAGCATCAAGTCCATTTCCTAGCCTGAAAGAGAATGGGAGCAGGAAGGGGGAAAAGGCAGCACCTGTATCAGGAGACAGAAAAACTTGTCAAGAAATTAGCACCACATTCCCAATTAAGTCTCATCGGCCAGAACCGTGTCACAAGATCATCCATAATTGCAAGAATGACTGTAAAATCAAGATTTTTAGCTGGACAAATTGATAGCCCACCAAAATTAGAGTTGTGGCTGGTAAGGGAGAAAGGGAGAATGGATATCTACTAGATACTTAGGGAGCCTCACAAAACCCCTTTTCAGAGAATAATCTTTCTCTCTCATCTGTATATTGTATGTATATATGTTTATGCATATATGTACATGTAAAATGTATGTGTGTGTGTGTGTGTGTGTATCTCCTGAGCAAGTTTAAGAGTATGGGCTTTGGCAGCTGACAGAACTGAATTTCAATTCCGTTCACTACCTACTAGATGCATGACATCTGGGAAGTTATTTCACCTCTCTGTCTCATATTCCTGAGATGACAGTAGTACCTACTTTATTGAGTTTTTGTGAGAATAAGAAAGATAACATATGTAAAGCACTTGACACTGTGTTTAGAACACAGTAACCTTTCAGTAACATTTGTTATTGCTTTTATTGTCTTACAATATTATCTTACTGAGATTATTATTAGCCTTTGAGTTTTCTGAACTGATAGGCACTTCAGAAGCTCGGTAGGAGCCAGGAGATGGACTTCTCCACATTTGCTAGGAAGGGTTGCCAGAGATGTGTGGTTCAATTTCAGGAACCCAAAGATGTGGCAGGTCCCTTCCAAGGGAGAGAGAGAAAAAAAATCCATGAACGTATCTGTTTGTTTCTCTTCCTTGTTGACATCTATATAGTAAGTCCATTGTGAGTGCTGGCAAATAGGAAGGGCACTCATGTGCAATTCGTGATGAGGCAGGTTGCATGGTTCAAGAGACACTTCCTTCACCACAGGAAAATCCATCTAATCAGCTAGTGCAGAGGGACTAGTCTAGTCTGGGGCTCATCCTCCAATCCCAGTTCCCCAATTTGAAACCATTTCTGTAGGTTTGCAGGGTAAGTGTTCCAACTAAGGGAGGGGCACTAGATTGTCTATGTGGCTGTTCACCGTGTTCAAAGCCTCCATTGATGAGGGCATACACTGCAGATCTCCTGCTGGGGTTACTTGATAAATATATCCTCATGTGGACCTCTGGTTTGAGTATCTCTGTAGCAACTGTGATAGAACCACTAGAGAACCAATCTTAAGAAATTAAATTTGAATGCCAAGAAGTGGAATATCTAGGCCATGTGCAGTCCAGCCGAGAGGTCCACACGATGCCAAGAAGGTATTAGCAGTGCTTGTGTGTTCTCTACCGCATATTTTTGATGGGCACTTGAAATCACCAGCTAGGTGTCTTGTTCTCTAGGCTGTATTATTTGGGAATAAGTGAGGATGTCTCACCCCAGGAAGGTCTCTTCATGGATATTTAGCCCTCGTGTTGATCAGCACCAGTGCCTGACTGAGAATCAATGACATATAGAGATGGCCTTGAAGACGTATACATGGAAGGGCTTTTTCTTTCACTGCTATAGCTTTGTCACTGTTACCCCAAAGAGGTATATCTATCAGTGTAACACTAATATAATCCACAGAAACTTTTGATGCTCACATCCAACATGACATCTCTAGCACATCAAATGTCATAACCCCAGGCCTATGTTACAGACAAATGCAGCAGGCTAGAGGGAGCTCTGAACTCCCTCCAGACTCCTGAAACCAATTGAAGCAGTATCACAATAAATTTTATTCCACAGCCACGACATCCTGCTGGAGGCTGTGGACACTGAGCAAGATTCTGCATACTGTTCTCTGCTCACATTCCTCATTTGTATGAGCCACTTCCATCCTGTTTACACAAGGCATTTATTCCATTTTGGTAATACAATTCCTACAGAATTTTGATTCTCATAAAGCACAGATGGAAGTTTCTTCTCAGATTGGGCTCCAATTGGGTTCCCTTCCAGCCACTCCCACACCCTCCTCTGTATTCGTTTTCATTGTCAGAATTCTCTGAATCCTGAGTTTGTTTTCTACTTTCTTATCATTGCCTCTGAATCCTTACCCCTCTTTCATTCCTTGTACTATCCCTGACAAATTAAAGTCTCTCTAAGTTATATGGTGGATACGAAATATTGGTTTCACCTATAAGCTTTAGAAAAAATGACAAATGAAACCTTTACTCAATGACATGACAGTCAATTTGGTATACACAAAAAATGATTCTGGAAGATAACTGCATTATAACCTTTCAGATGTTATGTAAGGTCATGCTCTGATTGCTAAGCCTCTATTCTTGCTACCACATTGTCATTCTTTGTCCTCATTCCTTTTGTTTTCTTAGTTCCTTTGAGCAATGACAGTCATCTTGAAGGTAAAGAATAAAGAAAAGAAAAGAAATGCTAGAAAGGTGACTACCTGTCTGAATGTCGATGAGCATTTCCAACCACCAGAGACACAGTCACTTTTACTGCATTTGAAATTTCAGACTCAGTGTGGCCTCTGGATTATGGAATTGGGGCTGCTGATATTTCTGCACAGTAGAGGAGGAACCTTGGAACTAAGACTGCTGTTTCCAGCATCCAATTATCTGCTAGGTCCTAGAGCCGTGGAAATCCAGTAAATGGCATAATACATTTCCCTGGTGGAGGTAAGAGTTCTTATGATTTCAGGCCAATGACAAGTATTTTAATATAGAGTTAAATTTGATGACAGAATATTCCACATAATATAGAATGTGTAAACATAGTAGAAAGATTATAAATTTAGTCGACGTCATAGCTAGTATTTTTTATAAGTATTAGTTTAATTTATTTAATCAGGAGTGTTTTAATGATAAAAAACCTTAGAAATTAATGCTATCACAAAGGAATACTAGGAATTGATGATGTTGGCTGAAAACCACATTCTTCTGTAAAACTGTCTTGCGTCCATTCATTTATTCGCTTATCACTATACAACCATTTGCTTGTACAGCCACAAAAACCTAAGTTCTGCTAAATGCTGGAGTCTGATGTGACAAAACTTTGGAAATGAAGGCATAGAAGAAAGTATCTTCATGAAAGAATCCATGTCAAAATAAACGTATAAAAGAAAAACAGAGATTGAATATCTTTGAGGGTTTCCATTATTATTATCTTTAATGGGCACAAAAGCTGCAGGTGAATACAGACCTCTTCAACTTAATTTGGGCTGGCTACCACCAGTTAAATAAAGGAGTGTGTGTGTGTGTGTGTGTATGCATGAATGAATGCAGAGCATAAGAAAATGTTGGATCAGTCATTGAAAATCACTATATATTGCGTATATTATAATATATTTATCTTCTATGAAACAGCTACATACTGTGTGATTTCAATTATATTACATTCTGGAAAAGGCAAATCTATAGAGACAATAAAATGGTCAGCGGCTCCAGGAGAGGGATGGAGGGAGAGATGAATAGGTGGAGCACAGGAGAATTTTAGGGCAGTGAAACTATTCTATATGATACTGTAACGGTGAACACATGACATAATGCATTTGTCAAAACCTATACAACTGTATGACACAAAGAGTGAACCCTAATGTAAACTATGGACTTTAATTAATCATATTGTATCGATATTGGTTCACTAATTGTACCAAATGTATCACACTAATGCAAGATGTCAATAATAGGGGAAACTGGGGCCGGAGTGGGAGGGAGAGAGTGTGTGGGAACTCTGTGTACTTTCTGCTAAACTTTTCTGTAAATTTAAAACTGCTCTAAAAAATAAAGTCCATTAATTAAAACAAATTGCAAAAGGAATGATAAATGTATGAAAGAATAACGGAAATGTAGTTACTGTAAATAAGTATTTCTAAATTTCTCCGTTTACCTTTTGATGTTCTTCTATAAGGTTCCTCATAATAAAATTTTTATATCTTCAATTAAATTTATTTTCGCAAATTTTGTTACCTTATCTGTTCTCCATTTTCTGGCTTGGAGCTTGTTAAACATTTAAATATTTTACATGATTATATTTTGTCCAGCTTTTCTAAATGTTTGTGGCACAACAGTCAGCTTTCCAGAGTGATTCAATGCGCCATGTTAATTGTAAGTTCTCCAAGTTTTTGAAAAGTTTATTTGATAGTATTTCCATTAAAATCTCGAAAGGAGTTTTAACAATTCAGTGAAAACTTGTAAATAACTTGAAAAATGAACATGAATGAAGTAAAAAAATCAAGAGAAGTGTTTTAAAGAGCAGCAACAGGGAGATAAATACCTTCTAGAAATTAAAGCTTGTAATAAAGCAATAAGGGGCTGGCTCCGTGGCTGAGTGGTTAAAATTATGCTCTCTGCTTCGGCAGCCTAGGGTTTACTGGTTCAGATCCTGGGCATCAACCTTCACACTGCTTATCAAGCCATGCTGTGGCAGCATCCCACATAGAAGAATTGGAATGACATACAACTAGGATATACAACTACGTACTGGGGCTTTGGGGAGAAAAAAAAAGGAAGATTGGCAACGATGTTAGCTCAGAGCCAATCTTCCTCACCAAAAAAACCCCAAAAAAGGTGTGCTTAAAAAAAAAATAAAGCAATAATATTTAAGGTATTTTGATATAGGTTGAAAAATAAAGATATGAAATAATGGAATAGCATCAAGTATGTATAAACAAACCTCACAGAGGTGAGTAACTTTACTAAAAAATGGGTAGGAATGTAAACTATGGACTTTGGGCGATTATGATGTGTCATTGCAGGTTCATCAGTTGTAACACATGCACCACCCTACTGTGAGATGTTGATAACAGGGGAGGAGATGTATGTGTCAGGGCAGGGGGCATATTGGGAATCTCTGTACTTTCCTCTCAATTTTGCTGTGAACCTAAAACTACTCTAAAATAATAGTCTTTAAAATGAAAAAAAAATGTTTTAATGTGTAGTGAAAGGAAATTATTAAATATGTCACACTGAAGTAATTGGTTAGCATCTTGAAATATAAAAAAAAAATCACTTTATACTAATCGTCAAAATCTACTCCATGTGAATAAGGCAGCGATTGTCATGGGGTGGGCGTGTGGAGTGAATACGTGTTCTTTGCAGGATTGCACTGCAGTCTTTGCTGGGTGAAAGAAAAAGGAGTAGCTTTATAGCTAGATTGAGAGTGGGAATTGTAATTTATCTGTTGCTGCTTGTGTGCTGAAGAAGAATGAAACCTCTAGAAACATCAAATTAGAGATGAAGTGGCAGAAAATAGAATCATTTATTTACATTATCTATGGAGGATTGATAACTTTTTCGACAGCTAAGTAACAATAATGAAAGTGCAAATATGTTAATATATAAAAGTTTAAAATATCCTTATGATGAAAAAATAGTAGACAAACAAAATGTACCACAAAATATTTACATCAGAATGACAATTTAATATCTATAACATATTAAGGATGCACACAAAGTTATGAGAAAAGTATCAAGACTGTAAGAGATAAGTAGGCAAATGACATGGGCTGACAATTCAAAAGAGGAAATACAACTGGAAAACAATAATATGAAAAATTGTTCATACTATCTAGTGATAAAAATGTTTAATAGAGCCACATCAAGTAGAAAATTTTAAGCATTGATAACACTTTGCTGATAAAATTGGGGTGGAATTGATGTGTATATTTAAGTTGGTACAGCTTGATTTAAGAGAAAAGTAACTGGGTTGACAATAAACATTTTCTACATCTCAAAAATATGACTTTTTTTGAGAGTTTAATTATTGAAAAATAAATTTGTAAGTGGACAATAAATACATCAATTTTTTTAATCCAGTCGAGACAGTGGGTTATAGCTTCATGTAAAGTCTATATTAGGACATATTAAGCTGCTACAGAGCAAATGGTATGATTAATCAGAGATGACAGCAAAAGAAAGTGGACATAGTGACACATAAAAATGGTAGTTTATGTTTGGTGTTTTTGCATCTTTTTAGCTGTATATGTTTGGGCAAATTAATTTTTCTGAAAATAGGGGAAGAATTTGGCTTTGTTATTGCAGGATCCAGGGTAATGATCAGAGAGAGACTGGCAGCAAATCCCAGAATCTGACGCCTCTTATTTACGGCTGGAATTGTCCCTGCAGTCACCCGAGATTAAATTTTAAGATTGCACGTCCACCTGTGAGGATAGCTGGTTGCCTTGTAACACTCCTCTTCGTGACTCTTCTATTGGCCTAAATTAGAGTTCCCAGGGGATAAATCTTTCCATTAAGTGACAAGGGGTTCATGTGTTTGCTGCTGAATTTTAAAGCCATTGATGGGTATTTCAACAAGATTTCCAGCTAGAAGGTTAGTGGGACAAAAGCTTTCTTCCCCGAGTTACTAAAGGTTTAGACCACAGTGACAGCTAATCAAAGATTTTTCTCTTCTCCTGTGGCTTTCCATAGGCAACTCTGCGTGCTCAGAGAAATTGAACGATCTGCTCTGGGTCCGAAGATGCTTCCTGTTGGAAATGTATCATACATTTTTAATTCTGAAAATTTATAAAAGCTACTTCTTGGGCAATTGGGAGTGATATCTCTAAATATTTAGCGAGTTATAAAATGTTCCCTGTATTATTTGCCTTCATCTCAGGTTAGACTCCTCCCGTGATCTCCTTTGTTGTTAATAACTTGGAAGATGAGTGTTCCATTATGACAGGCTAAAATATCATTTGAGAAAGAACCCTCACACAAACAGCTTCCACTACATGACTTTTCTCACTTATTTGCTAGTGGAGTAAAAGATATTTCTAAAATGATTTATTGGAAATCTTACAAAACGAGGATCCCTGACTTTAATGTGTTTCGGCATAGGTGTAGTCCTAGAAGATATCTACACTCTGAGTTCGTATATTTTTTGAAATTCTATTGCCCTTCTCTTTGAAATGAAACGAAACGAGATGACTTTGCAACTCTAGGTTGCTTTTCCCTTTCCCTAACAACTTTTGGTGCTTTTTCTCCAATAAAAATATTTTCAACAGATAATAACAAAAACCTTTTTTAAAAATTTATTTATTTAATTTTTTTATTGCAGTAACATTGGATTATAACATTATATAACTTTCAGGTGTACATCATAATATATTTCTAATTCTGTGTAGATTACATCATGTTCACCACCCAAAGACCGAGTTCAATCCATCACCACACATGTGTGCCTAAATCACCGCTTTCTCCCTCCTCCCTCCCCTCTTCCCCTCAGGTAACCACCAATCCAATCGCTTTTGCTATGTGTTGGTTTCTTCTCGTTTTTTATCTTGTACCTATGTGTGAGATCATACAGTATCTGACTTTCTCCCTCTGACTTATTTCACTTAGCATAATACCCTCAAGGTCCATCCATGCTGTCACAAATGGCTGGATTTCATCATTTCTTATGGCTGAGTAGTGTTCCATTGTGTATATATGCCACATCTTCTTTATCCATTTGTCGCTTGATGGACACCTGGGTTCCTTCCAAGTCTTGGCTATTGTGAATACGCTTCAATGAACAGAGGGGTGCAAGTATCTTTAAGCATTTGTGTTTTCAAATTCTTTGGATAAATACCCAGCAGTGGAATAGCTGGATCGTATGGTAGATGTAGTCTTAATTTTTTGAGGAAACTTCATACTGCTTTCCATAGTGGCTGTACCAGTTTGCACTCCCACCAGCAGTGTACGAGGGTTCCCTTCTCTCCATATCCTCTCCAACATTTGTTTCCTGTCTTGTTAATTATAGCCATATATAATTATCTCATTGTAGTTTTGATTTGCATTTCCCTGATAGCTAATGATGTTGAACATCTTTTCAAGTGTCTGTTGGCCATCTGTATATCTTCTTTGGAGAAATCTCTGTTCAGGTCTTTTGCCCATTTTTTAATTGGGTTTTTTGTTGTTTTTGTTGAGACATGAGTGCTTTGTATATTTGGATATTAACCTTTTATCTGGTATATGGTTTGCAAATATCTTTTCCCAGTTGTTAGGTTGTCTTTTCGTTTTGTTGATGGTTTCCTTTGCTGTGCAGAAGCTTTTTAGTTTGATGTAGTCCCATTTGTTTATTTTTTCTTTTGTTTCCCTTTCCAATAACAAAAATCTTTTCATAAATTGATACCTCTTTCCACAGAGTGATGGTGATACCCAACCATTAACAACAATTAAGGCTTTCATCTTAATGCACAAATTTGATGAAATGATTTTATGTGCCAATAGGATATCACAATGCTGCCACATATAAAATACATTCTTGTACATAAATATTTGTGGGCACTTGGTTGAGAATACTTCTTGAATAATTTTCTAGAAGTGGAAACCTCCATCAAATTGTGTATGCCCTTTAGAATTTGACAGATATTGCCAAATTGCCCTTTAAGAAGGTGATACCAATTTAACATACCATCAAAAGATGTTTTATTAGCCATGTGAACCATTTATCCTTGTCCTTTGTCAATTTTTCAGTGGGCTAATTGATCTTTTAATTAATATTTATGATTATTTCATATACTAAGGAAATTAACACTTTTTCCTTGGTTGCAAGTATTTTCTCCAGACTGTTCACTTTGTTTATAGTATTTTTTCTAGCACAAAAGTTTTCGTGTTTATTAATCAGATTCACCAATCTTTTAAACTTGTTTTCAATCTTTTTGTCTTTATGGTTCTAGGTTTTGTGTCCTGATTGGAAAAGAATTCTGTACTCAAAGATTTTTATGAGTGTGTGTGTGTGTGTGTGTGTGTTTGTTCTCCTGGTACTTTCATTTTATTTTTTTAATACCTAAATCTTTCGTCATCTGGGATTTGTGTCTTAGTTCAAGGGGTGAGTTAGAATCCAGCTTATTTTTTAAATGCTACTTGTTTTATTATCACTTATTGCCCATTGATATGAAATATTAACTTTATCATATACCAAACTTCCACCATGTTTGTGTATAGTTCCAGTTTCTCTATTCTTTATCATTGAGCTCTGTATTCCATCTCCAGCACGAAGGTGCTTTAATGACTGTAATGTGCTTTCATACCTGGCAAGGCTCATTCCCGTTCATTATTGATAACGTGTGTCTATGGAAGGAGGGGGTGGTTTGGTGAAAACTGAGGAGAATTTTATAGTTTACTAAACTCTAAATCCTAGAACCTAGTTTTTATTTTTGAAATATGCTACTGTTTGTCACTAGACCCTAAACATCTTTTGTGATAGCACACTTCAGGCTTTGTTGTGTTTCTTCATTTCTTCTTACAACATTGTGTGTGAAATATGCCTTTTGGTCAAACGAGTTTCTGAGATATTGGGACTGCTGTCAACTGTAAAACCTCAGACCTCTGCTCTTGGACACAAATGTAAAAGATTAGTGGTGAGAGAAGCTATATTTTTAGCATTCATCTGAGAGTGAAGATTTTCCTACAGAGAAAGAACTACTGAGGAATGCCTGGTGGTAGCTAATGTCAGGATATAAGAACAGCATCCATATTACACATTTTCCATGGTGAGTGAGGGTGACGCTGTGATTTCACGGGGCATTGTGTGAACTACAGGTAGCTGTATCCACGATATGGCGCCCAGGAAGCTTAATAATGAATGAACTTAGAGAAGTGGCTCTCAAGTACATTCAGGTTTCCTGTCAACTTTTGCCAAAGTCTTATCAATTTTCAAGACCAGATTTGCAGGTGGCTTTTTCCAGAAGCATTCTTGGATCCTTTGGTCAGATATCATCTTTCCCTCCTCTGTTTGCCCATCACCCAAGAAGCCTCTCTGGTACAGTTTTGTCTCTTCTGCCCTGTGTTCTAGCATCTGTTTCCTCCCTTTGATTATAAGTGAATTGAGCCTGGTTCTCCCTGAGGTCTTGTTTATAGTGCTCACTCGTTAAATCCTTTTCTGATTGAATGGAATTTTAAAACTTATAAATGTTTAGGATTTTACAAAAACTACTGTATTAGTTTCCCATGGCTGCTGTAATAAACTACCACAAGCTTGGTGACTTAAAACAATAGAAATTTATTCTTTCACAGTTCTGGAAGCCAGAAGTCCAAAATCAGTATCGCTGGGCCAAAATCAAGCTGGGCCACGATCTTTCCAGAAGCTGTAGGAGAGAATCCGTTCTCTACCTCTTCCAGCTTCTGTTGGCTACTGGCGTTCCTTGGCTTGTGGCTCCATTCCTCCAATCTCTGACTCAGTCTTCACATTGTCTTCTCTGTATGTGCAATCTCCCTTTGCCTCTCTCTTAGAAGAACTCTCATGATAGCATTGTAGATGCTACCTGCATAGTCCAGGACAAGAGCCTTGACTTAATCACATCTGCACAGACTCTTTTTCCATCTACAGTTTCCAGGGATTAGGACTTGATATCTTTAGGGCTGTTATCCAGCTTACCACAGGTATATAGTATCACTCTCTACATTGACAAGGGTTTGGTAGTAAGAAATGAAATATATATTTCCTATTTTTCATAAATGTGAATATTTCATAAATTTTCATAAATATATTTGATAAATATTGTCATATTTATTGAGATATGATTTATATTAAAAAGTGTTGGGGGCTGGCCCCATGGCCGAGTGGTTAAGTTCGCGCGCTCCGCTGTGGCGGCCCAGTGTTTCGCCAGTTCAGATCCTGGGTGCGGACATGGCACTGTTCGTCAGGCCACACTGAGGCAGTGTCCCACATGCCACAACTAGAAGGACCTGCAACTAAGATATACAACTATGTACCAGGGGGATTTGGGGAGATAAAACAGGAAAAAAAAAAAAAAAAGATTGGCCACAGTTGTTAGCTCAGGTGCCAACCTTAAAATCAATGCAACCATTTTAAGCATTCTAACGAGTTTTGATAAATTTATACATCCATATATCTACTCCTACAATCAATATACAGAACATTTTTGTTACTCCACAAACAAACGTCCCTCTTTGTTCTTTCCCTTGTGATCTGCTTTTTGTCATTATAGATTTGATTTGTCTTTTCTAGAGTTTCATATAAATATAATCACATGGTATATTTCTTTCACTCAGCATAATGTTCATCCATGTTGTTCCACGTATTAATAGACCATTCCTTTTTAGCTGATTAGCATTTTGTTCATTCATTTTGTTCATCCCTTGTTGATGGACATTTGGGTTGTTTCCAGTCTGAAGCTATTATGAATAAAGTTGCTGTGAACATTTGTGTACAAGTCTTTGTGTAGATCTGTTTGCTTATTTTTGTTTTCCTTCCTTGGAATATATCTCCTTATTTGATTTTGCACAGCTTCAGAGAGCTGTGTCTTGAAATGAACAGACATGGACAAACTTGGCAATAAACGTGGTAACAGTGTTTGTAGGACTTCCTGCCTTTCCTGTTTCTATTATGGAGACACAGAGAGCAGGTTCTTCAGGGAAAGACTCCTACTTCTCTTTCAGTTAGAAGTTAATCCTTTTAACTAACCAAGCAGACAGTAGTTCCATTGAGAAAACAAAAGAAATTGGAAGGGATGTGAGAGCTCGGAAGCATAAGCAAGTAATTATCTGACTCAGTCAGGGGGAGGACCAGCCTTAATGGGGTATTGCTTGCTGAATTAGACTGCAAGGAATCAAACATTTGAATCTAACTTGAGATGTAACCAACTTTTGAAACTACAGAAAATTCAGGACCAATTAGTGTTCTTTGTTCTCTCCTGTCATAGCACTCTTAGAAAAGCCCCTGGAGAGATAGTATGGATGTGGATCCATCAATCAATCACAGGGTTGATTCTTTTTCATGCTGCAAGTGATTTGATGATGATTTGGAATATCAAAAATCAATGACTTTGCACAGATATTTATCTCAGTGGTTGAGAGAATATCTGAGGCTAATCCTAATTTAACTTCTAACTCATGTTCTAACCCCAAGAAAGGTACTGAATGCATTAAGCTCTCTTTGAGAGGAGGGAAGTAGAACTGAATGTTTTTAGCTGCTATGGCAACAGGTGTCATTTACATCGTATGGTTTTGTTCCTGGAGAAAATCTACTCAGGAGCAGAAATGAGGACAGGATAGGAGGGGGAAGTGGAACATGTGGTTCCAAGACCTCCTGGCCCAACCTCTGTGCAGAGGATTTAATAGCAATAAAGCCAGAATTCCCAGTGCAGGGAATTTCTAGTCCCACCACTAATTATGTTTGTATACTGATCTACAGCTGAAAAATTTTGAGATAGTCTAAACCATAGTGTCTTTATTCAATTTTCCCCTGATAGATAGAAGATAGAAACTTATATTAAATATAAACACCAGGTATCTTGCAATACTCCCAACAGCACCATATTGAACTGTAAGAGATAATACCATCATCTCAACCTTCTATTTATCAATTTTAAAAACCTAAGCTTTGAAAAATGTGCTATAATTCTTTGGTAATTGTGTAACGGTATAACTAGTTACATAATAACTATTATTTTTTTCCTCTTATTTCCAATGGCTGTGTTGAAAAATCAATGCTCTCTTCTTTTGCCTTGCTCTTTTCACTTCCCACCTTTTTTCCTCCTTCACTTCTTTCCTCTGTATTCAGGTATGGCTGAATTTTAGGTCCGAAACTTCTTTCAGGCTTTGTGTCCACGCTGCTGAGTCAGAACCTGGAGAGTCTGAGGAAGCTAGACTTTGGGTGTGCTTATCCCTAGCACAGCAGCTACATTGCTGCAGATTTCAGGCAGCCTCACAGAACTCAAAGTTAGCCCTAAGTTCTTCTACTGGAGGAACCACTATCCTATGAAGTGGTAAACATGGCAAAGACAGGGAACACAATTTAGAGATTGGCTTGGTGTCAACAAGATTTCTTAATGACATGGTTTCCATAATAGCAAAAATATGATCCCACCTTTTTATTCATTTATATGTTCATTCCCTTATTTACGTTTCCTTATATATGTTCATTCCCTTATTTAAACACATTTATTAAATTCTATGTTGTCTGTGGATATACTGATGAGCAAAATAGATGAGGTGCCTGCTCTCAAAAAGTACACAGTCTGATTAGGAGAGAGTCATTTATCACATAAATAGCACACATTTTTAATTTAAATCCTGTGAAAGAAAATCTCATGGTGATCTAAGAGCATAAACTTAAAAAAGACATTTGAGCTGGGGCCTGAAGGTTGAATTGCCATATGTATCTCACTGAAATTTCCAATTTCATATTAACATTGTTGTAGAACCCAGTCTAGCCTCTGCACACAGGCTGTAAAAAAACAACAAAGATTTAATGGGGGAGAGAATAAAGGCGGATGACAGTGCCTGCCTTTTCACATATAAATTTTATTAAGAGGGGATCCCAGCAGTTCTTACACCCCTTAAGAAAGAACTTAAAGGTCAAAACCTTGCACTGAATATAAGAAAGCAATTTGTATCATCTGGGTAAGAAATCATTGAAAAGAGATCTGAGATCTTGAAAATAAGGCACGAAAGGTTGTCCTGGGCTGGGCTGTGAACCTGTCTGAGAGGTGGTAAATCATCAACAGACTTCTTACTAGGCTCCTCTCTGGTTCTCAGGTGAGCCCAGCACCAGTTATGTGTCACAGTCTAAAGGTGTCAGTAAAGTGGAAAGACATCCAAACTTTAATGCTCAAAATACAGTTTCATACAAAATACTAGAGGCCATTTTCTTCTACTACAGAGAAAAAGCAGGAACTAATCAGAAAAATGAGTAAACACAATCAAGGACAAATTGTTCTTTAGAAATAAAAATAGGGTGATTATCACATGGTTTGACATGGAAGGACTGAGAACAGAGCAGATCTGTAAAGTGTCTTTCTGATTCCATACAGGGAGAAATGGACTCAGAAGAGGGCATATGCCAAGAAACAAAGTGTCATGTATTATCTGATTTGTCATGTATTATCTGATTCATGATCTGACATTGACCATCTTTGGACTTACTTTGGGGATTTTGTCAGGGGTTATAACATCCTAAAGGCGGATGAACTCATGGGATTGTTTGCAGACCTATCTTGGGGCCAAGGTTCATATTAAGTTGAGATTTGATTTCATGATCACGAACATCTTCTCACTCCAACAGCCTTGAAATCATACCTGATATCTAACATACTGTGTAGTATTACTGTATGGTGATATTGAAAGAAACTTGAACACTCACCAAGAAACAACACAACAGGAAGAATCAACCCCTGAAGAAATCTCTGTTTTTAAACATTTTAATTATGTACTCAGTTGATGTTGGGTTTTGCCAAGGGAGAGAAAGAACTGGTCAGCCAAGCAAAATAGGCTATGTCCTTTTACTCACATAGAAAAGACTATGGAGAAGATAATAGAAACAAGGGTGATAAGTAAGCGAGAATTACGAGTTGTTGAGCACCTACAATACGGGCGATATTGTGCTGATGTTTTATATCTAGCATCTCATTTAACTATTAAAACACACACGATTCTTTCTTTTTTCTTTTTCAGAAACTGTTAGGAAACTGAGGACCAGAGATATTATGCAACATTCTCAAATGTCACTTCTCTAGTAAATGGTAGAACCAGAATTAGAACCCAGGAATGCTAGACTTCAAGATCTATGCCTTTTCTAAGCCTTTCAAGGAGGCAAGAGAGAATGTTTGGGAAAGATACTAAGATTCCAGTTCCTAAAGTTCTAAGACTCTGAGGAAGAGATCAGAATGAAATCTTGAAAGCACACAGCTTGAGGAGAGACCATATAACCCAAGATGACATGAGGGTGGTATCAAGTATGGGATATTACTGTAGAAGTGGGTAGAACTGGGAGCTATGAGCATTATTCAATGTGCAATTCGTGAAATTCATTTTATATTCCTACAAAGAATCAAGGAGGAAGGAATGGTATTGAAAAGTTGAGTGATCCAAGGGATGAGCCCTTGAGACTGGATTCTATTCTTGGCTACTCCACTTCCATGTCATGTGACCTCTCTCAGATTTCTTTATGTATAAACTGGAGCTAATAATACTTCAGTTATTGGGATAAGATTGAGATGGAAGCTAGTAGCAATCAGCATAAGATGGAGAGTAGAACCATCTGCATGAGACTTGGAAACCATACAGACCCATCAGCATGGTCAGAGGTTGTGAATTCTGAGATAACTACAGGAAGCAAAAACCTAATCAACTGTATTGTGATCAATCAGCTGTATTATAAACAATCTAATCAACTGTCTCCAGGACCGACTGGAGAAGGGCTGTGTAGAATGAAAGGACAAAAAACCATGAGTGCTTTCCTGTCCTATCCAAAGGAGAGAACGTTGTTTTTCAGTCTTTAGACAAAGAGCCGTTCAACTCTGGATGAAACAGCTTTGAAAGCCAATGAATTCCTTTTTACTTAATGTCATGCTCATCAAGCAACCCTATGACAATGAAGTGTTTGGGTTTTTTGTGCATGTAGCTACTTTTTTGTGAGAAAGAGTGTTGGGGCTTCTGCTCAATTTAAGGGCATACTCCCCCATTCTGATTGTATTAGTTGTCTATTGCTGTATAGCAAATTATCCCAAAACTTACTGACACAAAACAGCATATATTTTATATCACAGATTGTGTGGGTCAAGAATCTGAGCATGGCTTAGCTGGGTCCTCTGCTGCAGGGTCTCTTACAAGGCTGCAATCAAGAAATAAGCAGAGGTTGCAAGGTTCATCTCAAAGTTCAACTGGAGTAGGATCTGCTTCCAAACTCACTCAGTGGTCTTGACAAGATTCAGTTCTCTGTGGGCTGAGGGCTCAGTTCCTCACTGGATGTTGGCTAGAGGCTGCCCTCAATTCCTTGCCTTGTGGTGCTTTCCATCACAGTGAGCCAATGAGAAGAACCTGAGGGGGAGAATGCCAGCAAGAGAGAAGTCACAGTCTTTTGTTACCTAATAATGGAAGTGACGGCACATCGCTTTTGTTGTATTCTGTTTGTTAGAAGAAAGTCACTAGGTCCAGCCCACGCTTGAGGGAAGGGGATCACACAAGGATGTGAACATCAGGAGATGGAGATCACTGGGAGCCACATCAGAAGCTTCCTACCACACTTAGCCATCGACAAACTGTTGTAGCAGTGATAGGAGTCCGCCATGATTACCGAAAACTAATGTACATGATTTCTTATAAAAAATCTAAACTCCCCTTTACTCTGTCAAATTTCCTCTCTGTGAAGGAAAAATTTAGCTGTTTGTTTTTCAATAAATGAATCACAGTAAGTGAATCAACTCTTCTGATATTATTTAGGGCAATAAAAAAACAACCACACTATAGCCTTACTTCTGATGTGGCCTCCATCATAGCTCTGTCTTTGAGCAGCCTGCTCCTGAGCAGCCCCAGTGAATAATGTAAGCCAAAGTCCCTTGACATATGGCTTTCAAAGTATATTTACACTCCATGTGGGTCAATAACCTTGATATTTGGCAGAGGTCTCTGAGCAGATGATGGAAATATTTTCTCTCACATTTAAGCCAACTCCCTCGTGTTGATATTTCAACTTAGAGTATGGGGATGAATTGGGGGCCGGGGGTGGGGGGATGGAAAACAAGGAAGTGATGCGCAGAGGGGAAGGAAAGAAGGGCAGAGACCTTTCTTTGTTAAGTTTCCAGCTTTATAAATAATAAGGGCTTGGTTCTAAGAGAAAGGTCTAGGCACAAATATAAGAATTTGGGGGCCTCAATAAAAAATTCACGTTTGAGAATAGTTCAGGTAGGACAATGTGGGTCACATTTAACTTGTGTCTGCTTTAATGAGAGCCTGAGAAGAAAGGTGTCTGCCTGTCTTGAATGTTTGCGTGTGAATGCCTTGCCATTTTGATTTGGATAGAGGAATAAAACCCTTTGTGCATATTTCAGTTCTTCTTACCACCAGCAGCATTAGAGTTGTTGACTTGGGCAATTCAGAGACTTTAAGCCGTAAGAAAAGATGCCATTTCCTCTGATTTCTATTTTTTGGAAAATAAGGATGGTAATGCTAAGTACTTAGGTTATTTATTTGCTGGAAAATTGATACCCTAAGGTATATAAATATTCACAAGATCCCTCAAAGAGGGCTACATTAAGGAAAGAGGTTAATAATGGTTAAGAAGATTGTATGGAATATGCTGAGTGGAGATCCTTCCCATCCATCTCTGGGTTCATTTGGGACACAGACATTGCACCACATTAAATCCTATTTACATCCCACCTTTGCTACACAGTTGATGGGAGATCAGGAAGCAGAAGAATAGATCTTTTGGAGCAGCTGATTGAAATGTCATTTCATTATTTGCTTTGAATGTTAAATATATCTTATGAAGCCTTATAATGACCAGTCTTTTATCAATTCTCATGCTCATAATGGTCATTGTCTAGACTATCAGGCCTTTCAGTCATATTTTCACAGCAACGATTTGGTGCCAGGCTTTGTCCAGTTTGCTGTGTGGGGAATATAAATCTATGGAAAGACTGACTGTCTGGGAGTGCCTTACAACCCAAAGTGGCTCACGGGTCAGAAAGAAGCATGAGACAAATATGACGTAGAGCTAAGAGCAAGGATTCTGGAACCCATATAACTAGGTTTAATTCCTAGTTCAGACACTTACTAGGAGTGTGGCTTTGGACATGTTATTTACTTCTCTTATCCTCGGTTTCCTCAGCAGTGAAATGAAGATAATAGCAGCAACCACCCAAGAAGATCATTATTAGGACAAAATGAATTGATACATAAAACTCTGAGTATAGTGCCTGTTACTTAATAAGCGTCCATTAGATAGTAGCTATTTACATTTCTTTCTTGTTTGGACTCCTTGTTCAACCTTGCCTCAATAGCCTCATCTAAAAAAAGGCTAATATCTTATGGTCTGACAATATAACAGGTTTATCAGGAGATTCAATAAAAGCACTTACACTTTTAAGGGACTGTGTAAATGTATACGCTTCTTAATAGGATTCGTTTTCCAAGTTCAGATTCAGGACAGGGTTAAGTATGTGCTTACAAACTTCTAGGAGGGTCTGAGAGATCTTGTGATACCGTAGTGTTGGGCAGAGTGTGGTCTTTGGAATCCGAGAGAAAGGACTCTGCTTCTGACTTGCTGTGTAAAATTACATGGTTTCTTAGCCTCTGCTTTCTTTTTGTGACAAAGGGATAAGAAAGCGTATTTTATGGAGTTGCTGAGAAGATGAAAGGAGAGCACGTATTTAAAGTAACTGGCATATAGCAGATAGTAAGAGTCATCTTAGGTTGACGTGAACGGAAGAGGAAAAGGTAAAACATGGAAGGAGGAGAATGGAAGAAAGGCATTGAACTCCAGCATGGAGACCCCTTTACACAAACCCCAATGGTACAACTCAAATCCCCTCAGAACAGGGGACATCCTGGATGCATGTAGTGGGGCATACTCCCCAATTCCGCTACTTCTTATCTCTATTCATCTTATATCTAACTACTCTTTGCTAAATATAGAGTTAGGTGAAATGGCTGGCCCAGCATCAGTCCTGGCATCAGAAGGAAGGAGGGATGCAATTCTCTCTGGTGGTTCTAGAAGCTGGGCTTCTTTAAGCTTTGTGAGCTGGGGCATGAGCTGCTTGAATATTTACTATCCAAATTATTTCTCACTTTTGATTTCCATGCTTCTATGGGCTATCAATGTTAGTTTTGGTCACATCTGAATAAAGTCCAAGTGACCCACTGAATTTTTTTCTTAGTGTTACTTTTCTCTCCTTTCCCCGTAATTGGAAGATCTTAAATCAGAGAAGGTTTCAGAATCCTCCTGGTCTAATTCAATTCACCCCGTACATTGCTTCCACACTGGGCTTGACCAGTAGTCATCCAGCAACTCTTTGCCCACTCAGTTACAATTCCCTTCAAAATGCCAATTGCTCTGCTATGTGCTCAACTCTCAAAAATGAGTTTGTGTCCCCATCCATATTTCCTCTCATCTTTTGGTTTCTGTGTCTGTGAGTTATGCTGTAATGGGAATGTATCCTTTTGATGGCCTTTGAAGCTTCATAAAGCAAGGAGGAGGAGGAAGAATGAATGCTCTGACCTATCAGCAGACTCTAAGACAGATTGTTTTTCTATTTTTAAGAGTTATGAGTGACTATGAACATTGACAGTAATTGAAAGGAAATAATAAATTAATAGCCAGAAGCATATTGATGGGTCAAGAGATTAATTCATTTAGTGGAAAGGTTAATTAATTGGATGTGTATATGATAAAGACATCTCAAGGTGATATTTTAATTGACAGTTTTATCACTAGTGAGGAGGAGAAGAAAGAAAAGTGTGCTATATCAGAGAGGATTTCAACTTGTGTTTTTGGTTCACCCTCTCTGACTGTGTTAACCAGGGTGAGAAAAGCAGATGTGGTTTCCTGACGGTCGTTGAGGGAAGGAAGCAATGACATTCTAGCTGCTAAGCAGAATCTTGTTCACCTTGTACCCCAGCCATTCTCCTCCCTTTCCCGGCTACCTATCAAAACTTGCAGTGAAAGAGATAAAGATATGCTACAGCCTTTCTATTATATGGATTAAAATGGATATATAGCACTTGTTATTAATTGTAGACAAAAGACTTGGTCCTCATTAAAGGAATTTTAGGCAACGAGAGAAGATGTGTATGGACACAGAAGTCAATTCACAACATTCTTACACAGAAGACAAACCTTCTTAAGAAGACCATATGCTAACAATTTTTTAGAAAAAATAATAAATAGTGGTAGCAGTGAAAAAGTTTCTTGTAGGCAGTAATTCTTATGTTTTTTAATAAAAACATTCACTTAAGAATACTATCAAGGAGAATTTTACAATTTGAAAAATAATCTTTTACATGTTGTTCCATTTATAGAATGATCTTCTGTGAACAGTGTTACCTTGTGTCAGACTCACCCCGAAACCCACCTTTCTTTGCCCTGCTGCATTGCCATTTCAGATACTGGATTGGACCTTGTTAATATTTCCCCGTTGCCAGTAGAGGGCGCTGGAGGGACACTGCAGAAGAAAGGGGCTTCTGGTTTCCCAACGCTGCTTGGTTGGCTCCTGTGGTACTCGGTGACCAGGAGCATGCTGGACACCCAGTGATGCTCGCCTTCAGCTTGCCAGTTCTGGCTCCAGCCTCAATCCACCTGCACCGCGGCAGGGGGTTTCCTGTTTGCCCTGCATGTATTTCCCTACCCTCCAGCCTCAGTCCAGCAATTGGACGTTTCTGGTCCAGGCAACTCAGCAAACTTCCCTGCCATTCAGTGGGCTACAATTTCTTCAGCAGTCTGGATCCTAGCTTTGGGGAGGCTTCTTCCAAATTTGCTCCTTCCTTGCCGACTCTTCCTGGCCATAGGATATTTTTTAGCATTCTATTTCATCTCTTCATAGGAGCTAATCCTCTATAAATAAGGAATAATTCTGTATATTAAGTGTTTCCTATTCGAACTACTGTGTGGTTCCTGTCTGTTGGCTGGACCTGATACACACCTCACGCAGCAGATGCTTACTGGTGCCCTGCCCCTATCTGCTGTGCACACGCAGACCTGTGACTCTCTGCTAAGGCTTTGTCTCTGCCTTTGCACGGGGCGGGCCAGGCAACTGTGACATTAACATCTCTGGGAGCAGCCCTCAGCCATTGACAGATGGGAGTTGGAGGATGAATATGCCACTTCCTCCTCCTCAGATGGGGCCACTCATGGTCATATTCTACAATGTCCCCCAGAGCAACATAGGGCCATTAAGCTTCAGTAGCTCACAGTGATTATCTGCTCAATAATACATATTTTATGAACTTCCTTCCCCACCTAGTCTCTGATAGAAAATGAGTTTCCTGGAAGAAGGCTGATATTGATATGCATCTCACTAAACATCTAGTGTATGATAATACTATATTATTATATTCCAACTCCTACCTGGTTAGGACCTACTTCAGCCCATGCTGGTTCCTTTGTCCCCCAGGCTAGAGCACTGGTCTCAAACTTTAGCAGGTGCCAGAATCACCACAGATTACTGGGGCCCACCCCAGGGTTTCACACTCTGTAGGTCTGGGCTGGGCCTGAGAATCTGCATTTCTAACTGGCTCCTGGTGACACTGATGTTGCTGGTCAGGGGACCATATTTTGAGAAGTGCTGTTCTATGCTGTTCTAAAGTTATGTTTTTTCAACTCTGGACGCATCCTGGAGTCACCTGGGAAGTCTAAAGCATTACATATTGGGTCCCTCTCAGAAAAACTAAGTCAAAATCTTTGAGGTGCGGCCAAGAATCTGGTTTTTAAAAGCTGTACAGGTGATTCTAATGGGCAGCCAGAGTCAAGAGCCAATGTTTATTCTGGTGTTTCTAAAAAACTGTACAATGTGCACCTGAGGATCTTGTTAGACTGCAGACTGATTCAGCAGCTCTGGGATGGGGTCCGAGATTGAATTTTTAACAAGCTCCCAGATGAAAGCTCCTGTTGCTGCTCCATGGACTACACTTTGAGAAGCAAGAGTCAGAAATGCTGGCTCCTTCATCCTTTCTCTGCAGATGTGGTTTTCACGTAAGTTAACCAGAGATATACTAAGTGATCCAGGTCTCAGACTCAAATATCTTTTGGGTACTAGAAGCCAGAGGAGACAATTTAATTTTGTTCTACAGGTTGCCTGATCAGATCAGGAGAAGCAATCATGACTCATTTGGGGCGACAGGTCACCATGGCAACTTTCAGAAATCTGTGTTTCAACCTGGCGGCTCCTGGACATCACTGCCAATCACAGCAAAGGACCGCGAAGACACTCAGAGCATTGCCCATGCGGCTGCAGCCCCGCAGGGCCCTGTGTCCCTGAGAGATGCAGCTGCGGTTGAGCCCCTTCCTCAGCAGCAGTTAACACGGACCCCCATTCTGACTTCAGAAATAATTCTCCCTCAGGGCAAATAAACCATAGTGAAGAATAAACTGCAGCTGGAGTTCAGGGGCCTCAGCATTGGCGGAAAATTTACTACAGAGAGCAAGAGAACCTAAGGGACAGGGCACTCCTCGCCCCAGAGGGAATTCCTAAAGGAGAACGGTCCTTTCAAGTTAGTGTTCTTACAAGTTAGGGTTCTTACAAAAATGAAAAGCATGGACACACTTTTAAGTCTCACTTCCTCCTATTTTATTCTGTTGTACTCAAATATAGCACATACGTACGTTCTATTTTTATCAAGCCAACTGTAAAAAAAAAAACAAAAAAAACAAACCCAAACAGTGCCTTAGATTCAGTATTAAATTCCACCTCATTCCCATCTTTTTCTCTCTATAGGGGAAAAACCTAAGGCAGACGGAAATAGTTTTGCCAACAGGATACGTTTTCCCCAGCCGTTTTTTCTAGAATGTACACTTATTTGATTCCCTGGAACAACAGGTGCAGATCCGCTTGTCTCTCCCCTCCTGGGCTGTCCTCGTGTCTTTTGTGAGCCCTTTATTCAGGGCTCTATTGAATGATACAATCCAAGGAACAGATTCTTTCAGGACACAAGCTGCAGGGAGTGACATTTAGCTTATTCCCTCCGGGGGGACCTACTCTCTCCATGGGATACCGAGGGGAAGCTTTGAAGGCATCCGTGTGAAGTGGCAGACATTTCATCATTTCTGCTTCCAACTGGAGGAGCTGTGGGCAAGAGGGCAAGACCACTTGCCACAGGGAAAGTTCCGAGGCTTCTGGCTGACAGTGCTCAGGGCTTCTGGGGCCTGGGGTGGTAGGCGTGGCATACGTGTGTGTGTGTGTGTGTGTGTGTGATTCCTGAAGCAACAGCACATCTCCATAGAGAAACTTTACAGACAAAAAAAGGAGCCTATGTTTATGGAATATACTCATGTTCGTGAATAAATTTTCTCAATCTTTCTGTAGTTGTAAAGAGTTTAAAAATAAGGCTTTAATTCTTAAAATTCAGATAAAGAAATCAGAAGCTACATGGGTTGGGGCTAAGATGGCTGAGAGCTGAGACAGCACGTTTTTACCCTGGTGCCTCCGCAACGACATTTTTATTAAAGGCAAATGTTGACTTGATTGTTAATAACTGTGAGGAACAGACTGTAGGGGCCATAGTATAAAAGCTAGATTGTGACCTATGCAGAGAGAACATCAAAAGGGCTCATTTTCCAGAAGTTAGCCTGGGACACGGGAGGGGAAGAAGGAGGGAGAAAGGGAGAGCAGGGAGATGAAAGAGGGATGGAGAAGATCTAAGGGGAGAGGAAAAGGAGAAAAAGGGACAGCCAGGGAGGGGTTAGGGAAGAGGAGAGGGGAGGAAGGAAGGTGGGGAAATCAGGAAGGGAAGGAGAGAGGAAGATGAGAGGAGGCGGGGAAGCAGGAGAGAGCCAGAGGAGAGGAACTGACATTTGCTTTGCATTCGTTATGTGTCAGGCAGTGTGCTTTCACATAAATTACTTCATTAAATCCTCACAAAGACTCTGCAAGTTAGATGTATTTTAATCCTGGAGTTTTAGATGAAGAAGGTGAGGCTCAGAAGTGTCAAATAACATGTCTGGGGTCCCAGAGCATGGAAAAATGGTTGGAAGCAAATATTCATTTGTATCCCTTCAAAACTCCTGCTCCTTTTTCAGTATCATTTATCTGGAGCATTTCCCTTTGGATGAACTGAAAGAAGTGGGCAAAGGAAGCCATTGGAACAGCCTTTAATAAAATGCCTTTCTTTGAGCCGACTCTGTGCTGAGGCTCTATTTTCAGGGATGATGGTGATCTGAGGGAAGACTGCATTTGGAACACTACAGAATTCTATGGTAAAGGCAATGTCTTACAAGGATGGCCTTAGGAAATGAACTATACACTTCATGAGAAGATACAGCCTTAGCAAGAACTATTTGGAACAAGGTATTTTCATTGCTCTGGGTAAAATCATAATCTCGACTTGAGCAGTTCATTCCACACAAGGGCCCTAAACAGCAATTGTCATTCTCTAACCAAAGAGTTGGCTTGCTTCACATCCAAACATCAGTCCTCCCTATCAGGGAAGAACTGACCAGTTTATGAGACCTCAAAAGGCATTTTCATTTCTTTTTCCTTCTAGAAAATCCAAATGAAACAGAAAAACAAAGATCCACAAGAAGTCAAGAGGTACTAGTGCACGACACATAGTTGGCACTCAACCATTCTTAGTTGAAGTAATGAATGAATGAATGCTCAAAGCTCTCTTGGAGAAAGTGACCGATCACTTTAATGAAAAAAATCACTGATGTGTTAGGAACTGTACGGAAATAGCATTGTACGCAATTGTCAGTTTTAATTGGTTCGAATCTAGTTGGTCTGCCTCTCACAGAACCTTGTTATCTAAGAGATGAGCACACTGCTTAGGATGATGTTTCTAGAGTTTGTTCCCCGGAACACTCATATCAGAATCACTTGGCACCCAGTCTGTATCTTAGGGATGAAGGTCTTGAAATCACTACTTTAATAAGATCCACCGGAACTACATTATTCAAACTAAAGTTTGATAACTACTGATATTAGGGTTAACCAGAGCTCTCTATTATACAATTATAGACTCAGGGCTGTCTATAATGTCTATAATAGAATTTAGATGCTAGCTCACTTACGTATAAATTAGCTAGGACTCAATCTTCTACTACCATAGATTCTAGACCAATATTTCCCACTCTTTAGTGTATATGAGTCACCCAGGAAGTTTACTAAATGGTAGATTCCCAGACTCTATCCAAAGGGGTTGGACTGAAGCCAGACTTTCTGCATTTTAAACAACTACCCCATGTGATTCTGATGCAGGTATTCTGCTAACTTCCCATTAAATACAGAGCCCTTCTGGAAAACAATATTCCTGTCAAAGAATTATGCAACCTCTGACAGAACACTTGTTACTGATTCTACCCCCTCTCGAGGCAAAAAATACCATTTTTGAGTAACATTAGATGCCAGAAATTTCTATGTACCTTGAATCAAAACAAAGTCTTATATAACCTGTCTATCTGGTTCTGTTAATTAGAACTAAACAGAAGAGTTTAGTCCCCAGTAGTATTTTTAAGAAACTATACTTGATGGAGAAATTAAGCCCTTTTCTTCCCTCTGGATCCCTGTTTTGCTCCATCAGCAGAGTGGGTGGGTGAGGAAAATGTAGGGAGCCAAAACTGCATCCCTGATAAGACAAGGGCCTCTGCTATTTGCATAGCAACAATGTTTAGAAAATCAGACATCTACAAAAACTTGGAGTTCTCATTTCCTAGAATAATATCACAACATGAATAAATAAACAAACCAAAAACCCCAAAACATTTCATTCTGAGCTGCCCCAGGTATGGGAGAATCCTGTTTGTCAGAATAATGATGATGACAGAAAAGGTTGATAAGGGAGTAAGGTGGGACTGATTCAGATGAGGCAGGTACTCCCCTGTAAGAAATCATGGGAACCCTCCCTTCTCCTGGATGCTCACTCCTTGTTGTCCACTTGCCCACCCATCCAGGGTGGGCAGCTGGTTCTTATGCCTGCTGAAGTCAGCTGTTAGGAGTAGATACAGAGATGGTGACTGGCTGGAAAATTGTGGGCGTACTTCCAAGCCTTCTGCTGGGACTTCCCTAAATCCTCATTTGTATGGCTAGTTTAAAAGAAACCAACTATTTTAGTTTATTTTATTCATGGATTTCAAAAGAAATTAATTACTAGTAAAGTTTCAAAAGGCTGCAAGAATGGATGGACACGAAGGGAGGGGTACCCAGAGAGGCCATGGGAGTATTGGGTCTATCATTTAAAACAACGTGACTGGGAAAGTTAAAAAAAATCTATGTCCAAATTATTTATTTACCAAAAGGGGATAATAATAACCAGTAACTTTTAGCTTTGAGGATTATATGAGGAAACATAACGTGTTAATTCCTAAACATCTGTTGATACATAGTCAGTACTCAAAAAACAGAATGTCAGTCATTATTAGCATCAGTAATAATAGTGCTAGTTTGCCAGAAGGATATTCACAAACAAACACCAGTTAGTTCTTCTTGAATGGTACCTAAAATGATGACATGGGTCAGGATGAGTAAAATGGGGACTAGAGGTGAATACATTAAATGGAGAAGGGTGCCTGTGCCTCTGTGTTTCCATTCACTTAAGCAGGGACAGATTGAATTTGCGAGGTAGGGGAGTAGAATGCATTGAGTCTGGAGTGACCTGCCTCATAAACCTGGACTGTTTTCATTTTCAAATTAGGGAAGATTTCTTTTCTTTCTGCTACTCTAGCCAATTTTAGGGTATAAGATTCACACATCAGAAGTCTTGCTTAATTTAGATGTTTCTAATGATCCAGTCTCAGATTGTGTACTCTTTGTGGTGGGAAATAAGAACAGGGAAGTCCAGAATGTGAATTCAATGTTTTCTAAGAATGTCCGGGATGATCAGACCCTAAATGTTCTTAAACACAAAACTTAAGTGAAGACATTTAATAAATCATTCCCAAGCCCAACATCTGAATTGGCGTGCTGGCTGAGATGTAGGGAGCATTATGAGTTCTAGACCATCTCCAGCATCCTTGCTGTGTAATCTCTGGGATCCTTTTTTTCTCTGCAAAATGAAAATGAAAACACCTGCTCCACATAACTTGCAGCATTATTGAGCGCTTGAAAGAAAAAAATTAAAGTGCGGATCCAGTGCAAGCTGGCATCACTCTCACACGCCATAGCTCAGAAGTCTTGGCACCATTTTGGAATTTTCATGCCTACAACCTCTCCTGAAAGAGTAGCACAGGGGGTGGATACACCCAAGGTTTTCTCCCTCACTATGAGGCCCAAATGTCTCAATGTAACTGTAATCTCATATTGCACACACCAATTTTGGAGGAGAGACATTTATGCTGGCACAGTGGGGGCAGCCTTGATTCAGTCGTTGACGTGATTCAGCAGAGACAAGGTGGAGCCCTCTCTACCACCATCCCAGAGCTCATGTACTTGACACTCAGTCCACGTTTTTATTTCATCAATAAAATATGACCTCACTTTCCTTTTGTAATCCAGAAGCATGGGGATACATTTGTTGCAAACTGCATGCAGATAAAAGGGGAATTCCTTTTGAAACTATATCCTTTTAACAATAAATAATTTTTGATCTACTTTACATAACGGTAGTGCATTTCTTGTTAAAACAGCGAGCTTTTCTTGTTTTTTACCAAAATGAAAAGAAAACATTCATTTCTTTATAAATATTTTAAATAGTTTAAATACATATTTCATACCAAGGATATAAAAATAGCCTCTCTTTGTTTTGATAAATAAAGACATGTTCATTTACATGGCAAATAACGTGCAATAGCTAACCACTGGCCACCAGCTCTGTGGGACTGATTGTCTAGGAGATGACATGCAGTGATAATTGTCCCTCCGCCTTCACAAAGAGAAAAATAGATCAGCAGGAGCTGTGCACTCCCGAGGCCAACAGTGCTATGGATATTGTTCAGGAATGACAGACAGGCACTCCGGAAAAACCTTTGCTGCATTTCACAAAAGCCACCTGGGACAAAACGAATCCACAAATTCTTTGTCTGGGATTTCTAGATGCTCAGACCCTCAGGGTCTTTGGACTTTTACCAAAGTCTGTCAAACAGACCAGAAAGTTAGTATCTGTACAGGAAAATGTTTCTAGGATCTAGAAAGTGTTCGCTACAATATGGAGGTGGTTCTGCCTCTCCGTGGCTCCTCGTCTCTCACCTGCAGGACACCCAACTTTGCCCAGTCTTCGCACCTGCCAGAGGCAAAAAGGCAAACTCAAGCTGTCATGCAGTGGCGGAGTTGAAATTGGCAGCTGCCTCACGTGCACAAATATCATACGTTTATGGCTTTATTGTTATCTTTCACTTCAGCTGTGCTTGTGACAACTTCCAATGGAAAGTTCTCCAAGGGTTCAGTAGAGACCGGTGCCATTCCTTCCTGGTCCCAAGATCCTGGCAAGTTTTCCAGACTGAAGGAACTCACAGCTCCCTGGCTAAAGCTGCCCTCCTCTGATCTGCTTGGGAGAACCAGGTGCAAAGATGTTTCTGAGGAGGAGCAGACGGAGGACGAGAGGGTCGCCGAAATGGACTGCAGAGGCGTCAGCGTGGAATCTGAATGTGGAGAGATGCACCTTAAAAATTGCAAATGACCTTCTTGGACGACCTGGTAGTGGGCAGGCGAATAATCAAGGTGTGGAGTATGATAAAGTTCACTGTCTGCAGGATTTTGCTCATGTGCTCCAGTTCGTTGGGGGCTGCTCCCCTCAGAGGAGGGATCCACACTCCAAATGTCTGAGGTGACATTACCGTGACAAAGTTGTGCTTGGGGATAAGCAGCACCACCTGCTTGCAAGTGTAGACAAGGTTGGTGCGTACTCCAGGTCATCCTGGTCTGTAAGCTGTCCCTGGAGGGACACACAGAGGTGGTGTGCAGAGAGCAAAATCGCGATGATCGCTGGGGTGACAGAACGTTTTCTAGTAGTTGCATCACATTCCTCATGTCTTTACCTAACTGGGAGACCTCCTGAGTCAATGTTGTTACCTGTGTGGACAAAGCAAAGCAAAAGGCAATAGTCAGAGGTAGATGGTAGTGATTTCAGTGGAGTGAGGGAGGGAAGTGAGATTTCTCAATAAGAAGGTCTGAAAGGTTGCTCCACTTCCAACTCCAGCCAAGTCCAAGGGGTGAATGGGGAGGTTGGGTACCTGATATAAAGCCATCCTCATTTTAAGGGATTCTAGAGAGACACAAATAGCTGGCATTCTTAATCAGTGATTCTGGGGTTCTTGAACAAAATTAGAGATGTGGAGTCAGACAAGAAAGTCAAATAGTATATGATCTTACTTACATGTGCAATCTTAAAAAAAAAACCTCAGAAAAAGAGATCAGATTTGTGGTTACCAGGGGGGTGGAGGAGGGGAATTAGTTGAAGGTGGCCAAAAGGTACAAACTTTATAAAATAAATAAACACTGAGGATGTAATGCACAATATTATTATAGTTAACACTGCTATATGGTATATTTGAAAGTTCCTAAGAGAGTAGAAGGGTTCTAACCACAAGGCAAAAAATTTTTTTCTTCCTTTTATTTTTGAATCTGTATGAGGTGATGGATGTTAACTAAACTTATTGTGGTAATCATTTTACAATATATGTAAGTCAAGTCATTATACTCTACACTTTAAACTTATACAATGCTTTATGTCAATTACAGCTCAATAAAACTGGAAAGAAATTAGAGATGTGGGTCCATCACCTCTTGTTTCTCAATTATGGACAGTATCTTTTGCTTCCTCTGAGTTAGTGGGATGCACAGTATGGCCACCAATCAACTCAGACACCTCAAAAACACGTGGAGTGGAGGGTATTGTATGCTAGCACTCAGCACATCTGTCCCGAGGAAATGATAGCTGTCACTTTTCTCGTTTTCTGTTCGAGAGCTATGCTTATTATAGGTTCAGAAATGCACTGGCCTTCAGTGATGGTGAGGGTGGTAAGCAAGAACTCACAGCGGATTTGCTAGGAAGAGAGTTTGTGGAAAAAAGGAAAGCTACAAAATGAGAAGGAAAGCTAGAAAATGAGAGTTGGAAAAAAATGAAAAGACGTGCAAGGCGGGAGAGTACAGATAAGCAGAGTGGGGACCCAACCGAGAGCGCTGGGATCTGTCTGGAACCCCGTGGAATTATAACCCGAATTTTGTGTTATGTGCTGTATCCACTTTGCTGGGTGAGACATTTAGTTTTGATCAGATTTTCAAAGCAGACATGACCCTCAAACACTTAAGAATCACTCAAGAGTCCTCCTTATTCATTTTATTCTTAAAATCAATAGCGAAATTCTCCAGAGGGTTTATTTTCCTAAAAACCACATCACTTTTTTAACCATGGAAGACCACCAAAAGGATTGAATTTGTCTTGAATCTAGCTCTTCTGGAGCGTTTATATTCTTCAAGGTGAAAAAACCCTGCATTTCAGAAAGCAGCGCACACACATATTTTCTAGTCTTTTGTTAAGTTCATGACACTAACATGTGTCGTAATATTTTGCCTTCATTGCTATAAGACTATATTTTGTAAAGGACTTCCAATGACTTGATTTTATTATCACGAACCACAAAACTCCAGTACAAGCAGCTGAACCCATCGGCCCATTACCATCAGTAAACAAAACAAAAGAGCAGTTCAACCTCAGTGATGCCAAAACCAAGATTGCTGTTTTGGGTAGACTTTTTTCAACATTTATGGATACATTCCTCATTCATCCAGCAACTTCATCCAGTCCACTTTCTATGAGCGCATTCTGAAACTAATTCTCCCTGGCAGGCCCATCAGGAGGTCGTGCCGCTCAAATCAGGCATTTTAAAAAGGCCAGAAGGAGGTTTTTCCATGGTTCAGGCAACCAACTGGTAACACCTGCCTTGAAATTGCCAGGCCAAAACTATTTCTGCCTTGCTGCTAGCATGGAACTCGAGAGACTCCATTGAATACTTCTCCAGGCTTTGCAGCAGATCTAAAACTTCTGGCGACAAAAAGATACCTCTGAGCCTCATTTAAGAAGTGAAACAGTGAATCTGAAAAAGATTCTATGCGTTTTGAAATTTTCACTGCAGGTGTCAATTTCGTCCTCTGCCAAGGCTCAATTCTAAAGTGTGTGGATCACACTTAAATCTGTGTCTGGATCTCAGCACTGCAGACTTTCACTCATGGGCTCCATCTTGAATTGATGAGCTTCTCTATCAAAATTTTAGCAGAGAAGCTGACACTAAATGAGATGTTTGAAAGGACATATTAGCCACCCATTCTTATAGGTTGTCTAAGCTTAGTTCCTGTATCAAATTCACCAGGGCTGCATTAACTCAGCTCCCAATAAAAATCCTTTCAATTGGCCTGTCATTACGACTGAATAAAGACACAGTCTTTGAAGAACGATTTTGCATTTTAGGCACATAAGCAATTATGTTATTCAATAAACGTTTGAAGAAATTTATAATACAACGTGCTTTCAGATACATTTCCCTACTGGATCTATTAACAGCGCTAAGGTAGGCAGGACACATTATTATTTCCCCACCTGGAAAAAGAGGACACTAAGAGGCAGAGGTTAGATGACATTTAAGGTCCCTTATTTCATAAACGACAATCTTGGGTCTAGAATTCAAGCCTTCTAAGCTTGGTGCCATTTTTATTATAGTACATTACCACATAGAAAAGGAGATGTTGCTTAAGAGCTGAGAGATTTTTGCTAACATGGTCAGAATTTGTGAAGAGTACAAAGGATAATAAAGGTAGCCTCATGTGTAAAAGCTGTCTGAAGTGTTAATTTAACATCAAATAAGCAAATATGTCGACTCTAGAAAAATGGGAGACTGATTAGCACAGTAACATTTCTTCAGAGAAAATTATATGAATGCAGCAATAACAAAGAAGGTTTGCAATACAGGAAAACCTGGAATTGGACAATATGTTAACAGATATGTTTCTGATGAACTATTTTTTCCAGCTTTCAAAATAAACAGATATTTTTCCATGGTTGAAATACCATTCCACGGCCACTTTCTTGACATCTAACTTTTACTGTGGATTTGCCAGAACATTGAGGCCATGAACTCTAAATGGGAATCCAGAGTCTTAACTGGCTCCAGAAATGTACATAAGCATTAACATTTTCAGAAAACAAAATCACTATAATGGCTTGAACTAAAAGGAGCAAAGAGACCTTTCTTTAGCTCTAGAGAATGATCAGTTTATGTTAGGGAACATTCCTGTCACTGTGGACACGCCCCTGCACCTTATTAAAGTTACATGAGGGAATTAATCCATATTAGGTAAGATATTTTCCCCCCTTACAAGAACAAAGCAGCTGTCACAAGAAGAGGTGGCATCTCCTGGAGGTGGAGATGCTAGTGACACTGAAGGTGACAGCATGCTGCCACAGAAAATGCAGTAAAGTTTTACTGCACTTTTGTTTACTGCTTCCTGCTGGGCTTGCTAACAAAATTCATTCTGAAAAGAAAAGACCTTGGTCTTAAATATAGAAAGTAAAGAATGCAGTGTCTCTGCTTTCTAAGGAAGACGAGGCTCAAGACTTTTTCACAGCACATAAGAAGATGTGCGTTTGCTAAAAGAGGTTGTTGGGGCTACTTTGTGAACAATTCTCCATCCTCTTATGGAGCCGGATCTTCAAAATACAACTTAAAACTAGAGTACTGCAGAGATAGGTCAATAAAAACAAACAGAAAAATCATTCAGATCAAATGGACCAAAGTTTTCCCACTTACCTCAACAACTGCTTAAATCTTTAAAGGTTTTCTGTCACTCATGTGAGAAAAAAA